>NC_090926.1:1058412044-1059052019 GCF_040938575.1 Ambystoma mexicanum | reverse complement strand
GATTTGTGAACACCAGCCTCATTCCATTCATGACAGGATTGTAAATGTTGCCTTGCATTGCATACATACTTGTCAATGTTAACAAGTGCCACACCTAGAGAGAATCGTGAACTTTAGCCTGCGTAGCATCTAGATAGGATCCCGAGTGTCAGCATATGCCACACCTAGATGGAATGGTGAATGTTAACATGTGCCTCACCTAGACATAATCGTGAACATTAGCCTGCGTCAGACCTAGATAGAAATGCAAATGTTAGCATACGCCACACCTGGATAAAACTGTGAATGTTAGCAAGCGCCACACTTACATGGAATAGTGAATGATAGAAAGCATCCCACCTAGACATAATTGCGAATGTTAGCACCTGCCACACTCACATAAGATTGTGAACAATAACCTGCACCACAACTATGATTGTGAATGTCAACCAGTACCACAATTAGATAGAATAGCGATTGTTAGACTGTGCCAAATCTAGAGTGCATCAGGAATCGTGATTATTAGCACATGCCACACTTAGATGGAATTGTGAATACTAGCATGCACCACACTGAGAAGGAATTGTGATTATTAGCAGGTGCCACACTCAGATGGAATTGTGAATGTTAGCATGTGTCACACCTAGATGTAATCCTAAACATTAGCCGGCATCGCATCTAGATAGGATCGTGAACGTCAGCATGTACCACACCTAGGTGGAAATGTGAATAGTAGCATATACCACACTGAGAAGAATCGTGATTATTAGCACTTAGATGGAATTGTGCATGTGTCACACCTAGACGTAATTGCGAACATTAGCCAGCGTCGAAACTAGATGGGATTGTGCAGGTCAGCATATGCCACACTTAAATAGAACTGTGATTGTTAGCATTTGCTCAATTAACCAATCCAATAACAATTTCACCCCTCTGCCTACACCTCTCAAACTCTAACCAAACAACCACAAGCCTACAACACAATCCACACAAACTTCACTACAACAACAAAACAAACCACACAGACTCGCACCACAGCACAACGTCTATTGACCAGAAAACACCCCAAGCCCAGCCAAAGGAGTTAGCAGGCCGCCAACAGCACATCACTGCTCTCTTGCACTTTTCCAGCTTATTCCCACTAACTCACCCCGCCTTTTTTTCAGAGCCGCCACAGCGCCAGGGGACCACTCCGGTGGTGATGGAGCGTGGTACAAATATCCTTTAACATTATCATCATAAAAAAAGAAAAGGCCAAAATAAATATGGAGGTACAAAAACTTTATTAGAGCACATAAAAAGAAACAAGTGCAAAATGAAAATGAAAAAATGCTAAAAGTATTAGTAACTAAATCTAATGCCCTAATCTGGCAATTAATGAAAGAAGGCACAAAACAGATGGAACGAGCAACACATTGAATAGTATTGGAGAAGACAAATGGGTCGAACACTTTACTAAATTACTTCATAGTAAAGATGAAGTCAAAACTAAACAAATAAGGAAAGAAAAGCACAAGATTTGTTTGAACATTGATGACATAAGGTTAGCCATTCAAAAGTTAAGTACTTCAAGGGCACCGGGCCCAGATGGGGTATCCAATGCCAATTTAAGGAAATATTCAGGAGGAATGGGCCAAGATCCTAGTCCATATATATATAAACAAATAAATGAGACAGGAGTAACCCCAGTATCCTGGAAACAATCTATTGTCCTGCCCATCTTCTAAAAAGGGGACAGATTAAATCCAATTTACTGCAGACTTAGCAGGAAAGGAACAAGTTACTTACCTGTAACTGTTGTTCTCCAGCATGGGTCTGGCATGGATTCACACGCTTATGAATATTCGCTGTTGTCAGGCTGGGAAGCCTCAGTAAAGGAAAATCAGTTTAATTTCTGAACTGTCTTTCTCCTAATAACCAATTAATGAGCTCTGGGTCATACTGCCCCAAGCCAATGACTAGTCGAATGGGCTCTCTGACTACCAGGCAACGGTTTGTTTGCCAACCGGTGACAATGGGTGATGCAGCCGGAGAGCCACCTGGAAATGGAAGCCTTGGAGAGGGCTTTCCCTTGGTTCACATGGCCAAAGTTCACGGAAAGTAGTGACATATTCCGGAAACTCTTCTTGCAGTCCATATAGAACTTCAGCGCTCTAGCCACATCCAGCGAGCGCAAAGTCCTCTCGGCCACCGACAAAGGCGTGGAAAGAACACAGGCAACACCAAGGGCTTGTTTAGATGAAAATTCCGACGGCACCTTGGGCACAAAGGAGAGGTGCATCTGCAGCACCAACCTCGTGTTGTGAAATGTCAAATAAGGTGGCTTACAGGACTGGCCTCGAATCTCACCCACTCGTCGTGCAGATGTGATGGGCACGAGGAACGCCGTCTTCCACGACAAAAACTTCAGTGGAACGGTCTACAGAGGTTCGAATGGAGGGCCCATGAGCCTAGTCAGCACCACATTGAGTTTCCACGCTGGAGCCTTCACAGGCGGGAACAAACAGAACAGTTCTTTAATAAACTCCTTAACCAGACGGTGTGACCAGAATGACGACCGTTCCAGAGATCTGTTGTAGTGGGAGATAGCCACCAGATGAACTTTGATGGAAGCATGGGCCAGTCCTGCTTTGGTCAGTGACAGCCAATACGGCAGCACCTGAGGAGCTGTGACGCACAGATGGTCGATCTTCTGTGCACAGCACCAAACGGCGAACCTCTTCCATTTATGTCTGTAGCATTTAAGAGTAGATGATGCCCTGGCCTTGGCAAGCACCTCCCTGCAATCTGCTGGGAGGTTGTAACCCCTGAACTCTAATGCTGCAGGAGTCAGGCCTACAGGTTCAGCGATCCTGGATCGTGGTGCAGAATTGCACCTCTTTCTCTTGCCAGAAGATCTGCGACCACCGGAAGCTTGACTGGAGGGGACCGCTGACATGTCGAGAAGGTCCGGGCACCAGATCTGCCTCAACCACACCGGTGCGATGAGGAACACCCTGCACCGAGACGGTCTCAGTTGATGGACTAGTCGAAGAAGCAATCACAACGGAGGGAACGCATACAGAAACAGGCCGTCCCAGGGGGATGAGAATGCGACCCCCATGCTTACCGACTAGGGAAATCTGCTGGCGAACCTCTGACATAGTGTCTGTTGCTGCCATAAATAGATCGATCTGGGGATTGCCCCATCTGCGGAACAGGACTTGATGCTGCCGAAGCTACCACTCGTGGCAAGAGCGCAGCTCCCTGCTGAGCGAGTCGGCGTTCTTCACTCCAGTTTGATGAAATGGGATGAGGAACATCCCCTGGGCAACGGCCCAGGGCCACAGGCTCTGCGCTTCTTTGGAGAGCGCCGGGGGTCTGGTGCCCCACGCTGCTTCCTGATGTAAAACATGGTGGTGGTATTGTCTGTGAAGACCAGCACCACCTTGCCCTTGAGGGACGGAAGGAAAGACGTCAAGGCCCAAAAACACAGCCTGCAGCTCAAACACGTTGATGTGCAAGGTTTTCACCTCCGGTAGCAACAGGCCTCTTGCATGAAGAATTCCGGTGTGAGCTCCCCATCCTTCCAGGGAGGTGTCTATTGTGACCATCTCCTGGTGAGGTGAAGTCTGGAAATCTGCACAGATGTGCGCGCACTCCCCACCAGCGTATCACTCGACGGAAACTCTCGTCGAGTGTGATCTTGTCCTCAAAGCTTCCCGACACTTGCATTCAACGGGCGTCGAGGAACTCCTGTGGACGCATCCGTAGCCTGCACAGCCGAATGAGGTATATGCATAACGACATCATGCCGAGTAGAGACTTGATGGACCTCACCCTTGCGATCTTCAGGGCCAACAGTCGTTGCACCTTGCCCAAGATGGCTGCTATCCTCTCCTCCGACGGAGATGCCAGGCACGACAATGTGTTGAGTCGAGATCCCAGAAATAGTGCGTCCTGCGATGGAATCAAGTAGGACTTTACATAGTTCACCGAGAACCCCAGCACCGTCAGCAGGCGCACGGTCTTAGCCATGTGGTCAACAGCAATCTCCTTCAAGCTGGCCTGGATGAGCCAGTTGTCCAGATAAGGGTCCAGATGAATCCCCCGTAGTCACAGCTGCGCTGCCACTGGCGCCAGGCACTTGGTGAAGACCGTTGGTGCTGACTTCAATCCGAAGGGAAGGGCCTTAAATTGGTACTGCTTCCCTTGCACCACGAAACGAAGGAACTTGCAGAGCCCTTTGTGAATGGGGATGTGGAAGTATGCATCCTCCAAGTCCAATGACGACAGGAAGTCCCCCTCTTGCAGCTGTCCAAGCACGTGCTAGAGTAACCATCTGGAATTTTTGGGACTTGATGCATTTGTTCTGTCGACGAAGGTCGAGAATGGGCTTCCAGCCCCCGCTCTTCTTTCTGACGAGAATGTACCTTGAGCACACTCTGAGTGCTGCAGCCTCTTCGGGGCTAGCTCCATCGCGCTTTTCCTTAGCATAGCACGCAACTCCAGCAAAAGCTGAGGGACGTAGTTTTCTGCCAGCCCACTGGTGGTATTTGGAGAGTTTCCGTTGGAATTCTAGGGTGTGTCCGTGGGCGAGAGCGTCCAGAACCCAATGGTCGGTGGAAATGGTCTTCCAAACGCCAACAAAGTTCGCCGGCCAGCCCACCACTGGGGTGCAAGGGTGGGGGCCCAATGCCATGGCCGGTTCAATCTTGCTTGGACAAAGAAGGGCCACCTTGGGGATACTGGCGAGGAAGTCCTCCTCCGAAGGCAGTCAAGGGCCCCCTGTAGGCTTTCTGGGCCAAAGAGCAGGCGGGTTGGCGGTAAGAAGAGGCACCCCCCCAAACCCATTGGAGGATCCTTGGTACTTGCTGCCTGCGGTCCGAAAGGACGTCTTCCGTTGCTGAAGAGTGCCCAACGCACACACCGTCTCCGTGTCAGTCTTCATGGCTTGGAGAGACTCATCCACAGCCTTCCCAAACAAATTGTCCCCATCGAAGGGCATGTCCAGCACCTTCGACTGGAAGTCTTGCCAAAAGTTGGTGGCCTTGAGCCAGCCACGATGACAAAGGCAAATGTTGTTGCCCATCTGGCAGAACCGTGCATCGGCAATGTCCGTGGCCACACGCCACATCGCCTTCCTGTAGAATCTCCAACGCTTCTGACCTCTTGTCATCGGGAAGGAAGCCCAGGGTGGGAGAGATCTTGAACCACAACTCCCGGTCGCAACGAGCTACAATGGCAAGGGCGCTGGCAGCCTTGATGGTAGTCGCTGCAGAATAGATGACCAGTCATCCCATGGCATCTAACTTCTTCCCCCGTCCGTCCGGTGGGGAGGCAGCCGCCGAGGCAGAACCACCCAAGGACTTCTTCCTGGGTGCCATGGACACTACAGAATTCGGGGAAGGCTGGATTCTGCACCCGTAAGCATTTGGGCGCAGAGTCCGGCACCCTGTACTTCTTCTCGAGGCGATCCCTCTTCGCCAGGGCCATGGAAGGGTTTTTCATGAGAGAAAAACCCTTGTCCCAAATGTCATCCAGGAATAGGACCGAGAGGATGGTCTTCCTCTTCGCCTCTCTGCGTTGATATAAGAAGCCCCCCTTCTCCTCAAGTGGAATAAGCCAATCTCTTCTGGCGGTGAAGATCCGAGCAGCGGTGACAGGAGGTCCCCCCACCGTCGTCGTCCGTGCCCTGTGTCGCTGTGTCTGGATCAGTCTCATCCCTCCGGGGGGGGGGGGAGAGGGAGGCGAAGGGTGGCAAGGAGGTGGAGGGTGTACCCTCTTCTTGGCTGAGGGTTCCCATTGGGGGGGGTGGGGGGAGTCGACCATCGCTTGCGCCACGGGCGGGGCCACCAGCGCAATCGGCATGCTTGCCTGGATCTCCGATACCAGCGTATGCATTGCCAAAAGCATGTCCAAGAGGTCTCTAGGAGGTACCTGAGGTGGGGGTGGCAGCTGAGGTGCAGGCGTAATAGGCCACATATTTGCCTTGCTGCTGTTCGACTGTCCTCGCCGTTGTCACCTTCGTCAGCGAACTCGTTGTAGGGCCCGCTTCCTAAGTTTCCCTCCTCCTGGATGGTTTGCAGACTGGTGAGCTCCTCCTCAGAGGAGATATCCGTGCCCTGGAGGGCCACCACACCCTGCTGCTTCTTTGTTTCCAGCGGTGAAGGTCTCGGGGAGATGACTGGCATCCTCTTCTCCGGGGTCTTCTCTATGGGCCGGAACACAGCCTCCCTCCTGGGAGGAAGAGACACCCTGGCCTTAGGGGTTGCGTCCTGCGGCACCGGCTCGGTGACCTTCGTCAAAGATGCCACCACCCCCTCGATGGAAGGGTGGTCCTTCACTGGGTGCACCAGGGCCTTCACAGCCAGGGTCGGAGTCTTGTCCTGCTTGGCCTACTCCTTAGGGGGAGGGTCAGAGTCACGGTCCCCATTGGACTTCTCTGGTAGGATGGACTTGGACCTCTCCTTGAGTTTGCCCGGATGGTCTGACTTCCTCTTGGCTGAAGATCCTGAGCGTTGACTGGTGGCAGAGGCTGGAGACATCGAACACACCCTGCCCGCCGAGGAGCACATCGCAGCAGCGCTCCCGGTGCCAGTGGACTCGCAGTGCTTAGCATTCTGTTGGACCCCAGCGGGAGGGGCGCCCTCAAAGGTCTTAGAAGCCCGCTCAGCCTTTTTGGAACTGGGAGAGGCATGCTGCTGGGTCCCACCCAGAGCAGGGGCCTTGGCCTGTAGCCACTCGTTCAGCCACCTGTGCCGATCCTTCATCGTGCGAGGGACCATCTCCTGGCAACGCACAATCTTACTCCTTGTGCGTCAAGTACAGGCAGTAAAGGCATTTGGAATGCTTGTTGTCCAAAAGACATTCCACAAGCCACAGCTGTAGCAGATCTTGAACAGGGGAGTCGAATCCTTCTCCTCCGACATGGTCCACGTTGCATAGGCCCGAAAGAATCTTCTGGAAGCCTCCACGAAGAACCTCAATGAAATTCGCCTCTTGAGGGGTGCTGAAGAATCCGAAAATGGGCCCCCGTTAAGCAGGCAGGTTTATCAATGGAGCACAAGGCCCGATTGACCGAAAAATAGAGAAATACTCTTCTAAAAAGCAAAAAACGCAGTAAAAGCTCGAGAGCTAATCACGAGGACTCCCAACACTTGAATGTACGGTAAAAATCTAAAGGTGGCTGCCAGAGGAGGTGCTTAGGTAGAGGGCAGTCATTGGCTGGGGGCTGTATGACCCAGAGCTCAGCGATTGGTTATTAGGAGAAAGACAGTTCAGAAATTAAACATACTGATTTTTTCTTTACCGTGGTTTCCCAGCCTGACGAAGGGGAATATTCATGAGCATGTGAATCCATTCCAGACCCCATGCTGGAGAAGATATATGCCACATTTGTCATGGATGCTTGGAAGAAATGGCTACAAGAGTACAACTTGAATGATCTACAACAAGCTGGTTTCATATCAGGAGTTGTTACCACACCGAACATTCTGATTATGAATGCCCTGAAAGCCAAGGCAACAAAATCAAAGAAAGCCATCTATGCTACATTCATCGATTACAAACAAGCGTTTGATGCAGTCTGTCGATTCAAACTGGTTGTCCAGAGTATATATTAGGTCTAATCGAACAATTTTATACAGACAACTCAGAGTAAAGTTACATAGGGAGGGTCATCTGTCAAAATCAATACTGACAAACTATGGTCTCAAACAGGGATGCTTCTTTGCATCTATGTTGTTTAACTTCTATATAAGTGATGTAATGAGGAGTTTGAATCAAGTGAGAACATTTCCACCAAAATTGAATCAAATTGAAATTGGACATCTACTATATGCAGATCTAATTATTTTAAATCAGGCTCCCATAGGCATACAGAGCACTGAGTGCACTGATGAACCATGCAAATGAGAACAATTTAAAGATAAACCTGGAAAAAACAAACATAATGAGAATAGGAAGTTCTAAAATAGCTGCAGGTAAAATGAAAGAAAGGTAAGAAATTGAAGGGAAAAAATGTAAGTGGTGGAGAAGTTTTAAATATCTTGGTATAATTCTGGATACTTCTAAACCTGATACACCATATAATGAATTAAATTATAAAATGAAGATGACAGCCCAAGCAAAAATGATTACAGCAAAATGTGGAAAATGTACAGAACAGTTATTACGTACTATAATCAGAAAAGAATACACACGCTCACATTTGGTGCAGCTAGTAAAACAACTAAAGAACAACCTAAGTGGACGATGTTAGGTCAATTCTGGAGAAAAAATCTCAAGCTCCCAAACAGTTTTCCAATGGTTATTATAAGAAGAGAACTAGGTTTAAAGTCCTTGGAATCTATAGTGGAATGGAATACAATTATTTTGTATTGTAAATGTCAAAATAAAGGAAAATACAAGAATACAGTTATAAATATCATAGCCGAAGCATTTAAAGATAACAGAGAGGACATGTTAGCACAGTGGGAAAAAGATTGTAAAAATATAATGTATAAGAATGACATCAACATTGAGTTGCCAGAATGTAATCCTAATAGAGTCAAGCAGAACATGTGGGACTGTGATTGGATTAACACCTTGATGCAGTGTGAAAAATATCAAATATCCAAAATTAGGCCCTTCTATGATAAAAAAGGAATGAAATACCAAGGTACTGTAAAAAGAAAAATCCAGATATACAATACCGTAATAAAAAAATGATATTCAGATTCGACTTATGACTAGATCACAGAATAAACCCAAAGTATCATGTAACAACTTTAGATACTGTGATACGAGTCCTGAAACAATTCGACATCTAATAATTGACTGCAAAGCATTGGATAACTTACGAAAGGACCACTTTCAGAAATACTTCAAAGAACATGGACAAGTGGAAAAGGAGACAATGTGGCTAAGATTGCAAAGTGCACAAAGCATCTTGCTTAATCTTGCAATTATAAGATATTTAGAATAATTTAAGATTAATCAGATACTTTGAGGAAATGAAAAATTGAAAAGACCATATAAAAAGGTAGCGAGCAAAGGAAAGATAAACTATTGGACTAAATGTACGGATATAAGGTTATGAGTGTAATCTATATAAGAGGAGTGATTGACTGACAAAATAGGAATTATATGTAAGGATATCACCAGTTACCAATTTCAAACATGAAATAATCTAAGATGTATGAATAACAGATAAAAATGTGAGTATTGTTTGCAAGTAGTTTTGTAATGTAAAATAACTTGTTTTTTGTGTTTTTCTCTTTTAAATGTATGTATGTTTAATGAAAAGTGAGTATTGGATATGGATATTATTGTCGTGACTATTTGTCTCCTTTTGTATACAACTTCTGTATTATAATCATAATTGTTAACTACTGCATGCATTTCATATTGTAAACTATTTTTGGAAAGTTGAATTTCAACTAAACCAAATAGGAAAAATATAAATGTAAAATTAAAAAATAAAGTACATTCTGACAAAACTGATTGTGTTGGAAACTGGAAGGGGCCTGAGCTTGGGGAAGCGAACCCTGAGAGGCCTAACCAAGTTGGAGACTTGTTGTTTTGCAGTGTTGAATGGATTGAAGCTTGGAGAAGGGAACCCTAAGAAGTTTCAATAGGAACTGTTATATTTCTTTTGTGGTGTTTGGCACTTGCACAAGTTGAAGCTTAGGGAAGGGAACCCTAAGGAACCAAAGACACTGAAGGTGTTTCACAATATTGCAATGGCTCTATTGAGAAGGTCTCACGAACAGCCCTTTTTGATTGAAATCATTTTTGGGACATTGCCCAAACTACACCTGGCGAAAAGACCACCTGAAACCAACCTTGGGTTTCCTATTTTCTGTTGAACCATTGTTTTTTTCTTTTTAAAGACTTCCTATCAAATGTCTGTAAAGAGTGAGGGCAAACATATTTAGAAACAGACAGACTTATTTTGGACTATTGGACATCGACAGCCTTTAGAAACATCAGTTAAGGGAACCATCCCTTTAGAGTTAGGGCCAGTTGGGCATTACATCAACCGAGGAAACTTAGTAAATAAAGATTTTCAAATTAACACCTTTGAGTCTGTGTCTCTCAATACCATGCCTGTCTCACACATCGCACCCAAATTGTTTTGCTATAGAGGAAACAGAGGGGACATGAAGGCAAGAGAGGCACAGAGAAAGATGGTGGAAGTCTTCCTGCACTGTACGGAACACTCCAGTCTACTATAACCCAGCCCCTTCACTTCTCACTGGGAACAAAGGCCTGATGTGAGGCTACTCCATTTGAATGGGTGTGCTCCCTTGATGCCTGGGGCTAGGAGAGCTGCCTGGTGTGCTGGTGTCTCTGGCGGACAGTGCACTCACAAAGATCAAAGAAGAGTCATGGCCATTCAGGGTCTGGTCCTGTCATTTGGTAAGCTCAGTCCGTCTGGGCAGGATACACACCTTCCACAGCTGAGCTGAGACACAGGATCTGGCACATGTGTGATATTGGATGTGGCTGCAATAATTTTGAGTATGCCATACCGTAACTCGGGTATGGCTTACATTTAAAGATCATTCTGCCACTATGAGGTGGCCTCATAATTATAGAGTTTTGGAACAGGGGTGCATTTCTTAAATGTGGCACCTGCGCTGCAGAGACCTGGCTGTCACAGCACCTGTCAAATGGGCCCCACTGAAATCTGATCCTGCTCTGTGCCACCGACAGTAGAACCAAACGTTGATGGCTAGAAGGTTTTGAATAAATCATAACCACGGGCACGGCTTTGTGCAACCCTCCTGCAAAGCCATTATAGAAGGGGAAAGACCACTGGTAGGACAGGCGCTGCAAAGCAGGATACTGATGCAGCAGAACACAGGTACACACTTCTGCTTTTGGCATGGAGCTTATAAAAGTGGAATCTGATCAACAGATTTCCTTTTCAGGGATGGAATTACCTGCATCATTGTATTAATTTCATTAAAAAAAGTCAAGGCTACTACACCCTTGCTAAATGGCAATCCGTCACACTGGAACACAGACTGGGTCTAACCGTCAAACCGACACAGATAAAATGTATTCCGTATCCTAGGTCCACGGGAACCTGCAGCCCCAGAATTGCCATTTTTAAACATCTTAAGAGTGCAGACACAACATACCATAGTTAAAGCAGCACTGCAGGTTGCAGTGCGAGACACCATTTTACAGCACACACATACCTCTGGCCAGTGCTCCAGATAAGATTTGGAAGTGAGTATTTTACTCCCGATTTTTATAGTTTGCGAGTAAATGCAATTTCAAGGGAGTAGAGAAAAACAGAGTTTTCTCCTTCGCAAAAGGGTAAAATGTATATCATTCCAAACGACGCGTGCAAAACTTTACTGTATGGAGATTGTTCTCACGTGACAGCAGTCCACACTGGCAGAAAAGCAGGTTTCACTCAAAGCAGAGTGAAGTAGCACAAATACCCTCTCACCAATGGAACTGATGAGCACTAATTCTCTGTACTTCCCTTGCATGCAAAGAATCTCATCGTCAAATGCTGGCTGGACACTTCACCTTGCATCCTTCAGAGGTCGAAAATATTGACTGAGGCAATAATAATCACAGTGCTTAGAAGCCAAAGGAAGATTGCATGAACTACATAAAGTTAAATATCTTTCTGGGTTACCTCTAAAGGGACATGCCTTGCTTAGCTTCCATTTCAGTTACAAACGTAACCATCATTTGTTTGTTTTGTCACAGCGCTTGAACAGGTTGTAGTCTGCAAGCGGAGTACCTGTAGAGTACCTCTTTGCCTCCCTGACTGCTCCGGTGTGTTCTGCTGCTCTGTGTGCTTCTCCTCGGCGAGTGTACTCAATGGACTGAAAAAGCACGGTACACTCGGCTCTTTTGATTTGCATCCTGCAAGAACTAATTTGACTTATTTAAAATACGAGTTTACAGCTTTATTTCTTTATTTTAGCTACATTTTCCTCGTAGTGTGTGTGGCCACGCCCCCTGTCCAGGAAAGGACGTAAAAGCAGGAGCCCGCGCGCTCCAAGCGGAGTACCTGTAGAGTGCCTCTTCGCCTCATCGCGGCAGAGGGGCGGGAGGTACCCTCTGGTAGCTTCTGCGTAAACTTGAGCGTGGGTGCAATCTTAAACGGTGTTTTCTTGTCTTTGTTTATTTTGTTTATTTTGAACAAGACCTTCATGCAGAGTCACGGCAGCATGAGAGTCCTTTCCCTGAAAACAGGTATGCCATTGAACCTCCAGAGTTTACCAAACACTATGAATCCTTCGCTACCTCCTCTTATGACCCTGCTTTTGCCAGTCAGAAATAAAGCAGTAAGAGGAGGCTCGCTGAATTTAGACATTAGAATGTTTTGCAGTGGCTCCTTATCCGCTCATAGAGCCAGAGGTAGAGGTAGATTAGAAACAAACCTGCCTCTGGCTCTTCAAAGGGAACAATCTAATGAAGTACCTGATGGGCCATTGTCCAATTTTAAAAAAGCAAACGAAATTGAGCTGGAGTGCATCTTGAAAAATGCAAGCGCCCATCAATCGATATCTGACACAACCATGTTAGAGAACATACCCTCAACTGCTCAATCAATTGAGTCTGTTTATTTAACGCCGTCCGTAAAGGATGTTGCAGTCATCGATTTAGATCTTAATGACTCAGTATTCTCTGACAAAATGTTTTCGGAAAATCTATCGAAATCTCCCCTAATGTTTACTGAAGTCTCGCATTCAACATCAGAAACTAACCACAACCTCAAGTATTGAAGTTATCAGGATTCAAACAAACACACATGGAACTAACACATCCATAGGGTCACACAAATCTGAGATGACAATAGAGCTTACATTGCAAGCAATGAACTTAGCCATTCAAACACTTGGCAAAATATTCAATTCGGTCGATAATCGACTGTCAGCTCAAGAAGCGCTCATGCACAAATTGCTATCCACACAAGATCTGATGCATCTAAGAATGCAACCTCAGGTGGCTTCCAATCACTTAGCACTACCACATAATGCACACATAAGATCTATTGCATGCCAAATGATCAATCCGCATGAAGAAAAGCCAAAAATCCCCACAACCCCAAAAAACAGAAATGGCTCTGAACTTACAAGCAATCTACCATGCTTCAGTGCCATTATATATGACCCCTTATGGAGCATCGAATCACAATTGCAAGATTCTACTCTGAATGTACCCGAAGAACCCACATCAGTCATTCAGGGGAAAATGTACCCCATTTTTAAGGTGGCAATTTCGAAGAACGCAAAAAAAAAAAAATCAGCAACTGGAAACAAGTAGTGAAAATCAGTAAGCTAACATATGCTGTAACAAAGAGAAAGAAAAAAGTAAAAAAAAAACAAAAAATAGTCAAAACTTTGAGTCAAAACTGCCAAAAAATAGGAGCGCCCCAAAACAGGGGAATGGGTCAACGAAACGATTCATCAAAATGATTTTGTTACCCAAAAGACATAATAACTTGGTTGTGACACAAGCCATTAAAAAGAAATATTTCTTACAGACAGCCAATAAAAAGAAATTGTGTATGGGAGCATTTCAACCTTCCCACCCCTTAGATTACCCTCCATTAGAAGAACTGCTCAAAATACTGAAACATCCAAACTCTAATGCTGCATCAATTGCAGACAACGGTGAAAAACCGCACAGCCCCGTACTAGAGGCACCCCAACAACATGGCAATAGGAAAGTAGCGTTAATCAATAGTCACGAAAAAGGTGAAATGAGAAAGGCGATTGATGCCTATATGTCGGGATATGTGCAACCCCGCATTGAGATACATAATAAAGCACTTGAACCTTCGCTACCCCCCCCCCCCCCGTGGTCGAATTGAACCAATCAAGCAATCCACCGCATGAGAGTCAAAATGATATGGAACTAGAAAGAGCTAAGCAAAACGGGAGCAAACAAAGTAATACAATGGGGTCTCTGTTAAATGAAAAAATGATGATGGATGGACTCTCAGGAGTGGTTACTCGCTTGATTGAGAATGCCCTAGAAAAATTCAAGCCCTTGAATTCGACAATTAAATGCACCAAAAAGTGAAACATCCAAGAGTAATCATTTGAAAAAAGAAAATGTCAGAAAAAAAATCCAGCGGCATTTTTTCTAGTCTTGTCTTGCAAGCCTCTGCCTTCAACGCAGTATGACTTGAATCGCAGAGCAGCAATGGCTATATTTTCAGAAATTCAAATATTAAAAGAAATTAGATCGAGTGACCTAGTTTTGGTGCAGTTCCTGATAAAAAAGACTTGAATGTAATCAGACTCTGGACGAACTTGAGAGTTATACAGAGTCTAATTTGGAGCGCCAAAGAATCTCTATCCAAACTAGGTTTCAATTTGAGTAGTGATCAAATTCCAGCACAAGTGCCCACGAACCATATAAAACAGTTCCAATCTAATAAGACAATTAACACAGGATGCAATGCCATACTAAACAGTCAATGTGTTTGTCAATGTAATATGCAACAGACTTAACTAAGCCAAGCCACAAGTACTCAGTTTCTTTCCCTCGCTAGTTGGAACTCACAAGGATTTAAGCATTTAACAAACACTAACCAGCACCAATTGAATAATTATGATGTTGTCCTATTGCAGGAAACTTGGTTATGCATCGCCCCTATATGGGTTGGGTATGAGGCATTCCTGAATCCAGCTATTAGGTCAACATTGGGAAGACCAATGTCAGGCCTACTGACTGCTATCAAAATCAAAGGGTCTTGCATCTAAGCTGTGGGCGATGCCGAATGACTGATGCTGGTGAGAATTGATGTGGGCTTGGTGAAATACGCTGTCTTGAAGGTTAATTGGAATTCTGTTGCTATAAGTGACAAGTGTTTTTTTAAAGATCTATATGACTTACTTGATATGGTAGTAGAAGATGGCCACACAAGGTATCTTATATTAGCGGGCAATTTGAATTTGAAGTGTGTGAACACAAAGAACAAGCAAGTCAATCAGGGACTGCTTCGATGGAACAGTTTAATATCAGATAGAGGCTTGCATATGCTTAATGGTTCATTTGCTTCTGATACACCGCCGGCACCGACTTGGCATAAAGGCTTACTAACCTCAATCATAGATTATATTTATGTCAATCTAGATCTGTGGCCTGAGGTCTGTGAATTTAAGATTGTAAATACCAATGGCAGTGATCACAACATGTTGACAATGAAATGGGACTCAAATTCTACACAAACGTGTTACAAAGGCATCAGCGAAGGGCTGTTTAGTGACTAACATGAGAGGAAACCGTCTGATGGACGGAGGAGGCTTTGGTTCACTTTAATGAACTACTAGAAACGTCAAGATTTGAAGATAATACAATAGAAAATGTTGGCACTATATACAGTAATACCATTCAAACATTTCAGCAATCCAAAGTGTCACACAAAACGAAACAAAAACATTTACATGTTTTTGACAATCTGATTCGAACAAAGACGGTATACCGAGCTGAATTAAGGCAAATTAATAGGCATCCTCCGGATCTCAGAACGGTGCACTTCAAAAAACTGTGCAATGATTAAAGGAACTGGGTTAAGAGTCACAGATCTGCTTTATACCAAAGAGATGGAGCTAGAATGTAGCAAACTCTTGCTAGTAAAAATATTTCCAAAATGTGGGCTACAATAAACCAAACTGTAGGTCAACATCAAATTGTCACGCAGACCAGTGCAGTCAGTTTGCAACAGTAACGCACTTTAGTCAACTCTATGCTGCCCCTAAAGAACAACCTAGCCTTGAACTAGCAAAGATACCCACTACTTTCAATTTACCCCTTGACGAGTTAGAGATTCTTAATTTAATTAAAACAGCCAGTAAATCTAAAGCTGATGGACCAGATGGCTTGTCTAACTTTGTTATGCAAAAGCATCCGGAGCTGTAGGCCTCTATACTATTCAAAATTTCCTGTGCGGTTAATAACAGCCAAAGACTACCATGCACATGGACTGAGGCGATAACTGTTCCCATTTGTAAGAAGGGTGACCGTCATTTACCGGACAGCTATCGTCCAATTTCGTTGTTCGATGCCCGAGGCAAGATATTCTGTAGAATAATACTCAAGTAACTGAAAATATGGGCTGAGGACAACACGCTTCTAGTTCCATTCCAAGCGGGTTTTGTGAAGGGCCTGGGTACTATGCCCAATATATTCGCACTTTCAATGATTCAAGCTCGCCAATCATCCCAAAAACAACCTCTTTTTATATGATTTGTGGACTTTAGAGCAGCATTCGATTGAACTGCGCTCTTGATGAAATTAAGAAAACAAAATTGCCCCCCTCTCTGTTCGCATTAGTTGCCCTCTTCCATAATAACATATCAATGCGTGTTCGAGTTTCGTTAGACGGCGAGTTTACACCTCTAATTGCCACTCTGAGGCCTGAAGCAAGGCTGCGCCCTAGCTTCATTTTTGTTCAACTTTTATATCTTGGACATTGGTGACCATCTCACAGATTGTGTGGGAGATCCCCCAAAAATCGCCACACAGCAAGTTCCATATTTACTCTACACCGACGACCTGGTCCTTTTGTCTCAGACACTGATAGGGCTACAAAATATGCTGGACAGGTTAGATGCGTATGGCCGAGTAAATAATCTCAGTATTAATAATCCGAAGACCCAAATTCTTAGCGGTACCCCAAATCGAGGTTCCAAAGCACGTAGATGCGAATGGCATTTGCATCAGCATAAACTAACAGATACATGTCTATATAGATATCTTGGAGTGTCCATCCAACACAACAAAACATTGAGACAATATATGTGTGAGCTGAAAACTAAGTTACAATCGCTGGTGTCCCAATCCAAGATACTAATAAAAAAATTTGGCAAGTTCTCAATGAAACATATTCTGTATTACAAAATGAAAGTTACACCTATACTGTTGTATGGCATTGAAGCAACTTTACCGAAGGAACGCCAGTTTTGGGACTCCTTAGAGGCATCGTATTGGAAACAAGTATTACAATTACCAAACAGTACGCCTCTTGCGATTTTCCGATATGAATCAGGTCTCACTTCCCTAAACTCATATATACTGGAAGAGGTGTGCTTATTTCCGCAAATCCCTAGAACATTTAGATAAACCTTCTATATTGAGAGCAACAGCCTATAGTTTGCTCACATCAAAAAGTGATTATCCTCAAAAATGGCGTGAGTACATTGTAGACATACTGAACAATGCAGGCATTACAATTCAACTACTGATGGAAAATCCTGATCGAGCTAAAATTAAAATATTCCAACATGATTGGGCGGAAAATTACACAAAATGCTTGTCGCATAAAGATTTTGATGTCTACATGTTTGGAACCAAGAAACATGGGATAACGGCTGAATATCTAATTAAATATCCGTGTTTAGTGTTTTGTAGGAAATATATGAGATTTAGATTGAATTTGTGGGAGACTCGTGATGTACTACTGAGGAGGAAAGTCATGTGTGAGCAAAATTACTGCCGTTACTGTTTAAATGTCACTCAAACCGAAACCTCTATTAGTTAATTGTGAGGCCCTAAATAGCGCGAGAAGCAGATGCTTTAAGAACAATATATCATTTCAGAATCACCTCACACAATTGGAAAAATGGCAAATGCTATTCTCAAATGCCAGAATTACAATACAAATAGCAATTGTTCAATTTCTGAATACAGTTTTGCCATCCACAGCGTGTAAGACAATTTGCAAAAACTCTGATTGATAATCGGATTCGGTAGTGATAAAAAATATGTTTTGTTATTCTACAATCATTTGATGTTTATATATGTGTTTAAATTGTATATAAATGCAATGTTATTTGTAAATGAGTTAGAAAGATTGTATTGAAATGTCTATTTGTAATTGTAAGAATAATTTGAAAAGTTGATTCATCAACTAACCAAATTTTAAAAAAAAATAAAAAATAAAAAATAAAAAAAAAGGTTGTAGTCTGGGTTTGAACGTCTGAATTGTAGTCTTCTTGAAGATCGGAAAAAGGCTGTGAATCCTGTGGTTAGTTTAAAGTTGGGCAAGGGCCCTGCTGCCACTGACCATTTATAGCACATTTACCACATTCGCTCCAAGTTAAGGTAGACATTTCATAATCAACCGTGCATCAGATCAGGTTTTGAGAAGACATTTTACACAGTTTTTAGAATTAGGAGTGTAAATTTAAAATGTTAAGAGTAAAATTGATCGCCTCCACAAGAATGCAAAATGTATACTACAGGCAACCAAAACAGGACTAAACTGAGAAATACGTCTACCCACTAATGTGCATGAACTCGCCACATCAATGCAGCTTGATAAACGTACACAACACAGGAACTCAGAAAATACTTTTGTGCAAGGCAAGCATGCATTCACTAAAGAATGTCTTTGTTACAAAGGAAACTTCTGAATTGTTACTAGGTTTTCCATCTCATTACTCACAGGACCCTCACATGCTAGGAAAATAAATGTGCATGCATATATCTCTCCATGAGCATTTAGACACAAAACACAGCATTTGTTAACTCACTGTGTTCTGCGTTTTTCTGTAAAGTTTATTGCACTCAGCTAAGAAAGCAGAAGTTTTGTTTTCAGGCTGCTCTTCTACAGCCTCCGATTTCCTCCAGGCAGATAAAAGGCAAGATGTTCCGGTTTCTGTCATGTCGCCTGCCCTCCATCTTTCTGTGCGTATCATTTAGGCACTATGATAGCAAAGTGTCATACTTGCTTGATTTTAATGCATAAAAAGGTATAGTACACCGCTCATCTGGAGGCCTGCCTCCGGTTTGCTGTTCTAACCAGGGTCTCACTTTTTTGTCCACATTCTTTTTTCCCCAAAGGATCCTGTGCACCATCCGAGGGCTCTGCCTGCAGAGCAAAGCTCCCTGGGCCTACACCATGTCTGAATACTGGAAGGAATTCTGGAAGGCATCTCTAGCACTGATTGGCTCCCAGGGGGTCATCTGATGCACTGCCTCGTTAATAAAGTCTCCTTGGGCACTGAACCTAGCAGTCTGCTGCCAGAGTCCGAAAAGCAGCATACTTGAACTACCTGTTTGGGCCTAAGAGGGTCTAAGGCAGGAATCTCTGCTCAAGGGAGGTCTTTTCTGTGCTCTCCCTTTGCCCAACTCTTACTTCCACATGTAGGATCCTTTAACCCATTCACTATTCATTCACAGGGGCGTTGCCATTACCTCATAGGACCAAGGAACATTGTTTGGGGCCAGTTAACTGTTTTTTTGGTTACCTATAGCACAACTCAAAATGTACACCTGCTTCTCAGCCAACCTTTTCCCCCTTCCCTTTACACACGCTCACTTGGACTGCGCCCCCCCCTTTCTTCACTTGCCCATTTCTTTTACTCTCCATCTTGCATCTGGAATTCAATTCCTCCTTATATTCACTTTTCTCCTTCCCTCGTAGCCTTCAGCCTCAACTCTTAACTTCGGAGTCACTCTTCCTCCTCCCCCTCACCCTTCCCCCCCCCACCAATGTACCTGCATACCTCGAGCACGATGCTCAAGTTCCCAATCCTCATCTATCCCTCTTCGCCTACCCCACATCATCTGCTTGCTCCTCTATCTCCAATACCTCTTTCACTCGTGACTCTGCAACAAGTCTTCCTACATCACTGACCACTTTGACTCATCACCCGCAACCGTCACTGCTTGCTATTACAGAAACTTTGACCTACCCCCATGACTCTGCTACACTAGCAGCTGCCTTCCTCCCACTCTCCCAGACCGGATGGGAAGAGGGATGGTGTGGGGTTCCTGGTCAATACGGCCTTCCACACTGCCCCCTAACTGTCTGACATTACCTCTTTCACTTTTGAATGTCACTATTCCACTCCTCCCCTCACTGTTTTGACTCTCCATCAACTGACTGGTTCTCACAACTCTTCATCCCAACTTCCTCTTGAGTCACTTCCCAAAATACCCCTTCTTGTCAAGCTGGGAAACTTTAACCTTACTGTGCCCTCAGCAGTCAACCTCCTTGAACTAAATTCCCTCCCATCTGTACAGTCTATCTACAACAAGCCTACCGACTTTGATGTAGACTCTTGACCTGGTCTTTCTCACTCTCCTCCAACCTCACCAGTGACCCCATACCCTCTCATCCCTTTGTTGTTCCCTTAGCATTTCAGTCCCTGTACCTTGTATTCCTCATCTCCCCTTTCAATGACTTAAGAAATGAATGCCCCTTACCTTGATGATCCGAGGGCCCCTCTCTGGTCTCTCTCCCATATTCATGTCTTTTCCATGGGCTTTGTGTTTCGGACATTCACCATGTACTCAGGATTTCCTTTGACATACATGATCCTGATCACACATTTCCACCTTCCCGTACTCAGCCATGAATCACCCCCCCCCCCCAAAAAAACACTTTTTTTTAAAAAAAACAGACCCTGCACCATGACCTACAAATCAAACCCTTACCCTACAAAAATTCCCCTGCCGCCCATACCCCTACATTGGCCAAATACTCCTACTTCACAAACCTAATCTCCTCCATTCACAATCACACCTGCAAACTTGCAGCTACCTTCCAAGCTTTACCCACACCTTGCAAGCCAATATCCACCACATGCTCCCTCCTTTCTGCCATTAACCTTGCTCCCTACCTTTCACCAAAATCTCAAATTCATTCCTATGAGCCCCTCTCAAGCATTCCTTTTGTCATCATCTCTTCCTTACCTCTTTTACTTAACCCCTACCTCTCCTATTGAATTTGCACTAATCCTTAGGAGCACAAGATGGGTCGGCGCAGAGATCAGGGTTGCTCCCCAAATAGTCAAATACTTCGTCTATCATCTGCCCTCATCTCCAAACTCTTTAACTCTCCCCCTCCCACCCTGCTGGACTCCCTGCTTCCTTCAATTGTGCAACTGTCTTATCCCTATAGAAGAAACCCTCAGCTGACCCACACTTCCCAGTTTCCCTCCTTCCTCATTACGCAAGAGTCATTGGGCCTCATTACGCAGTAGGTGGTAAGGGATTACCGGCACCGGTAAGGTCACCGGTGCCGGTAATCCCTTACCACTTTATTCCGAGGTCCCTTAGCGGGTCCCTTCCTCAACACCTGGTTTTACCAGGCATTATGGATGGGACCTGTTAAGGGACTTCAGAGCTAATAACGGTACCGC
Source organism: Ambystoma mexicanum (assembly GCF_040938575.1). Lineage (NCBI taxonomy): Eukaryota > Metazoa > Chordata > Amphibia > Caudata > Ambystomatidae > Ambystoma > Ambystoma mexicanum. Next base: position 1,059,030,939 of record NC_090926.1, on the reverse strand, counting down.
AAATTGCGGTACCGATATTAGCTCCATCCTCATTCCCATTGAGCCCTATGGGGGCTCGAATGGGGAATGGTTCCTGGAATGGGGACTTACCAGGTCCTCCAAGGTTGGAATGACCTGGTAAATCGCCATTTCGGGAACCCGGACCCGGAATGTGGTAAGGGGGTAGCCATGGTGCTACTACCAACATGGCTACCTCCTACCACGTAATGAGGCCCATTGAGTGTGTGGTCTTCAACTGGGTTACTAAGTACCTTACAAATAATGGCTTTGGAGATCCACTTTAATCTGGGTTCCGTAGTAATCACTCCATCAAGGCTGCACTCATGCAGGTCTCCTACTCTCTCATCTTTACCACTCTGACGTCTCTTCTATATTCCTTCTTTTGGACCAAAGTAGCAACCACTCCTCTCTCCTCCTAACTCTCTAGGACCATGGGTTTTGCCAATCTGTTGCATGGATACTCTCCTAGCTTGAAGGTCACTCCTTTAAAATCTCCAGGAACTCGAAAACCTGACCCCCATTCCTCTACCAGTCAGCACCCCATCCCCAATTGCCAGTCCTTGATGCCTCCTCTTCACCTCCTATACCTCTCCCTATAGGAAGACTTCCCTCGTCCGTTGGCTTTCAGGCACCTTTTTTCAGATGACACTCAAATCTCTTTTCCCCCTCCTTGACCCCAGCCATCTCAGAACGAATTAAAAACGGTTGCACAGAAATTCATCACTAGATGGCTTTGCGCTGACTCATGCTGAGCCGTTAAAGAACTGAGGTCATCTTTCTCCCAGCTTCCAATGCCATCACACCCCCATCGCCTTCCCGCCTGACCTTCTTGCTCGCTCGCCCAAGGCGAGCAACCTCTGACTGCAACAATTGGTCCCTACAACTGCCTCTTGTATGAACCTTCTCAGTATTTGGAAAATGTGTCAGTTTCTTACTAAGTTCTATGAACACTATTCTCCACCCTCGTGCTCAGGAAACAACTACTGCTCAAGCCTACTCCTTGCCCTTCCTCTCTACTCCTCCCCTCTAGACAAAGTCCTCAATTTGGTACTTGCACTTTCTACAAGGTGCCCAAATTCTCCCTACCGACAACATGCTGGTTGGCTTTCTATGCACAACCACTCCCTTTTCATGTTTCTTCTTCTCTATAAAGATATTGCTGGTCTTGCCTTGCTCCTCACTACCGGTCGGATTCCATTGCTGTTTACTCACCATCTCATTCCATCTGCTCATCCTCTGCACTCAACCTCACTGTGCCACACTCCCTCGACCCCCGTGCCTTCTCTTGTTTTGCTCCTTCTCCCTAATCGCCCCACTGCACTGCAACCCGTTTCCCATTAAGATCAAAGCCAGCCCAAATGCAGACTGCTGCAAAGCTCAGCTTAAACGTACACTTCTTAAAAAGAGTGTGTATCCCCCCTCCCCCATCACACCGCTCCTTCCAGTGAAATCTAATAATGTAATTTTGTATTTGTTGTGAAAATTGATGTTACATTTGTAAGGCACCTCTCTCTTATGGATATATTTTTCAGTTTGTTTTCTCCCTGGTCTATGTCCCCCTTTTTGTTTAAACCCTCATTTGTACTATCATACAGGCATCCTTTGGTGGAATGCCTCTGCCATCTTCAAATATGTTACTGTAAGTATTTATCAAAACTGACATACCTGTTCTTCAAATAAATACAAATATGGAACAACGTGTTAAAGCAGTAGCGTCCTTCTGGTCTCCATGTATGTCAGCGCATGCCACCTCCTCATTCACTGTATGCATAGCACCATTGCGTTACATGCCGGGTGCATGGCCCAGCGTTTCCCCCGCCATTTCTTGTAGCTCAGCATCGGGCCACAGACACTTCACAGGTTGGTGGTCCCGTTTGGCAGATGCGAGTAAAGATTGTCATATACGCTGGACTGCAAAGCCACTGTAATATACTGCAAAAAGAAAAGGGGGGGGGGGAGGAAAAAAGGGAAAGTGCCAAAACCAACTAGCCCTGGTGACAGCTTAGAAGGCCAAATAATTAGCACAAAAGAAAACTCGCTTAAATTGCTCTGGTTCCAAAGCAAGTGAAGAGATGCAACACATCTTCCACCTTTCATCTGCAGAAGGAAACCAGGACATAGAAAACACTGATGAAGACAGATAGAAATAAAGAGTAAACTTGCAAATAATAAGGCCAGTACTGATGTCCAGAGACAGAGCAGTCAACAAGCAAGGATTGGTTTTGTGAAGCCACACTGCATACCTGCCGTAGAGCTGGGCCGTCAATGACTACGTGAGCACACCAAGAACATTAGTGCTCACCTGCAATTTTGGTCTTTTGCAAATCAAAGTTAACAGAGACCAGCTCACAATAAACACAAGCAATCCCCTGATCAGGGAGCGACTGTGGGAAGCGTCTGAGCCAACCCGCATAAGAGCGGTTAAACTGGCCAAGACCATTGAGTATTCAAAGAACTAACACAAGGCTAACGAGAAGGAGATGGTTGCAGAAAACAACCCTGATCCAATGTGTGACATCACAGTCAAGTGCAAGAAAACAGCGCACAAAGCCAGGTTTGATGACCCGAATCACAGCACCATGAGAAGACACTGCCCAGCTCTGCTGCGGAAATGCAAAGTGTGGCAGCACAGGCAATTCTTTCCAAATTCTGCAAAATCCCTGAAACCTTCACAACACGCTGGGCAAAAAACACAAGAGAACTGAAACGGTTGCAATGGAATGGTGAAGACTCACAGGTGGAAGCAACAGTGCCAGGAGGACTCATGCGCTGCCATCAAAGAAGTGCTACTCGTTGACAGGATATTGAAGTCAAAGCTTTTCAGAAACTCAAATGCCCAGCGTGCCAGATTAGGGTCAGGGCTATAGAGTTGGGTCTTATAGCAGACTAGTGCTCATTGCATACTAGAGTTCCCTTTGAGATGCGTCATGATGGGTTATTGAGGTGGTGAAACACCAACATGAGACCAGTTTGGCCACAGGGGCTTATTCTGTCCATCCCATTGCAACCGTAGGGTGTACCAGAAACCTGAGGGGGTTCTCACTCCTAAACCCCTTGGATCCTCTGCACAGGTGGCCAGGGAAAAGCCATCACTTTTGGAACCTAACCCTGGGGAAGAAGCAAGTGAAGATCACCTGGGGGACTAGGAGTGGGATGACCGCAGGCGAGACATGGTATCCCCTTTTCCTAAGGATGACCTACCCAACCTGCCTCTGACCTTTATGGGTTATTGCAAGTCAGCTCCCTTCAATTAAACATGTGCGACACTTGGCAGTACTGAGACACGGAAGAGACAACAGAGTAATGAACACCATACTACATTCACACCACTTTTGTACTGGGAAAAAGAAGATGCACGAAAAGTGGTGTCGTACTAATCGGAGTCAGGCAAGGCTCATTGAGAAAACACACCTGCAACGTGTTAGAGAGTTCCAGGTGTAGAAAACGAGGAGGAAAAGGCCACACGGTAGCAGCAGGGAGATCAGTGTGACAGACACACAACCTTGTTTGAAGAAGGGCGAGCTATTGAAGGGAACTGCTATCAGAAGGTCTGAGGTGCACAGCACGCTGAGACACGGACAACTGCAGGGAGAGGTGACCTGAGACAGCCCAACGTGGGAGCAAGAGTGCCGTGGAGCGGACTGCAATAGAAAAGGGAGCCGGGTGTAAAGGCTTCCCTTTTCCCTTTCAACCAAAGTGCTTGCTCCCTGTTACCGAAAAGCCGTCCCAGCGGTATCCGAGGGGCAGAGGTTGCACCCCAAGTAGCAGAGGCTGCAGATTGTGTGCTGCGCACTGCGAGGACAGTTTCATGAGAACCAGTGAGTTTCTGTACAATAAGAAACTCAGTGCGCAAGTGATTTAACATTAGATTTAACTGAAATACTTTGTAGCTAGTAGTGGAGTGGTCGCGTGCGTTACTAAGGCACGTTTTCGAAGGTCTCCGCTCCTAGCCTTTTTCCATTGTTGAACTTTAAGAACTGGAAATACTTTGCATTGGAGAGGTCACATATCTTAAAGTGGAACGGTTTAAAAAGCCTCAGAGCATTGGGAAGTTCTTCAAGTGAAAGGCATACATATTTCATTACAGGCTGAATGAAAACAAGAGTGTATGCCTAATACCCAGAGAACACCAAATTGAATATGTACTGAATAATTAAGCAGACAACACTGCATGTTGTCTTTAGCGGTGAAAGGAACTGTGCAATCATTAAGACTCACTACATACTGCATTTTGGCACCAACTGAACTTTCAAGGTTAAATAGATCACATAATGTGGAGAAATGAATCCCATTAATTGTATGGAATCCTGAGAATAACTTTATTATCTGAAGAAAGGAAGTATACCTGCATTGGCCAAAGAGTGGATAAATAAGAAAGCCGAGGCCCTTCTCTTTTGTGTGTTTTGAACTGCGATGGAATACAAGTCTTGGGGAAGGGAACCCCGATACTTCTTTACCCCGTTCTTTTGATTTGTGAACTTTGGTAAAGACAGTCCTGGAAAAGGGAATTTCTGAAACTTCAAACTTTCTTTTGTGTTTTGAACTTGGGATGGGAACCTGGGGGATTGTTTCCAGACTATATACTCTTGAGCCTGAAACAAAGGACAACTCTGAGGCTTTTTGTAGAACTGTTTTTATACTTGGGGAAGGGAGCTGAAAGAAAAGCTGCGAGTTGGAAGAAGTTCAGAAGTTTTGTTGAACACTGTTTCTTTGGATTATTACATCCATACACATTGGTTTATTGTAGTTGAGGGCAAGGATAGATTTTGGACACGGGCCGAATTAAGATGAACGCTGACTCAGACTTGCCTTAGTTTTAGTTAGGTAGGGAAATCTCACCTTAGGATAGGGCAAGTTGGGTCTTCAACCATCCTGACATTTACGTTAATAGATCTTTTGTTCAACTTGATATCTCTTGTCTGTGTCATACTTAATGATGCCTTCACAGGGGTGACTTTGCACAGTGGATTCTTGGCACAAGTTATGCTCATCAGTGTAGCTGGCCCTTCTGAGAACATAATTTCTTGTAACCCCAGGTGTTCTTTGAGAGAATTTAAAGGGCACACGCATGCAATAAAGCTTAAACAAAGAGCAGCCCCAGTGAAGCATGCAGGAATGAAGGGTCCCCTCCAGTTACTAAAGGGCCTGAAGAAGCTACTCAATGCGATGGTAACCTAAGGCATCAGAGGCAAGTGTGGTCTCGGAGTGGATGGCTCCGGTCATTCAAGCTGCCAAATTGGGCAATACTTTAAGACTCTGAGCTGACCTCAGAGGGGGAAGGTATTGAAAAAGGGGGCCAGAATGCCAACATCATTGTGAGTTGACATCCACTTCCAGATATCAGGAAGTTCCTGCATCAGTTTGGGGATACTGCAATTTTCTCCACCTTGGACCCCCTAAGTGCCTAGAATCAAGTGGAGCTAGCAGAACGATGCAAGAACTACACTGCCTTTTATAACTCCATTTGGTCTGCATAAATTCCACAGCTACCCATTGCGTTGGCACCTGCTGCACCAGTCATCCAACACGTCTTGGGCAAGAAGTTTAAGGTCATGAGGAACACACTATTCTTTCAGGACCTACTAGTATGCACAGAACATCCTATAATCTCAGGCTCGCAGTAAAAACGGAGAAATGCAAGCTTTGTGTGAACAAACCGGAGTACATGGAGCACACTTTGGTCAAAGAGGCGATAAAGTCTAAAATAATCTGGTCGATGCCATTAGATAGGCCAACAAAGAGGCAATAAGGTCCTTCCAGGGGATGTGTGAATACTATGCCAAGTTAAGAGGTCTTCTGACAGGGTGGAGCCCATGCATCATCTGATCAAGAAAGGTGTGACCTTGCAAGGGGGTGGGGGCACAATAGGCCTTTTATGATGAGAAGGAATATATTCAGCAAGACCCCCATCCTTAGCCACTGTTATATCTCCTGGCAGTCCACTCTCGCTGTAGATGCCAGTGGGACACACTGAGGCAGTTCTCACCAAAAAGGTCAAGGGAGAGGAGACCACCATAGGCTTTGCATGGACTGGACTACTCTGCTATTTGTCTGGTAGACCATCAAATATTATATCTTTTTTATAGTTGCATATGTTCAGGAAAAAAAAAATTTTGAACAAAAGTTGAGTAGAGATGGTTTTACACACACAAGTCAAAAAAAACGGTCATTTATTAGAGTTCATTGGTCTTTTCATTGGTTAATTAGAGAACAATCACCAATTTCCACCTATTATTATGTACATGGCAGTAGGCCGAGGAGCTCGATTCAGCCAAGTACTGCATTCTACATTCTTCGTGCATCTTTGTGTATGCAATGTAGTGTCTTGCAAAAGTACGGCATGGCATGGCGTGCATGCCGTCCTGGTGAGTGCAGGACATGCACTTGCTGCATATGAGATGGCAGTCTACTGCCTCAATGACGGCACGTCGCTACTTCGCACCATGGCTTCACAATACTTTAGCCATTGATGCAAGTACCTGGTCATTTGATGGTAATCCCTACACATGGTTTAAGAATTCGCACTTATGAAAGCAGAAAACTGATAACCATGCCAGGACCTGAGCTTCCAATGACCATACCTGTCAAATAACCCATGGCTTGGTCAATGGTTGTTTTACTTTAGGCAGAGATGGGCTCCTCTCCTAAACCACCACTTCTAACCAGAGACGCAGACAGGGTAGGGCCTGAGGGGCAATGCCCATCTAAAATCTGTAAATGCCCACTCAGTAGCGCTGTGTGGGCATTTACAGATATTTGCCAGTGCAGTGGGCGCAACTACATTAGCTCCAGGGCCCATTTGCTAGACAATCCTGGCTATGCCTCGGCTTCTAACTCCCTTCAGCCCTATAATGTTCTTTTCTAGCCCCAATGGCAAGAGACCTGCAACCTTACAAAGGAATATAGTCCTCCTAAAATAGAACAGCATGGCATCCCTGCTATTGATGTATTCATTGAGACATTCGTTGTAACACCACACACAGTCTGACAGCGACCTCAAAGCGCTGAAAAGTGGTAAGCAAATAAACCAGAGCCTGGGTTGAAAATGAATAAGCCCCACCACCAACATCATATTTCGTATCAGAGGGCAGGGCGGATCTGTTGGGAGAATGCTCACCCACTTCCTCCAGACAAGATCCCCTAGAACATTTATACTAATAAAAACAAACATGGCTGGTAATGTGCACTAGTTACTATCGACTGACAAGTGACGATTCACTCTTGCAGAGGTAGAACTGGGAGGCTGTGCGCATGTGGAGAACTGGCAGGAATGCGGGGGGGGGGAATGATGTATGTGGGCTAGTCGACACACGGAGACAAAACACACACACCGACACACCTCCCCCCCCCCCCAAATAACGACACTAGTTTAGTAAAGTTTAGTAAAGAGTGTATGTATTTTAGGAGTTTGAAACTTTGCAAGTGGCTAAGACCACCACCAGTTAATGCGGATTCCGAGGCGGGTCATTACCCACAACTCCACCCTCGGCGTGGCAGCGTTTCTATGGAACACACATCTTCAGCGCCCTTCAAAGAGCAGACGCCCAGACAGGACTGCAGGTAATGGTGTACCATGGCTGCGGTCTCCATACGCCTCAGCCAGAACCCAGTGCCAGGGAGCAGGCAGAGCATGTCCACTGTAGAACAAATGTCCGGTAACACAGAACGGGCGCTCGGTCCCGCTACTCTAAAACGACCTTCCCTCCGGCCGCCTCCAGCGCAACCTTCATCTTCTCAGCCTCCTCTTTGGAAACGCTGGCCTTGATCTCCTGAGGAAGAGACTCTACCAGCTTCTTCGCCTGCAGGGTAAAACAAAGGAAAACACGAGGTTATGTTATGCCATGGTCGGATACTGCATGCACACGATCTTCCCACCCTCGGGCTCGCTGATCAGGGGCACGCTGCTGCAACCAGAAATAAACAGCTCTAAGCACAGAAGCATTGAGAGTAATCAGCGAGATAACCTCTAGCCTGCAGGGAATGCAGATAATGCGCCGCGCGCTGCTTGTAAACAGGAGATTACATTGTGTTTCATCAAGTGCAGCTGGGAGCCGGGCCTCCTGGTCATCACGTGACGGGAGCTGAAGGCACGGGAACCTTTCCAGCGCAGGACCCGTGCAGTGCGCACGCGAACCGGGGGGGGGGGGGGGGGGGCGAGGGCCGGCAAAATAATTACCTGCTGCCGGACGGGGTGTGGGGGGGCAGGATAGAGGCGGGATCAAAATCTATTTTGAGCCATTTCTTTGAACTGTTATTTTATAGCACCCACGTGGATGCCATCATATATTTTAAACAGACAATATTCAAACATTTGCCTTCATCAACGCGGCAGCAAAAGACTGACTGGGCTATGCATTTGAATGATTGGGATTCATAAAGCACTACTGCCCAAACTAGGTATCTAGGCACTAAACGCAACGCACCTACGAATGTAAATAGGGACGGTACAGATTTGGGCAGAGTGATCCAATAATCTCATTTGAAAAAAGGTGCAGGACCCTACCTCTGGAATGGTCTCTTCTGCCCCTCGGGGCCTCCCTCTTCTTCATTCCCTCTCCCCCCCCCCCCCGCCCCCATGCCCCACGCTTGCCTAGCCCCTGTGGCGGCTCCTCCTCCCCCAAGCACTTCTTTCACTTGCACTCTCTTCTTTACCCTGCACCATCCATCCCCACCCTAGCCCCTCGATCTCCCAAACTTTCCACCCCCGCACTTCTCGTCACTGCACTTACATGATCCAAATGTCACAAAGCCTAATAGGGCCATTATTGTTATCCTTCTCACCTGCCACCCCCCCACCCCAACCTCCCGGGGTGCCTTGAACCATCACTTGTATAGGTGCCTTACAAATATCCAATAAAATAATTAAATTACGACACTTTAAAAAGCTAATAAAATCCTAGACAGTATTTAAAGAGAGACAGGTTTTGAGTTTGTTTTCTTCTGCATGATACAAGAGTTTTAGTCAGGGCTTTAAGTGGGCCGGGCTAGCTCGGGCAGAGCTCCGACAATTGTGCAACAGGGCCGTGACAGGGCTCTGCAATGTCCCCTGCTAACTCCAGCGTGTACACGAGAGCCAGGGGAGTATCCAGCATTGCAAGAGTGTGGGGGTGAGCCACGAAAACAGTCCTACTTTACCCCGCCCTCCAATCTACTTTTTTGGCACCATTAGTGGTAAATAGCATTTTAACACATACACAAGAAAAAAAACTGCAGGCCATTACAGATGCAGGAAACTCATTAGAGCTCTATATAGGGTCTGTGGGGCAAAATACAAGCACAACTCACATTTGCATATGGATTGCACCAACAGAAACGACCTCACAAAAAAGGGCATTGCAAGGAGCATCATCAGTCTGATACTTGGAAGTACCATGGAAGTGACATTAGAATGAGTTGCCATTAGTAAGTCAAGTGGCAAGCAACTTTATGCAAAATACCTAAATAGCACTATTATATATGTAGCAACTCTAGTCATTAGGCCTTTTTATTTTTAAAGAACAGCATGATTTTTTCAACACAAGCTATACAGTAAATCACTTACAGTGCTGCAGATAATACACACGAATTAATTGATTTGCCCGGGATCACATACTTGGGTTAAATGGTGAAACCAGGATGTGGACAATTTAAGCAACTGAACACATCTTCCCAGGTTTAGCTGATATTTATTAAGGTTTTGCTTTGCATTTAATGCGATTAAATTAATACTTTAAGTATAGCAAAGCATTGGAAGCAACATAATAAACTAGCTACACTATTTACATTGCCATTGCCATATATATATGTTGAGAAATAAGAGTATGGCTTTAGTTTTATTCTCCCCATCCTGCACAATCGCATAATGCAGATTAATGTGAGCCTAACAAATCCCCCCGGGTTTTTAAAGATATAGTCATTATTTCATAAAGCAACCCTATGCACCCATCTAACATCTGATCGCCCCATTCACTTTTCGTATGGGACGGAAGTCCCTCCCTTCCTCCCAATAATGTATGGCTTCCATTGTAATGCTCTGTGCCAGTACAACAAGGGAACTCAGCAGGAACACTGTGCTTGGCACCCTCATTGTCCTGGGTACCCAACAGGAGAGGTGTCCCACTGCCAAATGTCCTAGTTGTGCACTAAAAGAGCCACACAGCTGCACCCCCACCACGCTCGGTACGCCACTGGCAAGAGCTTCAGGCTTTAGAAAAAAAGCCTTGCCTGCCTCTTCATTGCGACGCCGACCCCCTGCAAGGTATCCCTTTCATTAGAACTGCAGGGATCCTCGTGCCCGAGGTGCAAGGGTATGCAAAGTGGTGCCTGGCAGAAGGTCGATGCTGCAATGAGGCAGCGACACTTACCGGATTTGAATGACCCCTGTTAGGTCACAGCCCTTTTGCAAAAAGTCGAGCGGGGGACCTTGCGGGGGCGTGGCCTAACAGGCTTCATTCAACTATGGCAAGAGTTGCCTCTTAATTGTGGCATCCGACCCCCTCCCTGCCAGGCCACACCCCTCGACTCGATTTAGCAGGCCACAAGCACTGGTTTTAGTTATAAAAAACTACAGAGGCAAGGAATTCCAGAGCACTGCTGCCAGGAATTCATTAATGACCAGGAATTAATTAATTTGAGGGATTTAAGCAAGTTTTAGTAATTTTTACAACAGTCTGTGGTTGCCCATAGTTGCAAGGTACAGTGGAAATGGGCGTTCTAGAAGGAATGACACCCACTCTGAGCGACTACCCTCTGCTTAAGCCTGGTTAGGGGAGCGGCAGGTGAAGTGCCACTGTGCTGTATAAAAAGAACTAACGTTGTGCACAAGGGGCAAGAGCATGGAAGAAAACCAAAAACAAAGTTAAAGACATGCAAAGACACAGGGAAGATTTTGAGAGGTGTGCATGAGAGAAAAAGGTTTTTTGGATGTAAAAAGTAGCTCTTGTTGACTGATCTATTTCAGGCAAGAAAAACATACATTATAATTTAGAAAAATACTAGTTTTGTTGTCAGACTTGCTTTAATTGCCATAAATGAAGGTTGGAGGTCTGGATGGAGCAAGGTTTGCTCCATTGGATGTAGGCCAATAAAGATACATAAAGAGAGAGGCTCAGGTGTCGGATAGTCACTTTCTCAGGAATGATAAGTGCACAAAGGCTTGTTGCATCAGGGTTTAAGGGTGCAGAAGGAGGAGGCTGAAACAAAAGGTGGCATATTTGTGGGTAAAGACTTATTCAGTGAAAAAGAGAAAATAAAACCTAGCAATCCCGATCTTTGGGAGGGGACCCTGCCTCAGCTAAAAGTTCTAAGGTGACTGTCAGGATGTCTATCAACTCAAAACGTCCACAGTCCTGTGTCATGAAAACTTTGCTTCTGATCCTCGCACTAGAAACTGTAACTAAAGTAGTATCGTTATGGCTGATCCCAGGAGAATGACTTCCTTCTCCTGGGTTCAAGTTTCTGGCTTGTTAGAACAGTGCTAATCAGTTCAAAACAGTCATGTGTCTCACACGTTGTCAGGGGGAATATCGCCCATCCCCTGATAGTAATGTTCCTAACAATACTTCTCAGGTGTTATCAGGGAGAGAAAGGGCCCCCTCCCCATGATAGTAGAGTCCCAAACAGTCTGGTCCTCCCTCTTGGTGGGTGTTAGGCAGAATTGCATTCAGTACCCTCTGGGACCACCACATACAATTAGGACTACAGTTGTAAGCAAAAACCAACCTTTGGTATAAGTCTGTACTACACAGTTTGTGGTAGCGAGCTGAGCAACCAGGATTATCTCATGAGGGAATGTGAGCAGTATAAGATGTTACACAGAGGTCTTTCAATCACAGTGGTTCAAGCAGACACTTACTCTCAAGGTTTCTTCGTAAAAACACTTATTCATTGATAGCACAATAATTTAGAAAACAGTCATTAGAAGGAGGCAACTTAATATTATACACAAACACTTCAATACTAAACCAATACGTTTCTGAACAAATTAGGCTACGCTGAAATAGGAGCAAAATGGCATTTCAGTTACTTTCAATGGGAGGAAAAAGGCACACGTTAAATAGAATAGATCACAATTACTTTCCTAGGCAGCGCAAATAGTTTTAGTTCACTAGAGTACTCGATTCAGTTCAATAGGCATAGGCCAAAGTCAATGGACTAGTGTCTTGTATAGGAAAGAGCAATTCTTGAAGTAAATGGTAAAGTCTTTGCAAAAGTTCTCAGTAGTTTAGACAAAAAAGAATCATGTTGGGTCACAAGTTGATTAGGCCTGCAAGTTGGGAAAGTTCGACAAAGTTTCACCGCAAGAGATGCGTTCTCTTAATCAGATTGGCACAGTACCTTAATATGAAGCAAAAGATGCAGCTGAAGACGCTGATTCCTGGCAGTTCCTGCAGATCTCACTGTTCCTGAGCCTCAGTCATGGGGACAAAAGGGAGGACATTGGGGGACTCCTGCACTGCACGGGATGGTTGGAAAACGCTGACAAAATGGAGTCACTTCAGTTCCAGTAGCTGTAATTCAAGCACACAAGCTAGTGTCCCTCTCCCTAGTTAACCCTAACCAGCCTTGAGAATGGTATCCAGGTGGCTTACGAGTTCACTAGCCCCACCAACTCAAAGGAAGAAGTCACCCTTGAAGGGGCTTCTCTGTCGAGATGAACTTGGCAATTTGGGCCTGCAGCAGGGCTTCACCGGACAAACCAACGGTCCAGGAGTTGCAGCAGCCGTTCTCTTCCAGCTCGTCTTCGTTTTTTTCGTTCCAGTGGTCGACTTTGCTTTCTAGTCCAAGAGACTCACCTTTTAAACAGTTTTCTCCCTTTCATTCCAGATTAGCTGTCACTCACCCAGCAGGGTGGCTGTCCTTGCCAGACAGTCAGCCAGCCAATCACGCCAGAGTGCATTTGGATCTCCTAGGAAACTAAGCACAGGGAGTTTCAGGCACCTCCCTCATTTCCTGCACACCCCAGACACTCAAGACACCAGAGACTGTCTTCAGTCCTGAAGCCCGCCAAAGGCATGGAAACAAACGCACCAAACCTGGTGTGGCGCTCAGAGACAAACCCTGGAAGGAACTGGACCGGTTTGTTTAAACAAAGGTGCCATCTTGAAAAACATAGCTCTTGCGATTTTTAGCTACTGGTGTTCGCGGTCGGGAGAAATCATGGTAGTTTGTTGTAAAACCACTGCCACCAGCCATTTCGATAGAAAAGGGTAGCATTTGACTGCTACATGAGTTTATAGACACAGGGGATACTAGGTAACCCCTCCAGCACTCTATAGGAAGATAATGTGCACTGGATCTAGGAATTTGAAAAAGACTAGTAAAGTCAATTTAAACCTACATTCTCTGGGGAACAGTAGTTCATCCCAGAGAAGTTATTTTAAACCTTTTGGAAGTCTAAAAGACATCCCTGTGTCACTGCAATGAAGGTGCTATGTGACACGCATGAAAAGATGATGCCTATGGAGTTCTCCAAGTCCTCAAAATCCAGCAAAGTTGCTGGGGGTCTCTAAGGTAAAGGTATTTAGCACATTTATGAGAATTTTCCCTAACAGTGGGTGAGGAAAATGTCTCCCTTTTCCTGTCATACATTTTCAGATAGTCTGGGGGAATGACTCTTCCCCAGGCCCTTTTATTACCTTACTGCTGACCTTCTTGGACAGCCGGTTCTGGCTACCAAGAGATTTACTTATTAAGAAAATTCAAAATTGAAAATTGCATGAAGTTCTGGGTGAAGCTGCCTTTAGCAACGATGGGGCGTGGGGCAATGTGGAAGATGGTGGTCCTACCTAGGCTCTTGCACTACTTTGGGAACATACCATACTTGATAGCGAAGAAATTCTTCATTAAATTAGATGGTATGTGCAGGGATTTCCTTTGGCATGGAGCACGAAACAGAGTGGCCCTCTGGAAGCTACAAAACCCATATGAGAAAGGGGGTATGAAACTGCCTAACTACGAAGTTTATTATATAGCAAGCCAGCTGCAATATCTAGCTAAGTGGCTCTCAGAGGAGGTCACCTCGGATTCCAGGCTGTTTCGACAGGACTGTGCTCCATTCTACTTAAAGGAAATTATGTGACTGTCCAAGGCAGAAATGGTAGGGCATCCAAAGATGATGTTCCTTGGGTGGAAGATGTGGCGCAGAGCATGCCAGATGATGGAGAACCCACTCCTGTTCTCCCCACACGTACCGCTGGTGGCGCTAGCGGGTGAAGAAAGGCAACTAAGGATGATGATTAGGAACCACTGGGAACCGGTGGGGATAGCAACAATGGGTGACATATGGCAAGAGAGGACTATAATGGACTTCGATGTGTTGGCGGAGGAAACCGGGTTACACACGGGCCAGTATATTACGTATCATAGAGGGGTGAGAAGAATCAAGATGACATGGTCCGAAGTGGTACTAGGGGAGGAGCCGGATGCTACCATAGATACAATATATGATATAGCAGAAGGGGGGCATGACATATCTAGAATATATGAGTTGATGATGACCAAAGTGGGAAAAGAGGTAGTGCAGCTGAGACAAGAGTGGGAGGCGGAAGCGGGAGTCTCGATGAGTGATGAGATGTGGGAAAGGGCCAAAGGGTATCACAAAAAGGTGTCAAGGAATGCTAGACTGCAGCAGATGCAACTATATATTACACACAGGGCGTATATGACACGTCAGAGGATAGCTAGATTCAAAAATGCAAGATGGCAAGCATGCCCCAAATGTGATGAGGAAAATGCTGGAATGGTGAATGTGTTTTGGTCCTGCCCCATCATTGAGCGCTTCTGGGGTGAAGTGGCACACAGATTGGCAGAAAGGGGTACCAAGATCGAGGTGGATACAGTGTGGGCCTGCTTGATAGGTGGGTTTTCTAGACCACGCAAGTTTAAACACGTGAGCAAACTAAAAGACCTGGCGTATGTACTTGCAAAGAGGAGAATTGCTATGGGGTGGAAGACATGCCACAGACCACGACTAGAAGTATGGTGGGAAGATTTACAGAAATGGGCTGAGGCAGAAACCATGGTGTGGCAAGAAACAAGCAGGGGAGGGGGAGGAGCAAGAAACAGACCCTGATGGCCTGGAAATCACTAATAGCAGAGTTATTTGGGCCAATGTGGGACCCAACGGTACTCGCGGAAGAGGAATCCCTACCACAGGATGCAGAAACAGAATATGAGAGAAAGTAGGCTCGAAAAGGGGGGTGGGATAGGGAAAGCGGTGGACATAATGAAGTGATACATAATTGAAATGTTATTACATGCACTGCAAGTTTGGTTTGTATTGTTTGAATAAACTAATAAAAAATGTTTAAAAAAAATACAAAAAAAATAATAAGATTTACTTGCTTCTCCTGGTATTTTGCTCTCAGTTCATTACAACCATGGGTGAGGACTCCCTTCCCCTGGTCTTCTTTCCACCAGGCTTTACACCTATAACACCCAATTCTGGTTTCTCCTCTTCTTTGACTTGGCCCACTTCCCTGCCAAGTACTGCCACGAGGAAGATAACTCATTTTTTATGTTGCTCTCCATTGTTGGGGTACTCAACCCTTTTCGGATGGTTAGTGGACTTGGGGCTACCACCAACACGTGGAGGTTACGAGGGGGTTTAGAGGGAGTCACTCCCCACGAGCTCCTTCCGCATTGTACCACCCCCAGGCGGACTATTAAGTAGCAGCCTCACGGAAAGAGGCGCCCCTCGGGGAACACCTGATGAAACGTCACAGGGTCAATTTTGGAAGGGCAACTCGAGCTGTCAAATTGGCATGCACACTGCCGACTGCTAAGGGCTTGTTTGGTTTACCTGCCGCTTGGTGCAATGATAGGTTTCCCCCTTTTGCATTGCATTTGCTTTTAAGGGTGTCTCCATTCCCATTTAAGCGCACAGCACAATACCATTTCACACAGTAAAAGGACTTGCATGCAACAGCATCAACAGAAGTCATTTAACTATATTTTTGGCCCATTAGAAATAATTACTAAGTGGGTAAGTGCGACAATGCCGGCGGGGTTGAAATAGGAGACGTTTTAATTTTTATTAACATAAAATACCACAGGTTATTCGGTTTAAGAAAGGACAGTCTGCTAATCGGACCCCCCCCCTTTCATAAATGTTTCATACCAAAATGATAGTGCACACAAGTGCCTTGGCTGTAACCGACCCGCCACCTACAAACCTGCACTCTGCAGTGGCACAGAGTGGGTTCAAAGGAAAAATGTGCCTCCCTGGCAGGCTCAAAATCCAAGCAGGTAGACGCTGCATTTCCATAGTCTGTCCCTCTGATCTAAATTCTGATAATTGTATGCCTTAGTCAGTCTGGCAGCACGTAAATCTTTAAATAGAAGCCATGCCCTGTTGTGGCATGATGACTGATAAAAGTATAACTGTACAGCCACAGCAATTTGATACCACACTAGTGTCAGCTCTGAGCAGGACTGCTGCTAGGACAGGAATCTGTCTCTACCACGGCCATGTAGAACTATAGTCGGCATGCTCCCGTTCGATTCTCCTACAAGATGAAAATCACCTTTGCCCAGCCCATAGGAACCCAACCCCCCTACCCCCTGAAGGTCTCCTGTGAACAATAAAGCAAGCCTCACACCACTGGAATCCTTTGGAAACTATCAGCAATGGGAAGGGGGGGGTTGGGTTAACCCGAGGGAAGTAGAGCCTGGAGAGGGGGCCCCACCCTATTGGGTTCCATTAGGACTAGTTTCCCTTTTCATGTTCCCCCCCATATCCTACAGGCAATGTACTCTGTGGGATGGCAAAGAGCACTAATTACATCAAGGATTAAACCCCTTACACCAGGATTGCTTTGGACCAATCCCTTGTGGCATTTTGACATTAAAAGGAGAAGGGTGCTGGGAAGGGGACAGCCCCGCCCCACCCCCTAGGTGCTTTAGGTTGAGGCGAGAGAGATGCATTGGAGGCACTATGATGGGCCAGGTGGGAGGAGGAACAGTAAGAGACGCCTTCCCGTTTAACCGGACCCCATTTTAATGTAACCAAATATAGTTTAACTACATAATACAGTCTAAGGCACAAGCAGCATTGCTATTTTGCATCGATATTAGTAATCATAGGTAGAAGGCAAGGTCTGCGAAGCTAATTCGACATTGCATGCACTAGGCCCAAATTC
The DNA here is from genome assembly GCF_040938575.1 of Ambystoma mexicanum. Taxonomy (NCBI): domain Eukaryota; kingdom Metazoa; phylum Chordata; class Amphibia; order Caudata; family Ambystomatidae; genus Ambystoma; species Ambystoma mexicanum. The sequence continues at coordinate 1,059,013,819 of NC_090926.1, read as the reverse complement.
ACGAGACCGCCGAACTCCCCAGCCATGCCTGAACTCCCATGAGGACAGCGCACATCCCCAACCATCACAACACCTATTCATTGTTCTTACAGTATTGCAAGATTTTTTTTGTTTTTTTTACCCAACAGGAATGTCCCCTACAAGGCCTCGATCAGAGACCGGCGGTGGTGTGCATGTTATTTCACACTGGCCAAAGCATGAACCGGCCGATTCACGGATGACTAAGAGTTCAAGCCCATATAACTGACTAAACCTTAAGATCAAGGAATTCCATGGCACCAGGCGCCCTTCCATTACCAACCCCAAAAGTAACAAGTCCCGAAATGTTCAAAGAGGACGGACAGGGCATATTGCTGAAGAGACAATCGTGTGATTTGTATGGCAAGGTGCTGGAAGGGATAAATTATTGTTTAAAACGAGCGTGGAGACCTTGGAGCCGGATGGCGTGGAGGAGAGGGAGTGAAATGTGTGTGTGAAGGTTAGAGTGCCCCAGAACCTCCTTTGTGTCCATCTTAAGGCCTGACAAGTGCACAGCATGAGTGATAACATATTCGTATAGTAGGAGTATAACTACTTTATTTTCCGACCTTCCACGTGAGAAGAGGAGCACAGCAGCACCCATGTGATGGAAGACGGACAGTATGGGCTGGGACCAATAGACCGGCACCCCTTATAAGGAAAGGTGGAACATGTATAGGGTCCATCCCATCAGTTGCGTGGGTTTTTACTATATGTTGTTGCGTCATTAGGACGCTCTGCATCTTTAAAGGTTTCTGCTTGTACCTCTTTTCGGCAAAATATTCTTAGCAGCAGAGTTCTTTGCTGTTGCTCTCATCTGCGTGCGAGATTAAAACTGGTTATCCTTACAAGATCGACTTGGGACTTTCTTCCCTAGCAGGTTGTACTCTCCCTGGTGTGAGCGTTTAGGGGCGTGCCTTCAAGGATACCCATCCTCTTTTTTGATTCATCTTCAGACTTCCACAAGGACAAGAAGAAATCATTTGGATCTCTCTTGGGATACAGTCTATTCCAAATCCCTTCACCATGGTGGTAAAGACATTAGGCGTCTAATACAGAGGACAGCTCTGTCCCCCAACCATCCCTAGGGAACAACGGGGGCGACGGCTGTTGGGCCATGACCTCTATACTGGCACAACTGGAACCAGGCTACTGTTGACTCGAGTTGGAGGTTTTCCTGTGGGTGCAAGCCAAGCTCCCTATAGTGGAAGAGCAAAAAGGACTATCCTTGTCTTGGAGTCCCTGGATTTGGACTCATAGCGATCACAGAACCAAGATAGTGACGCCCTGCTTCCCTGCATTTCAAAACCCCACACATACACACCAGATTGGGTACCTTTCACACCAGCACAGTACCAAAAGCACACAGACCTCCAGCTCGATGCCAAAAAGCATGGCTCAATGCTGTTGAGCCTCAATGACAAGAACATAGTGAGCTATGAAGCAGCCTAGTCTCCCTGGTCCACATTTGCTCCGTAGTGACCTTTAAGCCCCCCTCACCACCTTTTTCCTAAAGACATATAGTTCAAACAGTGACTTTGACCTAGCCTGCAACGCCACCTCCCCGCCCCCCCACCATCTCTTGTACCGAAAGTGTCCTTTACCAAGTCTTCATTCTCTGCATTTTCGTTTACAGGGTTGGGTTTTTCCAAGTACAGTCCGATTGTTTACATTTTATTGTTTAAAGTCTATATTTTTATAGAATATTTGTATTTTTCACTACGTTAATAGGGTTGCTACTGCCAACATACACACTAACACACACACCACACACACAAGATGTAGCGTGAGCTTGTCCTGCACTACCAAAAGAGACAAAGGCCCCTTTCACTTTAATGCGTGGGATCACTGCCGGCTTAGTTGTAGCATGCATGGGGCTGAATAGGAGGTTTAGCCACTGCTCATCCCTGTACTGCTGCAGAGCAATAGACATTCCGCCACAGTAAGTAATAACTGTGACCTTCACAGTGTGTTTTGAGCTGCTGTATAAACATCTCAAGAACAGTTGAAAAGATCATACATAGTTATATAGTGAGACGGGGTCATAGATCTAACCCTGTCAGGGGGTCACAGGCCCTCACCCTTTATCATGGAGTAGGCAATCTGTCAGGGTACAGCCAGAGCCGGTGCTACTGGTTGAGAGGGGTCCCGGCAGTGGTGTGGAGGAGTTGAGAGGAACCATAGTCCCCCAGCTCCCCATAGTGCCTGAACATATGCAAGGGCATTGGTACAACAGTTCCTCACCCATTAGCATCTGTCCTGGCTCGATCTCCTTTTTTCAGAAAACAAAGTCCTGTAAGAAACTGGGCTATTGGTAGCCTGACCGGAATCACAGATCCAGGGAAACAATAAAAAGTAGAGAAAAACTCACCTACTATTACCAAAATGCACGTGGACCCAACCAGGAAAGCCCATCAGGGAGTCCTGCCATAAATGGAAATAGGATGCAATTTTTCATTCCACAGATTTGTCTTAATTTCTTTGCCTTTTCTTTACTCTAGATTGCCGTTTTAGTTTTGCCTCATAGGATGGACACAAGCCACCTTTAAGAGGAAAAATAAAATGTTTGTATATAAAATTAAACGTGGTCTTGGAATTTATTTCTATCATTTGTTCAGGGGATAGACCTATGGCAGCAGCTTCACCAGTTACACGTTCAGTTTTCTCAATTCTGGTCACAAAGCAGTTTAAAAGGTAATGGTTAACTGCAGCTTCTAAACCGAGTCTACACAATTCCCCATTCAAACCTAAATTCCCATATGGACCTTCAAGGACATAAGGAATCATTCATTTGGACCTTTATTGGGAGAGAAGATCTTTCCAAAGTTTGCTGCCAGCTAGGTGCAGCTCGAGTGTTTGAAGTTTTTCAAGACGCTCTGCTCCTTGCCAATCTCCAGGGCACACTACTGTTCCAGTAAGACCTGCCTCACTTTGTCAGCTGCACTGGTACTCGGGCCCCTCACTGAAGTTTAAGGACTCCTGCAGGTGATCGAGAGAACAAGGAACAATTTCATCCCGAAGCCCCTGGAATGAGACTCGTGCCAGAAGAATCAAAGCAATGCGTTTCCTGTATTCAAAAGCGTGGAACCACCATGAGACCATGGTCGACCATCAGGAACCGCAGTGTTGCCTTCTTCGAACTGCTGTTGCTGTATTCCTCAAACAAGGTTGCCACTGCATTGCGTCATAGGAGCACGTCGGATGCTCCGGCTTGAATAAAAAGTTTGCCACTGCAGAAGCCTTCAAACCACCACGCCTAGAACAGCGCCTTTAACCACCAGCTTCTTTGTTATCAACCCAAGCTTGACCATCAAACACTGCATCGCACCACATGAAGCTTCATCTTGAACCAGACTCAATGCCAGCTTTGCATCTGGATTACCACGACTCGCCACATTCAAACCTAGTACGACCTGCTCGCACTACGTTGAGAAGTCGGATTCAATGCAGTCAAACCACCAAGAACTCAGAAAGATACTGTTGAGAGGCCACAGCCTCCCTTGGTCAACTTTTTGGACATCAGAGACTGAAAAAGGTGCAAATAGCTGGTTTAGCAATCAACAAAAACATTTTTAATGACATAATTTGCGATATATTGCCTTCCACTCCAACTATATTAAGCAGAGTATTTGCATCATCTACATACTGCGTATTGTGTGCTTTTCACAGAGATTTGTTTTTGCAAGGGCTTTCATAGTACAGTTATTAATATTGAGGTGTTTAAGTGTAGATGTCTTTTATAGAACCTTGAATGGACATTCCTTTAGTACAGCCTGCCCGTAGCCCATGTTACTACAAAAGGCGAAGGAGGTATATCTCTGGGCGTTACCCGTTTCACCTTTATAATTGTGATCACTGTTGGTTTGCAAAAGTGTGAGAGCAGAGTAGGCAGTCTAGCCACAATGATCCTTATACTCCTGCCGAGCAGTAGTCATTTAGACACATTGTCGCACGAGGTCAGACTATCATGTGGTAATGCATGAACCCCCAAAAAAGATGCAGGGAATGACAATTGTGAGAAACCAGATGGTATTCTCCCACCCTCCCCATTAATATCTTCCATTCAGGTGCCCGGAGAAGGGCCATCACTTTGGATCCCGACCCTGGGAACGGACAAGCAAAGGAGGATCACCCGAGTGGAGGGTCACGAGGGATTGGGAAGAGGGTACCAAAGGGCGAGACAGGATATTTCCCCCAATCCCAACCCTAACCTACTCTCCCTCAGCTTTTACTATCTCTAATCTCGCCCCATCTCACCCTTCCCATTTGCACTAAATACTGAGATGATGAAGAGGCGACTAGGATCAGTAAGGATTACCCATAGGAATAACATGGGGAAGGTACGGCAGAGTCAGGCATTCAATAGTAACCATTCACACCCGACTCCACTTGGCTGGTAATTTCACTATAAAAAGGTGTGATCTGACAAGTGTATGAGCGAATAGGAGATCCAGCAGGAAAAGAAGATGGGAGGAGAACGAAGCCACCAGAATTACCCCGGACCAGAGGCCAGAGACTGGAATGCCAAGATGCTGAGGAACTGCTGAGCAAAAGGACAAAAGCGTGGCAAGGGAGCCGTGTCTCCAGGGAGCCAAGAAGGGTCCGTACACGGGAGCCAAGAGGCGTGCTGGTGTCCCACAGAACCAGTGAGACAGCCCAGGAGAGTGAGAGGGGCACGTAGTGAGACCGTGACCTCGGAATGAAGAGTCTGAGTGAAGCGGTGGCACAGAAGTCAGCCTGGTGATTCGGAAAGCTGTGTCGAGCTGGGTTGTGAAGAGCGCGATACAAGGTAATGCCACAAACGCGTACGAAAGCAGATCACGTGTGAATGGGCGTTCATTAAAGCCAGCGGGAAAACTCAGACAAAGATACAAGTAGCAGTGTAAGTGTGGGACGCGCATGTGTTGGACTATGAAACAAGTTGAATGAAAGAGGGCTGGAAGGCCGTGGAAAAAGGTGCACAAGGCACAAAAGGACACTATAAAAAGGGTGCGAGGAACCAGACAAGAAAGAAGCAAGCATAACATTGTGCAAGAGCATGAAAGAAGCACACAACAACCATAATCAAGATAAGAAAGAAATGTCGATGCAAGCGTGCAAGGAACAGGTGAAGGAACATAGGATAATTATGCAGGAAGCACTGGAAGTTAAAAAGTGTAAAAGGAAGTGAAAGTAACGAACCAAGAAAGGGGCAAAGGGTAAGAGTGGTCGCACTGAGGAAAAGTAAAGAGCCTAGCGCTCTCGAAACCCTCTGATTCTACCCCACAAGAGGATGATATGCAGGAAAAGAAAGCAGACCATGTTTATGTGTTTTGAAAGCGGACAGAGGCCAGAGCTTAGGGAAAGGAACCCTAGGGGGCCTATTGAAGAAACTGACTGTTTCGAATTGAAAGCTGAAAGTGAAAAAGTTAAAGCTTGGAGAAGGTAACCCCAAGGAACTCAAAGACATGGAGGTGTTTGAATTCATCATGAGGGCCCTGTGGAGAAGGTCGTACTAACAGCTCTGATGAGTGAACCCCCTCTTTCTGACAGTGACCCAATTGCACATGGCGAGAAGAGCACCTGAAACCAACTTTGGTTTTGCCATTTGTGTTTAACTATTGTTCCTTTCTAAGAAACCTCCAATCACATTTTTGTACAGCAGGATGTTAAGCATAGGTTTAGACACAGACAGACTTATTTTGGACTATAAGAAATTGACGGCCATTAGAAACAATCAGTTAAGGGAACAATTCTTATAGAGTCAGGGCCATTCAGTCACTCCACCACCCCAGGAACCTTAGTTAATAAAGGATTTAAAACTAATACTTTTGAGTGCGTCTCTTGATACCATGCCTGTCTCACAAGCCACAGACCACATCTGTGGCTTGAGAGCCTTTTATGCACCTTAAAAAGTTTACAAAACCTTCCCATTCCCACATAAATACACAGCCATATTAAAGTTCATCAATTCCATAGTGGATTATGCAAACCACCTCTGCATGGGAGACCTGGCATATTAACTTGCTAGATCAGAGTGCAAAACGCAGCAGCATGTCTTTTATTGAGACCGCGAAGTGGAGAGCATATTGAAGCAGCATCATGTCCCTTCATTGGCTCCCCCATCAGACGTAGAATAGCCTTCAAGGTGTTCAGTTTCACGTTTTATGCTATTCACGGTTCTGGGGCACATTCCCTCAAATCAAAAATAAATGACATATCCCCACACATCAAAAACTGAGATCAGCAACTCATTTAGCGTTGGGAGTACCTCAGTTAAGGACACTCGTCCTTTAACATTTTACTTCAAATCTGGAACACTTTTCCCCAGAAACGAGATTACGATTGATGCGATGCTGTAGAGCGTGAACCAAGCCGTAGCAGGACACATAGTGCTGTACATTGTCACAGGTGGGTCCAAGGGCACTGCCACTAGCAGGATTAAGAATTTTCTGAAGGCCGGACTAAGGGGATACGCAAGCTTTCCTCAAGCTCCATGTGGGCTCCCTCCAACATAGTCCAGTTAACCCTCCCACCTATAACCCCCCACCCTCCTCCCCAACAAGGTTCCAGAGATCTTGAACTACTGCTAGCTTACCCCAACTGTCTGTATCTAGGCTGCTTCTAATGGAGGGCCTAGCCCAGGAGGAACTCCAGGCATACTCCAAAAATTGTTCTTGAATCAGGACACCGACAGGGATTTTATCCAGTCAACATATCAACCGGTATGATTTTAAAATCAACAACCTATGAGGGATGCTGTGTGTGGGATGCTGTGAAAGAAATTTGTGCTAGAGAGCCAGCACCAGATTTCAAAAGGATAAACTATCTCTATGTATTTACATTTGTGTAGCGCACCAAGCCCTTGGGTATCAAAGCGCTGCTTGTTGCGAGGAAACCAGTACATAAAAGCAAAACAAGAATATATACAGAGGTGTTACATCGACGTTAAACAGAGCAGGTTTCATCAGTGATCGATACATTCAAATGGTTGTGAGAAATTGGTTGCTTTTCATTGCTTGTTGTTCGGCCTCAGAGAGACAGTGGGAGCTGGGGGTTAGGGGAACATTAAGGTTTTTAATGATTTCCTAAATGTCCAATAGGACTGTTCTGCCCTAAGGCAGGGAGGGAGGGGAGGGAGGAAGGGAGACTGTTCCATTGTTTGGCTGCAAATGTAGGGAAGCTGGATCCTCCGGCTTTTTGCCGTTTGAATTTAGGTTGAGTAATGCGGTGGGTGTAGGCTGCTCTAGTTGGTCTTGAGGAGTTGGAGATTTTTTTTAGGGATAGGTAAGGGGGCAGTTTTAGATCGACATCTGTGAGTGATAGAGAGGGTTTTGAAGATGATTTGTTCAAGATTCAAGAGCCAATGGGCAAGCTTTCTTGCTGCAGTGATGTGGTCGGCTCTAGGGATGTTAAGCACAGCTCTGAGAGCGTTATTTTGGATAACTTGCTTTTATTTGAATGTTGGAGTTTGTGGTGCCAGCAAAAAGGGCAATGAAATAGTCCAGTCTGGACCCTATGGTGACACGGGCTATAGTCATGCAGCCGTCTGTGGAAAGGAAGGGTCTGGCTGCGTTCAGTAGTTTGGTCGTGTAGGCAGCACTGGAGGAGATGGCACTCACTTGTCGTGTAAGTGATAGTGACGCATCCAGATATGCACCAAGTGTTTTCACTACAGGGGAGACCGGGATGGTTACTTTGTCAATGTTCAATGAAGAGAATTGGGGGCTTACATTTTTGATTACTGATTGGGGGGAGGGGGTGGGACCTACAACGAGAAGCTGTCTTCTCATCATTAAGGCAAAGACGGTGCATGGCCAACTAGCATTGGATTGTCCAGTATGCAGGGTTAAGTATGCAGAGTAAGAAAAGCAGAATCTTCTTGGTAGTCGCTAGAGGGTGGAGTAAGATCTGCATGTCATCCACGTAGTTTGTATAGGTTATGTCAATAGTGTCCAGGAGAGGGAATAGTGGTTTTCTAAATGGGTTATATACAGTGGGCGACACACAGGTTCCCTGCGGGACCCCACAGTAGATTGGAGTTGGTGGAGCGCTACCATCCTCTGCAAATATCCTCATGGATCGGTTTCCCAAGAATGAGGATATCGAGGTTGAGGCTTCTGGAGAGAAGTTGGCTGATGTTAAGTGTTGACCTAGGATTGAGCGAGTGATCGCCTAGGTCCAACGTAGCTGAGAGGTCTAGGAGTAGTAGCAGGGCAAGCTTGCCTTTGTCCCTTATTTCATCTATTTCGATTTTTAGGTCGATAAGGGCAGATTCAGTCCCATGGCCTGGGTGAAAGCCCGATGGCACATACCCAGGATTTGGTTGTCCTCGAGGTGTCTTTGAATTTGTAAGTAGGCTGCTATGTCAAGGACTTTAAGTAGAAAGGGGACAGTTGTGATTGGACGGTAGTTCGTAGGGATTGCAGGCTTTTTGATGAGTGGGAGGACCCAGGCTTCCCAAGGCTGGTAGGAACTGATTCTGTAGCGAAGAAGGTGATGGAGGGTTTTATGTGATAATGTTCCCGCAGAAATGTCGCCATGCAAAGAATTTGCCAAAAAATGCCCGTTTTATTCCAGTGACATTACATGAAGGTGCAGAGGACACCTCTGCAGCCCCCAAAACCTTTTTTTTCCAAGGGGAGCACCCCTGTCCCTATTTATATTGTCATCTATATAATGTCGCCACAAACCTTTCCCAGCAACATTATGTACGGCGACCATATATAGAGACATTATAACCAGAAACCTGATGAAGGCAGTAATGAGAGGAGACAGATTTACCCTTTGCAGCGGGAAAGCTTGAGGCCAATGAGGATGGCTATGACTTCATCCTCAGAGACATTGGTGAAGTGGAACAGAGGCGGGTGTGATGGCCCACGATGGGTGTGGTCTGGGCGGGCGGGCGCCTTAGACGTGGTTGGATTATATTTAGTTTGGACTCTTTTTTGTAAGGTTTCAATTTCTGTTATGGCGTTTTGTATAGTGGCGCACCATGCAGCGTCTTTTGTTATGGTGATGAGCGGGGTGGTTGGTGTCTAGTTCTCTGAGAATTGTGAAGATCTCACGAGTGTTTGCGTTTGCAATACTGGCAGTGTAAGTGGAGGATTTGGCAGCGTTGATTGATTTTTTGTAAAGGTTGGATGCTGTTGTGTACTGGAGCTTACTGGCCTCAGTTGGAAATTTCTTCCAGCTAGCTTCAGCTAATCGCTTGTTGGCGTGAATTGTTAGGAGTTCCGGGGTAAACAATACGTTTACAGGGCTTTAGAGGCGCAATGGTGTTGATGGAAACTGTTAGTGTTTCTGAGTAGATGTTTGCAAGTGTGGTTGGGTCATTGGGGAAAGGAGGATTGGGTAGTTAAGTACTTAACAGGGTGGGCTAAGGTAGCGGGCAGGAGGGCGAGTAGGCAGAGTTTGGGTGACCGGTAAAATGCAGAATTACAAGATGTTGTGATCTGACCAAAGGCAAGGATTATTAGAGAGGAGCGATACCTGTGCGTCGAGTTATGTGTTGAGGTCTACAATCCAGTCAAGAGTACTGCCTTTATTGTGGGTGGGGCTGTTCAGGGATTGAAGCCAAGGGCGCTGAGTGAGGTAGCAGGCGATAGGGCCGCAGGGTCTTCCAGGTCCTGAAGGCCAAGGTTGAAGTCTCCCATAAGGATAGTTTTGGGGGACAGTGTGATGCGAGCATTCAGACAGTGAAGGAGATTCTCTTCAATGGTCAGGGATGGGCCTGGGGGACAGTAGATGTGTGCAAGGTGATGGAGTTGGTACATTTTAGTTTCATGGAAAGTATGTCAATGTTGTTTGGGAGGGAAGAGTTCAGTTGTCTAATGGGTAGTGTGTCCTTGGCGATCAGTGCTGCTCCCCCCTCCTTTGGCATCGATTCTGTCTGCACGGTATATGGTATAAACAGGCGGGAGGGCAATGGACAGGTCTGGGCCAGAGGCTGCATGGAGCCATGTCTCGGTAATAGCCAGGAAGTCTAGGTTGCTGGTAGTGATGAGGTCGTAGATATATGTGGCTTGGGCTGGAATAGATCTTGTGTTGATTAAGGCACACTGCAGGGGGAGGGAGTCAGTGGGTTTGCTCCGGAGTTTGGGTAGTTTTCGTTATGTCATTTTGTATGTTGTTGGTGGTAGTGGTGCGATATCTGAGGCAAAAATGTCTTTGTGCGATCTTGTATGGTGTGGTAGTAAGGCTAAGGCAATGAGGGGTTGAGAGGGCAGAGCAGCGTTATCCTAGGCGATTGTTTCTTGTAATGGTTGTTTGTGGACATTTTTTTCTGGCAGTAGGGTTTAGGCCTCGAGTAGTAATTGGGAGATGCATGGAACAGATTGTAGGAACGAAGGGCATAACAGTGACTGAGGTGGAAGCTGTCAAGGTGCTATTGTGCTTGCAGATGGAATCTGATTGGTGTAGGGGAGGGAGTATTTTGACAACTGCAAGTCGTGACTTGGTTTCTACCTTCACTGAAGCACCCAAACAAGTCGGTTTTGGTAGCAGTGAGACTGCCTCAAGGTATGTCGAGTTGGAGGGCTTTGATGGTTGTTTGTGGATGGGCAGTGTCTTGGATGGGCATGTGGATGATGCAAAGAGAACCAGGGAGGAGCTTGCAGTGATATGTGGTGTGTGGGTGTTGCTTGGACAGCCATTCTTACCATTTGCGGTGAGCAGGTATGGGTGTAGGCACTGCAGGGTTAGGGCATAGGTGTCTTCTGATGGAGGTGATGCTAAGGGGTGGGAGGAACCACGTTAGGGGGCAGGGGTGAATTCAGCGGCATTGGGGGGGGGGGAGGGGGTTGCTCAGTGAGCCCAGGGCAGGGAGTGAAGAAGTGCATATAGCAGCGATCAGAACAATGAGACGTATTACCATGCACAGGCAAATCGACACCTCCGATTAGAGTCTCTGGAATTCTGTGAGCTGGTAGTTCCAAGGGGACAGCGTCCCGCATTCCGATGCTCTTTGATTTCAGGAAAAATCACTAAGTACTAGTATTGATACCATCAACCCTCGTCCCTTTCTCACAGACGGTCTCCAGAGGGATTTCAGAGATGGCTGAAGTGGTTAGGGATAGGATAACACCTTGAGATCTGTCTTTAGCTAGCACAAGCATATTTAAAATGACATGCCCTTTAGTTGAAGATTAGTGCATCCCTAGTGAATATGCAGGGTTCGAAATTGCTTAGCAGGATCTGATTAGAGCCTTGTTGGCTCGACACCTATCGCTACATGTAGTTCCCCAAGTCACCTGGTGCTATGCAAACATATCCGTGTGAAATTAAATCTGTGTGTTTGGGAATGCAAATAAATGAGCAGACACATTTAGAAGGCATTTAAAGCATAATTGGTCATATATTATCAGTATGGTTAGAGTTAGCATCTTTTATTGGAGTTTTGCAGAACGTTATACAGTTCCTGGTTCCCAAGAGGTTGCGCCTACTTACTGAATGATGGTGAATACACAGTAGCAGATTTCACTTATTTCGAAACCTGAATATGCACATACAATTAACCTAAGCAGACAGCAGGGGAGCCGAAACCCTAAAAAAGCATTTAAGAGCTATTAAGCAAACTGGCCCATTTATTTACACAACTAAGGTGATATACTTGCAGATTGCATTGCTTATATCCAGAACCAGAAAGTGATTTGCAGACAGTCGCTTGCTTGAAAGTTCACCACAGGGGGTTTTATTTACAGTATGCAGACTGTATGGAAACAACCACCTGGGAGGCCCAAAGTACATGTTTGCAAGGTCGCATGGTTTGTTTAGGGCAGGTGTCCCTTTGTTCTAGTCTCCTTGGCAGTCCCTTTGGCAACACCCCCTTTCCAGAGCACCCCACCCTCGATGTGCGTATCTGTCAGAGTCCCCAAAATGTCACACACCAGGAAAGTCACGCCATACGGTCTACGGCAGGCCGTATATCAACGAGGGGTCTGCGATTGTGCAGGGGATAGGTGTGCGCGTCATCGAACAACACTAAATTTCCCAGAGTAGCGTGTTGCTGTGCCACGTCGCGTCTCAACGCAGGCACTTGGGCTTGCATTGATCAGCGGAGCCATCAAGGGTTTCCGGTTTCATGATTATTGCTTCAAGCCGGTGTCTATGTCAACTTTGATTTTTTTTCCTGCGGATGCTTTTTTACCACTTCTGGATTATTTTAGATTACCTTTCCTAGGGTCCCGGGTGTGGGGTCTTCCTGCCTGATGGAAATGTGCTCTTAAGCCGCAAAAGAGTTTGACGACTAAATGTTTGTATTTGTCTGCCAAACATAAATAAAGTTTTTTTTAAAAAAATAGGAGGTAGCCGTAGATTCAAACAGCTAAGTGATTTTATTAGCGCAAGCAGAGTGCAGCAGGCACCCCTTGACAAGCTCAAGAAATTGCTACTCTTCAAACCACGCAGCTCCAGAACTCTGGAACTAGACCACAACCATCTTCCTCCTCATGAAGGAGAAGACGGGAGAAGAAGGGGAGGAACAGGGCAAGGGATGGAATTGGAGCAAACAAACAAAAACAATACACCCCATAACAATAAAAAAAAAAAAAACTATGATGGTACACTACAGTACTTTTCAGGAAATGCAAAAAGATAGACAAGCAAAGCAACCTGCAACCTGTCAATTAAAGCAGTAATCACACGAATTCCTTGAACCAGATGAGCATCCGCCACACCCTCTCACTACCCCTGGCCCCTTGACCATGACCAGATAAACTCCCAGCAAGCGTCTCTGCAGGCCCACTCTCTCCGGCAGAACTTCCACCAGCCACACCAGAGTCAACACTACCAGCTGTCATGCCAGAGTCACCCCTGAACATAGTTAATCATCTTCCAATCGACCACACCTCTCCTCCTTCCAACACAGCCACACTGTCCCTCACAGCCGAAATCCTCTTCGGACCTACACATTTGCTTTCCAAACATTTGAGGCCAAATCTGGGGTTCTTAAGACAAAATCACCAACAGCCCACTCCTGAGACTTCACTCTGTCCCTTGTCGAACACCCTCTTATAATGCTTCTGAGCCTCCTTAAACACCTTCATAACTTCCACCTAGTTAACCACCACCGGGCAAGGCAGACCCATCCAGCCTGGATACAACTTGGTGCCAGTTTGCAGATCTTTCCAAGAGATAAAGAGAGACACCTTTGTTATCGAGTTAGGCGCTGTACAGTAACTCTGCATCACCTTCCTCAACACCATCTTCCAAGACAACCCCGACCTCATAGCCAACTGGACACCTCCTTTAAGAAATCTGTTCACACGTTCCACGAGAACGTTGTCTCTGGGATGATACAGAGCGGTGCGCACATGCACAATGAATACTGCAACTGAAACCTTCTCCTAACAAAATTGAACACTGTTCTCATGTGACTAGATCAGTGGGAAAACCCCCCTGGAAGAATAACTTTAAAAAAAATGTAACTAGCTCCACAGTAATAGCATCTCTCACCGCCTTCCAATTTATCGATTTTGAATGGTAATCAACAATGAAAAACGCACATTTGAAACCATCCCCAAGTAGCCAAAAGGGACCCATAACATCAACACCATGCGCACATCCTCCCCACCATCATATTATGTCAACGTCCCAACAAACTGGACACCACAGTCAAATATGTCTTACTGCCACTATTGAATTTTCCCAACGAGGGAGCATGGGTAATTCCCCCTTTAATTTTCTGAAGCACACTCTTGCAATTCTCTGACCACTGAAACACATCCTTCTTGAGCAGTGACCTCAGGGTTGATGCAATGAAAGCGAAGTTTTGAACAAACTTTTCTGCCATTGAACCTTGTCCCTTGGCTCTGAGGCACAGCCGATCGCCACCACCAAGCTATGTTTGGGTGACAGCCACTGCGCTAAAATCTTATGGCCAAGGTACTCCACAACGCGCACCCCAATCCTACACTTAAGAGCATTGCACACTCAACCCGGCCTCACTCAGCCTTCCCAACCTCTCAAAACCCTGTCATGCTGCTCAACAGAATCTGCATATATTATTAGTACATCATGCTGGAAGACAACATTCTTTACATTTTCTAACACCTTTTCCATGGTGTGCTGGAATACAGCCACTGCTGAAGCTAAGCCAAACGGAATTTGAAAGTTCCTTCAGTGGTGATGACGGCTGTCACATCCTGGCACTCCTGTGCCAGCGGCACCTGATGGTATTCAGCCAAAAGGTCAATAACAGTAAATACCTTTGATTCTTCCAGCATGGCCAAAGCTTCTGAGATAATTGGCAATGGGTGATGCCCAACCATGATATTTCTTTTCAAATCCCTCAACACAAACTAGGTTTGCCATTGCTCTGTCACTAGAACAGGGGACACCCATTTTGTGCCCTCCACCGTCTTGATTATTCTTTTCTGTACAGGTAGAGTTCACTGTGATGCTGATCCCTTAGGTGGTGGGCCACTGGCCGCTCCCTATGTACACTGGCGTAGCACTTCGCCTCACTTTGATAATTGCATCAAAGTCCTTCATTCTTCCCAGTTCCTCAGTGAAGACATTAGGAAATTCCGAAGCTCACTTGTCTTCCACTGCCGCCACTATTACGGGGTCACTTGAGTTGGATTGAATACAAAGCCCCAGACTAACCTGCTCCTCCCATCCCAATAAGGACGACCCATTTCTCGCCACAAAAACGTCTGCAGTACACACTCTCCCCTTGTATCCAATACATGCATGAAATTTTCCCAGATGTTCCATCTCAAATTCGCCATAACCACAGGGTTGAATGTGGCGCTCCTCCAAATCTTGGACGGTCTCCGATAAAGATAAAACCCCAGTGAATGTCTCACTCAAGATGATCATCCATGAAACACTTGTGTATAGGCGCGTTACAAATGTCATATCATATCATGGGGACGCACCATCCACTTTCATTGATGGGTCTTTGCCATCTACGGTGAAAACATCAACAAGGCCTCCCTTAACGGCAGAGATTTCAAAAATGTGTCGTGCACTCCCTTCAACTGAGGACGGTGGAGTGATTTGTGGTACTTCTTGCTCAGGACGGTATCACTACATATTATCCCTACCAGACATATCGCCGTATATATGATCGTCTGGAACGGTCATAGGTGATATTTTTGGGTGGGGGGGGGGTTAGTTTTTGGGAGCAGGAGTTGCGGGGGTGTCCCCCGCTCCTTTAAAAATAATCTGGGGGTTGCGCTGGTGTCCCCGGGAGGTTCCATGTCTTAATATCTCTGCAGAAATATGGCAATATTTTTGCAGGGATATTAACTCATGGAACCCTCAGGACATGTTGACTGCTGTTCAACCAAATTGATTGCACTCTCCTAGCACACCCAGGCAAAAGTGTCCCTTGCGCTAGCACTTAATTCAATTCACGTTGCTAGCTGGACAGTAAAGACTTGAAGCCATGTGCCTTCTACTTCCTCACTTGATGTCCCCCACTTCGTTGGCCCTCTTTTGCTTGAGGGCGCACACTTCGTAACTCAATTTCTCCAGTTTCATATTTTTCACATAATGAAGTTTGCTTAAGGCTTCTGGTCATCTCAACTGCCTGCTCCAGAATGAAGTCCTTCACCAATAACTTTTCTTGAAACCTGGCAATGTCATTGCATCAAATCAACTGGTCCCTAATCAAGCAATTTGTCAAGAGTGCTGAGCTCAAATGTTACATTTTCTTTTCAGTAAAAAAGTGCTCCTTGAGCTTCTTGATCGCAATTAAAGTCATCCAAAGCCCCTGCACCTGCATCCATCAGCTCAGGAAGCCCATCAAAGACACTGCAACCTTCCAGGCCCCAGGCTGTGGAGCAGGACTGCTTTCTTCCTTGCTGGCGGGAATGTGTCACTTCCCATGGCCACTAAGTTTCGAACATCCTTAGCAACCTCTCCCATCCGATGGGTGTCGTGTCAGGTACAGCTAGATGTGGGGGTGTAATCGCTGCAGTAGCCATCCTTGGGGCAGAAAGTTAGTGCCACGAGAGCATCCACTGAAAGAAAAAAGAACGAGAGGAGACCATCCAAACAGAATATATAATCCATTACTCACCGTAATCTTATTTCTGATGCTCGTTATCTGCTTAGATTCAAATGATATGAATAGGCCGACATAGTAGTAGGTGGAGTATTACAGGATTTGTTTTCGAAGCTCGAAAAGGGGAGTCGACTGGGCGTGTCAGTAATACTATCCCTAGTGTGACGTCCATTGTACCCATGGTCCTTCACGCATCGAGGTCCCTCAGATTGTTTTGTTCCTGACATGAGGCAGCGCAAGTAATAAGTAATGAAGCAAAAAATAACTATAGAGCAAGAACATCCATCACCTTCGACTCCAGGAGGGGAGGAAGGGTGGGCGCATGCAAATCTAAGCAAATACAAGCATCAGAAATACAATGACTGAGTAATGCTTCCCTTCTGAGGATTGTGGATCTACTTCGATCACATGTTATGCATAGATTAGCGAGAAGGAGGAGGGTTGTGAGAAGGTACAGCGGCAGATGTTTTTGCACCGCTTGTCGCACCTATGAATCTGCTTTAGAATGTGTCTCAATGCAGTAATGCTGATTAAGGTATGTACAGAACTCCAAGTAGCTGCTTTGCAAATAGCGTCTAGGGGGACGTTTGCAATAAATGCTAAAGTAGCTCCTGTACCTCTAGTAGAGTGAGCTCTTGGTGTGAAAGGTAGGGTCTTTTTGATAATGAATAGCATAGTTGTATGCACTTGACTATCCATCTGGAGATAGCGTTCTTTGAAATGTGATGACTTTCTCTGCCAGTTGCTATGAGTTGGTCTGTCTTCCTTATAGCCTTTGCTTTGTTTATGTAGTACAAGACGGCCCCCCTTACATCTAGTGTATGGAGGTTCCTTTCAGCGGAGTTAGACGGATTTGGGGAAAAAAAGTAGGTAGTTCAATGGAATGGTTGACATGGAACTTGGATATGAATTTAGGTGAAAACCTAGGATGTGTTCCAAGGACCACCTTGTGGATTACAAAGAAAGGGTCTTGTACAGACAGTGCCTGTAGCCCACTAACCAGTCTAATGGAAGTGATGGCTACTAGAAAGGCAGTCTTGTAGGTTAAGTGTTTTGGGCTGGCTTTGTGCATAGGCTCAAATGGTAGACCCATGAGTTTTGAGAGCACAACATTAAAGGCCCAAACGGTGGATGGTTAGAAATGGGAGGTTATATTTGTGCTTAGAAACCTCAGGTTATTTATAACGCGCTTAATACCCAATCATATCATTTTCCTTACTCCCTCCATTCAAGCTTTGACAAAAGGAACTTTCCACCAAGATACTTTATTCTGCAAAGTGGTGTATGCGAACAGGGACGCTAGGTGCACTTTGATGGAGTTAAATAATAGGCCAGAGTCCAGTAGATGGAGCTTGTAATGTAGAATGTTGGATAGTGAACATTCAATTGTATTTAAGGATTGTGATCTGAACGATACTACTTCTACTTGAAGTAACATTGTTTGGTGATGGGTTTCCATGCCTCCTATAGGATATACATTTACCTTTGAGGAAGGTTAAGTGACCCAAACGATAGGACTTCAGGAGCCAGGCTGGCAAGTTTATAGACAGAGGATGTGGATGGAGTGTTGTCCCTTCATGTTGGGACAGCATGTTGGAGGTGCACAGAAGCTTGATTGGTTTGCACAGCCAGTTTGAGCAGATGTGGAAACCAAGGTTGTCGTGCCCACATTGAATTGATCAGGATTAGAGTGATTTTTTTCCTGGTGCATCTTGTGCACTATCCTGCTCGAGAGTGGTGTTGGTGGAAAAGTGTAAGCAAATTTCCCTGACCAACTCATCCACAGGGCATTACCCTTGGATCATGGTTGGGGAAACCCAGATGCAAAGTCTGGGCATTGTGTGTTTTGGCTTGTGACGAACAAGTATAAGGGAAGTAAAAACCCACTGGGAGAAGATTTTGTCTAGAATATTTCTGTTGATTTCCCACTCATGTTCCTGTGGCAGAGGGTTTCTGCTTAGAGTGCCTGCTAGAGCATTGGGTTCCCCTGGAATGTGTTGTAAGACTAGGAACATATTCCTAGTGAGTGCCCACTTCCACATTATATGGGATAGCCTGGACAGACTTGGAGAGTGGGTGCCTCCCTGTTTGTTCATGTACAACATGGCAGTGGTGCAGTCTGTGTGGACTTGCACTGTTCGATCTCATAGATGCTGCGGAAAAGCCTGTAGAGCCATGAGAACTGCTAGTAGTTCTAGGAAGTTGATATGGTTTTGGACTGTGGTGTGTCCCCACCAGCAGTGAGCTGTGTGGTGAGTGTTATGGGCTTCCCGTCTGGAGAATGAGTCTGTAGTTAGTATTGCTTCAACTGGTGGATTGCGAAAGGGTTTTCCTTTTAGCAGGTTATCCCTGGGCCACCAGCGAAGAGCCTGTACTAAGGTTAGCAAAACAATCACTAGATCGTCCCACTGACTGCTTGCCTGAGACCATTGTTTTGTAAACCACTCCTGCATTGGGCGCATGCGCAGCTGTGCGTGTGGCACTAGGTGGCACTAGGTAAATGCATGATGCCATCATCCCCTGCAGGCTCATTGACTTGCGTAGGGTTATCCGGCAAACTGGCTAGATTGTGAGGTATTTGCAACAGCATGCTCTGAACCCTGAGCGAAGACTAGCTCCTCCTGTTTTTATGATTGCTTCCAGGAATAGTTTTGTTTAACTGGGTACAAGGCTTGATTTGGAACAGAAAGTCGATTGTTCTTTGGGTGTTATATTACACATTTGAGGGGACCCCCCTGTTCTTAGCCAGTCCAACTAAGGGTACACTGGGATTGACTATGTAGGGGCGCTGCTTCCACTGCCAGTACCTTTGTGAAGAACATTGGGGCTGAGGCTATGCCAAAAGGGAGCACCTGAACTGGTAGTGTTCGTCTGCTATTTGAAAGCGCAGATACTTTCTGTGCGCTGGGAACAATGAAATATGAAAGTATGCATCTTTCATGTCCAATGTTTCCATGTAATCCGCCTGTTTTAGGAGAGGTATTACCTCCTGAAGCGTTGTCATGCGAAATTGAGGCTTAACATACGTGTTTGCTGGGCGCAGGTCTTAATACCAGGCGCATTTGTTAGGTCTTTCTTTGGCAAAAGGAAGTATGTTGAATAAACACCCTAGTGCACCTGGTGTGCTGCAATGATCTCTATGGTGTCCTTTTCCAGCAGGGCTTTCAATTCCGCCAGTAATATGTGCCTTTCTTCCGGTGTCATTTTTCTGTGTTTTGGCGGGTGGTTGGGTAGCTTTTGTAGAAGTTCTAGGCAATATTCGCCCCGCCACGATGGAGAACACCCACTTGTCTGACGTGATCCACTCCCATTCGTGGGGGAATTGTGAGATGCAACCCCCTCCTGCAGTGGCATGGGAGGGTACCTGGAACGTGGTGTCATTGTTTGGGTGGAGTGGAGCCTCTGGCTGAGGAGGCTTTACCTCTGCTCCTGGCCCTTTTGTAGGCTCTTTGGAAATGGAGGAGGACTGTCCCTGTGCTGCGAGGTGCCCCACGAAGGCGATTGGCTTCCCTGGCCGTAACAGAGGAGCGTTGTGGGCCCTGCCCATGGAACCCTCTTGTGTTTAAAGAACCCCTTTGGACAAACGGCTTGTTGGTTAGTTGTCCAAGAGATTTGAGGGTGTTGTAGTCTTCTTCAGCACTTTTAGGGTGTCTGCAACTGCCTTACCGAACAGGGCATTATGTTTGATGGCCATGTTCAGCAACGAGGCCTGCGTCTGTAGTTTGAACCCTGACCACCGAAGCCAGGCATCCACTGGATTAATTTACTCTTGGCTCTGATGCGGCCTGCATGGTCTGTGGCATCTAGGTTATTCTTTAAGATTGCTTGCCTTCTGACAGTCTTCCGAAGTTGTGACATGGGTTCTGCGACTGCTTAAATCTGTTATAGCCTGTCCCACTTATGGAAACCACAGCTAGCCAGGAGGGTGGTAGTGTTGGCTATTCTAGTCTGGTAGGCAGCCGAGGAATCCACCTTTCTGCCACAGGTGTAGATAGGTTTGCTTTATCTGGTGGAGCCTCTGAAGAGGCCAGGGTGGTGCCTGCCCTTTGCCTTGTAGCAGTAACCACCAAGGACTCAAGTTTAAGCTGACCCCTGATGTACAGGGGGTTAGTAGGGGCTGGCCTGAATAACTTCTCGATGCAAGGGTTTACTGCCATCGTGAGGTTTGGTGTAAGAAGAGAAGGCTGGATGAGCCTTTGGATGGATTGCAAGAGGGGGGGAGGGTCACCCAGAATGCCCTCCCCAAAATCCTTGTCAACCGGGGCCTCCTGGGTGTCCATTTTAAAATGTTGGGCAGCCTCGAGAAATAGCTCATTATACTGGAGCCGATTGTCGACTGTTGATTCAGCTACTGGCTGGTCTGGGGACTGAATGACGTAGGTGTCCTCATCGTCATAATATTGGTACTGGTCATCTTGGTCTCTAATCTGCCTGAGATCCAGGGTCCTGAGACCCTGAGGGATCTATAACGTAGAGGTCTGGAAATGGGTCATGGTACTTGGAGGTGGCCTGGGTCTGGGTGGAAGTGCTGGGCTATAAAATGTCCAGATGTGGCCTTTTAGCAAATGGTTCATCCCTGGCCACTCCCTTTTGTGTAAGGCCCTGAAGATTTTGAAGTTCATCAGGGTGCTTGTCCATGAAGTCCACAAAGTAGGACATTCTCCTCATAACTCTATCGCAATTCTCTGGGGTCCATTCGGTTGATTTGGGGAATACTGGGGGTTAGGGGTGTGTTGCAACGGTGGCTGTACCTGGGGATGCAAACCCCCTAAAAGGGTGTCACCAGGAGGGACAAATGCCACGGTCCTCAGGAGGTAGAGGGCTGGGAAGATTTTACCGTTTGACGTTTTTGACTTTAAAAGTGTGACAGGGAAGTGTTTTTTGATAAGTTCTCTCATTTTTACATGGAGGCGGGAGAAGCAGAAGCACCTTTTGACGCATGCCCTTTGGCGTGTGAAAGGAGGGCTTTAAGCATGGTGACTGAAAAGGCTTTCAGAGCCTGTTTCGGAGGCCTGCCGTGCGGTGAACGGGAGCGCATTGGCCCAGAGGACAGGGATGACTTAGAGGACCTCTCCTTAGACACTACGTGGCTCAACAATAGACGACGCTGTAAATCGGTCGGCCGTGGGGTGTGTGCTTAGTGTGGCGGGAAGGTGTGTGTGCCTGAGCCATCAGAGGATGTCTCCGTCACAGGGCTGCTGACCTGCTTATTGTAGCCAGGGTCGCACACATGGGATTCCATCGAACCCCAGTCGCCTTCGGCATCACCAATGACATCGATGCTGCCCTCACTGGATTCCCCTGGCACGCCTATGGAGGCCTCAGCCTGCATGGTGTGGGCGGCCCGCGTTTGATCCGGCGTTCCTTTAGGATCTTTGGATGGAAAAGTCTGCAGAACTTGCAGTCTTTTTCGTCGGGGTGGTCCCTCGACAGACGGTGATTGCACACCTTGTGCGTGTCTTTCCAAGGGAAGGGCAGAATTTAAAGGGAGTATTTTCCATAGTTAATGGAAAGGGCAGCACGGCAACAAAATGGAAGATAAGCAAACAATGGAAGATAAGGGGTCAGAAGAGGCATTCTCTAAAGGGGTACTAAGTAATTGACCTCCCCCCACTCCCTACTGAGAAAGGCAGAGGGCCGGTGAAGGCCATGTGGGTTGCAGTCTTCGTTCGTTGAAACAGTTAATGTGGTCAATGATGGGGCCGTTCTCAAAGGCAGCTGAAGCAGTTGGTAGTGCAGAGGGCAACGGGCAGTTGATGGAAGGATAGAAAGAGTCTAAAGTTAAATTTTGTTTAATCAAAGGCGTTAGCCAGAAGAACTCTGCAACTAGCGACTGTTAGGGGATTTTTCCTAAAGTCCTACTGGTAGTAAGACTTTAGTAAGCTATCCCAGTGGATGTAGATCCAACTCTTAGTATCAGTCTGTACTAGCTGAGGACCTTGGTAGTGTGGCAGAGCAGTCAGGCTCATCTTAAGAGGAACATGTGAGCTGTAAGTAAGTACACTGAATCTTAGCTACACAAGCACAGCAAAAAAGCACTTGCACATATTTATCTAAAAGATATATATTTTTCATATTTACACCAGAATCACTTTAAATATTGCAGATGTTTACGATAGAGCACTTAGGAATCCTAGATAATATACTTCAAAGGGCACTTTCACTTCTGTGTTTGTTCACGGTTACATTTGTAGCAACCTTAGAAAGGGAAAAGGATGTTATCGATTATTGCTCACTCATGCGGTTTTCAACACGTCATACGGTAATGCATTTACCCTCACGCATATTGGAAAGTCACTAAAGGGAGGGAAATAAAGTGGTTAATGCAACATGAGCTTAGTTCAAGGTTCTAGAGATAGTTTCTTGACCTGGCAAGTCTTTGAACTCCAAAAACACAATCGTAGCTAGAGACAGTTGTGATAAGTCTTGACAAATAGCGAATTATGAAGAGTTCCTGTGGATTTATTCCAGTGTCTAAAGTTATTGAAGCACCAAGTTAGCAACTAACAAAGGCGACCTAAAAACGGACTCGAGAAGGGAACACAAGCAGCGGCTTTGGTCAGAGGTAAGAGGAGGTTGCCCTGGACACCTCTACGTGCCATCCAAGTCTCTGGAACGTCTTCTTCGAATCAGGTAAGCAATACCTTTTTCCACACAGTACCTTTGGTTTGAAGAAAGCGTTTGTGTTGGTTTCTCTGCAATTTAGCATCTCTGGACACAACCTCCAAATTCCTTGGTCCGATGATGAAAGGCAGGGCAGTTGAGAATGCTGCTGAGACTAATTGTCCATGGAGGACCTGTAGCATGACTTCCAGCAACTTCTTGGTTCACTCTGCGGTTTTGGTGTCTTTTCAGCAGCACCAACAAAGGACACGGATCGCCTGGTCAATCTTCTTCACTTCGTGCAGTCCCACACTCTGGTGAGGGGGTCTGAGTGAGTTCGATCAGCTCTCTGGAGTGTCCTTACGGTTTCAGCAAAGATTTGGATGGATTGAGCCTTTCCACGATGATGCACTCGAAATGGGCAGCAGGTCTCCTAGTAGTGGGGTTCCGCAGCTCTGGAAGCTCCTAGAACCACGGGAGATGGCTCGTTTCAAAGTTCTCCTTGGGACTGGTTGTTCCCACCAGCCAAAGGGAAGGAGTCATCCCCTTTGGAGCTCCTCTGTCGCATAGAAAACAGGGTCAGGACAGCAGCGGTCGCTTCACGGTCTTGCAAAGGTCTGCAGTCATCTATGGTTACTTCAGTTTCCTGTGGCCGACTTGCTTTACACTCCCGGATGCCTCAGCTTTTATACAGTTCAATCTCTCTCAGCATGTTACATAAAGGGGCATTTGGCTGTCCAATTGGGACAGCCAGACCCCCTGTGGGAGCTGGACCTATTCAGGCACTCTGGCAGACAAACGACAGGGGGGATGAGGGAGTTATAAATCCTCCCCTACTTCCTGCCTGCCCAGACACTGGCACGGACGGACACACACGCCATAACTAGGTGATTGTCTATGTGACTAAAAAAATAGTAGGGGCAGAGAGAAGGGGGGATACTAGGTATCCCTTTGGCACTCCACTGAAGGTGGTGTGTGCGGTCTCTCAGACTATAGAGTTTTGGGAGAGACTCTCTATCCTTAAGAACTGTAGTTACTTAAGGATATAGAAAAAGAATCTTAAAGGAGGACCCTAAAGGTCCCCAGCAAAACTGCCCATAAGGAGCTGTGTTCTGCAGTGGAATATAACAGATGCCTTTAAGAGCTATCAAGAACACAGACTCCATAGTACAGGTGAATACAAAGAATACAGTTAAGACAGAGCTTACAAGAATGAATGAGTGGAAAAAGTCTCCACTTATTCAGGATTGAAAGGAAAAGGTCCAGAAGTCCAGCAAAAAGCACTGGGGGTGGAGGGGTCTGACTAGAAGAGGGGATGAAGCACCAAAATGATAGATCTCCCTAACAGCGACTGACCATGATGGTGGAAAATAAACAATCTGGGGGCCCTCGATGCATGAAGGACCATGGGTACAATAGACGTCACACTAGGGATAGTATTACTAACACGCCCAGTCGACGTCCCTTTCCGAGTTTTGAAAACAAATCATGTAATAATCTGTGACTACAACTAGAAGCGGCCAATGCATAGCATGTGATCTAAGCAGATCCACAAGCCTCAGAAATATATATCAAACGCGGAGCATACACTATTTCCAAATACCTTGAGCTGCGAAACACAGCAAGATCTGCAGTTTGCCAACGCTGTGTTTAGCACACTGGCTTGGGGAAAGCTTGTTTGCTTCATGGAGCCAAGCGGAACTCATACAGCGTTGCTGGGAGCCATAGCAACCTCACACAGGATGCGAGAGTTGCTACGTTCTGCGTGTGTACAGGGGGCCTGTGCGAATGCCGTCCGCTGCCCTGTAAGGAGTCCTCGTCGCCAGTGAAAAAGTTGAAGCCGTAGGTTCAAACAGGTAAGTGATTGTATTAGCACAAGCAGAGCGCAGTGGACACCCCAAGAAACTGCTACTCTTCAAACCACATAGTTCCAGAGCTCTCTCCAGAGTTCTGAAACTGGAACACAACACCCTTCTTTAACTTCCAGTAGGGAAATCCCATTAAACGGTCAGAATGTTCTCTGTAAAGGGTTCTCTGAAGATGCTTCAGAATGTATTCACCCCAGTGCTATGTGTCTAGGAGGGACTTACTTTAAAAAACCATGAACGCCTTACTCATGCAGATATTATATAAAATATAAACACACACACACAAGATCTCTAGCATAGACAAAAAAGTTTAACGTGTAAAGTACAGCTTGCAAGACCTGTGCCTAAATTGAAATTAATTTGCAAAGTCATTCCAGACATGCAACAAGAAGAACAAGTTACTTTCTTACCTGGTAACGTTCTTTCGATGGGATGGTCCGACGACGTATTCCATATCTATGACATGTAATCACCACAGCTGTGCTGCTTCGGAAACTTTTTCGGCGTCTGCGTCCTGCGTCGATGACGTCGATGCGCCGTCGTCGAGGACCTCCTCCGACGTCATCCGATGTGATAAGTAGGACGCACGACGCCCATAGCCTCAGTTGTAGTTTTTTCCCCCAGAACGTGTGACATAAGTCAACTGCCAGTCAGACACAAAGCCTTGCGGAACGTAAGCTGCAATCGCAAAAGAAATTCTGCAGCGGGGAAGGCCGGGCGGGAGCGATATGGAATACGTCGTCGGACCATCCCATCGAAAGAACGTTACCAGGTAAGAAAGTAACTTGTTCTTCGAGGGGATTGGGTCCTCCGACGTATTCCATATCTATGACAGACTCCCAAAGCAGTACCAAAGCAAGGAGGAGGGAAAGAATTTAGAATCAAAATGTAGAATAGCCAATCAAATAGCAGAGCAAAGGACCGCCTTGCCAAAGGCCAGATCCTGTGCTCGGATGGAATCAAGGGAATAGTGACGTACAAATGTATGTACTGAAGCCCAGGTGGCTGCATCACAGATGTTGCGAATAGGAACACCCCTCTGCAGGGCAGTAGACGCAGCCATACCCCTGGTAGAATGGGCCCGCAAGCCAGCCGGTGGGTCCTTACCCGCCAAACGGTAGCACTCCGAGATGGCCAAAATAATCCAGCGAGACAAAGTCTGTTTCGTCACAGCTTGCCCCAAACGCTTACCAGCGTAACCAATAAAGAGTTGATCATCCACTCTGACCCGGGACATGCGTGAAACATAAAAGCTTAAAGCTCTCCTAGGATCAAGCCTATGGAGCCTCTCCTCTTCCTTACCAGGATGCGGAGGAGGATAGAATGCCGGAAGAACAACCTTCTGGGCCAAATGTAATTCCGTCACTACCTTGGGAAGAAAAGAAGGACGAACTCTAAGGACAACCCTGTCCTTGCGAAATACAGTGAAGGGAGGCTTAACTGAAAGTGCCTGTAACTCACTCACTCTGCGAGCGGAAGTAACCGCAACTAAAAACACAGTTTTCAGAGTCAACAGCCTCAAAGGGCAAGAATGTAAAGGCTCAAACGGAGCACCCATAAGAAACTTAAGAACCAGGTTTAAATCCCAACCGGGCACCAGGAAAGGCGACGGAGGGAACACATTAGTGAGCCCTTTCAGGAACTGTGAAATCAAAGGGATTTTAAAGTAAGAACACTCTTCAGACGAGCGCTTAAAGATGGGCAGCGCCGCCAGGTAACCCTTAACGGTACCCACTTGCAAGCCCCTGTGGGCCAAAGAAAGTAAAAAGGACAGAACCATGGGGATGTCACATGCAAAAGGATCCACATTCTGAACTCTGCACCAGTCGCAGAACTTACGCCAACGGCAACGGTACAGAGACTTTGTTGCCGGCCTTCGGGCCGAAAGCAACACCTCCATCACGTCCTCAGGGAGGTCCCAATCCTTATACCTCAACCTTTCAGAAACCAAGCGTGAAGGTTGAGGGATCTGACCTCTGGATGGAGAACCTGACCCCCCTCCCGTGAGAGCAGATCGTCTCGGTAGGGAAGACGACGTGGAGGGCAGATGGATAAGTCGAGAAGGTCCGGGTACCACGTCCTCCGAGCCCACGCCGGGGCAATGAGGATCATCCGGGATCCGAACTTCCGTAACCTCCGCAGCACTTGCGGGATGACAGGGACTGGAGGAAACGCGTACAGCAGCGGGAATGACCACTCCACCACAAACGCGTCTTCTAAGGCTCCTTCTGGAGGAAATTCCCGCGAGCAAAACCTTTCGCACTTCCGGTTGACACTGGAGGCGAAGAGATCCACTTGAGGGGTCCCCCAAAGGGCGAAGATCTCCAGGAGAATCTCCTGAGCCAACTCCCACTCGTGAGAGATCGCGCTCTGCCTGCTCAGAGCGTCCGCCGTCACGTTTTCGGCACCGGCCAGATGAACTGCCGAGATCGAAACTTCCTGCTGGATGGCCCAGAACTCGAGCTGCATCGCCTCTCTGCACAGAGGAAGTGACCCTGCCCCCCCCCCCTTTTTGTTGAGGTAGTGCATGGCCACTGTGTTGTCCGTCAGGATCAGGACATTCTTCCCTCGCACAGACGGCAGAAAAGCCTTCAGGGCTAGCCTGACGGCCCTCAGCTCCAACAGATTGATATGGAGTCTGGACTCCGACGGAGACCAACGACCGCTGACTGTCAGCCCGTTGGCATGAGCTCCCCATCCCGTGAGGGATGCATCCGTCATGATCGTCACCTCCGGCCAGGGAAGCCAAAATGGAGCCCCCTTCATCAAGTTGCCTTCGACGGCCCACCACAGAAGGTCCCGGGCGACCGAGGACGGCACCTGAATCGAGTCCGACATCCTGCCGGAGGACTGCGACCATTGCGTCTTGAGTGCCCACTGCAAAGATCTCATCCGCAGGCGAGCCTCTGGCACCAGAAGAATGCAGGATGCCATGAGGCCGAGCAACCTCAAGAACTCGAACGCTGGGAGCGTCTGGGCATGCTGAAACTTGTGCACCATCTGCTGAATGTGAAGAGCCCTCACCTGGGGAGGAAAACACTGCCCCAGGGAAGTGTCGAGCACTGCTCCGATGTACTGGAGCCGCTGCGTTGGCGTCAAATAGGACTTCTTTAAATTGAGGGAGAAGCCCAGCCTGTGAAGGGAGCGACAGGCTATCGATAGATGATCCAGGACTTGCTCGGGAGAGCTCCCCCTGATCAACCAATCGTCCAGGTAGGGGTAGACGTGAATCCCCCCTTGCCTGAGATGCGCTGCCACCACCACCATGAGCTTGGTGAAAACCCTCGGGGCGGAGGTCAATCCGAACGGCAGGACCCGAAACTGAAAGTGCGAGTCACCAACCGCGAACCTCAGGTACTTCTTGTGCTTGGGATGGATCGGCACATGGAAGTAAGCATCCTTGAGGTCGAGTGACACCAACCAGTCCTGAAGCTGAAGGGCCTGGAGGACTTGAGAGAGAGTAACCATCTTGAACTTGTCCTTCCTGAGGAGTTTGTTCAAATCGCGCAAGTCCATGATGGGTCTCAATCCCCCGTCTTTCTTCGAAACCAAAAAATAAGGGGAATACCATCCCTTGTTCCTCTCCGCTACAGGCACCAGTTCTATGGCGCCTTTCTCCAGCAGGGCTTGAATTTCCTGCGCAAGGAGCGGATCCGGACTCTGCAAAGAGAGGTTCCCCGGTGGATTGTCGCGAGGCCTGTGCCGAAAAGGAAGACAGTAGCCGTGGGTTATGATCTCCAGAACCCACACATCTGAAGTAATGGCTTGCCACTCTACAAGATGCTGCGCCAGCCTTCCCCCAACCGGCGAACCATGGGACATGGCCTCACGACTGAATGGGAGCGGCTGCGGCGTTACCTGAGGGCAAAGAGGCAACTGCCCGAGCGGCCTTGGCACCACGGGTACCCTGTCGTCCACCTCTGGTACCCCTGCGTTGGCCTCTTTGACTGCCAGCTCCTCTCGCTTTACTGAAGGATGAGTAATAGCGAAAGGAACCACCCCTCCACTGCTGTCCCCTAGGACGAAAAGGCGGAGGTTGGCGAACTGCAGCGCCCAACGACTTCGCTGCAGCTTTTGAGGTCTGCAACCTCTCAAGGCTCTCGTCAGCCTTGCTGCCAAAAAGGTGTTCACCATCAAAGGGCATGTTGAGGAGCCGGGACTGCACATCAGGAGCAAACCCCGACTTCCGCAACCACGCAAACCTGCGTATCACGGTGCTCGCCGCCATGGACCTACTGACGCATTCAGCCAAGTCCAGACCCGACTAAACGGACTCACACATGGCATCCTTACCATCCTGGACCATAGCAAGGAAACCATCCCGTTCAACCCCTTCGGGAATATTTTCAGCCGCTAACGCAACACAGTTCCACAGAGTGTGCGTGAAACGTGACAAGGCACAAATGGAGTTGGCCGCCTGAAGCGCCATACCACCAGAAGAAAACACTTTCTTCGCCCAGCCATCAAAACGTTTGTCGTCCCTATCAGGAGGGATGGTAGGGTACGACGCCTGCTTTGCCGGGGCCGTGGCCGCCTGCACCACCAAACTTTCCGGAGTGGGGTGCCTGGTCAAGTAGCAGGGGTCGCTACTGGCTGGACGGTATTTACGCGACAAGGATCTGCCCACCGCCGGGAGACTCTCCGGAGCAGTCCAAGCCGCCGCCACCCTTCTCTGTAAAGCCATATGGAATGGCAGTACCGGGTCAGTTGGGGGACCAACATCAAGGATGTCCGTCAGATCATCCTGCACAAACTCCCCTGGGGGAGCAGACCATCCCAGATACTCAGACACCCTAGCCATAAGGCGCCGGTACGAGGAATCGGCATGGGAGCCAGGCTCAGGCCTACAAAATTCCACCTCCGGAGAGGTGTCCAGTCCACTGGCATCATGCAGTGACTGCCTCAAATCGTCAAACTGACTATGGCCCGAGACAATTTCATCTGGCACCTGACTAGGAACCAGGCCATCAGAATCCTCATCCGCCTCCGAAATATATTCCAGGTGGCGAAAAGGCACCCGAGAGTGCTTGCTCTTAACCAGAGCCTTCCTAGGGGGTACACCCGTGACACGGGGCACCTCCGACACGAAAGGCGTCGATGGCGTCGAGCGAATCGGCGCCGACGCCGAGAAAACCGGCAACGGCGCCGAGGAAATCGGCGTCGACGTCAGATGCAGCGCCTCCAGTATCGGCGGCGTCGACACAGCCCTCGAAGCCGGAGCCCCGAGCGTGTCCCTCGACGACCTGATCGTCGACGGCTTCGACGAGGCCCTCGAAGCCGGAGCCTCGAGAAAGCCTGTCGACGCCTCAGACGTCGATGTCTTCCTCGAAGACTTCACAGGAGCACACGGTCTCGAACGCGTCGAGGACCGGGACCTGGAACGGCGAGAACGAGCCTCCTTGTCCGAACGGGACCGCTCCCGTGACTCGTGCCGACCACTCTTGCGAGCAGCGTCTCTCGACCTCACACGGCCGAACCCACTCGGGGGCGCGGACGGCTGAGTACCCTGCGACTCAAGAATCGCCAACATTTTCTTCCCGAAGGAAGCCCATTCTTCCGGCGTCGCACGGCTGGTGGGGTAACCGACGTGCCGTGCAGAATCCTCGGAAGAGGACCTGGAAGGCGACCGGTGACGGCGCTTCCGAGAATGCCTCGAAGAGGCCGAGGAGTGGTGAGACCCACTCCTAGAAGAAGACCGACGAGACTTCCGACGATGACGCGGAGAGTCACCCCTCGAATCATCCGTCGAAAGCCCCGCCGACTTCAACTTCCGGGGCTTGGACACCCGACCTACCGACAACTTCTTCTTACGTTTCGCGTAAGGCTTTGGACGTGAGCGACTGGCAGTCGACACAGTCATCCGTGTCGTGGGCCTCCCCGAGGCACCAGAGGCAGGCGTCGTGCGAGTCAGTCACCGACATCTTGGACCCACACTCCCCGCACTTCTTAAAGCCCGGACGCGGGGTTGAAGACGAAGTGGAAGACATCGCCGAAGGAAATTCACAAACGAACAGGTTCGAAGAACCAGAAAGAACAGAACTCCAAAGAGTCGAGGCTTAGAACCGAGAAACACGAAGCAACACGTTCGCGGAAAAAACGGAACTGAGGCTATGGGCGTCGTGCGTCCTACTTATCACATCGGATGACGTCGGAGGAGGTCCCCGACGACGGCGCATCGACGTCATCGACGCAGGACGCAGACGCCGAAAAAGTTTCCGAAGCAGCACAGCTGTGGTGATTACATGTCATAGATATGGAATACGTCGGAGGACCCAATCCCCTCGAAACGGTTCCATATGAAACCACTAGGTTGCAGGATATGTCCAGCATATGAAGTGATTCATGCGCAAAATCAAAAGGATTGGTGCATTTACAATGTATTCCTTCACTAGAAGGCCCTACGTTAGTCTGGTAACTCTCACACAATTACAAGAATTGAAACTCAATTATCAACTACAACCCCTAAATCAGTATATTGACGCGCAACCTCCAGGTTGAGGTATTAATGGGGAGGGTCACTTCTAAACCAAATAAAGTTCAAGTTAACCTCTAGAGTTACTCAATCGCTGACATTACAGGGAACAGATTGGAGGAAAGCAGTTCATGGGAGACGGGCAGTACAAGTTTCCCCTGTCCAGTTCTTTTATTCAGACAGGAGCAAACAGCATACTGCATTGATTCGATTTTGATGTATTTATATGGCGCACTTGAGGGAACAAACTGCATACAGGTACAGATTACAGCATTGTCAATCGACTGACTGCAGTTAAGCTCTCTGAGGGGCCTGATTATGGAGAGGGGCACAGGGTTGTTTGCTTCAGAACGCTTTTATCCAAATATCAGGGGAGGGGGAAAATGCCTCACTAGTCCTTACTCTATGAGAGGTAATGCTGCCTCAACAAAACAAACTAGTGGAACAGTCTTTGTCAGGATGACCAAAATGATAGCCACAGTGCTGTGTCCAAAACCTATTCTGACCCTCACACTGAAATCCTACAGAACTAATAAAAGGTAAAATAATACATTGGCTGCTGTCCTTTAACTTCGCCTCCTTTGGTCTCTCACTGCCCATTTGTCCAAGCGATGCCTCTGTACTGCTCTCAGAGAAGTGATCATCTTCCTTGGTATTTTAATTCAAGGGGAGGAGTTATGGCAAAGATGGATGCCAACTAGTACACGGAAGCCTATTACTTCCTTAGTGCCTTTTAGTAATGTAGTGGTTTATGGGGGTGAAGTCGGCTTAATGTTAAATGCCCAGTTTCCCTTACCAGTTCATACCTCATTTCCTAGTGCCGCAGGCCTTTTCTCCTGTCCGGCACAGTCAGCTACTCTCCTTTAGTCCCCTCTGAGTTTCTGTGATTCACTGCTGTCAGCCAGAGGGAGGGAAGCTTCCGTTCTCATGCAGGCTTTTCTCGCGGTCTGCTGGTCCCTTCCTGCGGGAATTTCTAAATGCGACTTCGTTTCGTTGTCCTCGTTCGGCTGCGTTGCCTTCACCCCAATTAATGTCCGAGACCAGGCTGATTCCTGGGTCCAGACGTTGCGCTTTTCTTCGCCAGCTTCTGTTCCTCTCCGCTCTGCCTCTCCTACGAGTGCTGTTCACGCCCATATTTTGCTCCCTGGAGTCCGCTGAACACCAGCTTGCACTATGGCACCACTTCTCCCAGCCCTGATTTCGTCTGGCACTGGAGAAGTGATTTGTCGCTAGATTAGGTGGGGATTTAAGTTAAAAGTCTGCTCCCATGTTAGCTGTGTTTCCCTCTTCTCAATTCATCATGTGGAAAAGATTTCACCAAACATTTTATCATAACGTACCCGGGGGTTACTATACATATGTGTATAAAGATAGATAACGGTTTTTTGTACAATGTGTTAGAAACCTGAAGGTGTCTTCCCTAGCTAGTCCACGGGGGGGGGGATCTGTCATCCAGGTGGCCAGGACATGGCCATCGCGACCGGATCCAGTTCCTGGGGGTGAACCAGTGAGGGAGGATCACCTGGATGGGCAGTCCTCGGGGAGTGGGACACTGGCAGGCGAGACACGGTATCCCCCTTCCTTTTACACCTTTTCCCCATCCTCTCACAAAGGGCATTCCAAACCACTGCCTCCCCCTTTCTGACACTTTTCGCACAATACAAAAGGACAACGGAGTAACACCCAAGCAATTTGCCTGACGACTGTATTGGGACAAGTCAGGTAAAGTTAGGCAATTGATCAGAATCTCACACACCTGCTGGCCCTTTCCCTTCCCCATAGGGAAAGAAGGTGGAGCCAGAGAGCACAGTACGAGCACGGCAGACAGCACGACGAGACGGCTACCATGCAGCAGTTCAAGTGAAGGAGAAAGGCGGCAGGAATCGAGAGGGTGGCGAGGAGAGAAGTGACCTTGCCCTTTTAGTCCCCGATCCGCAGAACCTTTGTGGAAGAGAGCCTAAGACCAGACCGAGAACAATAGCACAATTGTCCTGCAGGAGATGTCAACGGTACGCGGGGCAAGCCTATGCCGATAGGTAGGAGCGAGGGAAGCTCCCACGCACATGGTACTGGCCTTCACGCCAGAGAAGCAAACATCCAAGTGGTTGAGCACAGCCGGTGAGTCGAGGGGAGAAATGAGGCAAACATTGAATGCAGTACCCTCTGGGAACACTATATACAACTAGGACTACAGGTATAGGCACCCCAACCTTTGGCATAAGCTTGTACTACACAGATTTGTTAGCGTGTTGAGCAGCCAGGCTTACCTCAAGAGGGGAAATGTGAGCTGTAGTGGAGTTACAGGTATTCAAATAAACTCTTACACTCAAGGTTTCTTGCATAAACAATTAATTTATCAGTCAGTTATAAAGCCTTTTTTAGAAGGAGCAATAGAATAGTAACACAAATGTACTTCAATACTGTACACCGGGTTTCTGGATCAGACAAGGCCCTTTTGGGATGGCCCACAGACACAACCTACACCCACAGGCGACTTCAGTAACAAGGGCGCTGGGGACATTAATACCTGACTGTTGGCATACAGAATACTCTGAATAGTTTGTAAAAGGCAAAGGTTATTATAACACAAGAAATTACAAATATTCTTAAGCAGGGCAAATACTTTCAGATAACAAGAGAAGAGTCATTCAATTCAATAGGTTAAGCCAAAGTCAATGGGCAAAAGTCTTTGTATAGGATGCAACATTTCGGGGTAAGTAAATAGAAAAGTCTTTGCACAAGCTCTTAGGAGTCTTTGATAAAAAGAAGAACCAAATGTAGGGCCACAAGCTGATTAGACTTGTGAGTTGGAGGGGTTACTGTGGAAGGGCTTGTAAGAGGCAAGTGCTCTTAGGCTAGTTTTACAGTACCTTAGGAAAGAAGAAAAAGATGCAGCTGAAGACTTCTGTTCCTGTAAGCTCTGCAGATCTCACTGTTCCTGTGCCTCAGTCGTTGGGATAAGAGGGAGGACGTCGGGGGACTCCTGCAATGTATTGGCACGGTCAATGCTGGCAACCGGCAAACTTTACTTTCAGTGGCCGTTTCTTGTTTCAGCTCCTTGCTGTACAGCAAATAGCAATAAGCGTGGTTCCTGGCTGTCATGGTGGACTTTCCTCACATCTGAGATTCCGCACCCAACTGAAGGGGGTCAGGCTTGGTCAGTCCTGTTTCGTGGGAGTCCAGAGGATCTTCCAAACAGCTTTCGGCTAGCTTACAAGCAACGCACACAATCTGGTGCCCCTCTCCCTGGCTCTACGGTTGCCTGCAGGGTCCAGGTAGCTTACTTTGGAGTTCATTGGTCCCACCAACTCTGTCGATGCAAACTAGGACCTTCAGCAGGGCTTCGCCATAGAGGAGGTCATGTTATGACCGCGTTAGAAACAGCAGATCCAGCATAGGCCAGGGGCAGTGCCATGCATATGCCACTACAGCCCTATATGGGGCAATTTACTGCCATCTTACCAAGTATATCTGCAATGTCAGATCTGCCCATCATGTCAAGCTGCACATTCCCTAGGTACTGCCATAATAGTATGCCAAACGGAGCCTCTATTTTAGGAAACTGCCATTTAATGTCCGTACAGCCTTACTCCCTAAAGGTACAGTCAAAATATGCAAGTTACAGTTTTATGTATCCGGTTGCTTCTTTCATATTCCAAGTGCATCCTCAAATGTCCAGTAATGCCACCGAATGTCAGTTCATTCAATAAATGTACTTTATTTTGGATATTTCCATTAAAAGTAAAATTTCAATGAAACAATAGTAAGGAACAAGTTACTTACCTGTAACGGTTCTCCAGCATGGGTCTGGCATGGATTCACATGCTCATGAATATTCCCCGTCGTCAGGCTGGGAATCCTCGGTAAAGAAAAAACCAGTATCAGTTTCGTTTCTGATCTGTCTTTCGTAGCAATAACCAATCACTGGTCTCTGTGTCATACTGACCACAGCCAATGACTGCCCTCTACCTAAGCACCGCCTCTGGCAGCCATCTTCAGATTTTGGAAGCACGTGAAGTGGCAGTATGACCAAGTGAAGAGCCGCAGAGGGGTAGGCGGGAGGGTTCGCATGTGAATCCATGCCAGACCCATGCTGGAGAACAACAGTTACAGGTAAGTAACTTGTTCCTTCTCCAGCATGGGGTCTGGCATGGATTCACATGCTCATGAATAAAGAATACATAGCAGTACACACATGCACAACCACGGGAGGTGGCAAAGGCTCAACATTAAGCATTACATCAAACTCAACATTAAGCATCTTACCTCCTCACCAGGCTCACCTCAGGCGAACAGGTTGCGCAGCACTGCTTGGCCGACCCTGGACTCCTCCCTGGAATCCCGATCGACGCAGTAGAATTTCGTGAAGGTGTGCGTCGACCTCCACGTAGCAGCCCTACATTTGTCCAGCAGGGGCACACCAGAAAGGAACGCCGTGGTAGCTGCGATCGCTCTGGTGGAATGGGCTCTCGGACGGCCAGGCAGCGGTCGGTTTGCCAACCGATGACAGTACATGATACAGCCGGAGAGCCATCTGGAAATGGAAGCCTTCGAGAGAGCCTTCCCCTGATTGACAGGTCCAAAGTTCACAAAGAGTTGTGACGTCGTCCGAAAACACTTTGTGCGGTCCACGTAGAACTTCAGCGCTCTAGCCACATCCAGCGAGTGCAAAGTCCTCTCAGCCAGCGACGAAGGCGACGGGAAGAACACAGGCAACACCAAGGGTTCGTTGAGATGGAAGTCCGACGGTACCTTGGGCATGAAGGAGGGGTGCGTCCTGAGCACTACCCTCGTGTCGTGAAAAGTCAAGTACGGGGCCTTGCAGGAAAGGGCCTGGATCTCTCCCACCCGTCGTGCGGAGGTGATGGCCACAAGAAACGCTGTTTTCCACGACAGAAACTTCAACGGGGCCGAGTGCAGAGGCTCGAACGGAGGTCCCATGAGCTTGGTCAGCACCACGTTGAGCTCCCACGCCGGGGCCGGAGCCTTCGCCGGCGGGAACGATCTGAACAGTCCCTTCATGAACTCTTTCACCCGACGATGAGACCACAAGGACGTCCGCCCCGTGGTTCTGGTGTATCGGGAGATCGCAGCAAGATGAATCTTGATGGACGCGTGTGCCAGTCCAGCTTTGGCCAGCGTCAGCAGGTACGGCAGTACCTGGGGAGCCGTAATCCGTAGAGGGTTAATCTTCTGTGCGTGGCACCAAACAGAGAACCTCTTCCATTTGTGTCCGTAGCATTTAAGAGTCGAGGACGCCCTTGCCTTTGCAAGAACCTCTCTGCAGTCGGCCGGTATGTCGTATCCTCCAAACTCTAGCGCTGCAGGAGCCAGGCCTGCAAGTTCAGCGATTTCGGGTCGTGGTGGAGGATGGCGCCTCCTTCCCTGGAGAGTAGATCCGCGTCCACCGGCAGCTTGATTGGCGGGGACGTTGACAAGTCCAGAAGGTCCGGGAACCATATCTGCCTCGGCCACGCAGGTGCGACGAGGATCATCCTGCACCGTGAGCTGCTTGACGAGCCGGATTAGCAGTGGCAAAGGAGGGAACGCGTAGAGGAACAGGCCCTCCCAGGGGAACGAGAAAGCATCGCCCATGCTCCTCGCCTGGGGAAACTTGCTGGCGAACCTCCGGCACTTGGAGTTCGTCGCCGTCGCGAACAGGTCGATCTGGGGTGTGCCCCACCGTCGGAAGAGGCGATCCACTAGATCCTGCCGTAGTTCCCACTCGTGGCACGAGCGTAGCTCCCTGCTGAGTGAGTCGGCGATGGTGTTTTTTATCCCCGCCAGATGAAACGGCACCAGAAACATCCTTTGGGCGACGGCCCAATGCCACAGGTCCTGCGCCTCCTTGGACAGTGCTGGGGACCTGGTTCCGCCCTGTTTCCTGATGTAAAACATGGTGGTGGTGTTGTCGGTGAAGATCCTCACCACCTTGCCCTTGAGGGACGGAAGGAAGGACCTGAGGGCCCAGAAGACTGCACGGAGCTCCAAGACGTTGATATGGATTGACTTCTCCGTCGGGAGCCAAAGGCCTCTCGCGTGTAGATTTTCAGTGTGCGCTCCCCACCCTTCCAGGGAGGCATCCGTGGTCACTGTCTCCTGGTGGTCTGGGGTCTGGAAGTCCATGCCCGCCGTCAGATGCGCGCGGGTGCCCCACCACCGGACCGCGCGGCGGAAACTCTCGTCGAGTGTGATCCTCTCCTCGAAGCCGCCCGTCGTTTGGATCCAGCGCGCGTCCAGGAACTCCTGCAACGGGCGCATCCGGAGCCTGCACATGGGAATGAGGTAGATGCAAGAAGACATCATTCCGAGGAGGGACTTGAAGGACCTCACCTTGGCCGCGTCGGAAGCCAACATCCGCTGTACCTTGCCCAGGATGGACCTGGTCCTTTCCTCCGTCAGGGAGGCCAGAAGGGACACTGTGTCGAGCTTCGCTCCCAGAAACAGTGCGTTTTGCGCGGGTACCAGGTGGGACTTGGCGTAGTTCACGGCGAATCCTAGGTCCGTGAGAAGTTGGACGGTCCTTGCCGTGTGCTCCACGGCGAGCTCCCTCGTCTTGGCCCGGATGAGCCAGTCGTCCAGGTAGGGGTAGACGTGGATCCCCTCGCGGCGCAGCTGCGCCGCCACCGGTGCAAGGCACTTGGTAAATACCCTGGGTGCCGACCGTAGTCCGAAGGGGAGGGCTTTGAACTGGTAGTGACGCCCTTGGACCACAAACCTGAGGAATTTTCGGTGCCCCTTTAGGATGGGAATATGGAAGTAGGCATCCTCCAAATCCAACGACGACAGGAAGTCTCCTTCCTCCAGCTGACCCAGGACGTGCTGGAGGGTGACCATGCGGAACTTCTGCGCCTTGATGAATTTGTTCAGACGTCGCAGGTCTAGGATGGGGCGCCATCCTCCCGTCTTCTTCTTCACGAGGAAGTATCTCGAGTAAACTCCGGAGCCCCGAAGCCTCTTTGGGACGAGTTCGATGGCGCCCTTCCCGAGCATCGCCCTTACCTCCAGGAGAAGCTGAGGGACGTGAAGCTCTTTTCTGGCCACGGGGGGACGCACGGGCACCTTCTTTGAAACTCGAGCGCGTGGCCCCGGGCTAACGCGTCCAGCACCCAACGGTCGGTGGAGATGGACTCCCACACGCTGACGAAGCTCGCCAGCTGGCCTCCCACCGGGGTGCATCGGTGGGGGCCCGACCCCACGGCCGGTTCAATCCTGTTTCGACGAGGCTTTGCCGCCTTGACCTCCTTGGCGACGACGGCGGGGTCCGCCAGACTTGCCTCGTCCTCTGTAGGCCTCCTGAGACGACGAGCGGGCCGCTTGACGGTAGGTGGAGAAACCGCCGCCGGAACCTTTGGAGGCGCCCTTGCCTCCGCTGCTCCGAAAGGGCGTCCGTCGTTGCTGCAGAACCCCAATGGCCCGGGCCGTCTCAGTGTCCGCTTTAATGGCCTGAAGGGAATCGTCCACTGTTTTCCCAAACAGGTTGTTCCCATCGAACGGCATGTCCAGGACTCTAGTCTGTACGTCTTGACGGAAGTCCGTAGCCTTGAGCCATCCACGCCGCCTAAGGCACACGCCGTTGCCCAACTGGCGAAACCCAGTGTCGGCGATGTCCGTCGCAATAGTGATGGCGTGGTCCGACGCCACCTCACCTTCTTGTATGATCTCCAGGGCATCCGCCCTCTTGTCGTCCCGTAGGAAGTCCAGGAGGGGAGCCAGTTTGTACCATAGCTCCCTGTCGTAGCGGGCCACGATAGCCAAGGCGTTGGCCGCATTAATCGTCGTCGCTGCAGACGAGATGACCCTGCGCCCCATAGTGTCCAATTTCTTTCCCTCGCCGTCCGGTGGGGAAGTGAAGTCGATGTGGAGGCCGCACCCCCCCCCCCGCTTTCTTCCTGGCCGCCGCGGAGACGACGGAGTCCGGGGTAGGCTGCGCCCGGAGGCACAGGGGGGCCGCGTCCGGGACCCGGTACTTCTTCTCGTACCGGTCTCTTCTAGCTGGCGTAGTTGAAGGGTTCTTGAGGAGGGCGAGGCCCTCATCCCAAATGTCGTCCAGTAGAGGCACCGCAAGGACCGTCTTCCTCTTGGCCTCGCGCCGTTGATAAAGGAATCCTTCCTTTTTCTTCTCCTCAGGGCAGAGTTGGAAAAGCTCGGATGCCCTGGCGATCATGGAGTGGAACGAACCAATCTCGTCAGGCGGAGAAGCCCTGGTAGGAGGTGACGACGGTAGATCCTCGTCGTATACCTCGTCGTCCGTACCCGTCGCTGCCGTGTCAGTCCCCGTATCATCCCCTCGGGTGGACGGGGAGGAGGGCTGGACGGTGCGCGATGGCTGAAAAGGAGGTGGAGGGTGAATCCTTCTTTTCTTGGGCGGGGGAACTCCAGAAGGTCCCGGTCCAGGATCCCCCGACGGGAGAGGTTCCTCCGTCGGCAACGGTAGTCTCGTCCTTATCTCTGAGCAGAAGGACTGTATAGCCAACAAAATGGCCGCCGAGTTGTCTTGCGGCGCTGGCAGAGGGGAATACGACGGGCGATCAGGGGCCCCGTCGGCACCCTCGACGATGTCGTCACCCGCGTCGGGATCCATCCCGACGGGCCGGTCTTCTTCCACGCCAGGGCCGTGGCTTAAGACCTCAATCAGCTCTTCCTCTGAGGTTGAAGCCGAATCTACGACGACGCCCTGCCCCCCCTTTTTCTTCCCCGCCGGGGATTTCACGGGGGTCCTATCGATGGGCACAAAAGAGGACTCCCTCCGAGGTGGCAGGGAGACTGAGCCCCGAGGTCGCCACCACTGGTGTAGCCTCCACAGGCTGAGCCAGGGTCGCCGCGACAGTATCGATAGAGGGCTTGGCCGGATGGATTAAGGCCTTACCAACTTAGGTGCGCTCACCGCCTTATCCTTGAGGGGGGGGGACACTGCCTCGCTCCCCCTCCGATGGGGCCTTCGAGCTCGACCGGGGCCTCTCCAGGAGCTTCGCCGGGTGCTCGCCCTTCCTCTTACCCGACCCAGAGCGTTGGCTCGTAGTTGAAGGTGCCGGGGAGGGTGCGCCCTGCCTGGCGCCCGTAGAGCCCGACCGTTCGGCGCTCCCGGTGCCAGCGGACTCGCATTGCTTGGCCTTGTGTTGGACCCCCGTCGCCGGGGCGTCCTCAAAGGTCTTAGAAGACCGCTCGGATTTCTTCCTCTTCTTCTCGCCAGACGGGCTCTTCCCTTCCAGCCAGTTGGCGAGACGTTGATGGCGGTCCTTCATGGTCCGCTCCGACATATTGCCGCAAAACGCACAGTCCTTCTCCACGTGCGTCTTGTCCTCATGTAAGCAGTAGAGACAAAGGGAGTGTTCGTCCTCCTTAAAGACGTTCTGCAGCTGGCATCCAGGGCAGACCCTGAACAGCTTTCCGGGCGTCGAGCTTCCCTTCTCCTGGGCCATGTCCGGGCCTGAGAAGCTTCTGGAGTCCTCCAAAGCGTAGCTCGACGAAATCTTCACCCTTGAGGGGCGCAGACGAATCAGACACGGGTCCCCGTTGATCGGATGGAGAGTCGGTGGAGCTTGAGGCTCTTTTGACCGAAAAAACGAAGTTTTTGCAAAAAAACGTGAAAAAAATTGCACTAACGCTCGAGAGCAATAGCACGAGGATCCCAACACATGAACGTGCGGTAAAAATCTGAAGATGGCTGCCAGAGGCGGTGCTTAGGTAGAGGGCAGTCATTGGCTGTGGTCAGTATGACGCAGAGACCAGTGATTGGTTACTACTACGAAAGACAGATCAGAAACGAAACTGATACTGGTTTTTTCTTTACCGAGGATTCCCAGCCTGACGACGGGGAATATTCATGAGCATGTGAATCCATGCCAGACCCCATGCTGGAGAATATATCTAAAATCAATATTTAAAAACAAATTCTCAAGGTACCCGTTATGAACTTTTCAAATTCAAAGCACACCAGAGGATCATCCAGTAAATGAAGAAAAGTTATTGCAGGCCGTCCTTGCCCAAATCCAAATTCCCTTCGTACCGGTAAAGTAGAACGAAGAAGTGCAGCATAGGTTGGACAAAAAAAATAAATGAAAAATAGCAGAAAATGTAGCAAATCATCCGCCACCTTTAAAATGAACGTGCACATCATCTCCAATTCACCACCTTCCCATCCTGCTCCCATCAGATTCACATCTGTTCTGAATTTAGTCAAAATTGAACGACAAATATTTTTCATGAGAATTATGGTTTTATTCCCAGGGCAATCTTCAATGTATGGTATCTCCTTACTGATGTCATTGTTAAGTAGATCTCTTCTGTCCGGATATATATCCTGGTATAAATCTTCGATCATCTGCTTAAAATTGCTCTTAATTGACACAGGATTTAAAAACCAAATGGCCAAGTACTATTTTGGTGAGCCCCCCCTCTTTCCCCCCCATAGGAAACAACTGCTAGAAATGTCCTGGTGTTCCCATCCCCCTGCCCCATGTTAATGGCCATACCAGAAATGGTTATTTTAATACCATCCTATATAAACGGGACCCCAAGTTCTTCATGGAGAAATAACAATGCCGTCCTGTGGTAGGGTAGAAATGAGTTTTCGACCTATGACCAGCTTTGCAAAGTCTGTATATCCCTGCAAATGCAGCATTGCCAGTCTTATGCACGTGGCCGTCTTGAACACATGTTCAAGCCTATTGGAACCTGAGATCCCCAGGTAATTTTACTTCTCAACACATTCCAACATCTCTCCTTTTCACAGCATCTTTCTAGGGGGTAGTTTCTTTGGGCCCATCACCATAACTTTGAAATTTGCTTTATTGATAGACAAAACCCTACTATTCATAAAGGACGTGAATGCATCGACTGGATTTTGTAGTGTATTCAGGTTTATTGCCAACAAGATTGCATCATCGGCATATAGTGTCACGGCTCGCTCTCTTCGCTCCCGTTCTCGCTCCCTTCGTTCCCGTCCCCGCCACTTGGGGGCATGTTCTGGGGTTTATTCCTTACTGGACATTTCCTTCGAACCCTATGCTACAGTGTTCTGATGAATTGGGAGCGTTAAAAACTTATTTTCCCAGTTACTTCCCTTCCGGATCCATTCCTGGTTTTTGGCAGCCAGCATGCTATTTAAATCAAATGACTATGTTTCCCAGAATGCCTTGGCTCACTGTTTCACCTCCTGCTTCCCAGAATGCCTGGCTCACTGCATCATCTCCTCCCTTGCAGCACAACGCTGGGAGGAGGATAGGCAACACCTGTGGCTGCAGGTGCAGCAGGCGGCACGCCTGAGGGGTGTGCTCGTTAAGCAGCTTTAAAAGCCTCAGTCCGGCGCTGGTCATTGTAGCAGTGTTCCTGTTGTGACTAGTCCCTGTTTCCTGTACTTAGTTTCTGTGCCTTGTACCTAGTTCCAGTTCCCTGTTCATAGATATTGTGCCAAGTATCTAGTTCCAGTTCCTTGTTCCTAG
The DNA here is from genome assembly GCF_040938575.1 of Ambystoma mexicanum. NCBI lineage: Eukaryota > Metazoa > Chordata > Amphibia > Caudata > Ambystomatidae > Ambystoma > Ambystoma mexicanum. Next base: position 1,058,971,420 of record NC_090926.1, on the reverse strand, counting down.
TTTCTGTGCCTTGTACCTAGTTCCAGTTCCTTGTTCATAGATATTGTGCCAAGTATCTAGTTCCAGTTCCTTGTTCCTAGTTCCATGCCTTGTACCTAGTTCCTGTTCCTAGCTTTGTGCCCAGTTACTAGTTCCTGTATCTTGTTCCTCTGTCCTGGATTTCGGATTTATGCGCTCATTTGATTTATGCTTTCTGAATTTCCCTTTCTGTCTTCCTCTGTCTGCAGACAGCCTTTCTCTGTACTTTACTATTTGATACAGCCCAGTTTGCCGGTGTTTTCTGTCCCTTTATGCTGTCCTGGTTACTGAAAAGCATGATGTATTAATATTTACTTTCGTAGAATTAGTTACTGCCTTTTCTCCTTGGATTGGGTGGGAAAGGTTTCCTTTTGTGATATCATTTTCCCTGCTCCTGATCCTACTTTATTGAGATTCCACTCCATGTTTTCCATTGCACTTCTGCATTCATTTTCCATTGATTATTAGGTGTGGGTTTGTTGTTACAAGTTCCAGAGTGTTCCCCTTTTAGTTTTCCTCACGATTTATTATCACAATTCAGACTTGCCTTTTACTAGGGTTTATGTATTTTGTTATCTTTAACCCTTTGCTTTTACAGCCTTCTGGGTCCCTGTTTGATCTACAGGGTTCGTGAAATTACTGACATTCAAGTGGTCTTTCCGGTCCTCGTGAGTACGGTTTATAATTTCCTTATTCAGTATTCTACAGATTGTCAGTTCACAGAATCTGTCCTTGCTTGCCCGCTACGTGGGTTTAGCGCTGTCAGTATCTGTAAGAGCATAGTGGGTAAAGAGTTTGCCGACTTTCCTTTCAGTCATAAGGAGGTCCCAAGTGTTTACCCCACATCCCTTTTCCTATATTGGTAATACTGTTTTACCTTATTGACGTTCCTGGGTTTTACATATATACACAAGACTTGGGTATTATATACACGTTGTTAGATTCAGAGTTGTTCACAGTGCAACTGTGTGCATTTTCCCTTTTGCCATAGTATGCCTTCTTCCTTTCTTAACATATAGTACCACGGGATACGAGCCCCCACAATTCATTGGGACAATCTGTGGAACGGAATCCTCCCCGGACTATCTGGAATGACCTAAAACAAACTGCAGATTCCGAAGGGTGTGCTGCACTCATGCTCCTGGATCCATCCGCAGCCTTCGATACCATCGACCACACAATACTCAGGAACAGGCTCCTCATCCTAGGCATCAAAGACTCCGCCCATAATTGGATCACCAATTTAATTTCCAATTACACACAAATCATTCTCCTCCCACCTCTCAACCGCCCCATTGTCACAAAAAGTGTGGCATAGAGCCTCCCTCTCACCCCTCCTCTTCTACTCACAACGAAGAGGGCTTCAAACGGAATCCATTTTAGAGGTACTTTCCTTTTCATGTAGAGGGATGGTTGTAGAAGGCTTAACTCTCTCCTATTTACCCTTAAAGTGCTCACTGGACCATTTAGCCCTCTCTCATTGTTCGTAATCACCTGAATCACATTCCTATATTCATCACATTGTGCCCCACTAGCCCCAACAACAGTGTGTACGAGTGGGTTGTGATCGATCTCCCATTACGGCATAACCCCTTTATCTGTAGCACTACTCCAAAAAACGAACAGGGATACAAAAATAATCTATTGTACTATTCCTCCTGGTCATTCCTCTTCAGGTTGTCTTGGCAGGTTTCTCGAAGGTTGGTCTGCCATTCAACAATCTTAAACCCGTTTCTGAAAGGTAGGAGAGAAACCAGGACCCATTTGCATCCCTCCTTTCGTCTAAGAGTCTGCTGTCATGTCAATGTGGTCATATTCCTCATATCCACCCATAGTTTTGTTCAAATCATCACCCACCATTAGCCGCATATTTGCATCTGAACGTTTCTCTACATATTTCCCCAAAATAGACAATAGATGGTGTGGACCAATCACCATGGCCATCGTTGCATTATTAAAAGTTCACTAAAATCAGGTACTTATTTTGTGGAAACGTTAACCCAATGGGCAGAATCTCATCCGAGCATATGAGTGTGTCCATTTCCTTTATTTTCAGGGATATAGACAACCAAGCTAATAAGCCACCTTTTGATCTTTACCTTCTGGCACAAAAGCCCATATAACCTTCCAGGCTATGCGTGTCCGACAACATTTCTTGTGACATTAGAATATCAAATGATCCTGCAAACGAGGAGAAATGTCCACCTCTTTAATCACGACCGTCCTGCTACATTCCCAGATACGAGTCTGAAAAGAGTCCACGGAGCCCTTATTCATATGCACTATTTTGAAAGTGGTTTGGGCAGACAATTCGGCATTGTATATAATTATTTGCCTTCATGGTTTTTGCAGTAACTCTTTAGATTGCGGAATACTCTACTTTTCCGCTATGATATTGTTGGCGAGAGGGACGCTAGAAGTAACCCAAATGCACCATTCAAATGCGGATATGGAAGGTGCACCACAGAGTGGCCTCATACAGGTCACCAGTTATCCACCGAAATTGGAAAGACAAAATGGTGCAGTCATTTTGACTGGTTTTTGCATTTTTGCCAATCCAGGAGATCCTTCTCGCCATCAATGTATTTTGTGCTAAATTGTCTCTAATGGGAAGTTGGTATTTAGCCAATGCTGGCTCTTGTGTGCGCGCTCCTCTTTTCTCGGCCGAATTTCGAGGACATTTATTAGCACTATCCGCGTTGGAGCACATTGTGCTGGGAGGTCCAGGCCAGGTGCCTGTATGTTAATCTTGCTCCTGGGGTCAATGTTACCCCAATCCACTGGGCGTATGCTACACTGCCACCTCGAGATTTCGTTTTGGCTTTGTGGTAGATCTGTATATTAAGGCGGCGGGGCGTTCTGCAGAGAGGTGGTGTTTTAGGGCTTGGATGTAGTCGGGCAGCAGTTCACAGAAACCCCGATCTCCCTTCACTTTGTGAGACTGTGTATGTTCACCTTTTCTTAGAATGGCTGCGCATGCTGCATTTATTTATTTATTCATATTTGTATAGTGCACAGCAGCCCTAAGGCATTGTGGCGCTTGTTACTGAGAATGAACAATCTTAGTTAGAGTTATTACGTAATAGTATAATTTTAAAGAATACAAAATAAGATAAAATAAATTTACAATACAGTATTCATTAGCAGTTGGAGGCAGGAAGAGGTGTTATGGGGTGGGGGAAGTTAGATAAGGAAGGTTTCTTTGAGATTTTTGCAGAAGGCCTGGAGGGACGTTTCAGCTCTGATGGTGGTGGGCAGCGAATTCCATAGTTTAGGTACCATGTATGAGAAACTTATTCCTCCTGCTTTAACTCTGCAGATGTGAGGGATGTGAAGTTGGTTGGTATACTGTGTTCTTGTGGGGCGTGTAGATGTGCTTCTGGATACGGTTTCTGATAGGTATGTGGGTGCTGTGTGATTGAGGCATTTGTGCGTGATGGTAAGGATTTTGAGTGCAATGTGGTCTTTAATCGGGAGCCACCTGTCTAGCTAGTGAGATATGGTCCCTTCTAGGGATGCTCAGAGCTGCTCTGAGGGCATTGTTTTGTATAGTTTGTAGTCTGTGTACGTTTTTGGTAGCGGTGCCAGCTAGGAGAGCATTGCAAAAGGTTTAGCACCTATAGTTGCTCTGGCTATTGCGAGGCAGATCGGTTTAGAGAGGTAGGGTTTGATGGCATTAATGAGCTAGTGCCCCCCCCCATGCCACTCGGCACATAGCACAAGCACACTACCCAAGCATGGGCTGCATGGTGTCTTACCTCACTCTGCCCTCTGTCACTGGAAGGTCTTATTTGGAGCTCAAGTACTGCTGTACAGCACACTGCTCTGTTTTCCAGTATCGAAATGACATTTACAAAACCATATACTGCTGCTGCACAGCCAACCCACCCTCCTACTACGCATAACCACTTGCACCAGGAAGCTACGTGTTCTGCACTTGTACCCACATTTACTCCCTCTCTCACACTGGGCAGTCATGAGGGGGCAGGAGGGACAAACTGCCCAAGGCTTTGCTGAAGACCTCAGAGGGGTCCCTACCGTCACCCCTTGCCAGCGTTGTATGGGATACTAGACCTGGTCATGCATTTATCATGGGAAAGCAGGATTACATACAACACCAGCAGAGTGCATTCATCAACACCTACGTTTATTTAGAAGCATCCTTGGGGGGTGGGGGTTTGTTGCTGACAATCCGACTGGTGTGTCCACTCCTTGGCCATTAAAACCTCTTCTCACCCTCCAGCAGCAACATGGCAAGGTGCAGGCTGGCAAGAAAAGGGTGACTGCAGTGCTGAATGTGCCCCTTTTCTCAGTTGTGCTTTGTGCACAGATCACCTCCTGGTTTCTCTGCAGCTTGATTGAATGAATGGGCGTCATGCTTCCTGCATGATCTCTGGCCCTATTCCCGTCTTTCACCACACCACCCTGAACCCCCCACCCCCCTCTCCCGCCCCAAACCCCAAACTGCCTTATCCAGTTTTCAGGAGGAAGGATGCCCAGAGTGATTGTTTTTGTATCTCATGTGCTTCATGGCCACCAGATGGACTGGGAATAAGTGTACATTGGTGTGTCCAAGTGTGACTCTAATTTGAGAGTATGACATTATTCTGAGTCTGTGCTTGGATTTATTAATGCCAATACAAGGCATTTATAATTATCCATTAACCATATCGTGATTTAGTAAAGCACTTTACATAAAATACTCATAAGATGATTGCTACCTGGCAAGCAAAAATACCCACTCGTCGACCTCAGAAGGATTAACAGTTGAATAGACCTTGCTAGAATTCATAATTCAGACCTATAGAACACATAGATGCCGACATCAAGCATTTAACCCACTGAGCTCTCTGTGGGGAACTCATGGTGACAACAAGTAAAACAGACACAAGTGGTCACTGTTCAAGGGTGTTTATTGAACAATGAATGCTGTATGTAGGTTACACAAACACCTAATCTAAACCTAAATCTAAGATGGGAGCAAGCGTCAACCATCAAACTAATATAAGTCAGTCCTAGTGGTGTTGTGTCAAAACAAAAGGGCCTATACTAAGAAACCTATTGCCAAACTTCACAACTAGTACAAAAAGGTGTGGGATAGTTCTCCAGAAAAGAAAGAAGTGTTCTTAAATAATAGGTCAGAATGAGGTAACCTGGGCCTTCCTGCCCCACGTTTCAAGCATGGGGTATGATAGAAGCACAGTACAGTCTTGGGCTTCTCCAGCACGAGACGACAGTTCTGCTTTTAACTCTCAAGCTTCCAGTTATCAGGGCCATCAATGGCCAAGTCTCGTTTCACTTGAAAGTCTCTTGCCTTCGAGGACCTGACGAAGTTCCTTTAACAAATGAAAGTTCTTTTCCAAAGTTTGTTGGGTTCACCCCTGGGTTTCTCCCTCTTCTGGGCGCCGACCCCTCTTACTGGTTTATCAAGTTTCGCGTAGGGATATTACTTCACCCCTAGGCGCTGTTCCTTTACGTATCAGATTTCACAATATATCACAGTTCCTTTTTTGGGTGGTAGCTTCACCCCGGGATCTCCCTCGGTCGGGCTGCGACCTCTCTTGACCTTCAAGGGATTCAATTCCCTTGGTTTCTCAATTTTCACTTTTACTGTGAGATTCACTTCCCTTTCTCTCACACTGCTTGCAGATAAAATGTTGGGTTATATGGGGATTTTGCTTCGCCCTTTGTATGACCACTTTGACCTATTTCATTGGCCCTCCTATGGCCTTCTGCGATCTGTAGTTTCTCTCATGAGGGACACACCCTTTTGAACTTATAATCTAGTACGTCTCGTAAAAATTGACGTTTTTTTATTTTAATTTGTGAGAATTTTTCAATATCTCGTAATTTTTAAAAGTTTTTTCTGGAAGGTTTAGTGTTTCGATATTTTCTTTAATTGTATCTATGTCTTTTATTGTGTTGTCATGTTTGATAGCATTGGCAATCAGTTCTTGGATCATCTGTCTTGAGGTATTTGTGAGAAGTTCTTCCCAATCTTGCAGACTGTCGACATCATCCTCATCAAATGGTGGAAAGATGCATATTCTAAGGCCTCTTGGTATGCGCCCTACTTTAAGATAATTGTTCCAAGGTTCTTATTTCCCACCACTTTGATAACTCAACATTTTCACTCTACCATCGTCATTCCCACACAAACACAACAAAATTGTCCCGATCCAACATGGTGCCCAGCCACTCGCATACACGCTACGCGATCACATGACATTTACGCTCGAAACCAACAGTTTTGAACACTAGCTCGAACAAGCCAATGCAGACCTTTTCTGTGCTCGGCAATCGAACCGGTAACAAGAACGCGAGCTTTACATACCACGACAAACCCCACAAAAACCAGAGGTAAGGTATACTTCCAAGTAGTTTCCTTAAATTGCATCATGCTTATTTTTTCAAAACACGAGTGCTTACAATGGCGTCAACTTAAACGTACGCCTGTGCTCTTTCTCATCCAGTGCCACTACCATTCCCTTTGAGGAGGTACCATTATACAGCACCAGTTGGGACATCAAATTTTTGAAACACCATTATCACGCACATGTAAGTTGCGACCCTTTTTTCAGTTATTCTCACCACAGCCTGACCAAATGCCCATTAATTAGTCTTGAAGATCTCTTCTCAGTTTGCCTTTAACATATATGTGTCTTATCTATTGAAAGAGCACAGGCGTACTATTGCCCATTTGTTTCTGTCACATTAGGTAAAAATGTGGAATCATTAATTAACCAAGGAATGGAATTATCTGTTTTTGTGAAAGTTACCAGCTATTAACCCCTGAGGAACCGCCATAAACCAGGCGGGGAAACACGTGTCGGGACTTATGCTGGACACCACAATTATACTTTGCTTAAGAAGCTCTTTCACTTTTTTGTTTTTAAAATCTTTCTTTGGTAAACAATTTGAATGATGACGTAATTCAAATTCAACCAATAAGGCAAGAAATGTTTCTTTCATGCAACATAGCCAATAAACTGAGGCTAAGAAAAAAAAAACATACAAAGTGTCGATCTCAAGAGTCATATGTGTATTTTTCACAATCACATTTTTTTTCGATTAACAATTTTTCTTTGTAGGAGCGCAGAATACATTAAAGTCTAATATATATGTATAGCCGTTTGTTACTCTCTACAGTCTGAGAGTTTTAGACCCTTTTTCTGCTGCTTCCACACTTTTAATGAGTCTATATGAGGAGCGCCAGAATCAGCTAAAGACTGTGCAGTCCTTTGATTTCTTACACTTCTCTCCTCGCCATACACTCAATTCCTGTTGCCTTTCTCCTTCTCTTGAACTGCTGTGTGGTAGCCATCTCGTTGTGCTGTGTACCATGCTTGCCCCTCTTGTACTATGCTCTCTAGCTCCACCTTTTATCCCTGTGGGAAAGGGCCGTCAGGTGTGTGCGATTCTGATCAATTGCCTGACCCTTGTGTTGGGACATGTGTTGTGACATGTCAGGTAAACGGTCCTGGTGTTATGTCGTGGAAAAAGAAGGTGATGGAGTTTACGGGTATCCTACAGGGTCAGAAGGGAAAGAGGCGTCACATGGAAGAAAAATCTTTGTACTGGGGTCTGTGGGAGTCTCAAAAGGGCACTTTTGTAGGGTTTGTGAGAATGCTAACTGTTTGCAAAATGATAATCAGAGGAACAGGTTCGTTTGGGTTCCTGAGGCATACGGGAATAACTGGGATCGTGAAAGGAACACAGGGGATTCTGGGACCTGTAGTGTTTTGACTGGGTGTTCGAAAAAGAATAAATCAAAAGTACATGAAAAAGAATGGTGGAGTGTTTTCGGGTAGAAAGCCAGAAAGCAGGGTTTCTGGGAGAGGTGATCTTCAACTCTAGTAGGGTTTATGTTCTGAAGAGATTTTTACAGATTGAGTTTGTTTGGTAGATTGTAATATGGGAGACTTTATAGGAGAAAGGGGGCCAACTGTGGCATAGCCCACAAAGGTCTCGGGGATCTCTCCATCCTTGTCGTCTTCCCCGATAACATACCGGGTCTCCCCCCCCTCCCCTCCCATCCCCCCCTCCCTCCTCCCACTCCCCTCCCTCCCCTCCCCTCCCCTTCCCTCCCCTCCTCTCCTCTCCTCTCCTCTCCTCTCCCTCCCCCTCGCACCCGCTCCCCCGCCCCTCCCCTTTCCAAGTTACACAAAGAAAACAGCGCCAATGGAAATCCGGGCAACCTCCTTCCAGGAAAGAATGAAGTTCATTAAAAAAGTACCGCTTCTGCTTAAGAACAACTCTTCTTTTTGTAACCTCTGCAGTGTCTCGAATACAATTTGCCAGGATGCTTCTTCTAAGGGGTTGCTCTCTCCTTAGCAACTCCCTTCTGCCAATGATACTGTGAGGGCAGGCTCCTTCGTCTCACAGTCTACTACTGCTTCAACTTCTTTGAAATGAAAATGCTCTTACAAAATTATAGACCACCACAATTCTACAGCAATGTGATACTTGTGAATTATTTTAGGAAACTTAGACAAGACTCTTCGACCGCTACAGGTTGACAAGGCACTCTTCTTGCTTATATGTGAGAATGAGCAGCCTCTTTGCCTTTCCCCTCTGTCTTACAGCTACCACAGTAATCGGTCTTGGCTTCTAGACTGCTTCGCTCTCTAACAGACTCAGCTTCACAGATTTTTGATCAGGTCTTTTAACAAGCACCCAGCTCCCTTCCCCAACTTTATGTACACCTTTTTGTTTCCAGTAGTTAGCCCAAAGCTGTAATGTCACTCTTCCAGCCTTGGATAACCTTGCAACCCTTGTATCAGAGGACTCTGGATTTATAACAGCTTCAACTTATAATGTTGTTCAGATATTAATTGGGCCGATTTCACTTTAGAAAGGCTTTGTCTACTGGCTTGGGTAATGCTTGTTCTTCTCGTGACTTCAGCCACTTCTAAGACTACTAAATAATTGTTCTGGATGTTACAAGAACCATGTTTGTCTGTAGAAAGAAATGTAGGTACACGCAATCTCTGATGACAAACTTCCACTTAAAGGATTGCGTTCCCATTTGTTCTGGCAGCGTTCTGCTTTCATTTGTATCGGGATACACAGTTTCATACATGCAACCACGCTTTGATGTTAGACAGTCTTGTAACACTTCGGAAAAGTCAGATACTACTTCTTAAAGGCTTACCGGCAAGGTTCTCCTCAATAGGAGACACGCTATCACTCTGCAAACGTTCACATATAGCAATGGCCAAAAGAAAGGCTCTCTCTTCACGCGAGCACCAACTTGGATGAAATAAGCATGTGATCCCTTGTTATACTTCCCACGGTTCCAACAACGTTACTCGCTTTTACCTACACAACTGGTTACAGGTAACAGCAAGGTATTCCTGATGATTTGGAGTATGGAGCTTCATTCACCGGCTCCACAATCACAGCGGTTGTGGGCCGCTTCTAATTCCCAACTTTATTTCATCTGCTACTACTGCTGCTGCAACAGGCACTCTTGGGGCGCACACCCCATGCAGCACGGGTGTTTCAGATGCACATCAGCTCTGCATTCACAGCAATTAGGCGCACCTGGAAAGACTGCTAGTTTCTCCCAGTCTCGTCCAATGCAGCCACAACACTTTTGTCTCTAGAGTTTACCCTCTCATCCTTAATAGGAGGTTGAGATATAGCAAAATGGCAATATGCCAATTCCTCCTCTAAGCCAGTGGCAAGAGTATTCCTCTTCAAAGGAGAAATACTCTGGCCCCCTGTGAAATCTCCCTACTGCCCTGGGCCTTGTCTCCACCAAAGGGTGATCCTCCCACAGTAAACCGCCACCAGGATTGGGATCAGGAAGCGTCTGCTCTCTCCTGGCCACCTGGAAGGAGACTTTAGGCAGGGTTTTAGTGAGGGATCCTCAGGGTTCTCCACACAACCCACAAACTACATCCATGCTGGAGGTATGTAGTCAAAAGGTAGCTAAGCTCCAGAGACATACTGTGTGGTCCTATCCAGACCAGCTATGGCACAGCACCACTATCCGCCGTAAACCAAACCTTTATAGGACTGCATGAAAGGGATAAATATATTCAAGGTCATGATCAGGGACTTACTACTGAAGGTCTGCTGCCACTTAATTCTACTTCAGTCTATTAACTACAAAGATAGCCCCACAAGGCACTGGCTGCTAACCTGATGCATTTGATGCAAGTTTGCATCATTCTTACTTAGTTTTTATCATCTCTTAATGCATTACAATCTATTGCAATTGGTGTTGCAAAAAGGTCACTATGTTTAATGCTAATTAGTACCAATATCACTGCTAATTGCCATCAGTCTCTCGCTTTAATTACTTACAAGTAGTCCTTTTACTTCACCTTATTCCTGATCCAACACAATCCTGCTTCTCCTTCAACTCTCCTCAACCCATTTCACCTCACTTTAGTTTTTTCCCACACTCAACACTCTTACTCATTCCACTCCTTCAAATTGATACCAAGTCTCCTCAGACTTTCAGAATGTGCCTCCACACTCTCCCCAGGATACCATGCTCATTACAGAAGGTCACTATCCCAACTCATCTCTCCATCCACTTCCCTCTCATCAATTCTGTACTCTGGCATCTATGCGAATCGGGGTTGCAAGCCGAGATTCACATTTTCTAGGGAGAAAAGACTGAAGATTATTCTTCCGAAATAACCTTCCGTCTTTTCGCCCCAGAACATTTCCAACTTAGCCCCCGCCCCCACCCACAGTCCCACCACGCCCCCTTATCCCCCTACATACCTTTTGGCCACTGACTCGCAGTGTCCCTGCAACGCCTATTCCCTTTCACTTCCATGATCAGGAACCAGCGCCGCAGGGTTCTTTCCTTTTGTTTCAGGATGGCTGCGGGGGACACCCCTGCAACTTCTGCTCACATGGTCAATCTTTTTCAGCACTTCAGAAATTTCCAAACAGCCGAAATTCGGCGCAATCACGATTCGGTCATTTTTTTTAATCAGTCATTTTGGACAAAACCATCTATGCCCTCCAAGGAGCCTGCCACTTTCTCCAATTTACTGCTTTTACAAGGATTCTAGGTCCCAATCTTTATGCAGTAAGACTTCCATCCTCACAGTCTGAACTTGCGTCATGGCAATCGCAGAGATGTAGATACCTCAAGGCACAGCCATGTTTGTCACCCTTCATTCTAACACAGCTACAATTGAATACAACTGCCACACCCAGAGATGCAAGGTGGAGGGGTTGGCTTCATGATAAATTAAGCCAATCCTTCCACCCACTTCTTCTTCCCGACTTCTACGAAAACTCCTTTCAGTACCTGCTACTCAAATTGTTGTGGCCACATCATTCAAAACCTTTCTCTAAAGACTCCCATGGCTCTCAACTCCTTCCCTGACCTGCTAGTATACTGTCCCCACTCTACTGATGCACCCAATGCCCATTAAGTGGATTCCAATGTTGCTGCAATATCCACCACTCATCAAATGGACTATCTACTCGTATATCACAGTACATATGACCGTCCTTCAGGGCAACTGTGGTCTTCATCTCATCAGCCATCATAACCTCCTCCATACAAATTGCTTCTGCAGTTTAATATGGTTCTTGTCCCCTTCTAACGTCTCCCCCTGACATCTCTGCACTAAATGAAAGTCCAAACCAGATATTGCAGGCCCACACAAAGTTGACGTCAGGGTGGGGGCACCATGAACCACTCACACCTTTATCCTTGCGAAGTCCTCGCACATCAGCCTGGAAGGGAGTTGGATGTATTCCCCCAGATTTAACATCCCCTGATCAAACTTCAATTGTCGCCCAATATGTAGTTCACCCTACTCTCTGCTCACTTGGCTCCTATTGCCCCACCTCTCCTGGTGAACATAAACTCACTACTCTATAAGCTTATCTAGGAGGTGCCCCAGTAGACAAAGGCCCTGGCACCCACTACCTGCTTCCATCTCTGCAAACTGTCCTCCTCCAAAGTTGGATCATCCCAGAATAATTAAAGAATGCCAGTGCACTGTTGTTATTACTCAATATTCCAAAGTCCTTAGATGGATGGTCTATAACTGGATAATCACCTACCTTGAAGCTATTGATCACTCTGCTGCCCTTTAATCGGAGTTTTATAGCCGTAAATCCACTGAAACGATTCATTGTATTTTAATTGTATTGTTTACAGAGCACTTAAGCCCGAAGGCGCCCAAGTGCTATGACAGGACAATCATAACAACAGAACACAGACACAAGGGAACACATCTAGAGCCAAAGTAAGCCTACCAAGAAACGAAGTCAAAGATTCTGGAAAGAAATGGTCTTTTCAGATTTTTCATGGATGATGCAAGGATGAAGTCAAACCACACAATCTGCAGTAACCAATTCATAGAGTTGATGCAAAGGACTCAAAAGATCTTCCATCAGCATAACTATGCTTGACCCATTTGCAAGCTGAAAGTTTTTGCAAGATGAAACAGTGAGGGCGAGAGTTGTGTCTTGAGGTACACAGGAGCTTCACCATATATTCATTTATGTGCAATGGGCAAAGCTTTAAACTAAATCCCTTGTGCTACTGGAAACCAGTTGAGGCTTTTCAAAGTTGGAGTAATATGGATTTTTGGCAACATTAGCCAAAATCCGAGCAGCAGCATTCTGCACTACCTGGAGCCTCACTGCCTCTACTGCCGGTGCCCTCGCAGCGCATTGCCATAGTCCATCTTACTTCCAATGATAGCACTAGCGGCAATAGCAGCAAACAAAGGCAGTAATGGCAAGAACTAACAGTGGCAGAAACCTGGGCTCTCCTATTCATCTCGGTATTGAGATCGATGCCAAGGGATTTGGTCTTCCTCAATATCGGGACACTCTGGATGTTCAAAGACAGATGTAAGAATGTCCAAGTTCCTTGATGTATTCTGTGTTGCCAGCAATAAAAGTTCTGTTTTTTGATCATTCAGGCACAGACTGATCGCGTTGAAGATTTTATTAATATGGTTAGAATCTTCAACCACATCACCAGATGGCGCAAACAGCAGCTGGGTGTAATAGTTTTGGAGGTGGACAGCTTTATTACACAAGAGATCATGGAGGGGTCTTGCATAAAGATTGAACAAAGGGGCGGAGGAAATGTATGCTTCCTGAGGAACTCTGTATGTAATCAGAGGGGTATTGAATGGATACTGTCCCAGCACCACTCAGGCGGGCCTTCCTGGCAAAAAGGATTTGATTCAGCTAATGGCTAGATAGTCAAGGTTAGGTCTTGAGCAAGTCGTGACAGTAGAACGTCGTGATCAGGTACATCAAATGCTGCTGAGAGGCGCCCAGGAACATGAAAAGACCAGCGTTGCCCTCATCCAAGATGTCAAACATGCCAGACTGAATATCTAGCATAGAGGTCTCTGTGCTGTGCAGTGGGCGAAAGCCAGACCGGTAGATTCCCAACAAGTTGCTGGTGACAACAACATGCATGCTGCAACTGAAGAAAGGCAACTTCATCTAAGATTTTGAGGAGAAAGCTGACATTAGTGATAGGTCGGTCATTGTCAGGGTCTGAAGAATCCAAGAATTTTAATGATGGGAGTAATGCAGCGCTCTCTTTTAATGAATCAGGCATGAGACAAGTAGAGAAAGCCTCATTGATGATTGCAGAAATAGTCTTGCACCAGAAGTGGAGTACACTCTTTAATGATATTGCCATGACACGTCACTGGCACAGCTGGTAGCTTTAATCTCATGAGGAATTTTGTCAACAAGTCACTGTCTCACGTCTCAAACTTTCCTACCAAGGCCATCACTCTAACCTCTCCTCCAGCCTCATTGTCCTAGACAACTGTGCAGCCTTTGATTCAGCTGAACCCACCCATCCTCCTTACCCTGCCTAACTTTGCTATCCAAGACACCACACTTGCATGGATGGCTTCCTATCTTTCCGACCACCCATCCACTGTGGCCTGAACATTCTTACACCCTCTGCCCCGATTCCAACCACATCATAGTGGTTGGAACTTCAAACTTCTGGCCTTGGCCCCCTATTCTTCAACCTTGCATTGGATGAATTAATTGGTACTTCCACACAAGCACTTTATAGCTGGTTAAGACTTAAAATTCTGCAAGGGGATTGTGCATTAAAACAAAAAGGTAGATGACTTGGCCGTGCAAGCTAAGGCCGCCAATCGAAAACATGGAAGATGTACTATTATCCCAATGATTAGATGTTATAAATGTAATGCACCTTTCCTCGGTCTCGCCTAGAAGGGCAATTAAGGAAAAGGGTGTTATTGCGCCCTATGGGAGTACCAGTATCTGTTATTCGTTATGAGCTAGGGCTTGTCTCTTTAAAAACTATGGCAGATTCTGGCATTCTTTAGGAAGATTTTGATGGCCGATTTAGGTACGCTTTGTGAACAAATTAATAAGGGGATGAGAATCAAAATAAATAGAAGTCTAAAATCGTGGCTTACTATGTCCATGAGCATTTTAGCTGAAGCAAATGTAACCTGTGAAAATATTGTACACAGCTCGAAGAAGTGCGTGACGAAAACACTGTGGCAGTAGGACTGGATTACAACTACTGAAGAACGTGCCAAGTGTACGCTATTCAATATGTGTGACCTTGGGCGTTAAACCTAGGAATACAAACTTTCTTGGCAAGTTTCCAAACGCGGTCATGAGAGCTCAGTTTCTAGGTTTTCGATTGAAATTAATCCATACAGGAGAGTCTGTGGGTTCCTGTAACGGGGTGCCCTGTAAATTCAGAGGATGTCGTTTTGGTAAAGGTTTGACGCAAATTGAGACTCTTACGCATGTTACAGTGGAATGTGCTGGTTTAACCCAGCTTCGACAATTGTTTTCTGATCAAGTTTTAAAAAACGATACGGATTTAGCTAGTGATGACTGGTGGAGTAAATTGCAAGTAGAAACTCAAACCTTTCGCTAGTTTAAATGATGTGTCTTTTTAAATTTAGAAGTGATAGGGCGAAGGATTTTGTAAAATTTGAAGATACATTAAATATTACACTGCACTTTAGAAATAATTACCTTTATAGAATGGTGGAAGGTTTCAATGTATTTGATGTGGATGCAAAAGTAATGTCTGTTCTGTTTTCATAAATGGTGGTTGTGTACATTAGGATTATACGTGCAATTTAAAAACTGCATGTTAAAGTCTGTTGAGCCAAACATATTGATTAAAAAAATGTGTTTTGCAGACAACCTCCAAACCATGAATTTGCCTCCAACCTTTATGCCAATGGATGGCGCCTCGAAACACTTGTGTATAGGCGCGTTATAAATGCCAGATCATATCATGGCCGTTCATCCTACGAGACCTAATCCTCTAGCTGCTGGCATATCATTTCCCACTCCTCGTAAGCCACTGTCATTCTTTGCCATCCCCAAAGGCCAACAACCTTGGTCTCTTTAAAAGGGACCTACAACTCAACCAATTCATAACATCTATTGCGACCAAGGGTAGGTTAAACGGCATCCAGTGATTTACAATGATAAATATCGGCGGCTAAAATGTGATTCCATTAAACAAGCTCCAACAATAGTGCAGCCTGATAACGTTGGTGGGAAATGATGTTTTGAGTTCGATGTTAAACTGAATTACCGAACTGCATAGTGGAGTTGAGGGGTAGGAGGGTTTTGGGCTGGGCGTCATGGGGGACAGGGCACAGGCAGGAGTCCCACCCAAATGATAGGCTGGGAGGAGGTGGAGCAGCAGGGTGGGGGGGGGGGGGGGGTAAGGGCAGTTCTCACAAAATGGTCAGCTGGTTATTAAAGGAATATCTGTCTTGCGCTATAATGTTAACACGGCTGGTGAGCGGAAGGGGTTTAGGTGTTGGGGTGCAAAAGGGATCGGATTTGGCAAAGAATAGCATAGAATGTGTCACTGCACTAAAAAAACTATAAAAGACAAACTGCTTAAGTGTTCAGTTGAGAATTCCTAAACTTTGTTATTCCAATTTTGATCACGAGATGGCGCTCTGCCACCGTAAATCACCAGACTGTCCGTTTGATTACAGTTAAGTGTGGGGAAACGGGGAAGTTGAAAAGCCGAAAAAAGGCAAAAGGGCAAGGATTGTCTTTTGGTACAGTGTAGTGATCAGTGGCGGCTGGGGAATTATGTAATTGGAGGGGCGTAAGTGTTTCCCATAAATATGTGGGAGCGGCCATGAACTGTAAGGGAGCCCAAACCAAGCCAGGGGAACTGGGAGATTCGCCCTTATAACGCAGGAACATTTTTTAAATAATGGGTTATAACGATGCACCTAACAGCGCACTATGAACAATTGGGTAAACCCCACACATGGCGACTCATGGCACATCCGACAGACACAAGTCATCAACAGTCCGTGCACAGGAGCACTTTCATTATGCCTTTCCCACAGTATAGGTCAGTAAAAACATGCTCACGCTGACGAGTCCATGCCTACCACGATGGCTTCATCAACGTAGGCCAGTGTTCCCATGTGAGAAAATACACATTTGTTTGCCAATGTTGCCAGTACTGATACTATAATAATCAGGTCTGCTGGTTCTGCCAATATATGCCAGCATCCCCATATAGGAACATACTTCCTGTTGGCTTTTCCCATAGAAGTGCCATGCCACAAGAAGAAAACACGTCCTGTCTGAAACTGCACAAATAACTCACCCCCTCCACCATAAATAAGAAAAATCACGTTGGCTTGATCCCCATGCAAATTACAAATCCTAAAAAAAAAGAAAAAAAGGGGGGAGTGGGGCGACGACTCATTAACATATGTAAAGTGAAATATGAACATTTAATTTAATTCTCAATGAAAGAAAGTGCATAGGACAAATTAGTATTTGTCTTTTATAATAATCACACCCATCCGATAACTAACAGCAGGGGAGCATGCCCTCTATTGGTGCTGGCAAAGTATAAAAAGCGTGCATCTTTTATACGCAAAACGCAGTATTTAAATATTGCATGCAGTGTGAAATTCTTGGGGGGAGAAAGAGAAAGAGACTTGAGGGGCCCGAGGCATAGGCTCGAAGAGAGCCCCTGAGCCCCACCCCTCCCCCATGAACCCCACCAGAACCAAATTGCATTCCCCATGCCGGGCCAGGTACATTCACCGGTGGGAAAGATAGACAAGTTCTTTGAGGAACTCCTTAACGAGTCAGTGAGACCACAGACTTCCTGGTGTAGCGGGAGACAGCCGCCAGAGGCACCTTGATCGAATCGTCTGCCAGGCCGGCATTGGCCAATGAAAGCAAGTATGGAAGAATTTGCAGGGCCCTGACCCTCAGTGGGGAAAACCATGTATCAAAACGCTTCAACTTGTGACCGTAGCACTTCAAAGTCAGCAACGCCCTGGCCTTGGTGGGGACCGCTCTGCAGTTCACAGGCAACTCGTATCCACCAAACTCTAGGGCTGCAGGAGCCAATACCTCAGGTTTAGCGATCCGGGGTCACGATATAGCATTGTGCCTCCTTCACTGGTGGGAAGATCCAGAACTACTGGCAGCTTGACCGGAGGCAACGCAGACAGACTAAGGTCCTGATACCAAATCTGCCTCGGCCACGCGGGGCAACGAGTATCATCTTGCACGGACACCGTCTGAGTGTGTTGATGACTCATAGCAGGAGAGGGAAAGCGTACAGGAACAGTCCTTCCCTTGGAAAGGAGAACGCACCCCACCCCCCCCCCCCCCATGTTCCTCCGCTGGTGGAACCTGCTGGTAAACTTCCTGCACTTGGAGTCTGTCGCCGTCGCAAACAGACCTGTCAAAAGCTCCAACTCGTGGCAGGAGCGCAGTTCCCTGTTGTGGGAGTCTGCAATGGTGTTCTTGACGCCCGCCAGGTGAAGAGGGACGAAGAACATCCCCTGTCCGATGGCCCATCGCCACAAGTCCTGCGCCTCCTTGGGAGCGTCGGGGGATCGAGTGCCCCCTTGCTTCCTGATGTAAAACGTGTTGGTGGTGTAGTCCATGAATATCCTAACCACCTTGCTTTTCAGAGATGGGAGGAACGACTTGAGGGCCCAGAACACTGCCCGTAGCTCCAGGATGTTGATATTAAGATCCTTCTACTCTGGCAACCACATGCCTCGAGCATGCCGACATCCGGTGTGCACTCCCCATCCCTCTAGGGAGGTGTCCGTGGCGACAGTCTCCTGGTATGGTGGGTTCTGGAATCCTTTGCCTTGGGCGATGTTGGAGCCAACGCCCCACCATTCCAGCGGGCATCCAGTAATTCCTGGAGGGGCCGCATCTGCAACCTGCAAAGCCGGAGGAGATACATGCAGGACGACATCATGCCCAGCAATGACTTAATGGTCCCGCACCGTTGCTGTCCTTGTCGAACAGCCGCTGCACCTTCCCTAGAATGGCTGTTATCCTCTCCTCCGATGGAGACGCCAGGCAAGATATTGTATTGCGTCTGGCGTGTAGGAACAGCACATTCTGCGATGGTGTCAAACAGGACTTTGGATTGACTGAGAATCCCAGATTTGTTAGTAGCCGGATGGTCGGCTCTGTGTGTACTTGGGCCAGCGGTTGCAAATCAGCTAGTCCTCCAGGCATGGGTATATGTATATGCACTGAAGGCGTAGATGAGCCGCCACAGGGGCCAGGCACTTGAACACTCTGGGGTCCGCCTCTAAGCCGAAAGGTAGGGCCTTGAACTGGTAGTGCTGCCCCTGCACTACGAAGCTAGAAACTTTTAATGTTTCTTGTAAATGGGGACATGGAAGCAGACGTCCTCCAGGTCCAGAGACGTCAAGAAGTCACCTTTTTCCAGTTTGCCGAGCCCATGTTGCAACATGACCATCCTGAATTTTTGGGACTTGAGGTATTTGTTCAGACGTAGGTCTAGAATGGTTCTCCAGTCCCCAGTCTTCTTTCTGACCAGCTAGTATTTGGAATAGACTCGGCGACCCAGCGTCATTGGGAAACTAGCTCCATCGCCCTTTTCGCACATGGCCCATATCTCTTCAAGGAGCTGGGGGATGTGCTGCTCCAGACGGGCCATTGGAGAGCTCCGCGGACACCTGTGTTGAAACTCTTATGTCCTGGGGCAAGAGTGTCCAGCACCCATTTGTGGGCAACGTCAAAGCTGTCCCAGCTACAGTATGCCTGGGAACGGCCTCTGTAGGATTCCTGAGTCGTGGATCTGGAAGGCTGACGGTATGATTAGGAGAAACCTTTGGAAGACCTGCTGAACTCTCCTCTTGAGGAAAGAAAAGAATAGCAAGGCTGCTGGATGGTGCCCAGGGAACGGTCGACGACCTTCCAAAATAGGTCATCTCAGTCGAAGGGCATTTCTAGTACCTTCGCTTGGACCTCCTGGAGAAGGAAAGGAAAGAAGGAAAGAACTTAACGGGGTGGAACTCCAAAAATCGGCCCCAGCTTGTACCACTGCTCCTAGTCGGAACCGTCTAGGATCGCCAGTGCGTTTGGACACCACAGTGTAAATCACCTTCCTTCCCATGGCGTCCATCCTATTCCCCTTGCTGTATAGAGGAGACAAAGACAACGCAGACGGTTGGCCGACTGTTTCCTCTCGGCCGCCGATACCACCAAATCCGGCGACGGCTGCAACCTCGGGCAGAATCTGGACACCAGATACTTCTTTTCGATTCGTGCAAGGGTTCTTCATGAGTGCCAGGCCATACTCCCAAACGTCATTCAGAACAGGTACTGCCAGGATATTGATATTTTATTTCTATCGCGCTCGTACACAAGTGTTTCAGAGCGCGACAGGGGAGGGGAGCAGGGGGGAAACAAAACAGCGATCTTACTAGGCCCAATGACATTGAGAACGTGCAAGTGCATGGGAGAGGGGGAGGGGAAAAGTGCATGAAGGGGAGAAGTGAAAAATGTGAAGCAGAGGAGAAACAGATAAATAACAATAAATAAGGCAACAAACAGTGATAGTGCAGCCAGCAATTTGCAAGAGCTAGGTTTAAGGCAGTAGACAGGGCAGGTCTGATAAGTGCAGGAAGAAAAAGGGGGTGCTGTATGGGTATAGATACAGACCCCAGTGCAAGGGGTGACCCAGAGACAGTGTGGGAGGGTGGCAGGGTGAGCAGGTACTTGGGCCCGGAGGACAGAGGGTGGCCAGGTGCACAGTGCCAAGAGAGAACAGATAAGCACGGGGCAGGGAGAGCAAAGGCAGAAGAAAAAAGGACAGTCTTGAGGTGCTTCCTCAAGTTTTAGAGGGGCAGGGAGGCTGTTCCAGAGGGAGGCCTCAGCCAGAGACAGATCTACCCCCAGCTCGTTTCTTTGAAAAACGACTGATGCTGAGGGAGTTAGAGGAGCAAAGAGCTCGAGAGGGGAGGTATTTGCGTAGGGTTAGCTGAAGGTATTTTGGACCCAGCCCCCAGAAAGCCTTGTGGACAATGCAGAGGGTTTGGAATGTAATCCTTGCATCCACTGGGAACCAATGGAGAGATTTCAGAGCTGGAGCGATACGATCCCAGGGCTTGAAGCCAAGGACAAGTCTTGCAGTCCTGTTCTGGATTATTTGCAGAGGGCGGAGAGTAGAGGCAGGTAGATTTAGAAAGAGGCAGTTACAATAGTCCAACCTCGAGAGAACCAGAGCTTGGGATACCATGAGCTTCTGGGGGGGAAGGAGAGGAAACGCAGATTACCTCTGAGGAGGTGTAGCAGGAAATTTGACTTTTTAGAGACCTCAGAGATGTGGGCGGAGAAGGAAAAGGTGGAGTCAAAGACGACCCCAAGGTTCTTAGCCTCGCAGGTGCGGGTAGGAGAAGGGCCAAGACAAGCCGGCCAGAGAGTGAGGGGAAAGGATGGTGAAGGTGTGCCGAAGAGGAGGATCTCCGTTTTGCTGGCATTCAGACAAAGATCATTGGCAGCACACAATCCTGAATGGCAGTTAGGCAATCAGAGATGAGAGAGGGAGAGGTGGCGGCAGAGGGCAGCCGGAAAATTAGTAGAGTGTCGTCAGAGTAGCACTGGAAATTTGAGCAGAAAATGGCAATGCAGTGGGCGAGAGTTGCCAGGTATTGGTTGAAAAGCCAGGGCCAGAGGTTAGACCCCTGGGAAACACCACAGGTAGAGAGGAAGATAGATGATAGGAAGGAGCCAAGTTGGACCTGGGAGCGTCGATCTGAGAGAAAAGAGGCCAGCCAGGCCAGAGCCCGATCAGTGATACCCAGGTTTTCACAGAGACGGTTGAGCAGGATGGTATGGTTGACCATGTCGAAGGCATAAGAGAGATTGAGGAGGATGAGGACAGAGGGAATGTTAGAGGGAATGTTAGAGTCAAGGTTGGAGAGCAGATCTTCACAGATGTTCAGGAGAGTAGTTTCCGTGCTTCTGGCAGCTCTGAAGCCAGACTGGTGGTCATCGAGGCAGCCAACAGAATTGGAATGAAGGTTAAGCTGAGAGATGGCCAACTTTTCCAGGGGTTTGCGCAGAAAATGGAGTAATGGAAATTGGGCGATAGTTAGCTGGACAAGAAGGATCAGCTGTGGGTTTCTTGAGAAGAGGATGCACAAGGGAGTGCTTCAGGGGGGGGGGGGGGGGGAGGATCCCGAGGCAAAGGAGTGGTTGCAAAAATCAGCAAGGGTCAGAGCGAGGGCGTCAATGTGGTCCTTGATGGTTTTAGAGGAACAGGGATGAACCTGTTTTGACAAGGCTTTCATAGATCGGACTTGTCTAGTGACCTTCTCAGGGGAGAAAAGGACGAGAAGGATGGTGGGGGGGTGGTTAAAGGAGAGTCAGCAAGCACAGATGGAGAGGGGAGAGGAGGGGTGGGGTGGAGAGGGTGGACAGGATGTCCTAGGTTTTTTTTAAATGAAGTGAGAGACAAGGGTATTTCAAAGAGCCTGGCGTGACACTGCAGCAGTGACTTCCAGAGGTGGAAGAAGGCGTCAGCGGTGAGCGGCCGCCAGGAACGGACACCGCCCAGCGGGACCCCTGCTGACGAGGCGTGGAGGGGGAGCCGGTGCTGCAAACGCCCGAGCGGGCTGGAAGAAGAAACACGCCGGGACGACAGGGCCGACAGACCTGCAGAAGAGGCGGATCAACCTCCAGGGACCGCAGGAGGTACGGGCGGAGATCAAAGAGGACTGCAGCCCAACACAGAACGTTGAGCCTGGGTACGGCCGCATCCTGATAGGAAACAAGGTGGCCAGTAGAGCGACGGAACGGAGGGGCCCGGGCATAATCCGGAGAGCCGCTGCAACAACGCAGCAGCGTACGGGCAGAAGGTAGGCCCCCCCACAAGGATTAACCCGTATGTTGCATGAACTCCGGCAGCCCGCGCCCTAAACCCCAAGAACATGGCCACCATCCAACGGACGGCCCAGCAACACTAGCACTGCGACGGCCTGGAAGTGAGAAGGCACAGGCACCATATCTACCACCTGGGAACGGAAGGGAAGCGGCACCGTAGAGGGCAAGACAAGGAGAAAATTAAACCTCTTCAGAGGGTTCTGGGCCCAGAAGGTTAGAGCACCCCAGGCCCACAGTAGCAAAGCCACGACATCCCAGCTACAGAAAGCAATTGCGACTGCCGCCAATCCGGAATAACACTGCTCTGGGCACGCACAATAGTGTGGAGAAGCCACACACTTCAGCGGCCAATAACACAATGACCACCGGATCCTGTAGTGATAGCTGTTGATATCGCAGCCAGTGGACGGGCGAGCACCACCGACACGAGGTAGAGAACTGAATGCCCAGAGACAGGAGATGTCACCCCCCCCCCAAGGGCAGAGCGAAAACTGCAACAATGGACTCCTACACGATGGTTAGACCCAAACAGCAGCAGGAAGCAAGGACTGCAGAGGAGCTACCGACCCAGGAAGAAGAACCTACAAACGCGCAAGTACTGCAGGCCATAGCAGCGTTACGCACCTCTATTGAAACTAGAATAGATGAAGTAATATAAGGATAAGGCAGGATGCCCGCAATCTCACCGAGAGAGTGACCACAGCGGAGGCTGCCCTACACGACAATGTAGAAAGCACGACGGATCTCAAATCTAAGGTCCAGGACCTGGAACTGAAGGTAGCAAGGCTGGAGGAGAGGTCGGAGGATGCGGAAGGGCGAGCCCGCCGCAACAACATTCGAATCCTGGGGGTCCCGGAGGGAATGGAGGGCCCGGACCCAACAGAATTGGAGATAATGCTACAACAGGAAATTGGGGCCGGCAACCTGACCCAGGGATTCTCGATAGAACGAGCCCACAGATCTCTGCAAAAAAGACCTCCCCCGGGCTCGCACCCGCGCCCAATGATCGCAAAAGTCCTAAATTTCCGCGACAGAGAGACAATACTGCGATTCTCGAGAGAAGGAGGGGAAATCAAGAGACAGGATGCTAAGATAGTCATGTACCGGACTACACTCCCATAGTGCAAAGAGCAAGGAACTCATTCATCCCGGTGAAAGCAAGACTACGAGAACTCAACCTCAAGTACATGCTAATGTACCCGTCGCGCCTCAAGGTAATATACAAAGGAAAAGCCATCTTCCTAGAAACTCCCGCGGCGGCGAATATGTGGCTCGAGCACAACCACCTTGCAGATGACAAAGAACGGGCAACGAAGGAGATCACAGGCCACTGAACAATCAAAAGCAACAGGAAATGACCGATGCTCGCACAACGCAGGAAAAACCGCGGCACCACACCAAGAACCACAGTATTATGAAAGCAACATCACGAGCGCCGATGACCTCGACACACCCCTTCAGGAAACGTGGAGGCCGACCGCCAACACAACCCACACCGGGAGGCCTGGAAAGGCCCAAAAGGCTCGGGAGCCCCCGAGTGGTGCAAGTTCGAAGCAACTGCTGGGGTTAGTTCAAAGTTGCACAGTTTGTTGTTCTCATTCATTAGAATGAACGTTACTATTTTTGGTAAGTCTCCAGATGGACCGGGGGGGGGCGGAAATCGAATGGAAGACGCGGGGGGCCTGGGCTCTAACCCACACGTACAGGAAGGGGCTTCAACAACAGAGCCGCGATCACAAATGAGGCAGAGGGGGGGGATGCAGGACAAACCTAATATCCCTTTTGAACCACCATGACCTCAACAGCAATTAAAATAATGACATGGAATGTGAGGGGTCTGAGAACATACCTTCGCAGAAACAGAATTAAGACTTACCTATATAGAAAAAGGGTGATGATAGCACTGCTACAGGAGACCCACTGCACGCAGACTGACTAAACGCCAAACTCACTGGGGGGGATGGGGGGGGGGGGAACAGTGATTTGGCACCACTTATTCCAAATATGCAAGAGGAGTTTACACCTGGATACACCGACAGCTCCCATTCCGCCTGGTCAAATCAGAGATAGACCCGGAAGGCAGATTTGTAATGTTATGGGGGCACATTGAACAGACGGAATTATGCATCATGAACTCCTACTTCCCCCAACATCATCATACCGGCCTACTTTAACTCACTGTATCCCAGAATTACGCAACACAGAAGCGGCTTGTTCATCAAGGGGGGGGGGGGGGGGGGGGTGCAATTGTGTACACGAGCCAACACTGGACAGGTCCATACCCCATTCGAAAGGCCCACCGGCAGCAACAACAGCGCTGACTGCAATGATAGACAGGCTGGATCTGTCAGATGTATGGCAAGAAACACATTGTAACGCTCACCTGATTCCCGTAGAGGCGCCGGTCTTGACTGGGCGTATACCGTATCTTCAAAGGTGATGTGTAACACACGGCTGGCTCTTTGGGCTGGACCTCTGTGCACTGTATGGCTGACTCGAAGGGTAAGATGTCTGCAGATAGAAAGTATGGGATTAAGGAACTGGGTTATTGAATGTCTCTCTCTTCTTCCCTTTCTCTTCTCCTGTAGAACCCCAAAGGTTAACGCTCTCACCTTAGGTAAGTGAACGCTGTGCTCTCCATCTGCCTCGGGGCAGGGTGCTGTAACCAGTTTCTTCACTGGATAAGGGGAGCAGGCCTCTTGACTTCAGAGGACTGCTGTCCGTCGTTTACTGCACGAACGGTAAGTTTCGAGTAATTCTAATGTCTTTAAAGTCTTTAGTAATGATGTTTCTTGTTTTGCAGGGTTCCGGCGATGGCGGATGACGGGCTGAAGTGAGTTGAAGATGGAGCCCGTGTGATGAATAGAAGCGCCTGGAAGCACGTAAGTAAGCGCTAGTTGCCTGCTTCACGATGCGCTCTGTCTTTTTATTTTGCAGGTACAAGTTCGGAGCGGCTGCAGGGTGCCGGAATACCGACTGGGTTAGATGTGGAAAGGAGTAATGGCACGTGAGTATTAAAGTTCCCCAATGTCTTTAAACGCACCTTGTTTTGTCTTTCAGATGCGGGATGCAGCGCCGAAGGCCTCCGGAGCGTGCAAAGAGTTGGTAAGCTTTTGTCTTTCAGATGCCGGAATGCAGTGTGAAGACCTCCGGAGCGCACGAAGAGTAGGTAAGCCTTTGTCTTTCAGATGCCAGAATGCAGCGCGAGGCGTTGGTGACAGCCGATGGACCAGGTAAGTGAAGAGCTGTCACTGAAGACCGTAATGCTAACCTGTTCTTTCATGTCTTTATAGGTGTTGCTGAAGACTGGATTCAGGATGGTAAGCCTTTTTCCTTAGGCCCAGGATCAGATGCAGAAGACACGATGAGCGTTCTGCTGCAGAGGATGCAGAATAACGCAAAGCAAGATTCATCCATCGGGTGTGGTTTAAATAGCCTCCTGTAGTGCTTAGGTGTCTCCTTCCACAGCCACGCCTAGGTAAGAAAAGAGTTCCTGCTTTCCAGAAGAGTTCCAGTGTTCTGAATCTATGGAGTGGCTCCTGCCCCACCCAACAGGAAAAGTAGTTCCAAACAGAAGAGGATCAGAGGCTCAACTGGCAGGCAAGTAAGCAGCATGGTCTGCTGCAGGTAAGTCCACCCAAGCATTATGAGCCCGGCGCTTCCAGCGGTGGGACTGGGCATATTTATGAGCCTGGTGCCACTGGCGCCAGGACTGGGTCCAAAAGGTCCCAATTGGGACTGGTTGGCACTCGGAACCTGGGTTATGGATCTGCTTCCAAGGGAGTTGGGAAAACCCTGACCTTTTGGAAGCAGAGATCATGACACACATCCAGCAACGAGAGGCTACTCATACTACTTGTCCTCGCATATCATACTACTCGTCCCCGCATAATCTACACACAAGATTAGACTACATCCTTATAGGCAGGGAACACTTACCCCAAGTGGAAGAGGCACAGTACCTAGGGAGAACCATCTCTGACCACTCCCCACTTTTAGTGACATGGAACCACAATGGCCCAAGACCCCCGATCCCCATGTGGAAAATGCCTGTGGATGCCCTGACGGACCAAGCCTTTAGAGAGGGATTACAAGAATCTATAGACAACTACATAGAAGTTAACACAGGCAGCGTGGAACTCCGAAGTACAGAATGGGACGCTCTAAAAACAGTGATAAGGGGGGGAACCATTGCAAAGGCCGGGGGAATCAGGAAAATACTCCGGAAAGAATTAGACCAGGTGGAGAAGGAGATTGAAAGGCTGGAGGCCACCCCCACAGGCACTCAGCAGGGAGAAATTGAACTCCAGAAACTCAGGGAGAACAATGCAACCGCTTGGAGCGGGCTAGAAAAGTTTGACTACACTGCCAAAACAACATGTAGAGGCGGACAGACCGGGCAGGCTACTGGCCTGGCTCTGCCAAAAGGAACATCCCAGACACTCCACCACTACACTGCGGGACGAAGAGGGGAACATGCATCACATACAGCAGGACATAAATAACACCTTTAAATGCTTCTACGAGCACCTATACTCCCACAAAGAACAGGTTTCCCAAGAACAGATAATGGACACACTGGACGAGATAGGGCTCCCCAAGATGTCCCCGGAACAGGCCAACACACTAGAAACAGACATCACACCCGAAGACATAACGGAGGCCATTAGGTCCCTGGCCTCGCGCAAGGCACCTGGCACAGAGGGATTGCCCTCAGAAATTTATAACGCTTATGAGCCCTCCCTGACGCCCCTGTTACATGAGGTATACCAGGAAGCATACGAGAGGGGGATACTACCTGAGAGCATGAGAGAAACACTGGTGGTCCCGATCGTCAAGCCCAATAAACCGGCGGACCGGTGTGACTCCTACCGCCCACTAGCAATGCTTAATTATGATGTGAAAATCTTAACCACAATATTAGCTAAGCAGCTGTCCAGAATTATAAGAGACATAATACACACTGGCCAGTGTGACTTTGTACCGGGCCGCAATACATCCATGAACTTGAAGGCTGCAACACATTATAGCACACACCGACAATGATAAGGACTCATGTGCACTACTTTCCCTGGATGCCATAAAGGCGTTCGATTCCATATATTGGGAGTGGATAGTGGCTGTACTCAAGGAATTTGGCTTTGGACCGGGGTTTATTAGAAGGATCACAATACTATACGCTAACCCGAGAGCAAGGGTGAAATCTGGAAAATACGTGTCAGAGGCCTGGGGCATACAAAGAGGGACCAGGCAGGGCTGGCCACTGTCCCCAATGTTGTACATACTGGGACTGGCGCCCATAGCCATTTACTTCAGAAAGCAATTTTTCAATGCCGGTATAAGGCTGGGAGGAATAGATCACGCCATCTCACTTTACGCAGATTATGTACTCATATACGTTAGGAACCCACCATACAATGTGCCCACCATGCTAGATGTTTTGGATAATTACTCCAGGGTCTCAGGAATCCAATTCAGCAAGCCAAAATCCTGCCTGTTCCCCCTAGCGGCCCTGAGACATGAGGACATGGAGGCACTCCCGGCAGTGAGGATAAAATGGCAGACCACCTTGTTCCGATATCTCGGAATCCAAATAATGCACACCCCTGCACTGATGCATGAGCACAACACAAAAGCAGCACTTACAGCTCTGCGTAAATCAATGAACTTCTGGGTGAAACACCCCCTGTCAATGATGGAACGGGCCTCGATAGTCAAGATGATTGTACTACCAAGGTTCTTGTACGGGTTCCAGAATGTGCATTACTATATCAACAAACCCTTCTTCCGACTGCTTGAAACGTTAATAAAAGGGTTCTTATGGGGGAAAAACAGACACAGACTAGCGCTGTCGACGTTAGCCCTACCACACAGCCAGGGAGGAAACAAACTTCTAAATCTGGAAAAATATTACCTCGCAGCCCAGATAAGCTTTGTGACAAAATGGCTAGCCGATGAGCCCACATCTGAAACGCTCCTGTTGCAAGCAATGATCCTTCCGTACCAACTGAAAGAACTGGTCTGGACACCCTCACAACTATTGGCAAATGTACCCCCCCCCCCCCACCAGCCGCCCTGGGGGAAAAAGATATGGCACAGAACGAAAATGCTCACCCACTCACGGAACACCTATGCACTAGAAGTATCACTGCTCGCAGACCTTTGCAAAACGGCCACAGATCTGAAACAAATCAGATTATGGGAAAGAGAGGGGGTCTACACCTGGGGAGACCTCTACAAAGAGGGCACCTTCAAAGAGTTTGCCTCACTACAAGAAATAGACGACATCCACACAAGCCAGTTCCTATGGTATCAACGGGTTCGCACTACAGCACGACGCAAATGGGATACATTGCCTTAAGAACTGGACTCTGACCCATTCTTAACGATGCTATATAACCTGGGGGAGGGCAGCAGACCAATATCCCAAATATATGGCCATTTGAGTGACATGCCCAACCCCCGGAGCATGGAAATGAAAAACAAATGGGAAAGGGACATAGGCAGAGAAATGACAGAGGGCGAGTGGAGAGCAAAGCGCTCACATTTTCCAAAGAAGTCTCAAGAATCCACAGATTCAGACAGATACAGCTGAACGTACTGCACCAAACTTACCTGACCACCCACACCGAATAGCCAAATTTAACAAGCAAGCTCAGCCGAACTGCACTTGGTGTATTGGTGGGGGGGGGGGGGGTGGCTGGGCCGACACGATACATATGCTGTGGGAATGCCCCAAAACTAGGTCGCTGTGGGGCAAAGTAAAACAGACGTGCGAGAAGGCAGGCATGACCAAATACAAATGGACACCAGAGGAGTGCCTATTAGCCAGATTGGCCAAGCTTAAGCACACGGTACAACTCATGTACTTGGCATGCATACTGGCCAAAAGAACCATTGCCATGTCCTGGAAAAAAACAGCGGGACCACAATACAAAATATGGCACAGTGAAACGGAGCGGTGGATGTTAGCTGAGACCAAAGCTTGGGAGGATTGCGTCACCAGATCCACTGATGAAACCAGCAGGGAGCTCAAGGCATGGAGAGAACTCACCAGACATATGTTCTACCCCTCCGACGATAAGCCCCCATGAACTAAAGGCCCCAGGCTAAGCATATCCCAGGTGAGGCCACTGGAGATAAAGCTGGCCCTCCGAGGACACCCCCCCACCCCCTTTAAACCGTCTGACTACCCCACCCCCTCCCGAGACAAGAGACACAGAACTGTAAGAACAGAACATGGAGACAGTTGTTTATAATAATGTTTAATGTTTAAGTTAAAATGCATTGCGATCATATATGTGCATGGCACTTTTGAATGTCATGTAACTGATATCACTGAAAAATGCAAATAAACAAATTTAAAAATTAAACAAAAGGGGCTTAAGGTGCCATCTTGAAAAACATGGCTCCCGCGATTTTTAGCTACCAGTGTTCGCTTGGGAAAAATCATGATAGTTCGTTGTAAAACCACTGCCACCAGCCATTTCGATAGGAAAGAGTAGCATTTGACTGCTACATGAGTTTCTAGACAGAGGATACTAGGTAACCCCCTCCAGCACTCGATAGGAAGATACTGTGTGCTGGGTCTAGGTATTTAAAAAGACTAGTAAAGTCAATTTAACCATACATTCTCTGGGAAACAGTAGTTTATCCCAGACAAGGTATTTGAACCTTTGGGAAGTCTAAAAAGACATCCCTGTGTCACTGCACTAATAGTGCTGTGTAACACATGAAAAGATGATGCCTATGGAGTTATCTAAAACTCCATAATCAAATAACACAACAGTAAAATACTCATGAAAATACATGAAAGGGTGCGAAAAAAGGCTCACAATCTTTCCAGGTAAAAAAAGAAGTCCTCAAAATCCAGCAAAGTTGCTGGGGGTCTCTAAGGTGAAGGGAATTGGGACATTTATGAGAATTCGCCCTAACACCTCCATCTTCACCCCCTCGCACTGCCTGCCATTACAGGCAGGGACCCCGCCCCGAGCCTGTGACATTTAGGCTGTGGGATGGGTCAAGAGCCAATAAGATTCCTCAGCAGGTCGGATTTTCCAGTGCCCATTGGGGAAAATAAATGACATGACTTCAGGTCAGTCCCACTAATGTCTTTAACAGGGCATGGGCATTTTATGTCACCCGCCACGGTACTTGCACAGCACTGTGAAGGGCAATGGGGATGCCAACCATATTGTTGCTTTTGCAGAGAATATAAATATGTTCCATTATTTCCCAATACAAAGACTACATTTGCATTCTGGAGTGAGTAAAGGGCCCTCGTTCCGTAAAGCAAATGTAGGACAAAAATAAATTAATTTCAGGACCCAGAGGCTCTAGAAAATTATAATAGCTGTACCCTAGCGTCCACTATTGGCAAGCCACCACTGGTAGTGACTGGAATATGATATTTTAGGAACCATTTTTTTAAAGCCAAAAAATGAGGAATGATATTCGTGGGAGTAATTTATTTAAGCCGATATTGCATTTTAACTTTTTTTGGTACTAATATGACCACACACAACCTGTTAAACCTACTGTCTGTCCGCTATTCAGTCCTGGTGTGCTGCAAATGACCTTTGCCTCAACACCAGCAAGACGGAGATCATTCACATTGGGACCCCTGCTTCTGCTTTCCCACTCTCACTCTGCCCGGCCTCCTTTGGCCCTCCACACGCCCCCAGTTGCGAGGCTAAAAACCTTGGGGTCATCTTCGACTCCACTCTCTCGTTCCCTTCTCACATCTCGAACATCTCTAAAATGTCTATCAGCTACACCTCCTCAGAGGTACTATACCTTTCCACACTTTCCCCCAGCTCCTTACTGTCTCTAGAGCCCTGGTTCTCTCTAGGCTGGACTACTGCAACAGCCTCTTCCTCAAACTCCCTGCTTCTACCATGCGCTCTGTGCAACTCATCCAGAATAGAACCGCAAGACTTATCCTTAGCCTCAAGCCCAGGGACCGCTTCTCTCTGGTGCTGGAATCCCTTCACTGGCTCCCCATGGCTGCAAAGATCATGTTCAAGACCCTCTGCATTGACAACCAGGCTTTCTAGGGCCTGGGACATACCTACCTGCACGACCGGAACACACTGCGCCTGAAGATAGTCTGTCTGTTCCCCCTTGTTTTCACCCCAAAATGCACTTGCAGAATCGCCATTCAGGGCTATTCACTGTGTTTCAAAAGTTAAATACATTATATACACTTACTCTGCCTGTGTAAAACATTACAGTCTCAGAATTTCAAGGGGTCTAAGCGACAGTTGTTTACCCCGCCCCCCCCCCCATGTTCCCACCCTCGAGCGCTTGCCTGTGTATATGCGCTTTATAAATAAACATTACCATACTTAAAAGCTACAAAATCTTCACATCCTACTTCACTAAAACTCTTTCCTCCACCTGGGTTAGCTTGACTACTGTTCCGTCTTCTCCAGGGCCTCTTGTTTTGTTTGTTCCTCCCTTGACACAATTCTCAATTATACAACCTGCACGCTGCACAGTCTCCTCTGCTCCTCTATCACCTCAGTCCACTACAATCCCATTAGACTTGTCAATTCATGCTCCTCTGTATATGTCCAACGTAATCTCCAGTTACTCCTCACTCTACACCTTGCTCAACCTGGAGTACAATCATGTCAGACCAATTGGCCCACCTATGACCCAGTAATAACATATGACATGTACATATGACATGGTACGGAGACATCTGGAAGCAGATGGGGGCAGAAACAGCTCTGGGTGTGGCTTTAGTGTTCTCCGCGGGTAAGGAGGGCGGCGATGAAGCAGCTGCCCTAACCGGACCCCATCTCCCTGGTGGTGTATCATTGTGGGCTGCGGCAGTGAAGTGCTGAGAGGAGCCCTCTGCAATCACCCAGTGGTCAGCTGTGGCCTGGACCCGCTGTGCGCACAGCACCAGACGTTAAGCAGAGCCGAGTTAGTGTTGCTATATATAAAACAGTTTATAGGTACTTTTGACAGTCACTATTTCGAAATACCAATATGTCGAATCAAAAGTGCTGACATTTTTTAGAATGCCTTTCATTTATTTTATTTTTTTTTTTAAAACCTTTGGCCGCCCCAACCCCGTTTTTTTTTTTTTTTTTTGCACACTGTCGAAATTTTTTTGGACATATTGACTGGATACCATATATAAGAGCAGAACATCTGGAAGGCAGAAGCCCTTCAAACACCTCGCAAAGGATGGAGGAGGACCTGGGATACGGCAGCAGGGGCCCCAAGGACAAGGTAGCAGTCAGGCAAGGGAGCACAGCAGAGAGCTTGTACCTCCTAAATGTCAGATGGCTGGGGAGCTGCAGGGCTGTGAAGGAGAATAGGTGGGTCCACAGGCACTAAAGAAACTGCAGAGGAGCCTACAGGCACTAACAAGGGGCCACATTGAGCGAAGGGGAGTTCCCTATTTAAGTTTCACAGTTTGAAAGAGGAGGTGTACACATAGGCCCCAAGGAAAGCGCCGGGGAAGAGGCGGTGCTGAGGCTCCCTCCAACACGGTGCTGCATAATGTAGAGTAACAAGATCAAAGACATGCCGCCCACTCCCAATAAGGTACAGACGCGGGAGGACACAGTCAATGAGCAAAGGTTTCTGAGCAAAAGTGACCCAGAGGTCCGACATCCCCGGCAGGGGAACAGCAGGTAACCAAGGAGGTCTTCAGGCAGTGCTTCCATAAATACAGCGAACAATAAATCATGGAAACACTTGATTCACAGCTATGCATTATACGAGCAGAACATTCCCCAGTCTCTGCAGGAGGTGAAAAGTGACATAGCAACTTTAGAGAACAGACCGAAGCGGCAGAAAGTGCCCTACAAGACCTAGTGGAGGACACTAGAAAAACAGAGGTCTTGGTGGAACAGCTAGCGAGGGTTACGCAGAATTTGGAAATACAGAGTGAGGATCTGGGAGAGAGAATTTTATTTTTAAATATACATTGTTTGAGAAGATCCAATATAAGAAAAAAAAGACTGAGGGAGTGGCGGATGAGGACTTGCGGGAGACATCACAGCAGATTTCTGCACACCTATTGGAAATGGAAAACTGGACAGATATACAGCTAATAACATAGGGGTCCTGGGAAATCCCTCTGACAGACATTAGTCCTGGTTACAAGAGCCTTACCTCAGGTACTCTTGTTCAGAGGAGAATTGCCTAGCATTTCAGTGCTGGACTGCCCCAGGGCAGGAAAAAGACAGATATGTTTTGGATATTTCGACCTCTGTGAAACATAGTGAGCTAAAGACTCTGGGTAAGTCTCTCGTAACCAGGACTAATGTCTGGCAGAGAGACTCCCAGGACCCCGCCCTTGTAATTTGCAGATATACAGCTTGACTGCACCCCAAGAGGGGTGAACCTGACGCCAGGCCACGGAACATGGCTGGTTTATCTCTCTTTTGGATATGTCTCCTGTAACCGCACCCAATACGTCTTTTAACAGGGGTGTTCAAAAGGAAGAAAGCGGAGCAATTCTTGAGAAGAGAAAAGACGTATTGGGTGCGATTACAGGAGACATGTCCAATCAGAGGATATCCATATAGATTTCAGGCCAATTGCCAGGTAAAGCAGGGAGGGGTTCTCAGCCATCTGGGAGTTGCCTGTCTTGCCCATTACTGCCACAGAGGGGTACACCGAGGGCAGGTATATCATGACAGAGACCGACACGGGGAAACACGCGTAGAAGAGAATATAGGCAGATTAAGAGTCAGTTAGAGGTGTTCCAAACCAAGAGGGCAGAGCAATCCCTGTAATACCTGCAACAAAAGTATTACATCAAGGTGATGAAGGCGGACAGTCTATTGGCAAGGCCGGTGAGGAAAAAAAAGAGCGTCCAGGACGATCCTCAAAATCAACACTGGGCACAGAGAGGAAAGCTCTCCCTCTAGGGACATTATAAAGTCCTTCACGGAATTCTATTCAGCATTATACTCATCAGATTGGCCCGTTGAAAAGGCTCATGGGTCCTGTACAGAAGATCACACCGGTGGAGAGGGAGGAGCTAGAGGAGGATAATTCACTCAAGGAAGCAAGGGCTGCAATTCTATCTTTGCCGGGTAGTAAGGCCCCCGGGCCAGATGGTTTTCACAGGATCTTTTATAAAACAATAAGGAAGTATTGACCCAGATTATTAGTGCCTCTTCCTTCAGGAAATCTGGAAATCTGGACAATTTGCCCAGACAATGGAGTCCGATTAACATGGGCACGCAAATATACACTAAGATATTGGCATCTCGCTTGGAAAAGGTACTCCCTAAATTGATCGATCCTGATCAGTCAGGATTCATCAGCAAACGGAGCTGGTCACCTTTTAGAGAAAGCCAACATAACCAATACCCCGGCAGCAACACTTGCATTAGACTCTGAAAAGGAGTGGAACCGTGTAGAGTGGTCCTTCCTTTCCCGCACACCAGAATGGGCTTCGGGTCAAAAAATGTTACTGGTGTTAAGGGCCAACTGTCACCTACCCTTCACCTGGCCAAACTCACTATCGCCAACAATCAAACTATCACCATTCATCTAATACACCGACCTCCGGGCCCTCTAGGTTCCTTTGAGGAAGATCTCACGAACCTATTATCTGACAACCTAAAAATCTCCTCACAATGCATTATACTAGGAGACTTTAACCTCGGTCATAGCGACCCCCTAGATTTGAATGCTGCACTAATTAACAATTTCCTCGAGGAACTAGGTTTCACCCAAAAGATCACAGAACCTACGCACACTAAAGGAAGGACCCTAGACTGGATTGCCGAACACAACTGCCATACATCTATTATTTCCATAAGGCCACAGCCATGGTCGGACCACTACCTGATCTCCTTCACCAAAGAAGCTAGGCTCCCCATGAATACTGGTAAGACAGCTCTGGCCGCGCCCATCAGAAATAAAAGAATTATTACTCCAGAAAATCTTGTCCTCCCTATCTAAACTCTCTCTCAGACCTGACTGACCCAGCTACCATGGTACAAGTGTATAATGAAGTGATGCTTGCATCACTAGACACCATTGCACCACTGAAGGTCAGAAAGAGCAAACCTCGACAACACCTAACCACTTGGTTCACACCCCACTTGAAAGCCATAAGACAAGAAAAACGTCTAAGTGAAAAAATCTGGCATTCAGACCCCTCAGACCTTAACAAAAATAACCTGACCAAACTCTCCACCCTCCACGAATATACAGCATGCTCTGGCCAACAAGATAACAATGCTCCAGGTGAAAATTAATAATGAAAAAGATACCATTACCACCACTAAGACTGACAACGAAATACCACCAAGTCTGATACTAACCCCACTTCCCCTCTGCAATCCATCCCTACCCCACCCACACTACCCACCTCTAGCTTTCACTTTCGCAAAGTATCCACCAAAGAAGTGGAGAAAGTTATACTCTCCATCAAACCGTCCAACTGCCACGCGACCCATGTCCAGCCCAACTTATAAAAGATGCTGCCTGCGAGCTCTCCCCGTTCATTACCAAACTTATAAACGCCTCATTCATCTCAGGCACCATACCCAGCAATTTGAAACACTCCTGGGTCCCCCCCCTCCTTAAAAAACAAACTCTTGACCCTGATATCCTCACCAACTACCGTCCCATAACCATAGTGCCATTCCTCCTCAAAATTCTGGATAAAGTAGCTTATCTACAAATTCAGCACCACCTGGATCAAAATCACCTCCTAGGTGTTCGCCAGTCTGGATTCAGACCCCAGCATGCTACTGGGACTGCTCTCGTAGACCTTAAGGCACAAATAGATACACTTAGAGACAAAGGCAGCACAGCACTTCTACTACTCCTTGACCTTTCAGCCGCATTCCACTTGGTAGACCACTCAATACTCTGCCACCATCTGGTCTCTGCAGCCTGCTTCTCCCAGGAAGCAGTCGCATGGATCCAGTCCTTCCTTGATAACAGGATAATGTGAGTCTTCTCGCCCATAGCAGGGGTGGATCCTACACCCATCTTATGCAGTGTACCCCAAGGCTCCTGCGTTTCCCCCACTCTCTACAACATCTTCACAAAGCCCCTTTTCGATGATCTAGATATCACCTAAACTAATTATGCTGATGATACACAGATACTCATCCCGTTGAAGGGGGATTATGACAAGGATTTGGCCTTTGTAAACAGAGTCTACCTCATCATCCAGGCATGGATGGTCCCTCACGGTCTATGCCTGAATGATGACAAAACAGAACTCCTCATCCTAGGTACACCATCCAACATCAAAAAACTAGGCCCCAACTACGCCTCATTCACAACCGACGACAATAATATCAATGTGGCCAAGGTAGTCAAAACACTTGGCTTCCACGCTCTCCTTTGGCAAACAAGTTAATACTTTGGCCTCAGCCACTTCCTATACTTGCAAGCCCTTCCTCTCGCCCAACAACTGTATCATCCTAGCGCGGGCCTTAATCTTATCCAAATTGGATTATTGCAACGCCTTATATATTGGCAGCAATAAACACATCAGCTCTAAAATTCAGACTCTTCAAAACAACGCCTTGAGAGCCGCCCTAAGCCTTCCTAAAAAGGCCCATATATCTGACCTTAGGAGGTCAACTGGCTATCTACAAAAGACAAAATCCTCCTCAAAACTGCATCCCTGGCACACAAATGCCTCAACCACGCATCCCCACAATACCTCTCAGACAGAATCAATAGACAAACAGCCCCTCGCCCAGTAAGAAAGGTCAACTCCAATCTCCTACTAGTACCTAGATTTAGGCTCACCAAGTCCGGTGGGGGCAGCTTCCCTGTTAAAGCAGCTCAATATTGGAACTCCCTCTCCCCTGCTTTAAGAGAAGATCTACCCTACCCACAATTCCGAGCTAGCCTGATCCACTGGCTAAAGGAACAAGACGTCTGACCAGACTTAATAATATTATTATTATTATTATTATTATTATTATTATTAATAATAATAATAATAATAATAATAATAATTTGGCATTTATACAGCGCTATGAACCCTCAGGTATCTGAGCGCTGCTTATTATTACCCACGGTGTGTGGTGCTCATTCATCGACCTCGGAAGGATGAAACGCTGAGTTTGGCGCTGCCGGGATTCGAACCAGCGTTTGCAGGCTCTGCACTGATGGCAAGCGAGCGCTCTACTCGCTGTGCCACTTGACTTGTATCTATCCTGTACCCATTGTATATATGAGACCACACTGCCTTATTATATTTATGCACGTCATACAGATCTATGCCACACACTGTATTCTCTCTTTTTGCCCGTCTATTTTGTCATCTATACAGCATTGTAACCACAGCTGTACCTATCCTTGTACACTTGTAACCTAAGCCTAACAACCCTCTTATGCTTTCGCGCCCGAATACCCCTGGGTCTGGTGCGCAATATAAATAATAAAACAAACAAAGGTCAAATCTCCCAGCAGATAGGGGTCTCTGGAGGCACTAAACAGGGGTGCCCACTCACCATGCTTCTCTATGTGATCGATTTCGAACCACTGCTAGCATGCTGAAGATCAGCACCAGAAATCAATGGAATTAGACTTTGAGGGGAGGGACAAAGTGGTGGCCTTTGCGGATGATATGCTGCTTATGGTCACACATCCAGAAACAACGCTGCTGGAAATCTCTAGGAAGCTCAGTGACTTGGCTCCATTTTGGGCCTGAAGATTAATGCCCAATGTACTGAGGGAATCGTGCAAATACATCTGGACGGACAGAAGCATTTGGTACCTAGGGGTACACATTACTAAGTCCCTGGAATCCCTATACCAGGCCAAATACCCTCCTCCACTAGGGAAGGTGAGGCAATAACTGTCTGACTGGGGGCCCTTGTCAATATCGTGGCTGGAGAGGATGAAGACCCTGAAGATGGCGAGCCTCTCCAAGATCTTGAATTATTTTCTAGCCCTCACAATACCAGTCCCGCATAAAAGCTTCAAGACTCTTCAAAAACAGGGGTGTGTATTTATCTGGAATAAACAGAGGGTCTCATAAGGGATGAATGTGGGTACCCGATTTCCGCCTCTACTATCTGGCAGCTCAAGTTCGGGAGGGCCGCGAGCCAGATATGGCAGAGGATGGAGAGAACAGTGATGGGGAACCCCCTAAATGAAGTTCTTGGGTGTGCCAGGACAGACAGACCTAAGAACATGTATTTAAACAGGATTGCAGCTTTGGTGGGTGAGGTGTGGGACTCCCTGGTACAGTTGGTGGGAACCTTCCCTTCTCCATGGACACCTTCCTTTCGAAAGCCTCAATTTGAGCCAGTAAGGGAGCAGGGGGCCTTTGCACGATGGGAGGTGGTGGGGTGCCGCAAATTGGGAGGCATGGTGGAGGATTAGGACCTTTCTACAAATGCAAACAACAATTCGAGCTGGGGAGTGGGGGCAGGGGGGGGGGGGGGAACCGGGGAACCAGGGGAGATTTAATTACTTGCAGTTGAGACACTGGCTTCGGAATCTGGAGATCACGAAAGCGGTGACTAGGGAGCTCACCCCTTTCAAGGAATATGTGACAAGTAGTTCCTGAGACACGCACACATGATAGCAGGACTCAACAAAATATCTTTGGACTGCTCGACATTGGCTGTACATTAAACAGTGGGAGGGCACCCTGGGACAAGCAATAGAAGGAGCTCAGTAAGGCCCGTCTATGGGGGAGTACACCCAAACTTACTAGGGCAATACAGGTCAGGGAAATGTGGATCAAAGCAATGTCAGTTTACCCCCGTAAAGTTACACAATTGCTACTCGGCAGTATCTTAATAAATGTTGGAGGTGGTGTAGTGTGGCGAGATTGGGACCTTGGAACACATTTGGTGGAAATGCAGGAGTATACAGTCTTTATGAGATTCTGTTAATGCCGCTATCGAAGGGATCTCAGGGTCAAAGGGGCTTTGGCGAGGTCATGCCTGTGGTGATGCCCTTGAGCGTTAACCGTCCAAGGCACAGAGGAAAGCTTGCATGAATCTTAGCATAGCAGCCTTGCACAGAAATGGAAAAGTAAGGCTGTCCCAACAGAACAGGAATGGATGGGCAAGATATGGAATTGTGTTGCTTTGGAGTGGGTGACCTATTCAATTCAGGGAGACTGTCATAAATTCAAGGCAACTGGGAATTGGTTTTATTGTTCCTTGGTAATGATGTTTGGGAAGCCCCGTGCCCACAGAGATTACGGGTTTTGGGTTTGGTTTGAAGTCGTCAAGGAGTATGATCTGAAAGACCCAAACAGATGTCCATGGTTATTGTTGCCGTTTTGGGGAAAAACAGGGGTTGTATAATTGTTGGAAATGGTAATAAAGTTATATACAAAATAAAAAAAATACATATTAGGATGCCAGCACCTCCAACACCGTCCAAACCAATTACATTCACAGAAAGAGGATATTTTCCGGGCTCTGGCGAGAGCCCGTAAAACAAATGCCCATATATGGCCACATCTCACTGTTGCCTAGGAGGAAGCCGGCCAAGAGGACTGTGAAGCACAAGGACTTGGCTTTAAACAACATAGCCAGACATGTTGGGCACTGTAGTATTCCTCGTACCGTGACCAGGATGGTTGGACGACTATGCAAACCAGTGCCAGAATGTAATATCTTTTCTTGGTTCACAAATCTTACTACAATAAGGCACCACTGTATCTATCCAACTCTACAAACCTCTTGGTAATCTTCCCTCTGCCTCCTCAGCTACAGTTGTGCCACCTCATCCGCCCTGCGCTTCCCTCTCACTTCTGTTCTTTCTCCCTTCTTCCTTCATTTGCATGGAATGCTCTTACCCAGACATCTGAGAAACAGTCCACACCGAATTGTTCAAAACCAAACTAAACGCCCATCTCCTCGCCGGAGGGTTACCCTCTTAAACCTACCTCTCTCTCACCTGCTTTCTAGCCAACATGTTTCCCTCACCTCTAACCTGCCTCTGTCCCGCACTTTTCCGGCTTCCACTCTAGCACTTCACCCATCATGGTTACATCCCGAGTACAGCTGGCCATACCACCCAAAACATGTCTAATGTTAATTGTCCTTAATGTATGCAAGACCACCCACGCATTGTCCCAAGTGACCGTTCCATATAATCTTCTCCACAACCTGAGCAGAATGTCACACGAACTCAACACATTGTAAGAAGCTCACTCGCTCACTGCTTCCAGTCAAATCTTGTTTCATGTGTATATTACGTTCTTTAGTGATCAAAACAACATTGTTCCTCCTTGTATATAAATAAAAAGAAAACAAGTACCAAATATGCTAGCATGCAGTAACGCAGAGTGCACCCGCAATGGTTAAGAAATATGGTACCACTGCCACCAATCTTCTTGGGCTGCATTAGGGGAGTAGACATTTCAGAAAGGTAGACGGAATATGGAGAAACTATTCCCATGAAATACTTTCCTTATGGAAGGCAGTAACACATTGCCAGAGACACAAAAGGTGGCAGCCCCACTCCCTGCATTGGAAACCTTAAGGACTTACCATTACCAGTCTCCCCAAAACAAATGACTTTAAGGGATGGAGGTAGAAAAATACCTCCTTCCCAAAACAGTCCAGGTTTGCACAGTCTGCAGATATGCTGGGTGTCCCATTGAAAGAAATCAGAAAGCAAAGTCTGCACAGCCAGAGTAGCAGCTAGGGGAGGCTTCCATGGCCAACCCAAGCGCCTCTTATGCTGCCTAGTGTAATCCCAAAAATCCCAAAAACCAGTACACACAATGTTTAGGCCATTGAGGTGTAGGAGATATTCACCTCCCGGTGTGATCAGCCACTCCCATCTGTCCATATGGCAACATCACAGTTCATACGCTGGCCGTGTCCACAATGTCCTTCCTAACCATCCCAGAGCTCCACTCACCTGGACAAGGTTCAGGCCAGGCATGCAGTTCTTGACTTCTTTGATGAGTTTCACTTTATCGGCTGCGCTGAACTCAGTCAGTTTCACAGTGAAGAGAGTCTTCTCAACCTTGACAGGAGCGTCATCCTCTTCCGCCGCCTGCAGAAACAAACACCAATAATGAAGGGCAGTCGCAGAAACACCGGGCTAAGCCTGGTTAGGGTTTCAAGTTTAAAGATGCGTCGCTCCAAGCTCATCCATACCTGGTCAGCTCCTGGTGATCCGCCCACTCCTGGGAAGGCGGCTCCCATTGGCATCATGCCAACATCCTGGATTTTTAGGGTTTTCTGGTGGAAAACAAAAAGGTGACAGCTTAAACAAGTGATGGAAAAAAATATGAATTAAGAATAACCGCAAACATTAGTATTTGCCACCAAACAAACTAAGAATGCTGCCCATAAAAACAAAACGTGAGCCATTCCAACAACAAGGCAATAGCAACTCACAAGCACAATCAAGGCATGGTGATAAATAACAGGACAGTGCTGGATGAACCAGGGACCTCTTGAAGGGCGCCATTTAGTGACACTTGTCTGAATGTGGTGCAGCCAGTCCACCCGTTGCCACCCACATACCTTTAACAGTTCATTCAGCTCAGAGATCTCCAGCAGTGTCAGGCCTGCAATGTCATTCACTAGCTGCTGGATCTTGGGTGCATACATCTTGGGGGCATTGTCCAGCTGGGGTGTAGCCAAGGCATCATTGCTCCGTGCACAGGTGGTTGCCAGTGTCTTGAGAGCAACGAGCCTTAGCTGCTCTGGCCTAGGAATACAAAGAACATAAATTAGAAAAGATGCTAGTGCCACTTTCACCCGCCCTGCAAAGCATTGTCCACATGGAACTAAGACATGAAGAAAACCCACCCAGTACACCTTCACCAGCAACAAACCCCAGCCCATCCACAAGAAACAGAGGGCCAAAGATGACAGGAGATCACAGTCAGGAAATCTTTACCTGTAAAACCCACCCACACAGAACAGGGGACTTGACTTGGATAGGCCAGATCTTGCGCCACACCTTCACCCGATGCTCCAGAGGGTTCTATGTGATTTCATCGAGAAAATTGGGTCGAATCCAAAGACTTGCTTTCATTTAAGCCATTTGGCGGCAAACATATGCAGGGGGTTGGGGTCTCCCAGCAGTCCCCCCCTACCCCCGGTTCTCCTGTAGCTTCATTACTACACTTGGCCACATAGATTTGCAGCCAAAAACAGATGGATTTGGATTCGACCACATTTCCTGCAATGAAATCCCCCCCCCCACCCTGATCCAGAGAACCCAAACAGCGAGCCAGATAAACTCCAAACCGCCAGGGCTTCTTACCAGCATGAAACTAGGAGCCCGAGGCAACCTATTCATTTTTCATTAACAATGAATTGCATCGTCGGGAATATCTTCCAGAAAATGCAAGTCATGAGAATGTTGGCATTACAAATGCTGCATACCTGCTCCTTTACTGGTCGTATCACTCGTGTGGAGTAGGAGAACCAGATGTGAAGACAATATCCTTCTGGCACAACTTGTAAAGCAGCACGACAATGCACAGCTCACAAATAACTGAAGAGCAGGGCTACAGGCACCACACATAGCCCCTGTAAGGTACTAAAATAGAGTTGCCCAGATCAGATCCCACTGGGGTCACTTTGAACAGCGACTCCAAGTAACAGGCCCTCCTCTGCCCACATCGAACTAAGAACCAGAGACAACAAGTCAGTAGCCAACCAATAACTTTCTGTGAAGCTCACATCTCCCACATGGATCGGAGAACAAGAGGTGAAAGGTGTCCTGGGAAGTAGCTCATGACACCTCGCAGTTAACCAAGAACCAGAATCAAACCTGCTATGATAATCGAAGCAAACCATTTCCCCCATCTTGGCCTGCAGGTAAGCACCCGATACCCCTGCCCTTTTTAGAGCCTTCCGTGTAATTGTTTTCACCCAAGGCGGCCCGGCCCGCATTCCGTTGCTGCTCTTCCCTATTCCCGCCTCCCATGCCCTCCCACCAGCCCCTATTGGCTAATTACACCTTTATCCCGGACCGGTCTTGGGCAGTCCACTGGCTGGCAGCCCCCTCGGCCAAGGGCCTCGAGGCAAAGGGCGACTCCTGCATTGGTGGCTCCAAGATGTGCCTGCAGGTGTCCGCAGTGGAAGTGATGAAAGCCAACAGACACCAAAAAAATGTAAGTGTGGCATGGGTGGGGTGTAGAGCAATTACTCTACTCCAGAAAGCCCTCACCACTCTACCTTACCTCTCCATAACAAAGACTGCCATAGTTTTACAACATGCATACTTAGAGAGATTTGGGACCACCAGGCTAAATCCATTCTTGGCTGGACTGTAAATGTTGCACTGCATTACGCACTAACATACTAGCCAATGTTAACTCGCGCCACACCTATAGAGAATGGTCAAGTTTAGCCTGTGTCACCTTTAAACAGGTGTAATAATGTTGACATGTGCCAGACTTAGATGGAATTCTTAACCTTAGCTTGCATCACATCTAGATAGAAATGTGAATGTTAGCATGCGCCACACCTGGGTGGAGAGCTTAACCTTGGCCTGCGTCCCATCTAGATAGAAATGTGAATGTTAGAACACTTAAATGAAACTGTGAATGACAAGTGCAACACTTGAATGGAATCGTGATCACTAGCTTGCCTCACATCTAGACAGAATATTGAAAATTAGCAAGCACCACACTCCGATTGAATAATGAATGATAGCAGGCATCACACCTGGACATAATTGCAAGAACAGCAATGCCAATTAACCAATCCACTAACAATTTCAACCTTCTGCATACACCTCTCAAACTCTAACCAAACACAACCACAAGCCTAAAACGCAGCAAAGCGCACAAACTTCACTATACAGCAACAACAAAACAAACCGCACAGACTTGCACAACAGCACACGACTACCGACCGTAAAACACACCAAGCCCAGCCAACGGACCCACCGGGCTGAGGCTACCAACAGCACATCACTGATATCTTGCACTTTTCCAGCTCATTCCCACTAACTCACGCCCTTCCCCCCCCCCCCGGCCCCACTTCTCCCTCTTTCAGAGCTGCCAGAGCACCAGGGGACCACTCCGGTGGTGATAATGTTAAAGGATATTTGTACCGTGCACTAACATTGCCATTGAACACCGCCATTAGCATAGGTTGTTCATCCCCTACACTCTTACGAAGCACATGGCAAGTCTGGATTACAAAATTCCAGAGAAGCAGGAAATATGAGCTCCACGCCCATGAAACTACAGATAGTAATGCCATGCTGAAGCATTCATAAGATCTCCTAGCCTCAAGGCAACAGAGCGACGTGCAGAGGTAAGTTCTAGTCAA
This sequence comes from Ambystoma mexicanum, assembly GCF_040938575.1. Taxonomy (NCBI): domain Eukaryota; kingdom Metazoa; phylum Chordata; class Amphibia; order Caudata; family Ambystomatidae; genus Ambystoma; species Ambystoma mexicanum. Next base: position 1,058,926,970 of record NC_090926.1, on the reverse strand, counting down.
AGTAGAAAAACATGGCGCCAAATATTTTAGTGAGTGCATATTAGTCTTTATGCTAAATACATGAGAGCCTAAGTAGCCTAGCACTACCAGCGTACATTATGTAGAATTATCAAATGACTTAAGGTGCACTGTTCGATCAATGCAAATAAATATGTCCAGACCGGTGTAAACGCTCAATACACTTGCATTTTTTTCATCATATACGACACATTGTAAAGAAACCCATGTGTGCATACCCAGTTAGTAAATTAAAAGAATCTTATAACGTATTATCATCATCTACAAACGGCTGTGGTGTTCATTGGTAAGTGCAATCACTTTGCGTACCGCACATAACAAATGTCTGTCTGGCTCTTTCGATGCTGACTGAAACATTGAAAGTCATAATTCTGTTGCCTATAAACTCTCAGAGGTGTTTTTTTCGTTCAGTGTCTTTTTACTACAGGTAAGACAGGAAGAATAACATAAGAACCTCACACCATTAATTCCCAACCTATTTTTCCTTAAGGAGTTGCTGACCCGCTCCCATAAAAATGCCCCAACCAGCTTTCAACAGCCTCTCTATCAGGATTCATAGTGAGAGGGAAGGAGGCCACAGAAAATCAGAAAAGTCCAGTTGTATAGAAAAGATGAGAACGAAGGAGAAAGCATCCAGAAACAAAAGGAGGGGCTGTGGGCATGAAACAAGGAGGGGGGGGGGGTGCATGGCTAAATGTGCAGAAGGGAAATCGCTACCTCAGTATCAGAATTCCGCATCTTTATCCAACTACGCAAACATAGCCCACCGCCCCGCCATCGCTGCAAAAGCAACCGTGTCCATTGAGCAAAACTGTAACTGCCCTATTAAAGGCCTCTGGTGAGGCATGTTTCGGGGGGAAAAGAAAAAAGTAAAGAGGTATACCCAGAGAACCCTCCCACCTCCCCTCCCAGGGAACAATGGAACCTTCAAATGTAAACAACGTTGTGATACAGTGGCGCCAGCGAAGCACCTTTAAATCAATCGAAGTAGACCCAACCGTCACTCCCGGGGGTTGCACGGCCGCCCTGTAGCAACCTACCTGGTTGATCCTGCCTGCTTCCATGTACAGCACTTTAGCGAAGGCGCTATATAAATAACAAATCATCTGCCAAATCTGGTAAGAATCAAGATGGTGGTCCGAGAGCCGAGATAGTATAAAAGAGGAGCTGGAATTGTCTGCTATGGATAGGGTATGTGTTGAGTCCCCCCCCCCAGCTATGGGGTTGTGGTCCACGTTCCCCCTTTTTTCTAACTGACATACTGCTAGCTATTCAGCGCCTTAAATCTGCCTCCCCTGCGGATGCCATACGGCTGGCCCTTCTAAAGGAAGCATCGAGTGATATGAGCAATCATATTACCTCGGATGTTAACCTTTCATTTGCTACGGGTGTGATCGCACCCTCACTTAAGCATGCCTTGGTCATTCCCTTGCTTAAAAAAAAAAGCACCCTTGGACCCCGAAGTGCTAGGCAACTATCAGCCCTTTTCACTCTTGCCGTTTAGGATGAAAGTTTTGGTCAGCCCCCTTTTGTCAAACTTTCTAGAGTCCTCTCGGTACTTTACAATCCGGCTTTCGGCCAGGGAGAGGCACTGAATCTGTTCTTAATTCAGTGCTTGACAATCTGGCGCGCCTGGTGGATAAGGGGGGGGGGGAGGTGTCGGAGCCGTTCTGTTATTAGACTTGTCGGCGGCTTACGACACGGTCGATCATTCCACCCTGGTCTCCCGGCTGTCCACAGCTGGCCTGTCTGGCCAAGTTCTTGATTGGTTCTCGGCCTTTTTGGCAGGCCATTGCCAGTCTGTCTGTCTTCCTTCCTTCCTTCTGCTCTGCTCCTGTCTCACTTGTATGTGGAGTTCCTCAAGGATCAGTGTTGCCTCCCATTCTGTTTGATATTTATATTAGACTTCTCCTGGTCCTTCTTCAGTCTCATGGGTTCCTCCATTATTCATATGCAAGTGACACCCAGATTCTGGTCGGACTGGACCTCTCAATCCGAGACAGCTGCTAAAGGTCTTGAGGAGTTAGGGGTATGGATAACATCCAATTGGCTGAAGCTTAATGCTAGCAAAACCGAGGTTTTGGTCGTAGGTACCACCTCTCCTCACTTGTTGTGGACCGCTGACTTCTGGCCCTCTTCTCTTGGCCCTCTCCCCATACCGGTCCTGCCAGTGAGGAACTTGGGAGTTAATATAACTGCCTCCCTGGCCATGGCTGAGCAGGTGGCAGCGGTCTGCAAGGCCGGCCATTTTAAAATCCGGGTCCTGCAGGAGGTTCTTCCTTTTTTCCCACAGCATGCCAATCCCCGTTGGTTGCTGCTCTGGTATTGAGTGTACTGGACTTTTGTAATTCGCTCTATTTGGTGCAGCCTTGCTACTTGATCAAGCGGTTACAATTACTCCAAAATGCAGCGGCCAGATCTATCCTTCGCCCCCCATTCTGAGCACATATGTCTCAGTTGCTGAGGCAATTGCATTGGCTTCCCATTGCAGCTCGGATTGTGTTTAAGTCAATGTGCACTGTACATCAGGCTTTTTACGGTGTTGGAGAGGAGCATTTGCAAACTAAATTTGTGTAGTACGTGCCCCCCTGTTCTCTCCGCTCCCAGTCGGCTCTTCTGGTTGTCGTCCCTCGGTTTAAGGTGGCCTACTCAAGAGGGCGCGTGCCTTTTCTGTTGTGGCATCCAAAGCCTGGAACGATCTTCCCCTTGTATTGCGGAGGAAAGCCGACCACCTTGTCTTTCGGCAGCGATTGAAAACACTGCTATTTTAATATGTGTCCTTACTGAAATCCTCCCTCTTGCTACCAGCGCCATGATTCCTCTGGGCGTACGTGCGCTAAACAAGTTTTGTTTTACTAACATAGTGAATCATTTTAAAGCCTTGGGATGGCTGAAAGGATTTTGCCAAGAATTTTCAATATGAAAATCGAGGAAGGAATGGTAAATACATATGTTGCATAAAATGTTATGAAACCCAAAAGGAAAACGAAGATGGGAATTGATGGAATATCTGGAAAGAAGGAAGCTCAGTTATGAGAAATCAGAAGTCTCTAAAAAAAGCTTCCAGACACGAGCCATTAAGATAGCTCAATGGGTTGAGCGCTCACGCTGCAATCTACACGGAATCGCAGGTTCAAATCCCAGCAAGGCCAACTCAACATTTCATCCTTCAGAGGTCGACACCTGCAGTTGGGTGATATTGTATGGAAATATTTTCTCTGTAAAGATCTTTGCCGAAAGCGCTATATAAATAATACATAATTATCATTATAAAGCATGGTAGTGTAAGAAGTGATAAGCCGCTAAGATCACCCAAGTGAAGCGCTGGAAACACACTGCTGACCAGCATTGCCGTCAAAACTCTGAATCCGTGAAGACTGTTTAGGAGAAAGACACAGGAATCGAAAGGACAAGAGCACCGCTGACCGGCATTGGTGTCAAACGTTATCAAAACCCTCAATCGATAACGATTGCTTGGAAGACAGACCGAAATCGAAAGGACAAGAGGGCTTGGTGCAAGGCATAAATGAATCAGAAAAAACAATGAAATGTAGTCAAAGTAAAAACATATCCGATGACGTCAGTGAAGCATACTTCAGGGGATGCACCAAAGAGGGAGAGACAGCTGCACGGTTCTACAGGGACGGCCCTCTCTCCCAAATGATCCGAAATAGTCAGAGCCACTGCCTCTTGCATATGGGAAGCAGTGGGTCTCAAGGAAAGGGACATGAGATCACCATCAAGCTGACAACATATTGGTCGAAATGGCAGATCCAATGCATTTACTTTGAGGAGATCCACAACGCTTTTGGGAATGAAAGTGAACTTGGGCAAGGTACTCAATTTGACAACGTCATAATCGAATGCAAAGGAGCTGGAGGCTAACTTTCTATTGACAGGAACCAACAGTGTCGAAATACTAATAATGAGGGATGCAATTCCTCATCAATATTTTGATGCGTTATTGACATTATGCAGAGGTGAGTAGACAGGTTCAAGATGGCCCAAAATCTTGGGGGGGTGGGGGGCCCAAAACTTGTGCAGCACAGCTGGCAATTCAAAATACCATGTTCACAGAAAACGAGCTCAAGCTTCTCTTGCCCTCTGGGCACCCCAACACCTCCTTCCTTTAATAACAGCAAGTTCAACAGGGGTAGAGTGCCACTGTAATTATCTCCTCAACTAAGTTCTGTCATTTGATGAGCATCCCAAGAATAGAGACCATTTCAATCAAGGTGAGATTCAATAGTCCTGCTACATAGCACCTTAATTTATTTTATTACCAGCACTTGAGAACTAAAGTGGATGTTGACATTTAAGGATTAAATAAGATCTGCAGGATTTTGCCCTATTACCAATGTGCAGTTAATCCTTGCAACAAACTCGAGACTGCATTATGTTCTTCTGGAGTCAACAAATAATGTAGATTTTACTTTTGGATTTTAATGGGACACAGATGTTAATCTCACACACATTCAACTTTTTTTGATATACTTAAGAGTGTTGGGTCATTACTGTAAAAGAGCCGATGGTATAACCTAAGCCCTTGCCAAGTTTGAATAAGGACAACCAATTAAAAGCCAGGGTGTGTGATTTGGCCAAGGAGTACTTTGTCTGCCTAAACCAGGATCCTTCTGTACGTTATAAGTTGCATGCTGGCTCTACTTAAAATCCAGACCAACCTTTCACCAGTAGCGGCTTGTTGGTACCTTTTTCTCCAAAAGGCGTGACCTACCGACTAAGGTTCTAATTAACCCACATTGCGCAATCATAGGCAAATCACTATCTCATGAATGTAAAATTCCTTACCTGCCAATACTGAGAGCCCTTAGAAACAGACTAGTGAATTAACCCAAGAAAAAACAAAACCAAGAAAAAAAAAATACTAATATGAGCTGCTTCAGAGAGGTTCACATGCGTCATACAAATATAAACAATACATGGAGCATGAAAGTTAGCCAACTTGGTTTGCATGGCAGCAGTGGCACCATTTAAATCCCTAGCACATGTTCAGATTTAATTCACAATGCGTGATCCTGGGAAAATAACTTTTCTGCCTTCTGCATATTAGCCAAAAATTGGGAGCGCCCCGACTGCGGTTGAATACTGTATCGCTATTAAAAAGCGAAAATCCACAATGCACTTCTGTTTAGTTTTTAAGCCGTCACAAAAGAGGTGCTTCTTACTAGGAGTATCATGAAATCAATGTCAACCATGGGGAGATTTGGGGAGTGACTGCTGAGTTTTGCAAGGTTTCAAGAGCAGGTGTTCAAAGCATTTCCGAGAAATCACACATCATACGGTAAGCAGGAGGGACCTCCAGGAAACCAGCGTAACACATCCAACTTCAACATGAGACACACATTATAACACATGGCCTCATTCCAGGCTTGGAATACAACCAATAGTAAATACATCAGTACAACAACGTGGTCGTACATCCTGAACTAAAAACGAAAACCTGCTAGTCGGGCTTCATAATGGCAAGTACAACATGGATTGCCTTATGTATGTGGATAATTCGGGGAGGCGAGTGACTTTATCCGAGCTAGTGTCAGCTTGCAATTTGACATTTTTACCCCTGCTGCCAAGAATACATTGCTGCTAAATAGCAATACTATCGATGGTAGAATATTACTGCTGGTAGGATTGTGCATAGTGACACAATCACCAATAGTAATAGCACTAGTACTTCTGATATTACTGCTATAGGTTTGGCAGGATTAGTAGGCAAGCACACTTGCAAGCGTAAAAGAAAAGAAAACCTTTTATCTCGCCACTTTTATGCTGCAACTAATTCACAGACTGCACTTCATTTTATCCTCTGGTGTAACTTTTTTTAAATTTTTTTATTTATTTTTTTAAAATGGGACATTTATTTTCCCTGGAAAATAGGCAGAAGAAAAATTATTAACAGCTACGAGCAAATGTTTATTTTTGTAAAAGCTGTATTTTCCTAGAAACTGGATAAAGACAGATAGAACCCACTTATGGTAGAGGTAAATATACACATGCAAGGGATCGTGAAACTGCCCCTTATGTATCGACAACTTACGCAAAGTTATGGATGAACCTCATGCTGCTCAAAGAACTTTAAAAACCCCGAAACGTACAAACCCAGTTTTGGAGTGATGGTAAGCGGTTGGAATTTCTCGAAAACTGGGGAAAGCAGCAGGGTCAGACTGTTCATACTCAGGCTTCATTACGCTAGATCCCGAATAGGAAGCAATGGGACCTAGTTGCGAGGCAAGTGAAAAGTGCATCGAGGGATGGGATTATTGTCCCACACATACATACATACTTGATCGGAATCGTTTTAGGCTAATACCCTTGTTCTTGCCTTGACAAAATATGCATCATATGGCTGATATGTTCAAGAGTTGGCTTTTGTTCCAGATAGCCAAGCAGGTTTACGCAGTGGCAGCTTCAGTTCAGTTTATCATTGCATGGTTCGCAAAAGCTTATGAAAAATGCCACTATGAGGGGAGGGTACACATTTTTCTTCATTCAGTACACTACACACATCTAGGTTAGGGATCAAATAAAAATAAAAAAAATAGGAGTTCCTAATGAATTGGTGGGTTAATACAAATAGTTTATTCTTGACAAACTGCTTGAGCCCGATTTAAAAAAAAAAAATAGAATACATAGGATATGTTTGAGGGGTTAAGAGCGAAGTGGGGCAAGGCTGCCCACTGGGCCTTGTGATGAATCCTGCAGAGTCCTCACAAAGACCCTACATCAAGTCTCCTCCCAGGTGGCCAGAGGAAGGCAGTCGCTACCTGATCCTGACCCTGGGGGTGACATTAGCCAGGAGGATCACCTGGCAGGAGAAGGGCCCCAGGGGAACAGGAGGACACGAGGACTCCGTTGGGGGGACGGACCCAGTATTGGTCTTCCTCAAAGGGAGAAACATCAGTGATGCCAGAATTTGTAATGGCTTGTTGTCAAAGGTAGGTTTCTTTTCCAAAGCCAAATGTCTTGATGGTGGTCATAATCAATCATTTGTTGGGAGTAAGCCCCCCCCCTCACAAAGTCACCCACATGTATTGTGCTGAAAGCTCCTGTGATCAACAAGGGAATGTTAAATGTGAATCCCAAAACATTAACATCTTAGATTCAGAACATTTTAATTCCCTTGTAAATCAGAACCACGTATTAAGTCCTTATAGAGGATGTAATTAAGAATAGAATGAAGTTGGTACATTTGGAAACAATCGGACTGAAAGAGTTACTCTGCACATTGGGGACATCATCAAGTGTGGGAGAAGTGTTTTGGTGGCGTATGAGAAGGACGCAGTTTGTTTCTCTGCCCGTTCTCTACGTGGGACGACACACAGACCTTGTGGATACTGCACTTTTAAATGTTTCGCTCTTCATTCCCACAATTGGCTACATCATAGCGACAAGATAATTGGGAAGCCGTGTCTGCTTTGATTACAAACTGTCTTTGCTCCCACACGAACATATTACAATTTTCTTTGTCTGTGTTACTCCAATGGGGGAGAAACATTAATGAAAACTCCACTAATAAGGAGAAGGTAATATCTCCTTTTCCCGGTTTGCCGATAACATTAACAGCTTGTGACTTACAACTATAACGTATTTGGCTATTTTTGTACTGCTGTTAGCTCTGACAATATAGTTTGATATCAGCAACGCTTATATCTGCTTCCTTACGATACTGGCAAAAGGTAGTGCCCGAGTACAAATAAAGCAGAAAAAATAAAACTGCAAGTATGCCTGGTAAATTCCGAGCAAAATAAAATAATTATAACTTACTTATCCATACCCTTTACAGGAAAAGCAAGATGGGCAAGAGCAGTATTTTAAAACAAGCTGTAGCCGGTTCCCTCCCCCCCCTGCCCCTGCAAAAAGTGTTCCGCAGAAATGAGTACGAGAATCACATCCTTTTTCCCCAGTCGAGTCTATAAATGTGGAAAAGGAAGTCGTTCATGTAGAAGTGCTTCAAGAACAAACGAACATGCACCTGGGGAATTGCAATACTGACCTCAATACTAATTCTTCTCTTGTAGCAATAGACAATAACAACTGATTATTGGAGCTCCGTTATACTCTAAAGAAAACGTTGGGAAATTAACAACCCCTAAGTAATGGTGCACCCTCAGACACAATGACAGTAAGCAATAATGCTAGCCATCACAAAACGACAGACCCTCATACAAGTGTGCACACAGAATCCACTGGGACCCAACGCCTCTCAGCCTTCCCCAATTTATGTGCAACTGATGGAGGATTAAATGTGTCCCAAGAGTCAGCTGTTAATCAAACCACCCACATCGAAATACAAGCACAGCTCACAGCCATACAATTCGCTATGAAATAATCCTCACACGGTTCCTCCAACCAGTCTTTCAACGCAGATGAAGATCTGGAAGCATTAATTGCAGTAGCCGCGCCGCAGGAATCACAGGCACAAATTACATTGACTGAGAACTATTACCGGAAGTAGCACCAGTTGAGGATGCCTGCACAGAGTCAGCTTCAAACCAAGTGCTAGATGTGTAATCAACTACCTCACTAGGCAACAGAGGAGACTGCAGAAACGAAGAAAGAAATTAAACATAAATGGAATCATAATAATAATAATAAGACAGATAAACAGAAGTGTGGCAGAAAATGCACCACAGAGGGAAAAAGTAACAGACATCTCCAATTGTGGCAAGTGTACTGCATAAAGATAACAATATAGAACAGCCAGTCGCGGATAATAAAGTAGGTCCTATCTCTCATTGATAGCCCAATCCATGTTTTCCAGCTAGGAGCAATCTTAATAACAGCAGCACATAGAGGACACCTTTTATCATTTGGATATACCTTTAGCACGAACCCTGCTTCTCATCTTAAATCAACTGAGCCATTTACACAGTTAGAGAAAACTACAAGAAGGGGGAGTTAATAACAAGGGATATAGCAAAGGAACAACGACTAAGATGGTAGATGCTAATCCAGATACGCAGGCAACAGTGGGCTGGCGCCAAGTAAAAGCAAGAGCAACCAGGGGTTTAACATAGAAGAGGATAGTAGAGGTGGGCAGAAAAAGTGGGGAAAGCAAAAATCTACACATGAGTCGTTGAACGCTTGCACCTGCCATTAGGAGGTGGCGGCAAGTGGAAGGGCCATTACAAATGGAGGGGAGCATAGAAGGGCCCCAATGGCCCAGGCCACAGGGAGAGCTGGGGTTACGTTCTAGATGTTGCAGAGGTGCAATTCCTTGAAGAGGAAGGTCTTGAGTTCCTTCCTGAATGGGGGCGAGTCTGATGTTAAGAAGGAGGAGGAGAATCCAAAGTATGGAGGCGTAAACAGGGATGGGATGCCTTCTGGTCCTTTCTTTTATACAGCGGCATTGTTCTAATCTGCTCAAATCTTAGCTTTCAATGGAGCTGCTTAGAGTACTGATGTCTCTGCCAGCACAAAAAAGACCAACACCATCACATTTGACATCCTCAATTGGAGGTTGGCGATTCAGCCAATATATACTTGGCATGAGTGAAACCTTTTTACAGGCTACACCTCATCCAGCCCCACAAAACAAAATCCTGGTCAACAATTGCACCAGAAACAAAGAGTAAGGTTTTGCCTTGCTGTTTCTGTTAAGCCTTAACATCATATGCAAGTGGATCCAACCCAGTGCTTCGAAAAACAGCTGGGCTAATGTCCCAATCAGAATACTGCACTAACAGGTCTAATGGTTTGCAATGCCCCAAAAAGCAACACCATTTTCCTGGCCTAATTACTAACCTCCAAATGAAAGCCAGCAAAATACTTATACTGGAGAATATTAACATCTGGCTGGACCACTCTAACATCAAAATGACTTCCGTTGTTGCAGATTATAAGCAACGTGCAGTTCGTTCCTTTGGTAAAGAAACCCACCCAGTAAAACAATGAAACTAATCTACAAACATCTGCCTGAACAACTCGTCCGATCATAAACTCTGCTTGAATTAATGGGATTGCTGCATTCTAGGGTTCAGTGAACAAAAGACCAACAGCCAAATTCAATGAGACCACAAAATATTCTGACAAACCAAAACTAAAGAAAATGGCACCCAGCCCAGTCCCAGTAGAGACCTGACCTCATTCACCTCTGTGCCACCAGGAACCCTCGACATAATTAGCTCTGCTGGGGCCCAATCCATAAACCTGTTATCAATTAAACTAGTGAAGAGTATCATGAAAAAAACAGCTACTTCAAAAAGATAAGAACCATTGGAAATCTTGAACAGTAACGGCGCAAACCTCTACCTCCCAACGAAAAACTAAGATGCATAATCCTCAAAGAAGATCACCTCACAACTGAAAGGAAAAAGGAAAGTTTTTATCAAAACCAAAACACAAACTCATTCTGTGGCAGTCTTCAAAGTATATACTGAACTCGGCAATCCTCTCCCAACACCAATCTGTAATCCTTGCACATGAATTAGCCTAATCTTGTTAGGGGCTTGAGGGCAGAAATGTGCCCACAAAGCCGAGGGGAGAAAAGTGCAGAAGAGACAGGAGTGTAGGGAATCCTGCCGACAAGAAAAGGATAGACAAGTACTACAGACAGGCAACAAATGCAGTGAACAGAAAGGGTCAGGGATTACAAGTAAGAAACACTTTAGGTATACACAGAATGAGGGGAGATTTTCCCCACAGGCTCTGGTGAAACTCCAGCCTTCTGAGCCGGTTACTGTTACAAGGCACCACTCTGAATGTTCATTGAAAGGAGCAGCAGTAGTGGGTGTCAGTGTCTGGACCCGGAATCTAAGGCACAAACAGGGAAACAGTACTCACAAAACTGAAGCCTGTACGGGCCGGCAGGAATGGAACAATGACTGCTTCCTGAAGCAGGACCCAGGACACTGTTCAAAATATGGCATCAGGTAGAAAATTGAAACGCTACAAAGATAAGGGGCAGGCATTGGGAAACCCAGCAGCCAAACTCTGAACAAAAGAAATTACACAAGCACAAGTGGGGACAAAAACAGTAACAGAAATATCCAGGGAAAAATAGAAAGACAAAGTAAGCCAAGTTCAGGAATGAAAGGGGAAAAGAAAGAAGAAAATAATCTAAGTGCAATGGTACAGGAGACTGGAACTGCAGACTAGACACTAAAGACCGGAAGCAAGGAACAGCGGACTGAACTATAGACCAGGAACAAGAAAACTGAAGACGAAAATCTGGACTAGCATAGCAAGGACTGAACTGCAGACTGGTAACAAGGAACTTTAACTATGGACTGGAACAACAAGGGCAGGACCGTAGACAGATTGCAAAGAAACTCAGGACTGGAATCTAGGAAGCTAAAGCCAGGTAACACGGACTATGGGCATAGAACAAGGAACAAAATAATTGGTGGTAGAGAGCAAGGGGCTGCAGACAGGGAATAGAGGACGGCAAACTGGGGAGCAGGGCTGCAATGCAGGAAGCACAGAAGTGCAGGACAGACGGCAGGGGAGTGCAGGTAGAGTAGCAGGGTTGCAAGGCAGGGAGCACAATGTACTGAAACAGGAGCAGGTTCTGGATGCAACAGGACAGAGCAGAGGTCCAAGGATCAAAGCACAAGGGGCTCAGAGCAAACTCAATGCAAGAGCCCTGTATTGAAGCCGGCTCATTAGCAACACCTGGACCAGCACACCTGAAACTATCTGCCTCCGTCACGCCCACCTGGTCTCCACGGGGGCGTGCTCGTGTTCGAAGGATGATGTCTGCACTGGTGTTGCTCTGCTAAACTGAGGGTGCTAGCTCGCATCCTCCCTTCGTTCTTGCCTCAGGAGATGTTCGTCTGCAAGTCGAAACAAGATATTAGCCAATTGAATGGAGCTGGTTTTGGTTTTCCCCTCCTTCCGATTTTCCCTTCTCTTCCTCACCTTGGTTTTTTAATGGGCGAGCTCTCCGTCCTGCACACTCTGGCAGGGGCATGGTTTCACAGTCTTTCCAGGATCTAGTTACTTCATTGATCCGATGGAGATTGCTGAAGTGGAAAGGCCGGAGTAAGCAGGTAAGTCTCTATTCCAATAACTCCTTGAAATAGCTGCCTTAAGTCTTTCTGCTCGAGATATCTAATGTTCGTTCTGGTCTTTCAGGTGCGGCTTAAGCGGCTTTCGGATGATGGATGACTCTCCTGACAATGATGAGCAGAATTCCAGCTGGTAAGTATAGCGCTGTGTGGGGTGCGCTATTTGTTCGCTGTATTTAGCTTTCCTTACTGTTTGTGACTAACCTGCTTTGTCTGTTCTGTTCGGCAGGTGCGGCACAGTTCCAGGAAGAAGATGGAAGAGCCGCTTGACGGGTTGAGTTGCGGCGCGATGCTGGAATGATGAAGAACTGCGCAATGGAGTTCGTAGAGCTGGCCGATTTCAGGCGAGTAGCTACCCGAGAGGGTACCTTCAGTTCTGATCTTCTACAGATGCGGCAGTTCAGGATGTTCCGACACGGTGAGTGTTACGCTGCAGGAGTGCAGAATAACGTGAAGCGTGTTCAGTTTGCAGGGTGCAGTTTAAATAGCCTTGCAAGTACTCCCACATATATATAACCCATTAACCGTATCCTGCCTCCAGGTAAAGTAGTCCCAGGCCACACCTTGTACTGAATGGCTCAGCCCCTCAGAGCCAAGTATATGGCCCATGTATTTAGCACCTACCATGTTCCTGGCGCCAGCGGTGCCAGGACCGAGTCCAGGTGAGCATAGCTGGGGCCTGGGAAGTCCCCAAGGAAGCCAAAGTCCGGGATGGGCTCACCAGTTTCAGGGTTTTGGGAGCATGCACCATGACAGCCTCTTCCGTCTCTGGTCCTGGGAAAGTAAATGCAGCACTCATCTCCAAGGCTTAGGGGGAAATCGCAGTTCTAAGACGGCTACATAGGAATTGCCAGTAAATGAGAACTGCCACAAGGTGAATTGTGGGATATGTTGTTTGTGAAATTAAATAAGGAAGTTCCAAAGTCTGGCAAACAAAAAGTAAAGACAAAAATATGAATAGGTTTTTTTCTGGGGAGGATTATGGAAATGAATTAGTTCAAATAGCCCAAAATGGGTACCAATTGGTGCTCCAGTGGCACAGTTGTGACAAATCTGTCCAGGATAAGGTGAAGAGAATGTGTAACATTAAGCATCTAACTAGCTCACCTACCCCTCTCCCCCCTCACCTGACAAAACCACATTGCGCAAATCCCTCAACTTTGCCACTTTCTCTAATCTTGACATTTACAACTTAACCATGAAGGCTAGAGCCTCAGTGGAGCAACATAATAACATCCTGCATCATCCGTAATGAAGGAATGAATGCACATACTAGTGTAACCTATCGCAGACATTTGTAACGCCTTGTGTAAGAAGGAGGCAAGGTAAGTGCAAATAAGGTTTATTATAAAAGGCCCGCACAGAGCTCCCGAACCGCACAGCTTCCAACCGCCACTGCTTTGCCGCACGCCCACGGAAGCTGAAATCTAAACATGGATGTGAGGCAGAGACACGGCGAGAAGAAAAAACATTCCATTCCGTAGAATATTAAACTTACATCACTACATATCCCCCCCTTATAAAGAAGACAAAGAATGACAGATAATAGCCATTACAGAAAAACACAAATAAACTATATAGATGACCCATGAACAGTCCTGCAGATAACGTGCGTAATGAGCCTTTTTACGTATGAAATTATGACAAATACACATGAATTCATTTTCTACTGCGTACGCTTCGATTTATTCATTAAAAAAATACTTTCCACCACTAGCATTTCTTTTGTCAGCCGCCTAGCCTTTCTTACACATGGTGAATTTCTAACTGAAAGACCAAACCTGACAGCTAAGCGAGCAACACAATAAAGCATGCACCCTTTTAAAATGTGTTCATACCCATATCATCTAATAGCTTGATATGCTAAAAAGTAAAGTTTGCTTTAATGTCCTAAGTTGAATATTCTTTAATAACCATACATAACACGCTGGAAGTTTGTGACGAATCTCCAAACCTAAGTGAGTTTATAACAAAACTTTTTTGGAGCGTTTTGAAAGCACTGAAAATGAAGTGGGTAAATCAAGGATGTTTTCCCTTTTGCATCTTCTAGTTTCCCTTGCAGGATGTGGAAAATAAGGTACAGTGATTTTATTTTGGCACAAAATGCTGCTATAAGGATTTACATGTTTTGATGCTTTACTATGCAAGTAAACTCAATAGGACATTATAATTGTAGGTCTTGACACCCAAGTTTTGTTCCAAGTAAAGCGCCGAAGAAGGTGGCTATGCCCAAATTGAAAGAGTGAGTTAAAATCCCAGCTTCGCTGTTTAGCGCAAGTGTGTGATGCTGGGCAAATGATGTAATCTCACCCTGACTTCAATTGCAAAAATTGGAGTGCATATAGGTTTACACCCTTACAAAATGACAGTTGTAATAAGTGTAGGCACACATTGGTGTATACTGGTGCTCCTCTGCTAGTGGCTCCAATACTGCTGCATAATTGCATTATTGCTGCACTGGCCCGCCCCCATTCTTGTAACACTGGATTTGACAGGCAGACAGTGTCACAAGCCAGTCAGTGCACCAGAGATTCTAGTATATCGGACTGTGGTAGAACCAACATACATTTTCTCCCCTGTTGCTCCCAGCCACTGACGGTGCTTGGGCCGTCCAGAGTACTGCCCCACACTCTGCAAAGCCCCATTATGCTAGGATATTGAGTCTTTCATTGCACACCATCTGCCATTTTCACACTTTCTAGGACCTTCAGGTTCTGCAAGAAGTGGGCGTTTCAAACTCAAAGGAGAGAGCAGTTAACTGATTGTAACATTGAAGCTGCACTAGAATATTCTTATTACAATGAGTAATGAAGTTAGATGCCCCTACACAAGTAGGTTTGCCATTCCTCCACAGTCTCTGAAGCTAGTGCCTTTTCCACCATTTGAAGGGTTAGCCCCAGCCTACATTTTAGCCTAGGTGCACCCCTGGATGTGCGCACTTCATTTTGATAGGCAGGGAGGTGAGGAAGTCTTTCCCCCAAACGGGCGGTGTTAATGTTTTACTGTGTGTGCTCAGAAAAATGTACTTGAACAAACGCAGTAAAACTTTAAAGCTGTTACTTTCAAGAAAATCTTCCATCACCCCTGCATATTGCGCTTTAAAATATACTATTCAATAGTTCTTCCCCACACCAGACCATGGGAGGAGTTGGGTAGAACAGTGGGGGCAGAGCCTCCAAGTTTGCCCTGCCTATTTTCTGAAGTGGCCCCTCCCATCACGACTTAACTCCCCCCGCCCCACGAAATGTAGGTTTTGTTGTGCCCCTGCATGGGAGAGAGGTCAGGTAGGTCGGCTTACTCTAACAAGCCACCAGCCACCCGCACCTCTCCCCTCAAAGTGCTGAAATAAAGGGGCGGGAGCCAACACATCTGCAATTATTCCTTTACGTGCTGCCTGGTGTAAACCTGCTCTGTAATGTATAATTTATAAAGGTATGCTGTCTGTAGTAAGACGTGCGCTTGCTGTTGGGGTAATGGCCCATCCCTCGTGGTATAGCCCATTACCCCATGCAGGGGTGAACGGTTCCATTAGCCTGAACTGAATATATTTGCCAATAGCACATGTAGAGAGGCCATGTGCCACTGGCGCATGCAGAAAAGAGATGCTCAGTTAGCATGTGCAGAGAGGAGATGTGCTGCTGCATGTGTAAGGACGCTATGCCAATAACAGGTCGAAAGGGAGTATGTGTTCTTACATAGCGCTTTTTAAGCACTGTGGTAACAGTTATTATCCCATTTTGAATGGTACTTAATTTATTAGAGCAAAACACAGGAGAATGCCAGGTGAGCACTGTTGGGCATTGTGGTGGGGGCTGGCATGGACATGTTCGAATCAGGCTGAATAAGGAAAAAAATAAATATCGGGTACATTTGGCCCCAGTTCATTTTGTCAATTTCCAGCGCTGATAGTAACTTGTGTGAACGGTCATTATTCATTATTGCATTTCTTGTAAGAAAGAAGAGACTCCTCTGCGGTCTTCCCTCTGCGCCACACCAATCATGGCTGCGTCACGTAATTGGAACTTGGGTAGTGCAGGCCGTCCTCCTGCCCAGTAGCGTTCCACCCTTTCTTTGGATGCAACGTTTTAGCCTGTGCAGAAGGGAGCCCTGCCGTGACTGGCAGAGAGGAGATGTGCTGTTATAGCATGGGCAGAGGAGATGCTACGTTAGCACTCACAGAGAAGAAATGTCCCCATAGTACGTACTTAGTAAAGATGTGTCATTTGCACGTGCCATGGAACAGAAGGGCAATTAGCATGCAGAGCCGAGATGTGCTGTTAGCATCTGCATAGACAGGATGTGGAGTTTGCACATGCTAACTGCACATTCCGTCGCTGCACAGGATGTGCAGTTAGTACGTGCAGGCATGGGATGTACAGTTAGCATGTGCAGAGAGGATACGTCCCATTAGCATGTGTGTAGAAGGCATGCACATCTCTGTGCACATGGGCACAGTTATCACATGTACAGAGAGTTGTCCCATTAGTATGTGCGCAGAGAAGATGCACCATTAGCAGACGAGAAGAGATGTGCCAATAGCATGCGCAGAGAAGAGATTGGAGGTCACTATGGGTAAAGATATGTCCTGTTAAAGTGTACAAATATCAAGCTTGCTAAAAAGAACATGTTCTATCAATACGTGAAAACAATGTCTGCCATTAGCATGTGCATAGAGATGTACTGTTAGCATGCGCACATGCAAATGACACAAATTTGCTCTTCAAATGCTAACAGCACATCTCTGAAAATGCTGAAAGTAGATGTGCCTTTACCATGTGACTAGAGTACTTGGCGTACTCGTTAATATGTGTCAAGAGGAGATGCGTAGCTAGCATGTTCAGGGAGGATATATGCCTTTATCAAGTGGAGTGATGTGCTGTTATGTGCCCAGAGGGATGTGCCGTTTGCATGTGGAGTGGACTCTGCATAAACCAGACAACTTTGATCTACAGCGCTTTTGGTCTATGGGTCTAATTTTACGTATGCATTGGGTGTATGTGTTGGATACGTTTTATTCTCTTGCAGAGGAGAAAACTCATTTTTACTCTCTTGAAATTGCATTTACTCTCTAATTTGAAAAATCATGCGTAAAATACTCCCACCTCAAAATATTATCTGGAGCACTGCCCATGAAAATAAATAATGTGCCGACTGAATACACATAGACTCCCAGCCATAAAGGTTTTCTAGTTACCCTTCCTTTTGTGGTTACACTCTGCTTGCACACACTAGCCTCCTCATCCACATCAGCCCGAACAACATTTTGAGAGCAATCAGTAGAAGTATCACTGCTCTTGGTATCATCCCTAGATAGCTCCTTCATACCAATTCCACGCACTTAAATAGCTTTCGCCAGCCTCCCTTTCGACCACACTTCACCTCCCTCTAGCACCATCACCAGATATTTTCTTTGGTCCCAAGAACTTACTCTCAGTGCATTTCTCCACAAATCGGGGATTCCTTATGAAGACTTCCTCACCCACCACACTCCATTCTCTTACCTTCACATTTTTCCTAGAATCAAAGTGTTCTTTATTTTTAACTTGTCCACTTTCAATCAACCTCATTATCTCTTTCCTATGTACTTCAACTGCCCTTGCCATACCAAGCCATCCCGGGCAGAGTTTGGTACCAGGTTCTCTCCCCTTGAGAGAAATAAACAGAGCAATACCTGTTATAGAATGTGGAGTCGTTACATAGCTCCACGTAACATGTTTCAACACCTCCCTCCATGGTTGCCTCATACGCAACGCCATCTGGATTCCTCCCTTCAAGTACCCGTTTACTCTTTATACTAGGCCGTTCGCCCTGGGATGGTATAATGCTGTTCTTGTGTTTTTTATCCCATAACTCGCCAAAAATGTCTTCATTCTTGTTGATACGAACTGCACTCCATTGTCCGACACAAGCTCAGATGAAACCCCCTCTTTCATAAAAACACCCTCCAGAAACTGAAGTCATTCGCAGTCACTTCTCTCACCGATTCCATTCGATCCATTTAGAATGGTAATCTACTAATACCAGCAGATATTTGAAACCTTCTCCTAATCCTGTAATGGGGCCCATTATATCTACCGCTAATTTTACCCACGGTTGCCCCGGGATGGTGTGGGGAATCAGCAGCGTTTCACGTACTAGTTTGCACTTATCACTAGACTGACACATCATACACTCTTTCACTTTCATCTCTGCCTTTTTACCTATGCAGGGCCACCAATAACTTTGCCTTAGTTTCCTCTTCATCGCTCCCTCACCTGGATGACATTGGTGTGCCAACTCTACTAGCATTGTTCCAATTCCCTCTGGTGGTACACAAAACTGTCCTCTCCATAACTTATTCATCAGATATAGCTCTTCCTTGATTTCCCACCATAACAGAAGGGTTTTGTCCAGATCCTTCTTTAGGTTTCATTCTTCTGCTGTTCCTGCAACCACATTTCCTGTGTTACTGCACAATCTACCTCTGCTACTACCTCTTCATCCAGAACATCTTCAACCACTTCTTTTTCTACATGAGGTCTAGACAAATAATCTGCCACTAAGTTTTTCTTCCAAGGCAGATAACTCACTTCAAAGTTGTACAACTGCAATCCTAAGCCCCACCTGTTGATCCTTGGCGATCCCATTGCCCACCTGGAACGCTCAAACATTTGAACCATGGGCTTGTGATCAGACCTTACCACAAATTTTCTCCCCACAAGAAATACTTAGTGTTAGATGGCCCAAAACATCGCTAGTGTTTCCCTTTCAATAGAGTAGTTAACTTCAGCACCTTTCAGAGGACGCGAAGCAAAACGCAATTACTCTCTCTACATTCTCTCTGTCATATTGTAACAAGGTCGCACCTAGACCCACACCACTTGCATCCACTACCAGAACACACAATTCATATGGCATAAACTTCCCAATTGAGGGTGCACTTATAATCGCTTCATTAACCTTATCGAATGCCCCCTCACACACTGTTCTCCATTCAAACTTCACTCTTTTACTCAGTAGAACGCTCAGCAGTGTTGACAGGCTAGCAAAGTCTTTGACAAATCTGTCATAATATTCTGCAAGTCCTAGGAAATTGTTCCTTATTTTCCGGTCGGGGTGCATTCTTAATTGCCTCTACCAAACTTTCTCTGGATTTCACACCATTTTTGTCAACCACATGCCCAATAAATTCCACACTCTCCACCTTTATTTTGCATTTACTCCTCCTCACAGTCAGCCCAGCTTCATCCAACCTTTCTAATACTTCCAACAGAATCACCTGGTGGTAAGCCTGGGATAAGTCTATTATGGAAAATATACTGGCCCCCTCGAGAGTCAGTTTCTCTACAATGTTAGGGAGAGGGTGCTTTTCAACCACAATGTTTCTATTCAGATCTACACAGTCTGATTTCACCGTTGGACTTTGCCGCTACAACCACTGGTGAGAGCCATTCGGAGCTGTCTATTCTCTCAATGATGCCTCCTTGTAACAACTTATGTATTTCCCGTTTCACCTCCTCCTGACTTTGTGTACAATCTCATGCTGGAATCCTTTTAGCATCCCAAATTTTCTGAAAATACTTTGGGATACTCCTGCTCCCACTTACCCTTTACTTCAGCAACAGAGATGGGATACTCTGCGTTGGCCTGTATTCTTATGCCCAACTTCCTCTGTTCCGCCCACCCTAATAGAGGACCCTTCCTGTGTCACGTACACCTCAGCCTCACAACTGCGACCCTTGTACTTTATGGAAGCTTGAAACTTTCCCAGCACCTTGATCTTAACGTTCCCCTAGGCATGAGATTCAATCATATGTTCCTCTAATTGCTCATCCCTTCCTTGTACGCATCCTTCAAATGTCTTTCTTGATATGAGGGTCCATGGTGAGCAACTATCTACCTTCATGGTCACAACCCTGCCTTCGATTAAGAACACATCTGTCGGTCCTTTCCCTCTGGGATACAGCTCTGCAACTTCCAGTACATGTTTGCTTTGGAATTGAACAACGGGACTCTTCTTGTTCAGGCATCCCCACTTCCACATTGTTAACTTGCCCAGACTCTTTGCAGACTCTAGCAAAATGTCCCCTTTTCTTACATTTCAGACAATTGATGTTCCTTGCTGGGCAAAACATACTTGAAGCGATATGGCGGTTGCTGCCACATTTGAAGCACTTGACCTCTTTGAAAGCGTTCGGCTTCCTTGAGCTTGAATTCCTTACTGCTGCCACTTCGCCTCCTGACTGGTCAGCTCTCATGTTTAACATATATTTGCTTGTTTGCTCCATACTCTGTGCCATTTCCACTGCTGCCTCCAATTGCAGGTCACTAGACAACAACCTCTCTTGAATTTTGAGACTACTAGGGCAGAGAACTAACTGGTCTCGTATGAGCGAGTCAGTGAGCGGGCCAAAATCACAGGAGTGACTCAGGGCAGCCACGAAGTTCTCGACTGGTTCTTGAGATTCTTGCACTCTCTTGCCAAATGTGTGTCTCTCAAACGTAGTGTCCTTTTTAGGCTCCAAGTGAATTGTCAATTTTCTTTCGGCTATGTTATATGCGTCCATTTCACCTTGACCCTCTTGCGGTGGTTCAGGCAGCCCATCGTACACACTGCGGCCTTCAGCACCTAAGTTGTGCAAAAGAATGGCTTCCTTTATTGCCGGAGCAAATTCCTCCCCTCCTATTGCAACAAGATAAGTGTCGAACAGTTTTTTCCACCTACTGATAGGTGTGCCAGCTTCTGGTAAGAATGGAGGAGGTGCCGCCATGCTTGCCGCAGTCATGTTGAAGGTGTTGAGCTGGTACACTGCAACAAGGAGAATGTAACAACTGAAAAGTACTTTGCCTGTTGAGTCTCGTCCTTGGTTTTGACAAAGTGCATACTGGACTATGTTCAATAGTTTTTAGGACAGCGATGCACATATGGCATGTGGAAAGTCTGTTTCAAGACTCTTCAAGATTAACCTTTTTCCTTGCTTATATGCTTTGAACTGTTTCTAAGTGGCCAACCTGGCTCGTCAGCGCTTGGCTAATCACAATGAGGCTTGTGGGCCTTCAGGGAAATATTCAAATGTTATCTCTAGTGGATTTGTTGAAGGCTCAGTTAAACCATAAACTTGGAGGGTTTAATAATTTCTAAGCTTCCCTTTCCCCCCCACACCCCCTTTTTCAGGACCTTAAGGGTTACCAGTCAAAGGAAGATCAGCCTTCACTCCTTTCCTCCTCCCTCCACGCCGCCTCCTCACCTCTGTATGGCGCGTCAATTAAGTAGGGGGGGCGGGGCCAAATACTAGCGTGCTGATCACAATAGTGCCTCCCTGCGATCTTTTGCAGGGGGAGGCCGACGACACGCCCCAGGTGTCCTTGTGTGTCTACGTTGGCCCGTCAAGATCCTGGGAGGACAGCTGACTGCTGTTCCCAACGACGTGCACATGTTTCGGATTAGCCGGCAGAGAAGCAGAAAAACACTGGCGCTTCCTCCGGCGCGGGCCTGTCCTCAAGCACCTTATCCCATCCTCGAAGAATGAGGCAGGAGGCAAGGTAAGTGCAGATAAGGTTTATTATAACAGGCACGCACGGAGCTCCCGTACCGCACAACTTCCAACCGCCACTGCTCTGCATCGCACCCACGGAAGCGGAAATCTAAACATGGACGCGAGGCAGAGACACGGCGAGTAGACAAAACATTCCATTCTGTAGAATATTAAACTTACATCACTAAACCTTGCTAACCAGCAGTATTGACACTAAAGCCATTTAAAACAGCCCTGGGCACGGTGCTCCTCAAACAAACAAAGGCTGGCCTCACCATTGCCAACAACAATTGCCCAAATTGCAACATTCCTTTTCTTGCCAAAATATTGGAGAAAATAAAGGCCTCTCAGCACATAAAACAGCAGTAAGAGCTGCAACCTATTCCACGATGATCAATTGGGATTCTGACCACAAGGAAGTGCAGAAGCAGGTCTCATTTACATGAGAAAATATTGGAATGCCATGACAACATCCCAGACGCTATAACCCCATTACACTTCTCAATTGCATTCGATGCAGTCAACCACTTACAGCTCATTAAAAGGTTTCATGGCACCACGGGCCTACTCAGCAGTCACACTCAGGTGAGCCACCAACTACCTACGGGAGTGCTCATACCATGTTATACATCTCCTTCTAGTCCACTGAACTGTCGTCAGAATCCCAGTTGTTTATGAATGTCAAAGCTAGACCCATGTAATGTGTAATTCGGTCCTTCACATCCACTTTTCAAATGTGGATCAACGACTACTAGATCCTCCTGAAAGCATACCTTAAAGATGTGGAAATGACGCCATCACCACATTCCTCCAACAATTGGATAATTGATCATCTCTGCATGAATGCACACATCACCTGCTTCGTCATTCCTGAAACTAATGCCCTAACGTTTAAGATGGCCTACCACTTGAAGCTAAAAAGTGAGAAATATAGCAACGCTATTAAAACAACCTTTCCTACATCCCACAAATCAATGAAGTTGATCGCAACCCCCCCCCCCCCCCAACAGTCAAAACAAGTATGCCTTATCTATGAGTGTCACAGAAAATAGAAGTGATCAAGTGCCTGATAGCGACAAGACTAAAGTACTGCAACACCACCTACAAAGGATACAGGGACCTGCTCCATCAGCTGTAAGTACATTTAAAAAAAGCAACCAGATTAATGTGTGTGTTCAGACCTTGTACTATAACTAGCCCATGGCAACCCTCAAGACAACTCTGCACAGGCCATAGAAGTCATACAAGCAACATAGCTTTCTATAAGCAAGCAACAACAGAACCCTCAGATCTGCCCCAGTAGACCTGACCAATCCCAATATTAAGAGAAATCAGCGTTGAGAGAAGGGGCAAACACTGCTGACTGTTGGATCCAAACATTGGAACAAACTCCCACTGGACAACTTCAACCCTGGCTTCTTATACATACCTCTGGAAAAACACAAATTATCTACCCAGGCTCATCTGAAACTGTCACGACAGCCCCTGCCATCCCCTCCCCGAGCTGCCTTCCTCTCAGACTCCCTCTAAAGAGCATGGACCTTTCTTCACCCCATGCTAATGTCGGGCAACCCTGCCCATGATGGCACACTGCATAATGTGGTCTATAAATCATTGTTAATTGTGTCATTATATAAACAGTGCTTATTTTCACTATATCCCCAGTTTAGGTATGCGTCTTCACCATAGGTATTTGAGCAATAGAAGATTTGGAAAATGCACTTCCATCACCTGGAAAGGGTCCACACCTTCTGCCCCCCTTTGAAGCGTACAAAACTTCAAAATAAACACATTACAGATTCCCTGTAGTGTTTATTATTGCAGTGATTTCCCAATTAGCTGCAGACTGTATAATTTACAAACCACTAAAGTGCTTTCAATCTGAACAAAAAAATCCATTTGGCACCGTGTGTAGCAGCTAGCAGAAACAAAAGAGCAGAAAAAGCTGCCTAGATTTCTAGCAACCTTACCTGTGCAGAATACCGGGTGTGATCCTCAACTTCAGGCACAAACGAGCCCAGTGGCAGGCGGGCAGCATTGTTAAAAGGGGAGGGTATTAGTTTAATTATCTCTTAATTTAACACGGGGGGCAGGGGTCGTCCTAAATAGTATGCCAGTTTATACACTATGCGACTCCCTCCCCACTGTGCTGCACAATTTCCCTCGGATTCTAGGTTTTTCACTATCTAACCTAATTTCTGGGACGCTTGTGCAGAACTCACTCCCACCTTGGTAGCTTGGAAAGAACCCCCGGGAAAGAAAGCGGCTCCCCTTAATGTTCACGTGGGCTACTCCACCGTGCAGAAGGGGGGTGGCTTCCTATGATACGAGGGGGCGCAAGTTCCAGGTATACACCGGTGGATGCTAAGGCCGCTCTATCCCCCAGTGGAACTCTATTGTTGCCGCACATGGAGTCCTCCAGGCTGACCTACCCGGCATGCACAGCTTCTTTGGATAACTTTATTGGCAAAAGACATTGGCAATGGCACGGTGCGCCTGCGCTCTAGAAGAGTCGTCGTGTTGCGTGACAGGCTTGGAAGTTGGAACGTGCTGCGCTGCACATAGAATCTTCAAGGAAGGCAGGTTCATGAATGTTCTGTGTGGATACTACTGAGGGTCGTGGTGTCAGAACCCGTGGTGAAAGCGAGCGTGTCTGAGTTTGTGATGAGCGCAAGTCTTTCTGTAGCCATGGAGCTGATGCTGCCCTTCTCTCGTGCTCAATTATTTCGGATTATAAAGAACTCAGAGGACGCCCGATTGCTTAGCGCATGTAACAATTATGCGACAAGACCGCAGGTTCACTGTTACGTCGCCTCAGCTTCCTCTACTTTTGCAAGCAGTCAAATATGGATTAAAACGTTTGACACACCTTAGTCTGAAACAAAACACGTTCTGGGAACCGCCCCCCTCTTTTTATACATGTGAAAAAGAATACAGTCGCAATGGCAAAGATACAAATCGTAATTGTTTTCAACTTGACTATATATATTTTTATTTAAAAAAAGTAGTCTGCATTAAAATAAAAAAATATAAGGCTGTACATAACATTTCACAAAATGATATTCCAAATATTCTTTTGACCTTGCAACAATGAAAACCTGAACTGGTTATGAAAGAATGGATTCTAGTCAAGCGGCTTGGATTTTAACAAGATGTGCAGTCTTTCCAGATTAATAGAGGACACTGATCGTTTAATTTATGGTAACGTAAATGGTTCTAAAAGGAGCTTTAAAAACATTCCAAGTACCTTTATTTTAAGCTGTGAAAGCCAGTGAATCTTGAATATCTAAGTGGGCCAAGAACAGTGCTTTAAGTGTGATGCCAAATCGAAAGGGGGCTCTGACGTGGGGACTTGTCTTAAAGTATTCAGTGTGCGGCCTATGTTATGTTATTTGGTCTTATACCGCACACTGCTGCCACTTACTTGGCCTCTTGGTGGACCTGAAAAGGAAGAAGGGCTGGGGGAACATTGTTAGTGGGATTGAGCGGGAAAAACGCAATAAAGTTTTGATGTGCTGTTTGTATCTTTAGTTTGGAAAAAAATGGTCACTGTGTGCTGGTTAGAGTAGTTTGGTGGTTATAATGTTGTGTTTGGAACCAGGGGACCAAAGGTAAAAGTATTCACATGAACAAAAACCATTCAATAAAGGAGCGTACTCAAAGCAAGAAGTAACGCACATTTATTGGACCCAGTGCTTTAAGTGTGCCGGTGCTGGGCCCCAGCAGTCTCCAAAAAGTGAGGCTGAGCCAGGGCCCTCCGGTCCCATCACTTGACGGCGGGTCATTGTCCTGTCACGGCCGCAGCCGCGACGGGAGATGAGCCTGCTGTCATCAAGGCAGGCAGCTGTGACTGACAGAAGTGCAGGGTAGTCACGGCTTCGCTCAAACGAGTTTGTGCGAAGCTGGGGCTGGCTGGCACTTTGGTTACTGGACTCCAGAGGAAGCAGGACAACCAGGGGGTGGCAGCGCTCGGCAGTAGAGGGACACACCGCGAGAGTAGGGGGGGCAGTGATAGAGACAGATGTCAGAATAAGTACAGTCGGGAGGGACAGGTGAGGGAATGCGGGGAGGCGGAAGGCCTTATGAGGGAAGAAGGAAGGAATTAATACATTTTAGGGGCCGTAATAGCATTTGAATAAACAGAACAGAGCTGAGAACGGACGCAGAGAAAAACTTTGGCCTATCAGTGGAACCCTAACACACACACCGCCTCTGCCCCGCTCCTCCCCTGGTCCCACCCTCTCTTCCTCACATGGTCATAACTGTCTCTTATTTCTTACACAACACCCCCTGCGAGCAGCCAGTGCATTTAAAGACAGAACCCTTTGTAAACATTTCTGTTTGCTTGTTGGGGTAGCGGGATATGAGAGCCCACGGTAGTGCGCTTTCGTAGCCAACATCTTCCACCTGTCACCTTACCCTGTCGGCATCACACCCACGTTCAGGCGCTGGGCTCTGCAACCATGCCCTGGCTGCACTGGGCAATGGCAGTGGTATACAAACTTTTTTTTAATGTCGAACCCCTGAGAAAAAAGTTTTTGGTAGGGACCCTCCCGAATGCAAGGACTGCTTGTATTCTATATTAAAAGCAGTCAACTTTCTCTCTTTTTAAAAAGCCTCACCCTCAACAGTGCAATTAAATGATTTGCTCAGGAACACATGTTTTGGTTGTACCAGCAGTGGTGCAGTATGCGCTTAGTTGTGTAGACGAGACCACCCCTGTTCATTTTTACATGCTCTTCTTTAGGCCACGCCTTCAGATTTTAGCCCACGGCCATCAGGCACGCCACGCCCCCAAATGAGGCCCCCCCCTCTCAATTTCTTACTCCACTTAAAGCACTGATTGGACCCAAACTGCTGGGAAGTACAGTTGAGATAGCCCTGTGGAACTCAACTGAATGAAATGAGCTGACAACGCCGCCCACATCGGGTAAACATTTTATACCAAAATTAAGAAATTATCACCCAACATTTTAGTTACATTTTTAGGGCAGGTCATAGGTGCTGATTGGTGGAACTATGTCTTTCCCCTATATGCATGTATATATTTAGTGAACCTGATTGGGTAGAACATTTCTTTGGTAAAAAAAATAACATTAACGCCCCTTGTGACACCACAAATCTTTCCACACCGCCCCACAATTACGTGATTGTGCTGATCAATCAAAAACACTTGTTTGCCGTTAGTTGGCAATGCCAATATGCAAAAACAGCTTGAGATGGCAAAGGGGTGAGACATTCGCACCAAGTCTGACCAATGATGTGGCCCCGAACATTAGCGAGGACACTACAGTGTTGCACCCAAGCACACCGAATCCTCTCTCCCATGATTGGCTCCTTGTCGCACGCCCCATAACCCCTACCCCAATGATCTGGCTCCCTTCTCACGCCTTGCTGACAAGTGTAGTCTGAAAAAACTATACCACACCGTGGCTGGATTTTAATTAACTATATTTGATTTCTATTTCTCTGCCAATTCTCCTCTTGCACCCAGGTGTCTAGCTCATTGGCCCTGAAAGTATCTTTTAGAATGACTTAGATGGGGGCTGCATTCTCCTGAGAAACATCAGCCGCGCAGCATTTCTGCACACTGTTTCTGCTGATTGTTTAACACTACATACTGCTGACAAAAAACGAGGCCTGCAGTTCTTTAATTATGAGCTGTCTGCGAGAAATGCTGTCCTAACATGGGCCTACAAGAAATGGCTTCTCTACTGTTCACATATTGCTCAAAAAGCAACCATACCATGTTAAGGCCCCTTGCACCCACACCCATTGCCCATGCTATACAACTACCCATTACTATGCCTAAATCACCCACTCTTCATTGCATTCCACCATGGGACTTCTCGCAATGCGCCTGCTTCTGTGTCCCCTTATGCAACCTGCACCGTGTTCAGTGGCGTCACCATGTTACTTGCGCAACTGGTACATGTGCCCCCCCCGCCCCTCTTGGCAGTGTCGAACCTGGACCTTTACAACATTCCCTCCTTTGATCGTTCTATCAATCAACACATTTTGGGCTAGCAGCTCTGTACTCTTTTCCTTTGGTACCCATATGTGTTTTTATTGCATTTTCCAAACTACAATCACATCTTATTATAAGGCATATTTGTCTTCAAATCTATTCCCCAACGCTGTCTAACACTACCATAACCCCCCTGAATTCAGCCTGCACCATTTATCTAGTTGTACATTCTCAATCATGCTGCATCTGCCTCTCCCAATGTGGTCTTGCGTGGTCTCCTCCCCGCTATTGCTTGTAAACAGTGTCACAGTTAGAGCTATCCACCATTGGATACCTATCCCCAAATCAGCTTTTTGTTCACCTAGTGCCTTGTCCCATACTCGAGTTTCTGCTGTGGTCCACTTTCCCAGCTCCCTCCACCATCTAGTTATACTCAGTTCCTTAGCATCCTTCCACCTCATAGCTATACTGTGTTTAGCCATTATGTACATCAAGTCTTTGATTTTATTTAATAGTTTGTCTTTTGCATTTCTCTTGTATCGGCCCAGCATGGAAAGCTTCCGGTGTCTGCATATCTAGTTCTATGCCTCCTCGGGCTGCCTTGTGTGCCACCCCTCTCCTGAACCCTTGCACAATCTTACAAGTCCAGCATCTGTCACTCTACATCGGGGACATTCTTGTCTATTTGCACCTTTAAATGTTGCAATGACGGCAGGTGTGAGGTACGCTCTTTGTGTAATGTACAATTGTATTGTAGTCTAGCATTCCTAGAGACCCTCTTATGGTACAATGTCACATCCTTCCATTCTCTATCTTCAAACGTCTTCCCCAATTCCTTTTCCTATTTCTCCCTACACTTAATTGATGAAACATCTATTCAGACTGCATTTGTTGGTCTGAAATCGGCCTCACCTTGTGATGCGGTTCCCCTTCGCATCCTGAAAACCCCTTCTGAGAGCCTTGAGCCTGTTGACGACTGCTATACATTCCTTTTCAATTGGCTGTGTTGTGGATGCTTTAAAGCATGCCGTGGTTTTACCACTGCTTAAGAAAGCCAATCTGGATCCGTGGGTGTCAGCCAATTTTAGGCCTATCTCTCTGCTTCATGCTATCATGAAGCTGATAGAAGCAGTGATCACGCCTCAAATGTCGAGCTTCTTAGAAGCTAATGACTGCCTTCACCCGTTTCAGTCAGGCTTCCGCCCCAAAATGGGGACGGAATCAGTCATGATATCGCTGCTTGTCGATCTTGCGCTGATGCAGGACCGTGGATTGACTGGAGTACTTATTCTCCTTGATATCTCTGCTGCCTTTGATACAGTAGACAACCATATTCTGCTGGGTAGGCTAGAACAGGTGGTTGTTACTGGATCTATCTTGGCTTGGTTTAAGTCCTTCCTCGAGGGTCGTTCTCAGACTGTCTCATTCCAAGGATGTTTCTCTTCCCTTGTTCAGCTGCTCTCTGGGGTCCCACAGGGGTCGGCCTTGTGCCCTCTATTATGTGCGGATGCTGCCCAACCTTATCTCTAACTGTGGTGTGCTCTTTTATTCCTACGCAGATGATACCCAGCTGATATTTCGGCTGGAATCCTATGTGAGCGCACCTCCCAGTCAGCTGCGCAATTGCCTGGAGAGAGTGGGTTCTTGGATGGCAGCTAACTGGCTCCAGTTAAATGGCAGTAAGACCAAGGTGCTGGTGGTGGGCCCAAAAGGCAGTGAACATCTCTGGAATGCACAATATTGGGCAGAATCCCTTGGCACCTGCCTGGTACCTTGTGCTTCTGTTAAAGGCTTGGGCGTGAAACCTCTACGTGATGGGTCTCGTGAAGCCCAAATTTCTGCCATTTGTGGGGCAGGATTTGGAAAATTGAAAGCCCTGCGTAGAATCCTCCCTTTGCTTCCTCTGGAAAATCGCACCACACTTGTAACTGCCTCAATAATGGTTCTATGGATTACTGTAACCGTATCTACTTAGGGCAACCGAAGTATCAAATTCAGAGACTTCAAGTTCTTCAAAATTCAGCGGCCCTACTCGCTCTCCAAGCTCTGCGCTTGACCTCCTCTACTGCTCTACTTCTCCAGCTCCATTGGTTGCCGGTGGGAGCGAGGATTCAGTTCAAGATCTTGTGCATCGTGCTCTCTATAATGTGGGGCCTCGTTATTTGAGGAAAAAGTTGGTGAGGTATTACCCCGCTAGAAACCTCTGGTCCGAAACTCACATCCTACCGAAAATTCCAAAATTTAGTTGCAAGCGCTTGGGTTGTCGATCCTTCTCAGTACTGGCTCCCACCCTATGGAATGCCCTGCCATTCCATTTGAGAATCCAGACTGCATACCTTCCCTTTAGGAAGCTCTTAAAGACCCATCTTGTTGGTTCCCTTACTGCTCATTATGCTGTGGCTTCTTGTTTTGTTAAACTGCCCCCCCTCCTAGCGCCTTGATGCCTTCGGGCCATAGTCTGCACTTTATAAATCATAAATAAATACTTCAATTCTGTTTGCGAGTTCCGGTCTATCAATACCTCATAGATCCTAGAAATGACATGTCCACCCTCTGCCACATTAAGCAGCGTCTCGATTTCTTCACTCCCTATGGTCTCGTCATTGCTATTCGGCCATCTATCTCGTAGTACCCTCATTACCATGTTATGTAAAAGAAACTGTCTTTCGTGTATGCCAGTGGCCTCTTGCAGCTCACCAAAGGTCATCAGCCCCCTTTCATTCTGCAGGTCCCCCACGGTAGATTTACCATGTGCTTCCCATCTGGATCGCACCATTGCCCTACTACCTGGTTTGCCTCCTAGAATCGCCGCCATCGGGGTCTGCGGTGAGAGCGGGTCTATTAGCCCCATAGGACCAAAGGTCCTCTTCCAAATTTGGATGCCCAATTCTACCAGGTAAGGATGACCTATTTGTTCCCTGGTGGGAATCCAAAGTAGGTCCCTTAGGAACCTTCCTTTTATAACCGGCTGCAGCAGCGCCGTTTCTGTCGTGGGGTCATCGGCTATCCATTGCACAACATAAAGTCCTGAAAGAACTGCCTTGGAATATTATACAGGACATTCCCGAAGCAATGCATGAGTCTCGGCAGTGCTACCATTTTTAGCATTGCAGCCCTGCCCACCGCAGACGGGGGTAACTTACTCCAGAACTCCATAGATTTTACCAACCCATTTATGGCCCGTACTGTGTTAAATTCATGCTCCCTTTTAGGGTCATGATAGTTGTTGACTCCCAGGTACCTGAAGGAGTTCTTGTTCCAGGGCAGAGGAAGGACAGGTAAGTCTACCTCAGCCACCGTTGCTGTCGCAGCCAGTGGAAACAAGCACAACTTTTATTTATTCTGATTCCTGTCAGTTTACTTGAGTTATCCAGCACCTCCAGGATGTACGGCAAATTCCACTCCGGATTGCACAGATACAACAACGTATCATCTGCATACATGGACACCACATGTTTACCCCACGTATGTCTATCCCAGCATCTCCATATTCCTGCCGCAAGTACGCCGCTATAGGTTCAGCCGCTATAATGTATAGCATTGGGGACAGTGGGCAGCCCTGTCTCATGCCCCTATATAATTGCCATTTATCTGAGTATGTGCTCCCTGTACGAAACCTGGCCATCGGTTTGGTATATATCAATCGTACCCATTTCATGCACTGAGGCCAAATCTCCATCTTTGTCATTGTGGCATACAACCAGTTCCAGTGTCCTGAGTCAAATGCCTTAGTCGCATCTAGTGAGGCTACTGCGCATTCCGTAGTACGATCTTCCGTGCTGTAAATCACTTGCAGTCTCCTAAAATTCTCTGCAATGTTCCTCCCTGGTACATACCCAGTCTGATCCGGGTTGGATCAGTACCTGTATTACTCTGCAGAGTCTGTGTGCCAGGTTCGCTGTAAGGTTCTTGCTGCCTTGATTTAACAGTGATAGTGGTCTGTAAGATCGGCAATTCGTGCTTGGTTTATCTGGTTTGAGTAACAGAACTATCAGGGCCTCTCTCATGCTCACTGTTAGTATGTTGTCTTCATACACCTCGTTGTACACCTTGGCCATCAGCGGTGCCAGCGCATCAACATAGGTTTTATAGAATTCGCTAGGGAGCCCATCCGTCCCTGGTGCCTTCCCTATGGGCAGTTTTCTAATGGTAGCTACTACATGTTTCTCATCCGATCTGTCCACAGAAGGGTCTAATGTACAATTAAAATCCCCTCCCCAGATCAATATTCCATCCCTGTAGAGTCCCAACCTCGCATACAATGACCTGAAAAACACAGTGGCATCATGATTTGGGGCATAAGTGTTCACAATGCATATCTCCCGGTTTTCCAATATACTGTGATACTGTGTAACATTGCCATACTGCCTTCATTGTCTGTCTTTTGGTCAACACTTTAAATGGTACAACTAGGTTCACCCAAATGAGGACTCTTCTTGTATATGTAGAGTACGTGGAGCCCACCATCACAACCCCCCCCCCCCATGCACCTGCCAGGTTTTTCTGTTTCTGTGCGTCTAGATGCGTTTCCTGCAACAATGCTATCCCTACTTTGTTCCTCTTGATGTACATGCTCACTCTTCTACGTTTCACATAGTTATTAAGCCCCCTGACATTCCATGTCATGATTCTGACAGTGTCAGCCATTGTAATACCATGTCGAGGGTATTAGTGAGGCCGTCAGCATGTTGCCAGCCTCAACAAGAGTGTGATGCAGCGTTTGATCATGCATGCCAGGCTTTCCCTGCCCATCCCTCTCCCCACCCCAAACTCCACTCAAAACAAAACTCAAACTTAACTTGTCCAGCTATACTAGGACTTTCCCGTTTCTGCTCCGTTCAACCTTGTCACTAGACTAGTCTCCTGGTGCCCTACGGGTGAGCCCTGTACAGTAGCCCTTAAACTACTTCTGGTGGGGGGGGGGGGGTAGTGGGTCTGCACTTAGCGTTCCCTCTACTGGGTTTCTGTGACTCTCTATGTTTCTCATGTTATCTTTGTAACATATCTTATCACTCCAGGATAACTTGTAATTCCGATTGCTATGTCGCCTGATCTTCCCCCTGTTATGTGCTTCTCTTAATTGTCAGTTCTGTTGCAGCAGTCTGCGCCGGGTCCTCTCCCTCTCACCTAGGCACGTGGGTTCTGTTCTGCTGTTTCCGGTATCTGTACACTGTCCATCCACTCCTGTGCTTCCATCAGCGTCTCAAACAGGCCTTAGTGGAGCACCTGGCAAAGACCTTCTGATGAGGGCACGATGTGCTCTTTCTATCGTAAACCCCTGGGAGAGTTATTTCTTGGAGCAGCATGTTTTCAATATAGGTAGTTGGATCAGACCCGCCCCCACTCCATCAGGCAGTCCCACGATTCTAATGTTATTTCTGTGTGCACAACCTTGTGCATCTTCTGCTCTATCTTCCAACAGTTTAACTTTCTGCAATAGGATGTCAATGTCATTTGTCGTTTGCACCCTTACTTCGGTATTCTCTTTGACCTGCTCCTCCAATTTCCCTGTGCGTTCCGCTATAGCTTGCACGTCTTGTCATAACAGTCCTAGGTCGATGCCCACTGCATCAATCTTGACCTCAAGCGTTGCTTGTAGTGCCTCAATTGCCTCCAGCATCTGGTGGTTCCCTGTGTCTGCCGTGTCTGCTGGGGGCAACGCCATTTCCTTCTCTTTGTCTTCACTGTCTCCTTCTTGGCGATTGGTTGGGCCTTTCGTAAATGTTTCCAGCGTGGTTTGCTTATGCTTGATCTTGTTGCTCTTGGTCGACATTGTACTTCGCAGGCCTCACGGTGTTCCCTGTGTGCTCTCGTTCCGAGGAGGATGCCCTCCTCTTATAGCCACCAGTGGTCTGTCTATTATTGTTCTTCGGGATCTTAATACTCGGTTTCCTGGGTGGTCCCATCCTACGCCTTCGCCAAGCGTACTGTGCCCTATTGATTAAGGCCGCATCTGTATGACCTTCTTATCCACAGGTTCTCCTCAAGATGTACTGTGATTGCGTAAAGGATTCAGGGTACTGAGTCTTGGCCTGCTCTCGGCCCTCACACTTGCTCCCCAGCTTCGTACCATGTTAGTCGTCGCGTCCCTTGGCTATCCTGCGTAGTCATGTTACTTGTCAGTGTTGCCGTCCTTTAGTGACTGGTCTTTTCTCGTTTCCTTGCAGTTTCCTTATGTCAGGACAGGGGGGTAGCCTGGGGCTTGCTTGGCCAGTTCATTCTGCCGCTTAAACCTTCTCTGTCGCTTATAGTCTCATCTCCTCTCAGATCCTTTGCAGGGGTTCTATTGTCCCTTATGCTTAGCACATATGTGTTGTTCACTGTTCTCCCTGCAAGGCCTGTTGTTCCAGGTGCAGTCCCCCTCCCAGGGTTCTCTTCCGTTATGGCGTAGGGCGAGGTTCTGCTGACTGAGGGCCTTTGCGTGTACTTTTCTTCCACACTTCCCTCGTGGTAGTCCTTAGCCTCAGGGGTCCAATCATGTAACTGTGGGCTTGTTTCTTTCACCCTCTTGGCCCAGTACTGCGTTATGGAGTGAGAAATCCTCCTCCTCCAAAGGTGTTGTCCCTTCTGGAACTCAGTATCGTTCCATTCGTCTCACCACACCATTGTTTGCAACTTTCTTTACTGAGCACCAACTTACATGACACATCAGCTTTGATTGTCTCACACACAGCTTTTCCTGGCCTCCAATCTACCCGCTGTCTTCGTCACCCTTCACACACTATAAGCGGGGGCCTGCACACATGTTGATGTGGCTTATCTCCAGGGGCAGGGGGTGTGTTGTCTTTGGGCGACTTTATCTTATCTGATGCCCGTCCAATGTTACTTTGTAGTGCTGCATCAGTGTTTCAAGGGTTCTGGGGGGCCCTGTTCCTGTACACTTATTTAAGCGACTGGGACCCTCGCCCTCCACTCCTTACCGCCTTCTCCAGTGTGCAGAGGCCTCTTCACCTGCCTTTGCTCTACTTAGGCTCTCTTCGTTGTCGCCTCTGCTGCTTCCTGGGGGGGGAATTCTGCCTTCCCTTCTGTTCTCTAGCTTGTCCGTTTGTGTCCGTTAGTAGCAGTGTGCTCACTAACGATTTCTCGCCGGCTCAGGCACCTGTACTTGCATGTCGGGATGCTGCGGTCACTCCTCTTGTCCGCCGCACCGTCCCACAGCACTCGCAACGGTGTCATTGTCTTGGTCCGCCACTCCGCACTTTCGGGCGCAGGTCTTCTTTGTTCCCGGCACTGCACTGCGGTCTGCAATACGCCAGCCTTCTTCGTGCCACCACTCACGGTACCCATATCCTTGTTACTCTATGCAAACTCTCCCCTTGAGCCTCATACTCCTCCGGCGAGCAACCCCATATCATACAAGCTTCCCCATCAGCCGAGCTGTCTACCCAAAAGGCCTCATAGTTGTCTATATCGGGGATGGTATTGTGAGCATTCCCGGGGGACCCTATTCAGGCATATCTGTTTGTGTGTGTCTTACGCGGGGTGTTGCTTCTTTTACCCCATCAACATTCAGAGGCAGCATACATTTCCACCCTTGCACATTCTTAATCCTAACTGGCATGCACAAAAAGTGATGAACAACAGAACAGTTATCTTAAAAATATTAATCAACCATATAGGGACGCAGGCGAATATGCTATTGATCCAGTTGTCGGGTATTGCTGGGCTCATTTCTTTTGTCATAGTCTCATGCAGTGTGTGCAGCTCTACAATAGCCTCAGTTAAAGTTCTGTTGGCTGCATCGTTTGCAGGCACAAATGTGTAGCAGCTGCTTCCGAACCTCTTGCACAGTCCACCCTCCATTGCTGTCAACAAATCCAAAATATACCTGTTTTGGAGGGCAACTAATCTTACCGCTCTTAGATCCTCCTTTACAGCATTCAAGACCGTTTCCGTTGAATATGCCATCTGTAATACTTCGTAGTGGGTGATCTGGACACTGCCTGGATACCTGGAAGTAGTAATAATGCAAACAAAGTAGACACCTTGCTGAACAAATGATATTCTGGAGGAATGGCCGCCAGTTTGCCAGATGATTTCTTTGACCAGTAATTACTGTCCCAGCAAATTCTCTTCAAGTTCAAGGATTGGGCTGGTCGTGTGTGCACCGCCTGCTCAATGCTTTATTAGTGTGTAAATCTTCATTCAATAGTGCAGGAGGATCATTAAACTAAATGAGTTGTGAACGGGGCACTGCCAAGGCAGGGCTGTGTACGGTGACGAGGGAGCAAGTGCCTCCCCAATCTGGAGGAATCTGGGTGTATGCCTGTGTCCCACATCACCACCATTAGTCGATAAAAACTGCAGTCCCACTCCTCCGTGACGGGATACTCATCACCTTGGTGCATCCGCTATTGGTCTCCAAATATATTGAGACAGTTGATCTAAAACACAAAGAAAAGTGTGTGAGTTTGCTTATGTGCAGATGTAGTTTTTTCTCATCAATCCACATACAGAGCATGAACATGCTTTTTCCAAATAATGGGACAGCTGTCGTTCATTTTTCTCACTACATTTTCTTCGAACCCTACCAGTTCTTCCGCCCTAAATTGCACCATTCCCCCATCCCATGCCCCTTCATAGAAATCGCCCCATTTGATGCGCATTAATGCTCTGGTATGGCACCATGAAATACTTTGGCATTGTGACACTTTAATTTGCTGTGGGTTGTGAACAGTTGCTTGCCCCTTCTGTCACATATTCTAATATAATGTGTTTTGTGGCCCCTTTGTTTGCCGTTTTCGTGAGCTTCATATAATTGACGGCATATACTACCGCGCCCTTATCTATCCATTGCACCGTAACAGAGTGTGCTTGAAACAATCACCTTATTTTATATGTTGACACATGCATCAAACACCCCCCTCTTCAACTGACACTTATTGAGCGAGAAAGAGCTTTGGCATCCCAGTAACTTTTTGAATGAGCGAGCACACATAACATGTCATTGGCCCTCTCTTGCACCCACCCATCTCATGTCGTCATACCATATGTTGTCAGACACAGTACCATGACTGCCCCTAATGTCATCTTCAAATAATTCAGAATTAAATATTTGATGCAAACTCCTTCATTATTACTCGTAGTAGGGGCAAGCTGTCCTCTTTCAACTAAAAAACAAATAAACATAAAACCAACAAAACACTACACTACAACAACATAGCTTATACAATGTCCTTCCCCCTCCTGCTATTTCGATTTGCTGCAACTCCTTCGGCCCGCTCACAGGTTTTCTATACAGCCGGAAGGAAGAGAAAAATGTAATTTACAATTGGTGTATACTTCCCATCAGTCATCCCCCCTCTCTTCACCTGCGAGGGGAGCGCCGCTCTTGTCCCAACAGATGTCTGTAAGATGAATCCATGGATGCCTTTGGGCCACCTTAACTGCGGTTGGGGTGCAGTACGTCACAGTGAAGGGTCCAGGGAAGTGTGGTTCCTTCCAAGATCTTGTGAAGTTGCGGACAAACACTTTATCGCCTGGATAGAGGAGGAGTTGTGCTGTAAAACTCTGTCTTTTGCTGAGGGAGTGCCTGTGCTTGATGTCGGGTCGGCAGCCCTACCCTGACATTGTCGAATCTGTCGCAAAATGTAGGTGAGAGATTTTGTGAGCTTATGCAAATATACTTTGAATTAATCTCCAAAGAGTTGGGCAGTGCTGTTAGCGTCCACAATTGTGCTTGCAGGAGTGAGAGGTGCATGCATTCTCCTGCCAGAGACAAATTTGTGCGTGTGGAGGGGATTTGCGTAGTACAAATAAAGCTAGCAACAACCAATAGAGGCAATTCTTGCCAAATGTTGCTGTTAGCTTTGCAAGGTGCTCTTTAAGCACACCATTGAAGCACTCAACAAATACAATGACTTTGGGGTGGTACGCAGAGCACAGTTTGTGCTTAATGCCCAGTAAGGAGGTTACCTCCTTAAAAAGATCGTTGGCGAAGTGTTGTCCGTTGTTGGACCTCAAAACATGTCATACCCCCACCTTGGGAATACTTCAAGTGCTAAATATGTGGTGGCAAATTTGTTGTTATGAACTCAAGCCAATGTGAAAAGGGGCATGCAACGATGTTCATGTACCTATCGATCCAGCATATCGACATTGTCAATATGCAAATGCTGGAAGGGCTCCTCCAGGCGTGGTTGTGTTGCCTTAACAGTTTTAAGTGTGTGCCCTGCTGTACATTTCTGGCATGATACACAGTTATTTACAAACTCAGTTACCAGTTCGTGCAACTTAGGCACAAACCATTGTTTGTTTATCTCTGCAATGACATGCTCTTTTCACACATGTGCTGGGTAATGCAGCTGCTCTAGGGTTGTTTGGAGCAGCCCCTGTGGCATCACCGGTTTCCCTGTACTGTTCTGTATCCAACAGTTGGTTGGGGTGTGCTTACACCTTCTTATGCGCCAGTATCTATCAAAATCCTGTTTGTGATATGTTCATTTCTCACAATGAAGATTTAAGTTCATATCTTTGCATGAGGTATTTATTTGTGCTTGTATCCCATGGTGGATGACCGGTGTTTCGGCAACCGAGCTTTGCCTTTTTTTAAATCCGGGCTATTTTAGTTATCAACAAAAAAGGAAAATACAATAGAAGACATGGTTGGTTTTTACATTCATACAAGTCAAAAACAAGACACATCATGAGTTGTCTACATAGAGCAATTTGTGCGTTTCATTGACTCTTTGTGATTCCATGAGAAAATAAATTAAAATAACAGCGTGGAAGGGTATGATAGGCATAAGGTAATTCTATATAGCGCTCCTATATACCTGCATCATGGAGCCTGGGGTGGTGAGGGTGATGGAAAAGTGAAGGAAATGGTGGTTGTGTAACATGGGTTGCTTTAAATAGTTAGTTTTTTATCCTAATATTAGCAAAGTTCATATTTTCACAAAAATGTATATATGTCTTACCCTTTGGGTAATGGTATCCAAGATAAGTAATTGCGTCGTGCCGTTATCGTAATTCTAAGGCTCAATCCCTCCTATAAGAGAAATAAGCACAATACGGTGTGTAACTTCCTATTTATAACTCGTGAGATTAGTCGAGGCAATTTTAAGAACTGTTGCTGGGCGAGCATACTCGAATATTAATAAATCAAAGGTTGTTACAATTTTAGTTTTAAATTGCATGTTTGAATAATAATATATCAAAGGTTGTTACAATTTTAGTATTTAGTTACATGGTAAAAATGCATGGTTGAAAAAAACTGTAGTCCCTGATGAACCATGTTCTTGCGCCCAATTACGCACAATAATCAGTGTTTAGTTAATGCTCTCTTGTAATTATACTTCTAAATTGGGATTTAGAAGATATTGCTGCTTCTGAGATCAAATCGGGTGTAGGCATGCGTCTCTGCATGTTCCTAGGAACGTGGGACAGAACAGTACAGGCCCCTGTTTCTAGGTGGGCTTCCTGCAAATTTCAGGGCTTACCTCAAAATTATGATTCTTCCGCTTCAAGTGTCATGTGAGATTGCGTCCTCGCTGGGAGTTCCCTTGTTACTATAGAGCGTGTTTAGGTGCGTTTGTCCTGCCTTCCTTTCGGTTGTGGCAGCCATAATTTGGGCTCATTTGCCGTGTCTGCCTCGGCTGTAGGTGTGTTCTATCCCGATTAGTGTTGATTTTGAAATATTTTGAAAAAGGCATTAGAGATGCCCCATTTCTTTTGGCATTAATAGCCTTAAATAATGTGTTTACGTTATCCGTGTTATCAATTTAAAAATGAAAAAAACACATTAGGAAATAAAATGACCCATATATTTATGAGAGACAGGTGCGCTTGATGAAAAATTGGCATACCATTTTGAACATTTTGCATTATGTCCTTTGAGAATACCGAAGTCCTGTGATTGTTATAATTAGCTGAAGACACTAGAATGCGACCAAATGTTGTGGGTGCATTGTAAAATGATTAGCACAAAATATCCTAGTGTAACAATGTCATGTAATAATGTGTAATAATGGAATAATGTCATGAAACAATGTAATGAGGGTGAACAACTCAGTTTAATCTTAGTAAAGCCCAGCAACTAAATTGCACGTAACAGGCAAAGCAGAGATAAACAATCCCTGTTTTGGACCATGAAGGTGAGTATATTTACCACAAGAACCATAATAATGCATTGAACCTTAGAAGGGTTTAAGGTCACTATTTGTTTACCAACGAGTTTCCCATTTCAAAAATGTTAAGCAAAATATCTATTTCCAAGACAATACATTTTCTAACTTGTACCAATACACGTAACACGTGAATCAGACATGACAGGTGGCCAGGACGCATAAGTGAGGAGTTTAAGAACTACAATAACCACAATGCACCCACAACATTTAGTCACATTCCAGTGTCTTCAGCTAATTGTAACAATCACAGGACTTCGGTATTCACACAGGGCATTATGCAAAATGTTCAAAATGGTACGCCAATTTTTCATCAAGCGCACCTGTCTCTCAAACATATATGGGTAATTTTATTTCCTAATGTCTTTTTTCATTTTGAAATTGATAACAAGGATAACGTAAACAAATTATTTAAGGATATTAATGCAGAAAGAAATCGGGCATCTCTAATGCCTTTTTCAAAATATTTCGAAATCAACACTAATCGGGATAGAACACACCTACAGCTGGGGCAGACACGGCAAATGAGCCCAAAATATGTCCGCCATAACCGAAAGGAAGGTAGGACAAACACACCTAAACAAGCTCTATAGTAACAAGGGAACTCCCAGCGAGGAAACGATATCACACGACGCATGAAGTGGAAGAATCATATTTTTGAGGTAAGCCCTGAAATGTGCAGGAAGCCCACCTAGAAACAGGGGCCTGTACTGTTCTGTCCCACGTTCCTAGGAACATGCAAAGAGGCATGCCTACACCCAATTTGATCTCAGAAGTAGCAATATCTTCTAAATCTTAACTTAGAAGTATAATCACAAGAGAGCATTAACTAAACACTGCTTATTGTGCGTAATTGGGCTCAAGAACACGGTTCATCAGGGACTATGCAGTTTTTTTTTTTAACCATGCTTTTTTACCATGTAACTAAATACCAACATTGTAACAACCTTTGATTTATTAATATTCGAATACGCTTGCCCGGCAACAGTTCTTAAAATTGCTTCGACTAATCTCACAAGTTATAAATAGGAAGTTACACACCGTATTGTGCTTATTTCTCTTATAGGAGGGATTGAGCCCTACAATTACGATAACGGCACGATGCAATTACTTATCTTAGATACCATTACTCAAAGGTTAAGACATATATACATTTGTTTGAAAATTTTCACTTTGCTAATATTAGGATGAAAAATTAACTACAATTTAAAGCAACCCATGTTAAACGGCCACCATTTCTTTCACTTTTCCATCACCGTCTCCACCCCAGGCTCCATGATGCAGGTATATAGGAACGCTATATAGAATTACCTTATGCCTATCATACCCTTCCGCGCTGTTATTTTAATTTATTTTCTCATGGAATCACAAAGAGTCACTGAAACGCACAAATTGGTCTATGTAGACAACTCATGATGTGTCTTGTTTTTGACTTGTATGAATGTAAAAACCAACCAAGTCTTCTATTGTATTTTCCTTTTTTGTTGATAACTAAAATAGCCCGGATTTGAAAAAGGCAAAGCTCGGTTGCCGAAACACCTGTCATCCACCAAGGGCTACAAGCACAAATAAATACCTTATGCAAAGATATGAACTTAAATCTTCATTGTGAGAAATGAACATATCACAAACAGGATTTGATAGATACTGGCGCATAAGGTGTAAGCACACCCCAACCAACTGATCACGTACTAACGGAGTAGAGGGGCTCATAGTCTCCATGGATGCTCAAAAAGAAACAAGGAAATCAAGGTTTGCAACTCAGTTCTTTGCACCTTCAGCTTGTCAAATGAAAGGTCTATCAATCCAATGTACAACAAAAGAAAGATTCCTCCTCTTCCTTGAATAGTGATTTTCAGTTAATCAAATATCATCAATGATATACTTAATCAGGATGATTTGCTTCAGCTTACAAATGTCAAAGAACCATAGCTTCTTGGAAGATTCAAACAAACACAGCTTCTTGTAAGATTTAAAGAAACTTAGTTTCTTGTATCGGCTCTTCTTTCAACACCATAAATCATAGTTGGTATCTTTGCCAGGATAACTTCACAGCACTTCCACCCGTTTTATTCTCATACCAGGCCCAGTTCTACAAGGATGCACCATGCGGGTCAACTCGCTTGCCCGATAGCTTTCCACATTCAACAATACTTCTGAAGTTCTAAATCTACGGACAACCAAATGTTTACCACAGCTTCAGCAGTTTGCAATTTTGTGACTTTTAACTTTTCAGAAAAAACAAGACAGAATTCACATTAGTGTTCCTCAACACTTTCATGTAAACAAGGCACC
The DNA here is from genome assembly GCF_040938575.1 of Ambystoma mexicanum. Classification (NCBI taxonomy): domain Eukaryota; kingdom Metazoa; phylum Chordata; class Amphibia; order Caudata; family Ambystomatidae; genus Ambystoma; species Ambystoma mexicanum. The sequence continues at coordinate 1,058,885,023 of NC_090926.1, read as the reverse complement.
CTTCTCAACATTCACCTTCCAGAAGGGCAGCCTCTTTGCCACTTTTGTCTTTCTGCAACCCCAATAACCAAAATGCATTTAAGGATGTAATTCTACCTTTCCTCCTTTTGGCTTTGGCAATATACGTTTTTATACCAGCTTCAAATTTTAGGCAACAGTCACCATTAACAAGCTTTACCCTTTTAAGACATTGCATTTGCTCCTTCTCTTCCTGCTGCATCATTAGCTTAGTGGCATGCCTTGGTGTTAGAGTCCTTTGACTCTAGACAATGCTTGTACCCCTCTTAACTTTGGGCAATGCTTGTAGCACTCTTGGTTTTGGGCAATGCATGTACCACTCTTGGCTTTGGACATGCTTGTTTGATCCCTGGAACTCACAATTTAAAGTTCAGTCACTTAATTTCAAAGCTGCAATGTTTTCTGCTGCTTTACATGTGTTCCTCCAGTAAGCCTTCACTTTAGAATAATTTTTATGCACACATGATTAGTATTTCAGCTGCTTTCTTCATTTGAATATGCAATTAATACTTTTCAGGCAGTTTCACTCATATGTAAATGTTACTTTTGTTGCAATCATTGTCGGATAATCACCGGTCAGGTTAACAGCAATTTCACTCGCACACACTCAAGTGCTTCCCCTTTGCTACTGCTGCCTGCCTATGTTGTCACAAGGGATTACAACACTCGGTAACACTCACCGGCTTCTGTCTTCGATCCCTTTGCATGCTGCAGGACTTCCACTGCTTTAGCTCCTTTCCAAAGGGACGCACTTCTTTGTTGAAGTTGCCTTCGTTCCCGCCATGCAGTCACAGAGCTCAATTTGCTCTGGGGACCCATCTCCCAGCCACGGTCTGCTGCACGCTTCCTGCTGCGAAGTCTCTGCAATTCGGTACACATGGGGGAAAAGCCATCACGCTTTCCGCTGTGCAACCTCTGCACTTCAGATTTAGGGGGAAACGACCCTCTCAAGATCAGCAGCTGAAATCTGCTCTACTTTGTGGTCCAGGCGCCCGCTCCTGCCTTCAACCTCTGCATGGACTGCCAGCAATGTGCTGTCCTTCTGCAATAACTGCTGCTGCTGCTGCTGTTCAATCTAATGGCCTTCACCTGAGGGGGCCTTTTAAGCCTCTCTATCTCCCTTAAATGTAGGTCATTAGCATTAACAAGCTGACCACTTCTGCAACATTGCTCTTGAGCCCTCTTCCTCTTCCCAGTACTTAGGGAATTATGGGACTTGAAGTCCCCAACAACAAAATTAGGTTTTCATATTTCTTCTACTCTGCAATAATCCATTAGAAGTGTGGGACCTTGGGGAAAATTAAACAACGGGGTTTCCCAGTCATCCTGACCTGTCTTCCCCCCATGTGATCCTCCTGCAGAACACCACACCCAAGGTCGGGATCAGGAAGTGTCTGCCCTTCCCGGGCCACATGAGAAGGGTCCCAGGCCAGGTTTTCTGAGGGAATCTATGCGGATTCATCACATAACCTTCCCCTAATGTCGCTGGTTTCCTCAGCCTCTATGGGGAATCGAGAAAGCAAATCAACATTACCTTGTTCCTTTCCTTTCCGATGTTCCACAGAGAAACAATAGGGCTGTAAATCTAAACACCAGTGCATGAATCTAGCATTAGTATCTTTTATTAAACTTAACCATTTATGATGAACATGATCAGTAATTAATCTGAACTTTATACCCGTTAAATAGTATTTCAAGTATGTTTACAGCCCATTTGATGGCAAAGGCATCGAACACCAGAGTAGCATAGTTATTTTCCTGATCAAACAGTGTTCTACTAATATAGAGGATAGGATGTTCTATACCATCATGGATTTGAGGCAATACTGCCCCAAGACCGATATGTGAAGCATCTGTTTGCAAAATAAACAGTCTATTGAAATCTGCCACTTTCAGAACAGGCTCACTACACAATATATGCTCCAATTTAGCCAAACATTTTTTATCTTCTGACTGCTATTTAAGTTTTTGTGGTGCTACATTCTTAAGTTGATCCCAACTACTTTACAGCAGATCTAGCCAAGCTACATTTTTTGGGGATTGGTCGTAAGGCATGCTTACCGTAATGCCATGGTAACCTGGTACAGATGCGACACATGTTTAGGCCAGGTTTTGCTATATATGATGGCATCAGTATAAGCCCCACAAAAAGATGACAAAGGTTTTAATACTTGATCCATCAGCATTTTGAAAGTAGCAGGAGCCCCATGTAATACAAAAGGTAATGCTTTAAATTGGAATAACCCAAGGGGAGAGGAAAAGGAAGTCTTGGGTTTATCACCTGGGTTGACTGGTTCTTGCCAATAACCTTTAGTCAGGATGATGGTGGAGAGGTATTTGGCATCTCTGTCATGATGCATACCCCCGGGCATCCAGGCCACGTCCATTAGCCCCGGGAGCAGGCATCATGTCGCCTTGAGAAAACCCAGCAACCTCTGCCCCCCAGGGGCTGTCTGGGTTCAGTCCTGGCGCCTATGGCGCCAGGCTTATATTGCGCCAGGCCAATAGGTGCACACTTACCTGATGCAGACCATGCTCCAATAAGATCCAAGCCCATGTGAGGCCTGGAAGGGACTACTTTACCTTAGGGACTATTTTGTTACTCGGGTTTGGTCGGGGAGGAATACCTACCTGGGACTACTTTGGAGGCTATTTAAACCACGCCCGAAGAGCAGCACACGCTTTGCGTTATTCTGCATCCAGCAGCATAACGTTTACCGTGCCAGCAGCAGCATCCCGCCTTCTGCCACGCCCGCCTCAAACCTGGAGCACCTAGAAAGACGGAAAGAAGCAAAGGTTAGAACAAGAGTATTACCTGATTTCTTACCTGATTCCGGATTCATCGCATCTTCAAACCAGAGGAAAGACTTTGTTTTAAACGTGTCGCATTGCCAGCAGCAGCGCCGCGCCATACTCACTGTTCCACGCAGCATCTCTTCGATCCGACGCTGTCTCCATCTTTACATCGCCGAATCCCGGCACCTAAGGGGAACAAGAAACAACAAGGTGAGCAGAGAGAACAGACGGAGACAATCTCTTTAGCCGCCATATGCTTACCTGATTTAACCGCCGGAGGTATAATTCATCAGCACGCCACATCTTCAATTGCCGCACCTGTAAAATAAGGAGAAAGCAGCAAGTTTAACCCTTGGCATTATTTACCAGACAGTGTTGGGTAACACAGACATTTACCGGAGCGCTTTCAGCTGTCAATCTTCTTATTGGGTCAAAGCTGCAAGATAAAAGAGTAATTGGACAGGAGTGAATTCCAGACATTTTGAACTCTTACGAACTATATACTTACGGCTCTTCGCCAGGACCTTTTGGAGTCAGGATTCGTCTACAACTCTTCCAATATCTTCAGGCCAGTGAAGTAACTGGTCATCAACGCGCCCCTGTGTGCTTCGCAGGATGGAGGGCTCAGTGGGGGTGCTATCACTTGAATCCACAAGTGGCTAAATCCATCTCTTCACTTGTAGGAGAATATTTCTAGGGGTCAAGCAGACAAGATTAGGAGGGCAGATCCAGTCAGTCATCGCTGCACTACGCATCACGTGGGTGGAGGCCGCAGCAGTCCGGGTCCGACCGACGCCCCTGTGGGAGCCAGGTGAGCGTAACAATCTCCTAGTCTATCAATTAAGTCATCCATCCTGGGCATCGGATGGCTATCAAATTGGGACACTTCATTAACTTTTCTGAAATCTATACAGAATCTCCAAGAGTTGTCTGATTTGGCAACTAAAACAATAGGAGAAGACCAAGGACTTTGTGATCGTCAAGTAATATGTGTCTTTAACATAGTCTCTATTTCTTCCTTGATGATCTGCTATAGAGTTGTTGGTGAACTACTTGTGCAGTGAGAGTACGTATATAGTGATATACTCCTTTCACCCCTCCTGACTCAGGTCTAAACACATCAGGAAATGGTTGTAAGCGGTCTAACAAGTCTTGCTTCTGATTTTGAGATAACTCGGTATAGGATAACTGATTAGCCTCATATCGTTCCAATAAGAGGTTTGTTAACCTGGTGGAAACCTCTCTCTGGATTTTCTTTCTACTCTTTACGTAGATTGACATGATAAATATGGGTTTTAATTTTCCGATCAGGTTGTGAGATCTTATAATTATGGGGTCCCTTTTGTTCAACCACTTCATATGGCCCATGCCATCTAGAAAGCATCTTGTGATCAGATGAGGGAAGAAGTACAAATACCTGTTGACATATGGAAAAAGATCTCATTACCGCTTTCTTATCATAACAGTCTTTCTGATGTTCCTGATCTCTAATCATATTAAGGTGGGCTATATTTCTAACGGCGGTCATATGCTCTTTCAATCGTTGGGCGGTTTGGGATAATTGAATAGTCGCCCTTTCTCTTCCCGGGTTTCACGCGACATATCCAGCACATCCCTGGGTTCTCTTCCATACAATAGTTCAAAGGGAGAAACTCCAGTAGATAACTGAGAATTGCCAACAGGGCCCACGGTATCGTAACATCCCAATTGTTTCCATCTGCCTCAAATAATTGCTTTAAGATATGTTTAAAAATGTGGTTTTATCCAGTGCTCCAGGAAAGATTTTGGAGTGGGAGTATTTTACTCCCAATTTTTAGAATTAGAGAGTAAATCCAATTTCAAGAGAGTAATAATGATTTACCCCCTTCGCAAGAGAGTAAAAAGTGTGCGGAAAATTAAAACTTTGTTTGAAAACTTAAGTGACAAAACCGCTGTATTTCATAGAGGTTCTAAGTAATGTATTGCATCTGTGGAAAACATTTGGCCCCACACAAGAACCCTTTAGATGCATACTACCCAGCTTCATCTTCATGATAGTTGGGCACAAACTCTGTTAAGAGTTACTACAGATGCCACCTAGTTACATTGGGTGATTCATAAATCAAGACCCTCACTCTACCAGCATCGCTTCTCTGCCTCTCAGGCCTTCTGTTGCTGCCTGGCACTACCTGCTCGACAAGCACTCCATATTTTTGCTCCATCTCTTCTTCCCTTTTCAACTTTGTTTCCCCCATCTCTCACTTTTTAACGCTCTGCCTCTCACCCTTAAATGTTGCAACGCCACATGTTGTGGTCTGTTTCTCTGTCACTCTGCCTCTCCCATCGCTGCATTCTATTGTTGCTTTTTACCCTCCTATATCTCGCTGTATTGGTTGATAGCACTCCTCTTCCAATCTCATATCCTTACTCTTGCTATATCTGTTTTTTCATTTTCTCGGTTGTGGTTGCTACTTCTTTTGATTATCTTTCTTGCACTGTATCTTATGTTATTGGCCTTCCCTCCTCTAGTCTTGCCTTTCTATTTCCATCTCTCCCCACCTGCTGTTGATCTGTGTTTTATTTTACTGTCTCCAAATGTCTCTTTTGCTCCGCTTCTAGTCCTAACTCCTATTGTGTATTTGTCCTATTTTAACAGTTTCCCTTCACTTTTTGTTGCCCTATCATGTAGCTCATTGCTCTCTCTTCCTGGTGCTCAAATTCCTGTTTTAGATTGTCTAGTATGTTCTCTGTCCCTTCGCCCCCCCCCCCTTCCGCCACACCTTTGTTCTTCTGTATTGCTTAGGTTCAGAGTTGCTCTTCCGCTCCTGTTTTTTTGTTAGTCTTTAAACATAGCACCAATAAATATCCAAAAAGCTGAAAATGCCTTTTCTATTTAGAAATCTAGTGCAACTTTACCATTGGGTGCTCCTTTTGGATGTGTGCAAACCTTTGAGCCATTAGGCTGGGAATTATAGAGTTAGAGGTTTGTCTCACCAGATGCAGCACTTGCTTGAATGCAGATGCTTTACCAACACATGAATGCCATTACAAGTACAAGAGCCCGTATGAGATGTGTGTTCTGAGCCATTACAGGTGTAGCAGCCTCGATGAGGTGTGTATTCTGAGCCATTACAATTATAGAAGCCCTGAAGAGTTGTGTGTTCTGAACCATCACAGGTATAGCAGCCCTGATGAGGTATGTGTTCTGAGCCATCACAAGTATAGCAGTCCTCATGGGATGTGCTTCTTCTGAGCCATTACATATATTGCAGCCCAAATGAGATGTCTGTTCTAAGCCATTACAAGTACAGTGTTCGTCATGGTATGTGCATGTTCTACTTCTGAGCCATCACAGGCATAGCAGCCCTGATAAGGTGCATGCTCTGAGTCATTACACATATAGCAGTCCTCATGGGATTTGCTTCTTTTAAACCATTACAAGTATAGCAGACCAAATGTGATGTGTCTGTTCTGAGCCATCACAGGTATAGCAGCACGACAAGGTGTGTGTTCTGAGCCATAACAAGCAAAGCAGCCCTGAAGAGTTGCATTCTGAGCAATCTCAGGTTTAGCAGCCCTAATGGTTTGTGTGTTCTGATCCATTACAAGTATAGCAGCCCTAATGAGGTGTCTGTTCTGAGCCATCACAGATATAGTAGCCCTGATGAGGTGTGTGTTCTGAGTCATCACAGATATAGCATCCCTGATGAGGTGTGTATTCTGAGCCATTACACATATAGCAGTCTTCATGGGATGTGCTTCTTCTGAGCCATTAAAAGTATAGCAGCCCTGAGAAGTTGTGTTCAGAGCAATCAAAGGTATAGCAGCCCAGATGATTTGTGTGTTCTGAGCAATCACAGGTATAGCAGCCCTGATGAGTTATGTGTTATGAGCCATTACAAGTAAAGCATCCTGGATGAAATGTGTGTGTTCTGAATCACTGAACATTTAGTAGTCATTTTGATAAGTCAAAGGTTAAGTCAACTGTGTTACAATTGAATGTAACCTGCATCTTAAAGGCATATCTCAGATGCAGACTCACTAACTCAACTATTAACATGATTTGAACTAACAGGCTACACAATAATCACTGCAGCAGGGTTATTGACCCACTGAGCTGCCTTTCCCAACAGGCTGTTGACACTGAAAGGCACATAGGGTTAGGGCACTGGCAGTTCCATGTGAGGCTTGCCTGACATAAATGGCTTGTCAAAAGCTCTAAGCCTGTTCGGTCTATCCTATATTAGTCCAGAGATTCATAATGAGGCCTTGAAATGTGCTAGATTTTTGGCAGTGGGACTCAGTAATCTGAAATGGGAGAAGCAGAAGTTTTGAAAAGCGCAAGACCGAGTAGAAGGGATTGAAGTATATGCCAGCAATGCCATCTTAGTCGGAGGTTGGTGGAAAGAGCTCAGATACTGTTCTTGCTCTGTACTTTAGCTCGCTGCAGAAAATGCCAACACATGTTCGTGCTTTCTTAACAGCAGCTCTGTTAAGAAATTCTGGTACTGTCCCGAAAACATAGCAGTCCTGCTAAGAAATCTGGGCATGATGCAATCAGCCCAGCTGTGAATATTTGGCATTGTGCCATGACATCCATAAGGTATAGCCGTTCCGTTGATAAATTAGGCTACTTTGCCTGAATATATAGCAGTCCTGTGGAGAGGTACAGGTACAATCTGTGCCCCTGAAAATATATACCTGTATCCATTATAGCTGCTTGCAGTGGGTGATCAGAAAGGGAGTTACATTTCAGACCCCATGCCTAGCTATGCAATTGGTGTGCTTCTGTGATCACATGAAAACACAGCCAATTAAGCAGAAATGCAGCGCTTGTTTTAGACAATTTTCATTTTACATAATACTACCTGTATCCTAAAGACCAGTGAAAAGCATGTATGATTCAAGATGCTTTAACAACACTGTAGCCTACAAAATGCAGGCAGTTGAACAAAGTGAACAAAACACAAATTCCCTTTTACATTACTCAAAGTATTATCTTGATAGAACCATTAACAGAGGAGAGTGTTAAAAAATTAAACAGACCAGGACTCTTCCCAGTTGCTTCTTTCAAGGAACTGTGTTGATTACTAAAGTAAAGAGTGAATTTGGAAGTGAAAGGTAGCCCAACTTGCAGGGGTACCCCTTAATTGTACGGGTACCTCTAATCACGCTCACACCAGATTAAAGTTCACCCCTCTAGGGAATTAAGGTCAAGAGTCCTTATCTTGCGAGGATAACAAGTTCAATCTGTACAGAAGTGAGGATGGGGCAAAGAACTCTGCTCCCTGAACTGTGTATTCTGTCCTTAACCGTTCCCAGCTCCTCCAGACTACTGGTGCCAGGCAGGCGCCTTACATACTTCTTGAATTGGTCACTGGATACTGGCATGGCTTAAACCAAAATGGTCCTTCATCCCTACAAGGGGAGATCTGCAGTCTTCCTTCCTGCATGGCCGGTGATGTCTGTTTTAGGTCATATTACTTTACACATCACTAGCCTATGCAAATATACACTGTAGCTATCACTAGCCAATGCAAAAATACACTGTAGCTTAATTTTCCATCATTTTGCTACCCATAAACATTTAAATATAAACACATTTTCCTGTCACTCCATACTTCGCTCATTATATTCATATTTTTATCTGGTCCAGTAATTCCCCTTAAAACCTTGTTTTTCATAATTCTGCATTGTGTGCATTGAGCTTTTAGCCTGAATGGGGTTTTGATGGACAGCAAACAGCTGCTGAGTTACATGCTGGCCTGCCAGAGTCAGCGAACACCAGGCAATGCCTTTAGTCTATTTTTAGAACAGGTTGCATTCCTTTTGCCAGAGAGCCTACTTCTGTCGTGCGTTGAGAAAAACTAAATAGAATTTAACATTTTTACAAATGTATTCAGCTAATAGTTATTTGCACCTTAAATTTAAATAACTGCCTTCTTTTTAGTGCCCCTTCTCTCCCCTGGACTCTTGGAGTGCTTCGAAACAGTTAAAAGAAGTCTTGCCTAATTCTAAAGCGCTGGGGAAGCTTGGAAATGAAGGAAGACGCAAGCTCCTTCCCAACACAAGCTGCTGCTTGCCAGGCTGTCACTAGTGAGCTCCATGATTTATGGGGGTGCTGCCATAAATAGCCTGTGTAAGTGGTATGCAAGGAAGAATTGATAGGGCCGTATTGACAAGATTTCTGTGCGTAAAAAGACATGATACACACCTTATCTGGAGGGCTGTTTGTATCTTTCAATCAATCGATCAGTCTGTGGATGATAAATAGAAGTTCTTAGCGTTTTAATCTGAAGAATTTCCTTCAGCCATAGGTTTACTAATAAAGGTAGACCCTTGAGCTGTCAAAATAAATTTCTTTTGGAAACCCAGTTCGGGAAAATAATTGAAGTAAATGTTTCAGAATCTGCTGTGAAGTATTGTCCCGTAAGGCAAAGGCTTCAGGGTACCGGGTTGCATAATCTAGAATGACTATAATATGTACTTATTACCCAATTTTGATGTTTGTAATGGTCTGACTTTGGCCATCCCAATTCTAGAAAAAGGAACATCAATGATTGCAAGAGACCGGGAGGTGACATTTTAGTACTGGTCTTCTGATACAAGTCACACATGCTTATGAATTTCTTGATATCGACATAAATAATTGGCCAATAGAATCTATGATCAAAAATTAGCTAAATGTCCCCCAGTCAAATGAGCATGTGACATTTCCAGTACAATATTCTAATGACTCCTAGGGATCACAATCTGTGTTCTTGGTTTACCCCATGGGTCTACATCCCATCTACGCTACAACCCATTCTTTTGGGGAAAAAGGACCATTTTTCTTCCTTCCCTCTTCCCCACTTGTTACCTGATTTAAAGGTTTCTGCTGGCAAAATATAATTATGTTGTGCAAAAGCTAAATCGGGGATAATTGATTCCTCTCTTTCTATATGAACTGGGATTTTTGGGGTCAAGATCAGCCTCTCCAAAACCCGGAGTCCTCTTCCAGTTTGTTTACATTTCTTTGGTTCTTCTGGTTTTGGAAACATAGCACGTTCCAATATGCTTTTGGCTATCCTTTCTCTGGCTTAATCTGGTATGCCTTCTTGCTATCATTTTGCATCAACACTTTAATATCTCCTCAATAGTCCGGATGAGTCACTTCTGCCAATACATCCAGATCATAATGCCAGGCTAGGCCCGACGTAGAGGCAAGGCGGACATAAGTACCCTTCGAGGGAATAAGAATCAAAGCTGTGGATATCAAAGCTCTTTCACCCAGTCGAATCAATTCTCCCCTACTGCTGTCTTTCTTTCGCTTTCTCTCTCTCTCTCTCTCTCTCTCTCTCTCTCTCTCTCTCTCTCTATATATATATATATATATATATATATATATATATACACTGACAAAAAAAAAGTTGTTAAAGTAATGTTATGGTTAAGATGCACTAGTAAAAACCTATGCAATTCAATAGACACACATTGTTACAGGGACATTATGGTTACAGGTAAAACAGAAAAAACCCAGAAATTCGCCAGTTATGGTAAGCTAAGCAGCCATAACTCGCGCTACCACGGTGCAAGGACTAACCCCTATGACATCAAAGATGACATCACAAATGTCATTGATGACATGACTGATGACATCACATGTGTATTTAGTTTTTATGACAAGCCTCCACAAGGGATTGGCATTGTAATGTTGGCAGAAAACTATCAGAGATCATTGGAGGAACTATCATGAGATAAACAGTTCATTAACCAATGCATTCCTATAAACACCATTGCATTACAGAGTTCTTTCCAGTACATGACCCAACTCGTGTAGAAACGTAGGCACTGTCTGCAGCATGCATCATACAGGTGCACTATTCAAAATCTTTGCATGTTGGATAGTAAAATGTTGAATGCTTTCATTTCAAAGTTTTGTGTACTGTGCAACATGTAATAAGTAGCTAAGAATGCCTCACTTACTACATAATGGTAGTACTATACACAAAACATAAAGAGACGACAACGCATACAAATATGAGCATAAACAAGGAAAGGAAAGTTAGCAAAACAGTAGCAGTACTACCAGAATGTGTTCATACCCGAACTGATTATCTTCATGCACAGAAATGATTGCTGTGTTTCAGGCTTACTTCTTCCCCTATGTATATGTATCATATCATGTGCCTGAACCCTAAGGAAAGTAGTGTAAGACCATATGAGAAGGGTAAGGTCAACAAATATAGTACCTTTTCAATTTTTAGTTCCTGACTCTCAGTGAAGAAATGTACCCGGTATACATATGCCACTGAACAAAAAATGAGGGAGCCACACATGTGATGTAATCAGTCATGTCATCAATAATATTTGTGATGTCATGGGTGTTAGTCCTTGCACTGCACAGTGGTAGCGCGAGCTATGATTGCTTAGATTACCATAAATGGCGAATTTCTGGGGTTTTCGGTTTTACCCGTAACCATAACGTCCCTGTAACGTTTGTCCATTGAATTGCATAGGTTTTTACTAGTGCAACTTAACCATAACGTGACTTCAACAATGTTTTTTGGTCAGTGAATTGCATAGGTTTTTAGTAGGGCACTGTTACCAGAACGTTCCTTTAGCATCATTTTTTCAGTAACGGTGATAGGCTTTTAGTAGCGCAACTTAACCATAACGACCCTTTAACAATGTTTTTGTTAGTAAATTTCATAGGTTTTTAGTAGGGCGCTGTAACCAGAATGTTGCTTTAGGATAATGTTTTTAGTAAAGGTGATAGTTTTTTAGTAGCGCAACTTAACCATAACGTCCTTTGAATAACATTTTTTGTCAGTGAATTGCATAGGTTTTTAATAGGGCACAGTAACCATAACGTTCCTTTATCATAGTTTTTTCAGTGAAGGCGATAGGTTTGTAGTAGCGCAACTTAACCATAACGTCCCTTTAACAATGTTTTTTCACTGAATTTTATAGATGTGTCACGCTATCCTCTCATTCCGTCCCTATTTCACAAGCATCTAGGACAGGCAATACTCACACTGTATCTAGGACAGGTAACACTCACAATGCATCTAGGACAGGCAACACTCACAATGCCTCAGTTACCCCAGCCATGTTCCCATTTCCTGTCACTCACAGTGGACGGGTGTCACGTGAGCGGATTTACCCCGAGGGCCACACACGCAGACTCGGGGGTTCCCCGTTCCTTCACTGGCATCTGCCATGGCATCTGCAGGAGGGAGCTCGCAGATGCCGGCTGCAGGACGCTGCGCGCAGAAGTCATTTTCGCGATCATTGAGATCATTGAGATCTAAACAGCGCTCACGTGTCGCGCTTGTGGATCACGTGACGCGTTCATCCGTCTCACTCGCGGATCATGTGACGCGGAACACCCACTACTTAAGCGCTTCACTTCTGCACTTCCACGCTTCACAGCTGTTCTTTGGAGGACTCTGTACGGCGTTTGGATACTTTGTGTTTCACGGTTCTTGACTCTTGGACTGTTATTCGGATTTGCTTTGCTCACATCCTTTGGCTCTGTTTGCTGGATCAATTGAACTCGGAACGCCTTTTGGACTGCCTTGGATTACCCTGAATGGACTTGGCATTTTCCTCTTCACTGCATTACGTTACCAAGTACTTTGGATTTTGGTCCTTTTGTTTCATCAGTTACAGGAGGGCAGGTTGGGTCTATACCCAGTCTACAGTTCTTCTCCCTATTGTCATCGGGGAAACCAGCTCACGTGCCCCTCCACGGAATTATCACCCATCATAGGATTCTGGGCTCCATCACCCATCAGCTTAGGTAAGCACTGCTTTTTATCCTGCTTGTTTGCTTGTACTGTACTCATTTGATTGCTAATAAAGGTTTTCCGTTACAGCTGCCTTGGGTTTCGACTTTCCGTGGTTCCAGGCTTCAAGAACTACCCACCTGTGGCCCCAATGATCGCATAGGGAGTAATCTTGTATTCTCTCTCTGTGGTACTTGGGGACGGAGGTATCGTACTCTTCACGACAATCAAGCAACCTGACAAGATGTTTTTAACAGGATACTCTTATTTTGTATAGACGTACTGTACAGCATACTGAAGCCAGTGGCTCCGTTCTAATCCACACAGTGGTTGTTAACAGGGCGTCTGTTCACGGGCATCGGGTGGCGTTAAACCTGCCGAGAAAGGGAGGGGTGGTCGTACAAAGTGGTACCATGCAGCATAGACAAGAAACATAAACGAACAGCAGCAAGTGCGTCAGTGGTAAGGGGAAATGCAGTAGGTGCACAAAGTCAGTACCTACGAAACAAACAGCGCAAAGGCATAGGCTATGTAGCGTAATGGAATGCACCAACAAGAGAAGTAACATGTGCCTTCAACAATCTTACCGCACACCTGCTTCACGTTCCAACAAAGGACGAAGAGGCAGAGTTAGGGACGCCAACTACGGAGTGCAACGTAGTAAGTACACTAAAGTATATGTTATGATTGCACAGGTCTGTAGCGTACAATAGTAGGAAAGCCTAATGTTTCTTTTTGTGCGCAGCAATGGCAACCACCCTAGAATGGCTGGAAGAGAATTTTGTGCATGAAAAAATGAATGAGGACGATAACCCCATTGGTAGGCACCGCAGTGTCAAAAGGGAAAGAATGACTGCAAGTGCAAGCACCGTAGAATGGCTGGAGGAGAATTTCCTGCATGATGAAATGAGTGACCATAGTAACCCCATAGGTAGGGAACGCAGTGTGAAAAGTAACACAATTACAATATATTGCTTCATGTACACTAAACACATTTGTTTTTCTTTAACAGAACATACAGGAATACAAAGGAGTACACAGAAGCGGCACCTCTTCGACAACAACATACGGCCACAGAAACTGAAAGAAACGCTGTAAATATGAAAGTAGACCGCCTGGACGCCAAAATGGAGGAATTGCTGAACATGAACAATTTTGCTGCCTTGAATAATTCTGTACAAGAACATATTATGGAGAAACTTCCCCACCTGCACATGCCCCCTTCCCCATTTACCAGCCTCCCATCCCTGCAAATTGCGTGTCACAAGAGACGCTTCGATGAGACCTCAATCCCTTCCTCCCCTCACCAGCAACTTGCAGAAATGCCAAAATCCCCAGTAAATGTATCCGTTTCTGGTCTCCGTTCCCTTTCCGAATAGTGGCTATGGATGTGTGCAAATAAAGGTTGATATGTAAATTGTTACTGAATTTATATGTGCCTTTTCCTTTGTTGTAAGAAGCCATTGTAACTCTGAAAGGCACAGCACTAAATGATTTGGCAACAGTTCCACCAAAGAAATTGAAATCAGCTCATACTAAATCAACTACCAAAAGCACAGACAAAAGGAGCAAAAAAAGACAAGACATACCCAACTCCACACACAAAAAAAGTGCCTCTTCAAACACACCACGTACCCTTCCATCAAAGTACTCAAACACAGAGGGGTCCATTGAAATTTTCTAATACAACAGGTGTTAATTACTAGGCAAATGTCACAATAAATGTTCTATTCCAAATGCCAGCAATTGTGGAAAACCTTCATTTAAATGGCGCAAACCATTTGTGTTTACAAATGCTTGTCCTTGACAAAAATGCAGCAAGTAATCCTGAGAACATTTACAGTGTCTCAGGAGTAAGGCAAGAATTGGACTACTGTGCTGGAATGGTGAAATTCACGTTAAACCGACAAGAATATCCACAGGAATTTCTAATGTACTTACTACACATACTGGAAAGGAAAAACATACTCCTAAATGAAATCTTTCACATTTCCTACATGTGGAAACATACATGCAGTCCCTGCAACCATCTCATTCAGAAGCAAGTCCCCAACGAATGCTTTGTGTATGTAGCAATACCTAACTGTGAGTCCATTCCATTTCAGTGACTGGTCCACAATGCAAACTATACCACATTGTGCAATTCTAATAATCGGTCAACGCTACATATACTCTCACATAGTCAATATGTAATTGTAATGCTCTTAAGATGCAATGCCGATGTAACCAAAAACAACTGCAAACTTACTGCCTTCACACATGGCCAGGTATCACTTGGCAAGAAAACCTTCACAACAGTAGCCATAATCTACCACACAGGCGACACAACCAGCAGAAGCCACTATACCGCATACATTAGAAAGCAATGCTCATGGTGGGAATGCAATGATACTTCCATCATTCCAAAGCAGAAATTACCTGCAAATCTTGTAAATGCCTACTTAATATTCTTGAAGCTAAAATGTAGTAATTGATGTACTACTTGACCTTACTCCCCAGCACCAACCAGTACCCTCGTAAAGGCACAAATAAAGAATTACCTTCCACACATTCGCCCTAAAGAAAGTTAGCATACAACACACATTCAAGAAATGCATTAAAGTGTGTGATGGATAATTTTATCCCCAATGAGTACACTCAGACAAACAATAAGTGTACACAAATGACAGTAGCACTATTTTCCACATGATACTTAAAAGGGAAAGTACTATGTATGAGGGTTAAAAACTATCCTCAGTAACCCCTGAAAACCCCAAGTACGCAAATGAGTCACCGCATCTCTAAGAATACGCATACAAATGCTATACATAGGGAAATTTCACTACGTAATCTCATAGTGGTACACTACCACTTCAGAATGTACACAGATGTGAAAGTAGCAACAGGAATGCACAAGCTTGTAAACCTACCCTACAGGAATGGCACCCTGTAAACAGTTAGCATACGCCACCTGGTATGTAACTGCAACCAGAATACTACAATGTTATTTGCAGCATTACAACAACCCAACTCAACCTTCAACAACCACTGTGCTACAAACGTCTCCTCCAACACTACCAAAGTATGAGCAGTTACAGTACGCCAACAGGTACGTAACTACCATCACAATTCTGCAGTAACACAGTACAATGCCACAATACTTGCAAAACTGTAACGCTTAACTCTGGTGCCCTGCAGGACTGTTCTGACACGTTGCCCCCTCACTCGGGTTAACTGTGCACTGAAGAATACCCCAGCCACTCTCTTCCCCACCGGTCTACCAGTGGCTTAACCTCTAGAGGACCGTGAGGCTGGGAGGGACTTGTATGAACTTGGTTCCTCTGGAAAAGGGTGTTCAAGGGGCCTGGATAACCTAAAGGTAAGTGTATGTATTTAGTATTGGTTTCTATTGCTTTCTCTCCCTCCTCCCGTCTCTCCCCTTCCCTGAGGTAGCTGGCTGGCTGGCGTGTCGCAGCTTTTGCTCACCGTAATGAACTGAGGACTGAAGGCCAATGTTAGCTGGTAGGTATCCGACTCCAGTTACTTCACTGAAGACTAGTGGTCCAGACCAGCTGCGACGCACTGGATACGGATGATGAGCAGGTAACTTCTGGTGAGGCCTTATTCTAGATCATGGCCGCTTCTCAATGTGAAACATAGCTTGTATGTACAATGTCTTTGTTGATGCGTTGAATATTAATAACCTCTTTATTTCATCACTTCTAGGCGAAACACCGGCAAGCTGTCTGGACTTGTATGCAAGTGGGTCCAAGTTAAACCGGGTACGGGAACTGGGAAGTCCATGGTATTTCAGTCTCTTACTATTGTCATTTTCTGATTTCAGTTTCCCAGGATCTGCGATTACTGTGGACTGGAGGCACTGTGTTACCAGAAAGGGACTCCACAAGTCTACCAAGGTCAAGGTAAGGATCAAGACTGAACACGAAGCAGGAGCCCGCCAGGGCAAGTAGTTCTTCAAATCCGGGTGAGAGTGCTGCAAACTCACGTAGGTGCCGATCGCACGTGCAAAATAAACAGGAGCGGTATGCGTAACACTGCTCTGTTAGGAAGCAGACGAAATACTAAGCGCAGGGTGTGGTCCGGGGCGTGGTTTTATAGCCCCGGACCGCGCCTTGTCAGCATTAGACCACCAAGGATGTCACATCCATGTATCTATCTGGTGCCATCTTGGGTTCCACAGTGGGTTCCTCTTTGGCAGCCATAGGATGGGTTTGCCGCCTTGTTCCATATACACCTCTGACAGCCAGCCATCCCACAAACCCATTGTCTCCCTACACTGTCATGGGGGATACCCTCCTGGCCATGACCCATCTGCCTTGTACCCACACTGGAATTGTGACAGCACTCCCTACAAAGCCCTCCCAAGGAGGGCTGACCCAGGTCCTGGCTTCGTAGGATGAATATGGTGGTAACGGGCTAACAAACTGGGTGCATGAATGTTTTCTACTGGTTCCAAGTCTGATATAAAGCGATGTATCCCTTCCAATCGACTAGGAAATGTAATTCTCATCTAATAATCTTGGAATCCAAGATGTCCTGTACCTCATACTCTTTCTCCCCATTTAGAATTTCTACTGGAGGATAATTAGACATGGAGTTTCATGTGCCTGAGTATACTGGTTTAAGTAACGCTGCATGGCAGACAGGGTGGATCTTCAATGACGGAGGTAGCCCCAGTTTAAGTGCAACAGGGTTAATGATGGTTGTTTATGTGGTAGGGACCAACGAATTTAGGGTGAAACCTTTTGGGTCCTTTTAACCGAATATGTTTGGTGGAGAGCCAGACTTGGTTGCCCTAGATAAACTGGTGCATTTATTCTTTTCTTATCGGCCAAATCTTTCTGAGCAGGTTTGGTATCGTGCAGGGTTTTGGTGGCTTTTCTTAAAGTTTCTCTGATACTAGTATGCAAAGACGTTACAGCTGGCATTTCCAAAGCGGTAGTGGGATCGAGAGCTGTGGTACGTGGATCCCTTCCATGTAGAAAGTAGGAGGGTGAAAAACCTGTGGCACTGTGAATACTGTTGTTGTATGCATATTCCACTGGCCAGAGCAGATTAACCCAACTGTCCACCTGGATAAACATGCAACGCAGCTATTGCTCAAGCGTTTGGTCAGTTCTCTCCGTCTGGCCATCGGTTTGTGGGTGATGGCTGGTGGATAGTCTGATTTCAATTTGAGCCTTATCACAACCGCTCTTCCAAAATTTGGATATGAATCGAGTCCCTGGGTCCGAGATGATGACAGATGGAAACCCATGTAATCGTACAATGTTTGTTAGGAAAACTTGAGCAAGAGTCCCTGTATTTGGTAAGCCTTTCAGCGCAATAAAATGCGCCATCTTGGTTAGGAGGTCTACTACTACCAGGATGGTGGTGTACCCGTTAGAAGGAAGGAATTCGGTAATATTGTATGCCATGGAGCAGGTGGTATAGGCAATGGTCTAAGTAATCCTGATAGTTTAGCTTTTGAAGTCTTGTTGCGGGTGCACACATCACAAGTCTTTACATATTGGATGACGTTCTTTCGCCACTTAGGCCACCAAAAATGTTGCTGAATTTTCACTAGGGTTTTGGTGATTCCAGGATGGCCAGCGGTTAAAGCATCGTGGTAGTTGTGTAAAAGTTTGTCTTGCATGGTCGGCTCCATTAAGTACAGGCGCCCTCGATAGTATGATAGGCCATCTTCTATGGTTCGTTGAGGGTTTTGGACACCGAAACCTGTAACTGTTCTGATGTTAGATTCTGCATCATTTCAATGCACAGCTGATCAAAAGGAGGCAGCGTTGAATGTGCCAATCCCAACAATTTACTTCCTGGGATTATAGCCACAGGGTCTGTAACTGCATAAGCATCTGTTCCCTCCAGATTCCAGCCGATGCGGGATAGGGCATCCGCCTTTCCGTTTTTGACTCCTGGATGGACGGTTATGACATAGTCCTATTCCGAAAAGAACTGCGCCTATCTAAGCTGATGGGGAGCTTGCGTCTGTGCTGTTCGCAGGTATTGTAGATTGCAATGGTCGGTGTAGACAGTAACTGCATGTTTTGCGCCTAACAGATGATGACGCCATTCTTTGAAAGCAGCTTTAATGGCAAGCAACTCTTTGTCACTTATTGTATAGTTCAGTTCGGCAGGGGACAATTTCTTGGACCAACACGCTACAGGATGTAATTGATTAGTGGTCGGATCCTGTTGTAACAATACAGCTCCCATCGCCACGCTGGACGCATCAGTTTCAACGATGAATGGAAGTTCAGGATCTGGGTGTTTCAAAATCGGCGCTGAGGTAAACTGTGCCTTGAGTTGTTTAAAAGCTTGTTCAGCTTCATCGGTCCACATTAAGGTTTTGTGCCTTTTCAGTAATGACGTGATGGGGTGTGCAATGTTCGAAAAGTGGGGTATGAATCGCCTATAAAAGTTAGCGAATCCTTAGAAACTTTGCACGTTTTTCACAGGCGTAGGCGAGGGCTACTTTAAGATTGCTTCCACCTTGCGATTGTATTTGGATGCCATGCGGTGTTAAGAAGATTCCTAGGAACTCCACTGTGTTCACGTGAAAGTAACATTTCTCCAACTTTGCATACAAACGGTGTTCGCAGAGACCTGCTAAACAGCTTTAACGTGAAGCACATGTTCATCTTCGGTGGCTGAGTAGATCAATATATCATCGATATAGACCGTGACACAAACATCCAAGAGTTATCATAAAACGTCTGTCATAAAAACTGGAAGGCCGACGGTGCATGAATGTATATTCGAATAACCCAAATTTGGTGCGAAAAGCAGTTTTCCACTCATCCCCCTCGTTTATGCGGACTAAATGGTAAGCCCCGCGCAAATCCAATTTGGTGTACATCTTCGCCTCTTTAACTTGGTCCAACAATACTAGAATCAAAGGTAGAGGGTACCTATTCTTCATGGTTATCTTATTAACTCCCCTATAATCGATGCAAGTTCTGAGGTCCCCTTCCTTCCTTGGTATGAAAAAGAGAGCTGAAAATGTTGGGAACTTGGAGGGTCGAATAAATCCGTTTGCCAAGAACTGGTCCAATTATTCTTGCAAGTGCTGGTTTTCTTTTTCCGTAAGAGCATACATGCAGCTACATGGAACCTGCGAGCCTGGTATAAAACCGATTTGGCAATCATATGGCCAGTGAGGAGGAAGGGTATTGGCTTGTTCTTTTTGAAACACATCTTCAAATTCCTTGTATATGGCAGGTAGTTTATTCTCTCCAATGGGCTGTATCACGGATTTTGTGTTCTAGACGCTGGCTCCTTGGCCACAGCCGTACAAATGGGTAACGGGTGTGAAGGCACTCGGATGGAAAGATTACTGTATGCGTTTTCCAGTAAATAACAAGATTGTGGCCCTCCAACCAAGTTGGAATTGTGGGGGATTAATCAGGTCGAAGGTTATACGCTCTCGGTGGCCGTCTATGCACAAAAGTTTGACCTCTTCCGTACACTGCATTACTGGCCCAGATGACAATGGTGAACCATCTACCAAGACTACTTCTTCCTTTGTTGCTCCAGTATGTCGATTCTCTGCGCCACTTTCATATCTATGTAATTACTGATTGCACCGCAGTCGATATAGGCTTCCAAGGCATACATCTTTTGGGGTTGTTCTGGTCTGATAAGGATGACAGGTACTGTAAGATGTGAGACCGTGGTTGATTTCTCCTCCCTCGACAAGCCAACCCCTACTCTTGTCGAATTTTGGAGTTTTCGGACAGTGGAGTGGGATCTTTTAGGTTCACTGGGAGCACCTCAGCTGTTCCCAAGGGCTGTTTGCTTGGTTTGTTAGTACAGTCCTTCAGAAAGTGGCCTGCTTTGCCACAATAGAAGCACAACTGTTGCTGGCGACGTCTCTCTCTTTCCTCCTTGGACAGTGGCCCCATCACACTACCCAACTGCATGGGCTCCGGGGTATTCTCTTCAGCACAGGGTTGCATTTCGCGTGGGCGGATGTATAAGGGCCTATTCGCCGACCTGGCGCGTTCTTTCTTTCTCTCCTGTAATCGGTGGTTTAGCTGTACTACTAAGTCTTTGTATTCTGAGCATCGTTCTGGTGGATTGACCACTTGCACCAACACATCTTTAAGTTCTCCACGCAGACCCCGATAGAAAAGGGTGGTTCTTTTTCTTCGGGCCAATTGGTTTCAGCGATGAGTCGCTTAAATGCAGTGATGTATACTAGCAATTCCTGTGGTCCCTGCCGTAAGGCCAACAACTCCCCATCTAATGCTTGCCCCTGGCTTCTGCAAGCGATAGTTTGTCTAACTCCTGTTGGAATTCACCAAAATTGTGCAGAATGGGGTCATCTCGATTCACAAAATGCACTGACCAATCTGCAGCATGGCCACCCAAATATGACAACACAAAAGCCACCTTTATTTGGTCCGTAGGAAAAGCCACTGGCTGACACAAAAAATATAATCTACACTGGTTCATAAAAATTAGCATACCATTGTGGGTCCCCTAGAAATCGTTCAGGAGGGGCCAGGGGAATGGTAGTTGGGGTGGTTACATGGATATGAGGCGGGCCGGCTATGGTCCCATCAGGTGAATCGGGTAGTGGAGCCTGGCCTGCTGGCGCTACCAATAGGCGTTTGGCCAAGTCATCAGTTCTTTCTCTATTAACTACTACTTCCCTTCTCACTGAGTTTGTTTCTCAATGGGCTGCGTGCACCTCTGCTCACAAGTCCCCCAAAAGGGCTGCTAACTGGTCTACCCCTGATTCCATGGCACTCGGGCAGGGCTTGTGACGTGGGTTTAGCGTTCTGTATCGCTTACCTCTGGTGCCCTACAGGAGTGCTTGGTCCGGACTGTTCTGACGCGTTGCCCCCTCACTCGGGTTAATTCTGCACTGAAGAATATCGCAGCCACTCTCTTCCCCAGCGGCCTTTCGGTGGCTTAACCTCCAAAGGACCGTGAGGCTGGGAGAGACCTGGATGAACTATTGTTCCTCTAGAAAATGGTGTTCGGGGGGGGGGGGGGTCTGGATAACCTAAAGGTAAGTGTATGCATTTAGTATTGGTTTCTATTGCTTTCTCTTTCACCTCCCTTTTCTCCCCTTCCCTGAGGTAAGTGGCTGGCTGGCACGTCGCGGCTTTTGGTCACCTTAATGAACTGAGGACTGAAGGCCAAGCTTAGCTGGTAGAGATCCGACTCCAGTTACTTCACTGAAGACTAGTGGTCCAGACCGGATGCGACGCACTAGATATGGATGATGAGCAGGTAAGTTCTGGTGAGGCGTTATTCTAGATCTTGCCTGCTTCGCAATGCAAAACGTAGCTTGTATGTACAATATCTTTGTTGATGCATTGAATATTAATAGTCTCTTGATTTCTTCACTTCTAGGCGAAACACCGGCAAGCTGTCTGGACTCAGAGCGGAGCGAAGAAGCTGGAACTTGTATGCAAGTGAGTCTAAGTTAAACCGGGTACGGGAACTGGAAGGTACGTGGTATTTAAGTCTCTTACTATTGTCGTTTTCTGATTTCAGGTTCCCAGGAGCTGTGATTACTGTGGACTGGAGACAAAGGACCGGAGACACCGGGTTACCAGGAGCTGTGATTACTGTGGACTGGAGACAAAGGACCGGAGACACCGGGTTACCAGGATAGGACGCCACAAGTCTACCGAGGTCAAGGTAAGGATCAAGACTGAACACGAAGCAGTAGCCCGCTGGGGCAAGTAGTTCTTCAATTTCGGGTGAGAATGCTGCAAACTCGCGTAGGTGCCAATCGCACGTGCAAAAGAAACAGCAGTGGTAAGCGTAACACTGCTCTGTTAGGAAGCAGAGGAAACGCTAAGCGCAGGGTGTGGTCCGGGGCATTGTTTTATAGCCGCGGACCACGCCCTGTCAGCAGTAGACCACCAAGGATGTAGGATCCATGTATCTATCCGGTGCCATCTTGACTTCCACAGTGGGTTCCTCTTTGGCAGCCATGTTGGGATGGGTTGCCGCCTTGTTCCATATACGCCACTGCCAGCCGGGCATCCCACAACCCATATTCTCCCTACACTGTCATGGGGGAGATCCTCCTGGCCCTGACCCATCTGCCTTGTACCCGCACTGGAATTATGATAAAAACACCAGAAACAACCAAACTCATAAAGAAACAGTGCTACAAACCATTACATTTCCTCCTACTTCAAGAGCACACCTTAAAAATTGCTGTAACCACTGCAAACTTTACTGTAATTCATTGTGGCCCATAGCTGCAAAGAAATGTGGAAGTTTTTTTTTTTATCCTGCATGGGTTTTTATTTCCCCACAGACCCGATGATTATGCAAAGAAACACAGGAACTGCACACATCGCACAGTACTCTGGTTCAAAGCATAGTACTTATGAAGTATTAGTTATGAGGGTCCACAAAGTAAATAAATATATGCAATGTTGTGGACTGCAAAGTAACGAAATACCTGCTCTAACATGTTCTGTTCTCTTTTCCCACAGATAATGCAGCAACAAGTACTACAACATTTAACATTCCATACACAAAAAACAGCACAGGCCCTCCCTAATCCGAACAGTAAGTATGAAATTATTGGTTTCATATTTCTCTACAATGTCCACAGTGCAATGTGTGTAGTTATTTCTGCAATGCACATAGCAATGCCACAATTTGCAGTGTACACCTATAAAACACTACGCAGCATGTGCCTATGCCCTACATGCTTCACTACACCCAGTACAGTGTACGGGCTCCAGCCATGCACTCAATAGTGTAGACCCTGCTCACAACTACTGCTGCACTGTACAACTATGCATACAAACATCTATCCACATACCAGAAACCCCACACATAACACAGCCACCTACCCCATAGCCACTGCAGTTGACATTGCCTGGCATTTCTTCCACACAATAGATAACTTGTTTCCTACGTACACTGTTCACCTAAGCCTATAATAGGTGGACACACTGAATACACAACAGTACAGTAACCTTGCCTCCTCGCATTCCACTGGCACCGTTTAGGGTATTAGGCCATCTTCATTGTTATGTACACCATTTCAAAAGAAGGTATACAACACAGATATCACTGGAGCACATGGTACATAGCTCGGCAGCCATATTGCAAACACTGTTACTCCTTAAACTTTCAAACTTCTGATTCCTTTTCCTATTGTGTAATGGAAACACCATTTGAACACCATACCCCCCCTTACAATGTTACAATGTTTGAAGGCAGTACTAAGTCATTCCTTTTCTTGGATTGACAGTCCCAAATACGTTCATGCTGCAAGACACCAAACTGCGTACGATGGCCCAGCCACCCACATATGCTGATCCAGCGCGCACACAGTCTGCTATCATCCACCGTTGCCTCCTAACACACTGCACATATAAATGTTCCTTAGGGACTGTAAATTCACATTTTATGTATGTTGCCATCTGTGCATTCAGTGCAGCATGTGTACAGTACCATAATTTCTCCTTATACGTCGTACTAACTTCACCGTAATGACACTACCAACATTCGGAAATGCATGGTACAATGGAAACACATTGCCACCTGGATCTTTTTTTTATTCCAGCATCATCTCCGGAAAGCAAAACATAACATACCTCTCATTCAACAGGACAAATGCTCATTGTAAAACAGCCTTGAGTGGGAAGCATGATTAGCGCCAAGGGCAGACATTGTATTGAATTGTAGAACAAAAAGTAAAGATAACTTACAGTGCAGTTGCTCTGCTTATCTGCCCCAGAGGTAGTCTGCAACGATTCAATACGCCGTACACTGCAATTTGTCTTCCACCCAATACAAGCATGGAATCTGCTGAAGTTATGTAAGTACAACTTTACATCACATGTTTATTAAGATTCAAATGTATTAGGCTGCAGTTCTGTATGCATAATTATGATTTTACTTTACCACACACTTTCTCTGTGTGCATTGTACGGAGGTTTGTGACGGCAGTATGCACACACCGTTGCAGTGCCATGTCTCCACCATTCCCTGTACATTGCAACTGTGATTGTACTTCGTTTTCTTGCCATTCTTCCCCAGCCCCTGCTCATCCAGACATAAAGGACAAGACGAAAAGTGAATGCAATTTGTGCTGTGAAACAGCACACCTTATGCTCACTCGTGCAGTGCTACATTCCCTGTTTTGCCCTTATTATGCCCTTTCACACAATTACCAGTTCTACGCACCCTCGTTGTATTCAAAGTAATAACGGCCAGAGGTGCACACAGCAGTCAAACGGCACACAGACATGGACAGATCACATTTCAATGTTGCATTTTTTAGCAAAACAGCTCCTGCATTGTCCTGCAATCCAAGGGGACCCCCATGAGGGTTCTTTTTTTTACTTTTTGCCTTTCGACACACACAGGGAAATTGCGCTGTGGGTCTAACAACACTCGCAAGCACTGTCATTTTTTATAAAAAGGAAACCCATGAAAGGAGCATCTGATACAACGTTTCAAAGACATTTCGCTTGTGTGGAGCCGCAAAAGGATAGTATCACCTGCAAAGCAGAGAGCAAGACAGTGGGTTAACATATGACACTACTCATTAAAACACAGAACAGGGTGCATGAGGCAGCCACCTATTACAACAACCTTCCCGCAAACTCTTGTCCTGTATGCTGCCACTAATAACGGCTACTTAAATCTATTCTTATTCCTGTTTCTTCTTAAATACCTTGCACCTTACTGCACGTGCTACTCCTTCCACTTTCCAACAGACGGGTGGTGGACCAAGCATAGCAAGATTACCATAAGCAATGTGTTTTCCATCGTCGTTATCTGGGCCGACTGATATGGGCCTGTATGTCCATTTGCGGTTCCAGCAATACGAACCAACCTGCAAACATTTATGATGTAAGGCATCACAGAGGCACCAGCTGCTACCTTGTCTACCTTGCAAATAAAATGCTTTTTTCCACACGGCCCACCAGGGACCATAAATTATTCCTTTTTCCACTGTCACAGACGACAAAAGAAGTACAGAAGTGCACAGACGGCATTGCACACTGGATTTTGTTTGAGAAATAATAGAGCAGTGATTGCAGCCACCTTGCACATTCTCGTGATCATTCTGTAGCAAAATAAAGTTCTTGCAACAATTCACAGTGTTGTTCGTAAAGTATGGGAATGTTCTGGAACCGTATGCTCTGTGTGCGCAGTTCTGCTTTTGCTTTTGTTTATGTTGCTCCTTTCCAGAGCTAGGTGCTCACATGACAGACTCTCCACAACTAAAGACAGCTATGCCAATGGCTGTTGTGATGGTGTATGGCGTCCACACGTATAGGTAATGGAAGCGATGCACACATTAGAATTGCACACAATAGGAATGCCAACCGCGTTCGTTGGCCATCTCAACAAGTATGCAAAAGAAAGCTAACAGTCAGATGGCCTGCCGTCCTGTATATAGCAGGATTTAACAGCGTAGATGGTTTTGTCCGGTGCAAATGTATGTCGGTCGTCTGTACATTATCCATACTTTAAATGTGTGCTGCTTAGTAACTCGTATCATGTCGCAATATCTTTCTTCACTCTCAAAGCACAGGGTATTATCAGGGGCACACCATACCAAGCAGAAATGGTGGCATGTCAGTCCGTGAACGGCAGCAAGTCCAATGACATACACCATCTGCAAGAGTGCAGGCACTGCACGCCACCTCTGGTGGTGTACCAACTGCAAAATATCCTCCACACCCATTCTGTAATGGTGACCACCCACAGAAGGGATGCATACTTCCAAGAGTGTAAGCTGGAGCTACATATCAGTATAGGAACGGACCTAAAGAAGGCAACATTCTGAAACCTATTTTCAACCAGTGGCCAGACTGTTAGTTCCAAGGGCCCTAGCCATGCACACAAAGCAGTAGGGGCTTGCCACTCCCAACAAAACATAGTACACCGAATGGAAATATCCCAATATCATCTGCAATAATCTCCCTATCCCCAATGGGCTCTGAAGGTAGTCGCCTGTGCAGCGACCTGACAATGATTTAAATGTGAGTAGCTGCGTAAATTGTCCATATCTCAAAAGTGTGATGGTAAAAAAATTCCTTACATGTCCCAATGTTTTACTACACTCCCTGAAGCAGGGCTCTGTTCACGGCTACACCATTCCAAAGGGAAATAGTGGCATGTCTCACCACTGTTGCTGTAGGAAGTTAGTAAGTCAAACATGTCCTCCACAATGATTCTGCAAACGTGAGTACCTTAGGACACTTGCATATTTAAAAGTCTGTGGGATGTAATAAGGTATGGTTATAATAACTTATCCAAATGAGCAAAGGGAAGGCACTCTTTATACATGTGTGCAATGCACATACCAATAGCACAGTGGTCCCATACATGGCTGCATTGCGTTGTGGGGGTTGTACCCAAGGCCTAGACTCTTGGGTACATGCAGAGGCCTGTGGCCTCCGCACATGCACCCAAGAGCCTAGTCCTTGGGTACACCCACTACAAAGCAATAGAGCCATGCATGGGAACATGTGGCCACGTAGCTTTTCT
Organism: Ambystoma mexicanum; assembly: GCF_040938575.1. Taxonomy (NCBI): domain Eukaryota; kingdom Metazoa; phylum Chordata; class Amphibia; order Caudata; family Ambystomatidae; genus Ambystoma; species Ambystoma mexicanum. The sequence continues at coordinate 1,058,857,967 of NC_090926.1, read as the reverse complement.
GACTATAGGTATGTATGGGTATAGTAACGGACCCAAATAAGGCAACATTCTGAAAACTACTTCCAACCAGTGGCCAGACTGTTAGGTCCAAGGACCCTAGCCATACACAAAAGGCAATAGGGGCTTTGCAGGCACAACACAACGTAGTACACCAACTGGAAATATCCTCATATGGTCTCCAATGCACTCCCCATCCCCAATGGAGTCTGCCTGCATTCACCGAAAAATAATAGTCGCCTGTGCAGCTACCCGCCAATGAAGTATATGTGAGTAGCAGTATAAATGGTCCATATGGCAAACGTGTGAGGGAAACAAAATCCTTTCATGTGGCAATGTCTTACTCCCCTCCCTGAAGCAAGGCTGGCCCCGCACTGATGCTTGCGGTCCCGACCAACTATACTATCTTCAGAGAAGACAGAACCAATTCCAGGGCAGGAGGCCTATCGTTCATCACCAAAACGAATCTCTCAATAAGAATAGATATACCCCTGCATACCAAATCCTAGTGAGTCATTAACTGTCAAACTCCTAACCTCTAACTCACAAACCATTACTATACATACACTTTATCTACAGGCCACCAGGTCCCATTGGCTCATTCGAAGAAGATATTTCTAATATACTCTCAGATAACCAAAAAAAATATTCACAAGCCCTTCTACTAGGAGATTTGAATTTGGGCTTCAACGATCACAAAGACGTACAAGCTACCAACATAGCTAATGTCCTTTCAGAGCTCGGGTTTACCCAAAAAGTGACAAAAAGAGAAAGGCCAAACACTCGATTGGGTATGATATGATATGGCATTTGTAACGCGCCTATACACAAGTGTTTCAAGGCGCGACGAGGCAGGGAGGGGGGAACAAGGGGAAGACAGACAACGATCCTACTAGGCCAGGTGTCATTCAGACCGCGCAAGTGCAGGGGAAGGGAAAAAGTGCAAGGGGAAGGGGGAGGGGGGGGGAGTGCAGTACAAATAAGTAGAATAGAAATAAAATACTAAATAAATAGGGCCAGCTGGTGGCAAGTGCAAGGTAAGTGCAGACAAGTGCTGGGGGGGGCTGTAGTGATACAGAGACAGTCCCACAGTGCAGGGGTTGCCAAGGAGGCAGTGCAAGTGAAGAGTGACTGGGCCCAGGACCGAGGTCGGTGAGAGTGGCCCAGTTGCAGAATCAGTGCAGTGTTGGTGAAGAATTTAGCAGGGGAGAGGGAGAGAGAGAAAGCAGAAGTGAAGAGGAAGGTTTTGAGGTGCTTCTGGAACCGGTGATGGTTCCCCTCAAGTTTCAGGGAGGCAGGAAGGCTGTTCCAGAGGGAGGCCCCTGCCGCGGAGAGAGATCTACCCCCAGCTCGTTGCTTCGAGAAGCGGCTGACCCTGAGGGAGTTGGAGACGGATGAGCGTAGGGCTCGGGAAGGAAGATATTTAGGAAGAGAGAGTTGAAGGTATTTAGGCCCCAGGCCCCAGAAGGCCTTGTGGACAATGCAGAGGGTTTTGAACTTAATCCTCGCAGCCACTGGGAGCCAGTGTAGAGATTTCAGTCCTGGAGAGATACGGTCCCTGGGCTTGAGGCCAAGGACAAGTCTCGCAGTTCTGTTCTGGATGAGTTGCAGAGGGCGGAGAGTGGAGGCAGGCAGATTAAGATAGAGGCTGTTACAGTAGTCCAGCTTCGAGAGAACCAGGGCTCGGGAGACAGTGAGCTTCTGGGGGAAGGAGAGGAAGCGAAGAATACCTCTGAGGAGGTGCAGCTGGTAATGTGACTTCTTAGAGACGTCAGATATATGAGGAGAGAAGGAGAGTGTGGAGTCGAAGATGACCCCGAGGTTTTTTGCCTTGCAGGTAGGAGCAGGAAGAGGGCCAAGAGAGGCCGGCCAGAGAGCTGCAGGGAAGGAGGGAGTAGGTGTGCCGATGAGTAGGATCTCAGTCTTACTAGCATTAAGGCAGAGGTCATTGGCAGCACACCATTCCTGGATAGCAGACAGACAGTCAGAGATGAGGGAGGGAGAGGAGGAGGCCGAGGGTAGCCTGAAAATGAGCTGGGTATCGTCCGCATAGCACTGAAAGTTGGGGCAGAGGGCGGCGATGCGGTGGGCAAGGAGTGCCAGATACTGGTTGAACAGCCAGGGAGAGAGATTAGATCCCTGGGGAACGCCACAGGTGGAGAAAAAGATGTCAGAGAGGAAGGACCCAAGTTGGACCTGGGAGGGTCGATTGGAAAGGAAAGAGGTCAGCCATGCCAGAGCCTGACCAGTGATACCCAGGTTATCACGTAGACGGTTGAGCAGGATGGCATGGTTGGCAGAAGAGAGATCGAGCAGAATGAGAACACACGGAGTGTTGGAGTCGAGGTTCAAGAGCAGGTCCTCACGGATGTTCAGGAGAGCAGTTTCCATGCTTCTGGCCGCTCTGAAGCCAGATTGATGGTCATGGAGACTATCAACAGCTTCAGCATGGAGGTTAAGCTGGGAGATGGCCAGTTTCTCCAGGAGCTTGCCCAGGAAGGGAGTGATGGAGATTGGGCGATAGTTAGCCGGACAGGAGGGGTCGGCAGAGGGTTTCTTAAGGAGAGGGTGCACAAGGGAGTGCTTGAGGGGGGTTGGGAAGACTCCAGAGGCGAAGGAGTGGTTGCAAAAGTCAGCCAGGGCAGGAGCCAGGGAGTCGATGTGGTCCTTGATAGTTTTGGAGGAACAGGAGTGAATCTGTTTAGACAAGACTTTCATAGATCGGACTAGTCTGGAAACCTCGTCAGCAGAAAAAAGGGGAAAGGCAGAGAAGGAGGGAGGAGGGGTGGCTGCAGAAGGGCCAGAGGAAGAGCAGGGAAGAGAGGGGGGGAGGTGATAGGAGGAGAGTGAGGACAGGATGTCCTGAGTTTTAGAGATGAAGTGGGAGGCCAGTGCAGTGCAGAGGGCCTGGGAGGGGACAGGAGAGGTAGAGACTGCAGCAGGGTTGGCAAGCTCCTTGCAGATTTTAAAGAGTTCAGCCGAGTTGTTAGATGCCGCAGAGATGCGGGCTTGGATAAGGGCTCTCTTCTTGGTGAGAACATAACTGTAACACAACCATCACTTCCATTAGTCATCAAGCTTGGATAGACCACGCTCTCATAACCTTATATATAGATGCTAAAATCCATTTAACACAAAATAATCCTCTAGCTCCTCCTATGTTAACAAGAAACAAAAAAACATAACAACAGACAGGCTACTACCCTTAATTCTCCCTAACTTAAACTTGCTGCCTGACACACTAGATCCCTCCACCTTAGTGAGCGAATTTAACACAGTCATGGCCAATGCCTTGGACACTATTGCCCCATTAAAAATGCGAAACAGTAAACCTAGAGCACACTTAAATGCTTGGTTTACCCCTTATTTAAAATCACTAAGCAAAGAAAAAAGTTAAGTGTGAATCTTCCTGGAGACTAACACCATCTGAGGCGAACAAAGCTACCCTCATTAAAACTGCTACAAAATACAAAAATGAAATTCGGCGAGCGAAAAAAGAAAGTTTTGACAACAGAATAATGCAAGCCAAGTCATGTACCAAGGCGCTTTTCACAATACTAAAGGAACTGGAGAACCCCATCCCGGTACCTGACAATAGTATCAAAAACAAAACATGGTGCACTAACATTCAGAACGCACTCTGTGACAAAATTGCCACCATCCAAGTTAAAATTGATAAGAAAAAAATAAACATACCCCCCATAACCACCCAACCTGACAACTCACACATCACCGGCAAACCTTAACTCAGATTTAACTTCTTTAAAGTATCCATACTTGAGGTGGAAAAAATTATATTATCACTTAAACCGTCAAACTGTCAGCGTGATAATTGCCCGGCACAAATAATAAAAGATGCCGCAAGAGACTTGTCAACATTTATCTCGAAACTTATTAATGCTTCATTTTCCTCAGGAACTATACCTAGCAAACTCAAGGAATCGTGGGTCCTCCCACTCCTCAAGAAGCAATCACTCGACCCAGCCATACCCACAAACTACAGGCCTATCACTACGCTGCCATTCCTACTAAAGATATTAGACAGAGTGGCATACGTACAGATTCAAACATTCTTGGCGTTACATCAACTCTTAGGTACCCTGCAATCAGGTTTCAGACCACAGCACAGTACTGAAACAGCACTTATTGATCTTAAGACCCAAGTTGACGAGCTCAGAGACTTAGGGAAGACTGCACTGCTTCTCCTTCTGGATCTCCGCAGCATTTGACCTGGTGGATCATGAAGTGCTTTGTAACCATTTAGAATCTGCTTTTTTCACAGCAAGCAATAGCTTGGATTAAATAATTTCTTATTGAAAGAACCATGAGAGTCTTCTCTACCTCAGCAGCTGCAGACCCTGCCCCCATCACGTGTGGTGTACCCCAGGGGTCATGCGTTTCCCCTATGATGTATAACATTTTTACTAAGCCCCTGTTTGATGATCTGGACCTTCTGGGTGTCACCTACACTAACTATGCAGACGACACCCAGATTCTCATCCCACTTTCTGGAGATTAGAAACAGGATTTGGCCTTGATGAATAGGATATACCTCATCATCCAGGCATGGATGGCACTTCACGGTCTGCCTGAATTATGACAAAACGGAACTCATAATACTGGGGACTACACCAAACATTAAGAAACTGAGCCAGGACTACTCAGCCTTCGTCATAGATGTCCACTCTATTAAAGTTGCCAAAGAGGTAAAAACATTAGGTTTTTACCTTGACTCTTGCCTTACCATGGCCAAACAGGTGAATGCTATGGCATCGTCCACAGCCTACACGTGCAAGTTGCTCATATCAGCCAAACCATACCTCTCCACAATCAGTTGCACCACTTTGGCAAGAGCACTTGTACTATCGAAGTTGGATTATTGCAACGCTCTCTACCTGGGATCTAACAAATACATCACTCAGAAAATGCAAATATTGCAAAATAACACCCTTAGAGTAGCATTAGGAATTTCCAAAAGAGAACATATATCAACAACTAGAAGACAATCCAACTGGCTATCCACTGTGGACAAAATCAAACTTAAAACAGCATCCCTAACCTTTAAATGCCTCAACAACCTTGCACCGAAATACCTGACAGAGAGATTCAAAAGAAGAGTCTCAACTAGACCTACTAGAACAGCCTATGCCAATTGCCTCATAGTACCTCACTTTAGAATGTCTACAACTGGAGGGAATAGTTTCCCTGTCAAAGCGGCACTGTGGAACTCCCTCCCACCGACTTTAAGAACTGAACAATCCTACCCACACTTTAGATTAAATACTATCAACTGGCTTAAAGGTAATGATCAGTAACCCTAGCATTACTTGCTGACTGTCTGTGTAACTCAACTGTGCTCTGCTTGACTAATGTGAATTCACACCTGTAATGCATATGTATCTAGTGTTTTATTTGTATTACCCTGTATCTATGTAAATATGTAATCTTGTAACCTCTAAGCTTCAAGTATCCTTGTCCGCGCGCCCTGATACCTTTGGGTCTGGCGCGTGCTATAAATAAAGAAACAAACAAACAAGGCGGTGCCCAAGTCTCCGCCCATGCACCCAAAAGCCTAGGCCTTACCCACAACCACTAGAAGGCAATGGAGGCATGCATGGGAACATTTGGCCACGTACCATACTTGCCAAACCTACCACTGACACCGACACCCCTACCCACCGCCACAACACAATGGAAACCCACAAAGACAACATAAGCACTGACAGCCCTAGCCAACACCACAACACATTGTCAATTTCTTCGCATCATCTGCAATGCAGTCCCCATTCCCAATGGAGCGTCCATGCAGTCGCAACAGAAGGTTGTCGCCTGGGGAGCTACCCGCAAATTGCTGCATTGCTCGTGTACACCCTTCGCACACTACAGTCTTCTTTGACATAAACAAATATATCATATTTTTCGCTTTTCACTCGCCCAAACTTTTCATCCCCTTTCACCCACCCGATCCTGCAAACCATGTTTTGCAACCCCTTCCGGCGCAGCACTATACTCCGATACACCATGGTGGCTTTGCCCAAAAATGTTGACGGACAGCACGCTTCCCTCCAGCCAACCACCGGCCGCAACCAATGTTCGCCAACATCACGGCGTAATGCAAGCCAATTAGATTTTTGTCCGCGGAGCGAACGGGTCAATGGGTCCGCGGAGCAGAGCCAGATATCACACATTTTTTGAGACATACTTTTCATTTCTTTTCAACAACAGTACTGGTAGGATTTACACCCCATTCAGTCTAAGGGAAAAAAAATGTTTTGGGGGCCCCCCCTATAACTTTGCTCCCCCTGCACGAAACCTCACCCAACTATCAGCGGGCCATGTATACTTCTTTGGCAAAGTTTGGTGAAGATTCGTCCACAGCGAGTAAAGTTATAAGCCGTCAAAAAAGTGGTCTTCCTATTGGTTTAGCAACTTAACCATAATTACACACCCGCTACCGCGGGCCGTGTAATATATATATATATATATATATATATATATATATATATATATAAAAACAATTGATTGTTCAGTAGCTATAGTGGGAGTAGAGGCTCTTTTGCTAAGTTTCTCAAACTTAAGAGTTCCCCAATTTGAATCAATTGATTTAGATCCCACCTCGAACACCATATGCGAGGGGTCAGAAATGTGAGGCGGTTCACTTTTAGATTTCTCAAAATATGCAATTTTATTAAATCACAGGTTTTAATTAACACCTCACTTTCCCGTGCCTAAAATAAACTAAAGGAAAGACTCTAACAAAGGATACTGGCCCTCACACTTATGCACAAAACACAGAAGACAATTTATGGCAATTCACAACAACTGTAATTGTATTGATAACATATTAACAACCTCTCTTTATAACCTGGGTGAACTCTCAAGCCCAAGGTTTTAAGTTGGATTCAACTCCAATGTTCAACAAAAAGAAACAAGGAAATCCAGGTTTGCAACACAGTTCCAACACTGTTCTTTGCACCTTCAGCTTGTCAAAGGAAAGTTCTATCAATCCAATGTTCAACAAAAGAAAGATTCCTCTTCGTCCTTGAATAGCGATTTTCAGTTAATCAAATAGCATCAATTTCTTAGTCGGGGTGATTTGCTTCAGCTTAAAAATGTCAAAGAATCATAGCTTCTTTTAAGGTTCAAAAGAACACAGCTTCTTGTAAGATTTAAAGCAACACATTTTCTTGTATCAGCTCTTCTCAGCTCGCCTTTCAGCACCTTAAATCACAGTTGGTATCTTTGTCGGGATAACTTCACAGCACTTCCACTTCGTTTATTCACGTACCAGGCCCATTTCTAGAAGGATTCACCATGTGGGTCTACTCGCCTGTCCGATAGCATTCCACAATCAACTGTGCTGCTGAAGTTCTAAATCTACTGACAACCAGACGTTTACCACAGCTTCAGCAGTTTGCAGTTGTGTGACTTTCAACGTTTCAGAAAAGACAGAATTCACATTAGTGCTCCTCACCACTTTTGTGTAAGCAATGCACTCTTCTACTGAACATTCACCTTCCAGAAGGGCAGACTCTTTGCCACTTTTGTCTTTCTGCAACACCAAGAACCAAAATACCTTTAAAGATGTAATTCTAACTTTCCTCCTTTTGGCATTGTCAATGTGAGTTTTTATATCAGCTTCAATATTTAGGGAACAGTCACCATTGTGAGAAACCAGAGGGTGTCTCACCCGCTAGTCCCCAGGGATCTCTCTAAGGTGGCCAGGGCACGGCCATCGCCTTTGAACCCACACCCTGGGGGTGGACCAGTGCAGGAGGATCACCTGGGTGAGGGGTCATCGGGGAGTGGTGCGAGGCAGTATTCCCCCCCCTTTTTTGTTAATCTAACCCATCCTATTTTTTAGGATTCTCCGAGGTCCCAACTCCCCTCCCTTTTTTACACAACTACTGGGCCGAGTAAGAGGGTGAATGAGAGTAACAAGACTAACTCTCACACATCGTACTGGGCATGTTCCGTTAATCAGGTCAGGCAAAGTCAAGTACTTGACTTAACTGCATATACCCGATATCAGATCTCCTCATGCGGATAAAAGGCAGAACCTAGAGACACATTCTGAGCAAGGCGGAACATGAGTACGAGCAGCACTTCCGGGATGAAGGCAAACCTACTGGATCAGAGCAATGGACGAGATAGCGGGTCAAAAACTCCAAGAGTACCCTACTGGAGGTCATTGCCACTGACAGGTCGCGAAAGACACGTGGAGAAGGCCAGATCCCACATCAGAAGGCTGCATTGTGTTTCAAGGACGCCAGCGACCCTCCCAGGTGTTGTACTAACCTTGACTCGTGAATTGGAAATTGATAACCAAGAAAGAAATGCAAATAGCCGGTGAATTTGCAAGCAACCTGAGAGACTGGTGTGTGTTAAAGTTTGAAGTGGCAACATTATATCGTAAGTGAAAGCTGCATGCGTGTGCATGAGACGTGAAGAAAGGTAGACCTATGAATGAACTTTGAAGTAAGAACAGCTGTGAAATCAAAGGAAGAAAGGAAATAGCCCACTCAAAAGTCTCAGTGAAAGGTGCATTGTTTGTAACGATAAAGCGAATGTTGTCGAAGTGGTCTTGCGGAGGTCTGTGAAGAAAGTCACGCACATTCAACATCCGAAAGCGGTCTGAGCCCGCCTGAGGGAGACCCGAAGTGTAATAAGCTTGGGGAAAGGAGCCCCCTTGCAAGTCTTGTTGAACATTCGTCTGAAGAGGCCTGGGCCCGACAGAGGGGGCCTATATGAATTTAGTTGTGAAAGGTCTTAGCCCGACAGAGGGGGACACACAGGAGCTTTGTTTTAAAGCGGTCTGAGTCCGACAGAGGGGTTTTTTGTTGAAACATTATTTGGATGTCTGGAAAGAGAGACCTTAACGTGGAAAGCCAGAAGAGCCTCGATCCACGTTTTGGAATTGTTATTGTAGTCAAACCTCGAGCCAGAGTGTGTCATCCTGCCTACAGGGACCGCCTTACTCCATGTGGTCTAATGTGGGGAGGAGAGCTGATTCATCCAAATGTATTCTTTTTTAACACTGATTTTCCTTTACATACATTTGTCCTTTATACATATTATGTACACTAGACAGGGCAGGAACTAGGTTTTGTTAGCATATGCCATTTTGATTTGAAGGACTCCACTAGTACTGTTTTGTTTATCGTTGAATGGTCGAGACTTCTACCATCTTAGTTATAGGACAAAGTAGGAGTTTCTCAACCCAAGAAACTACAATAATGGTTTTACAAACTGTACCTATTCTGTCAGTGTCATGCTTGTGATAGCATGCCCCCCATACATATGGTGTTAAGATTGGGATACAACTCAATTGAGACAAATTGGAAGACTCTAAAATTCCAGAAACATAGTCACAGAGACTCAAACCCTTCTACCGCGACACAAGAATCCATAGGCTTAGATATTTGTAGCATCAGAGAAGCCACTATCCCTCCAGGGAAAAGAGAGATGATTCCCACAGACTTTGTCAATAATGGTTTTACAAAGGGTACCTATTGGGTCAGTGTCATACCTGTGATGCCATGTCTCCAATACACCATTAACAAGCTTCTCCCCTCTAAGAAATTGCATTAACCCCTTTACTTCCTGCTGGTCCCATTAGCTTAGTGGCATGCCTTGGTGTTTGTCTCTTTTGGCTCTAGACAATGCTTGTACCCCTCTTGGCTTTGGGCAATGCTTGTACCACTCTTGCTTGTTTGGTCCCTGGAACTTGCAATTTAAAGTTCAGTCACTTAACTTCAAAGCTGCAATGTTTTCTGCTGCTTTATAAATTATCCTCCAGTTAGCCTTCACTTTAGAAACATTTTTAGGCACACGCGATAAGTATTTGAGCTGCTTTCTGCAATTATTACTTTTCAGGCAGTTTCACGCATTCGTGAGTGCTACTTTTGTTGCACTCATTGTCCTACAATCAACGATTGGGTGTCAAGATTTGAGGTCCACGTAGATTAGAATACCTCCGTCCCAAAGTACCAGTCAGAGAGATAGCAGTAAGAACTCGCTGACCAGTTATTGGGGCCACAGGTGGCAGGAACAGGAAAACATTGGGTCCCAGATGACTGCAAAGGAAAACGGGCGTATTAAAGGAAACACTGTGACGTAACCCCTCAACAGCATAAACAATAAGAAACATGCAGGGTCACCTACCAGTCGGGAACACCAGAGAAAGTTGGGATCCCCTGTCTGTTCCACCCTTACTGGAGTGTCGTGGAGAGGCTGCTGAGAATGGCCAGTAGTGTTATCTCTAGATAATGACACTTGCAGGGTTGCCACCGTAGTCCAGATATAGCCAGAAATGGTCCCTACCCAATGGCAAGGACCAGCGTGGTGCAGAGTTCAACAATCCAGGGGCAGATCAAAAGGTCAGTAGTCCAGGCATCCAAACCTGAGAAGTACTAAAGCCAAAACAGGGTAGAGAGGCAGTCCTTGATATCGTTAGCCAGGGAAGAAGCAGTTCAGGTTGGTCATTCCAAAGAAAGCGCCAATTCCAGAGGGTTTAATAAGCGACGATCCAAAAAGCAGAACAAGGTCCAAAATCTAGGAAGTAAACAAGGTTGAATCACGAACACACGCCACATGCCGTAGAGCACAGCTGAGAAGCTCTGAGCAGCGTGAGCGGTGTTCCTTTATTCTGCCGGCATCAGGTCACGTGTGCACACTCTCCGTGGCAGCGTGGGTATCACATGAGCGGGACCTCGGAAGCATTGTTTGCAGGCATGTCTGTAAGCGCCATGGCAACTGCCAAGGGTGTTGCGGCCAGCGTCGCCATGGTGAATGAAGGTGGCTTGCTGGCATGGTGAACGCACATTGCTGGATGTTGCTGGGCGGCTTGCAAGTCAGGCAGGTGAGTTCCGGAGTGGATGCATGACATTGGGTTAACAGCAATTTCACTCACACTCATGTGATTCTTCTTTGCTACTGTTGCTTCTTTTTGTTCCCACAAGGGATTAGAATGCTCAGTAACACTCACCGGCTTCTGTCTTTGACCCCTTCGCATGCTGCAGGACTTCCACTGTTTTGGCTCATTTTGAATGGACACACTTCCTCGATGAAGTTGCCGTTGTTCCCGCCACGCAGTCACTGAGCTCGACTTGCTCCAGAGACTCTTGGCTGCACACCAGCTCCCAGCCACGGTCTACTGCACAATTCCTGCTGCGCAGTCTCTGCAATTCAGTACACATGGGGAAAAGCCTTCTTCATTCAGGCTTCCCATCGCACAACCGCTGCAATTCAGATTCAGGGGGAAAAGGACCTTCTCGGGACCGACAGCTGGAATCTGCTCTACTGTGATCACAGCGCCCTCTCTTTCTGTGTGAACTGCCAACAACGTGCTCTCCTTCTGCTACTTCTATTACTACTGCTGCTCCATCTAATGGCCTGCACGTGTGGAGGGCCTTTCAAGCCTCTACCTCCCTCAGGTGTGGGTCATTGGCCTTAACAAGCTGACCACGGAGAACTGTGCCAAGTCCCCAAAGAGTGACAGCGGGAAAAGGAACCCCTCCCTGAGTGAGTGACTGAGGTAGGAAGGGGAGATATAGTGGCCGGCAGTGTGAGGTCGGCCACCGCGGACACAGAGCCCACTTAAAGAACTGTGTGGGGGGCCCGGAAGCCTGAACCTGCAGGCCGCAGTAGTGAGGAGATGTGTGAGGCCAGGCAGCAGACGTGGGCGGCTGTAGCTAGACCAGCTGAGGCCAAGAGGAGGAGGAGGCCGCTATGGAGTGCTCTGTGGTAGTGGGCGACGGTGCACGGCCCGCACGGAAGCGAGTATCTGGCGACTTGCCTTTGTCAGAGAGGCCTGGGCCATCTGGAGGGAAGACGCTCTGCGGCAGGAGATGCAGTACAGCAAGGAGGGGGCTTGACATAGGGCCTGGTAAGAATCTATATATGCAGGGCCTCATCTGGGTCATCTGATGGGCATGTGAATAGCTACCGGTCTTCAGATCATTGCTGGACGGTCTGTAGGTATGTAGGTCCTCTGGAGTGAGAGCAATGTACAGGCAGAGCACCTGTGGCCCCCCTAGATGGTGGAAGGGGGATGGCAATTCTTCTGGTAGGTGCATGCTAGGTAGGCTGAATGAGGCAAATACTAGTGGTGTTTCGCTCCCAATCCTTAGTGGCGTGCTGGTTTGGCGAGAGAGGAGGACAGGAAGAAGCTGGATAGGGGCAAACTGCTCTCCTCATTAACAGCAATAACAGGGTGGCAGATGTTACTGTATCCTATGGGGGTAAGGCCGGTGATGGACACCTTGCGAGTGCAGGCGAGCACTGGTCGATCCGAAAGGAAGCGGGGACTGTGGTGATGGGATCCCGGCCCAGGGGGACCATGGTCAAGGGCCAACAAAAAATTGATAAATACACAGACCCTAAGCAGAGAGTGGGCAGGAGCGGTAAAGGAGGCATCTGAGCAGTCACCTTAGAGACACTGATGGAGGCAATACAAGCCACCAGGACATCATTGGAAGGTAGCATCAAGGAGGTGGGGGTTGACGTGTCCTTGGTGCAGATAGAATTCCATAAGGTGTGTGAAAGGGTGACGGAGGTGGAGCAGAGGGTCGGCACAGTCGAGGACGACCTACTGCGCCTCAAGAATTGGATGGTGGGCCCGAATCCAGGGCAGAGGACGCAAAAGGCAACTTGCACCGATGTAACAAACATTTGGTGGGGGTGCCGGAGAAGGAAGAGGGGCCCAGTGTGGAGTTGTGCGTCTTAACACTTACTCCTGGAAAAGTTGCAAGTGAAGGGCCTCTCAAAAATGTTCAGTGTGGAATGGGCGCATCAGAACTGTCAGGGCTCTGCCTACAGGGTGCCCGCCACGGGTTATTGTGGTGAAGATATTTAACTTTAGAGACTATCTTGCAGGACTCCCACAGAGCCGGATACCACACGGTGGGTAACGCAAGGATTCGAGGTGCAACAACAGCGCAGAACCTTCGATGCAGTGCGACACCACCATCGGGAATTGAATATAAAGTACATGATGTTTGAAGTTGAAGATTATCGCGGATGTCAAATACAGTTTTTTCACATTGCCACATAGGTGTGGATCACCCTACGGGGTAGCGGGGGAGGGGCGGTAGGGGGTGCACGACCTGGAGACTGACAGTATGTAGGCTGGAGAGGTCTGGAAGTTGAAGGGATACCTTGCAGTGGTCAGGGGTGTTTGTTCTGTTTCCTACATTCTTTTTCCATCGTTCTGCCACCCTGCAATGTGAGATATGCGATGGTGAGGGCAAAAACAAGGGTGTGATGGATGGGGCGGGTGGAGCGCGGGCCTGATGCGGCGAGCACCTGCATCCACAGATATCGGTTCACAGGAAGGGGCGGTGTGGTGAACGGGATGACCGATGGGCTGAGTGGAAGGGGGAAGGAATGTGGGCTGGGGGTGGGAGGAGGGGAGTGAGTTGTGGGGTTAATTGGTACGGGGTGTTGGGAATGGGACGGGGAGGGATTAAGGGGTAGGCTAGGGAGGGTGGTCGGGCAGATTGGGGAGTTGGTGGGGCAGGTTTCAGAACCTTTAGAAATTATGGTTGGGGGACAGGATTACATTTTTTGGGTTGCATGTTCGAGTGGAGGGTTTGGATCACGGTGTACATTCGGGAACAGTATGGGTACGGCCCGGAGGGGGGAGACACAAGGGAATTTTCTTATGGGGGGGGAGACAGGCTGAAGATTGGGCCCTGGAACGTCCGTGGGTTAGGGAAATGGCTGAAATGCAAGCAGGTGAGGGGATTCCCGAGATGAGATCTGGTCCAACTGGCCATATGCTCCAGAAAACAAATATGGTACAGAGGAATTCGGATTCACTTAGGAGACGGGGTAGTGCTGGGGACTTCATATTCGTCGTATGCCAGGGGAGTTTTGATTTGGGTTGCGGCAGGTGTCTCAATTCATGCGGACCAAGGTTTTGGCAGATGCTGTGGGGCAGACTGCTGTGCTGGTGGGTGCCCTTGAAGGAAGGTGCATCTGTGTGATTCACTCTTATGCACTAAATGTGGAAAATAAAGATTACTTCCCATCAGGGGCGAGCCTGGCAAGGGGATACAGAGAAGGCCTTTTTATTTTGAGGGAGTGGGGGGTTTAATTGTCTCTTCGACCCACATTTGGGTGGCACAGGGAAAACCAGTCACCCTAAGCAGCAGGCAGCGACGCCCCTGAGGGAGGTAGTGAGCGACGCCCCTGAGGGAGGTAGTGAGCGACTTAGATCTGGAGAAATTGTGGTGGGGGTCGCATGTTTTTCAGGGGTCCATGGGTCCTATTCTTGGCTAGACTACATGTTCGTGGGGGCAGAAGAGTTTCAAATCTTTGAGAAGGAGGAATATCTGGGGAAAGTAATTTCGAATCATTCACCCCTGGTGGCGCAGTTGTGGGGGTCCCAGCGGCATCCCGTGGGGATATAAAGCGGTTCTTTGAAATCAATGAGGGGTAGGTGGAATCCGTTGGGATATTGTGGAGGCCTTTAAGGCAACAATCGGGGATATGCATCTGTGGGGTGACTGGGGTGCAGCAGGTACTGCAGGATAAGTTACGGGAGACGGAGAGGTTAGTGTCAGCAATATCTGGCGGATGGGCGGCAGGTGGGGGAGGAATTGGCGAATGTACTGGCTTCTCATCATGACAGGCATGCTTTGACGGGAGTAGGCGGGGTGTGCGCATTCACGGGGAAGGGAGAGGCTGGGCGGCTGCTGTCCTGGCTGATCTGTCGTGAGCAGCCCTGCAGCACTATTACGGAGGTCAGACGGCAATCAGGAGACTTGATTAGTAATAATTATTTAAAAAGGGAGAGAAAAGGCAGAAATAGGAAAACACACAATACCAACACTTTTAAAGAACCACAGCAAGTCAAGAAAGGCAGGGTCTACTGTAGAGCAAAAGGTTCATAGGCCAGGCCCACTCTTGGAGAGAGCAAGGCGGAATGTGCCCAAGATCACACAGTTGAAGTACACTTTAAAAGTCTTTGCAGATAGTACAAAAAAGAGTTAGATCAGTTCAGTAAAGTTAGTTAACAGGTCCGAGGTCCCCCCAGGATAGAGAGTCAAGGATTTACGGGACACCTTGGACGGTCTTTTGCAAGGGAGACCAGGTGGGACACCGTACCAGAAATGGTGAGAAAGCTCCAGCGGGGGCAGTTAATCCTGGCAGCGGGTGCAAGTCGGTGCTTCGTCCAGGGGAAGAGAAGATCTCGACGTGGAAGAAAGCTGGAGGTCGTTGCACTGCCAGGGAAGAAACCAGCCGCGGAGTTTCCCGGTTAAAAGGTACTACCCTTTTATTCGCGGTAGTGGTGAAGCGTGGCTATCCGGCCACCGGGGTGCTTGGCACGGGCGATTCGACCACGAGACGATCCAGGAAGGCGAAAAAGGGCGAACTGCTTAACCCCACCAGTTCAAAGGAAGAAGACTCTCCTAGAAGAAGATCTTCTCTGTCGTCGGGAAGTGGTGAGTCGGTTCAGCAGGGCTCCACCGGTGGTGTCGTCGTTGCAGGTCGGCTCAGCTTCTCCCTCTTCGGATTCTTTAGGTCCTGTGGCGACCTCTGAAGTTCCAGTCCCCAAAGCCCTGCTTTTATGCAGAAAACCCCCATTCATCAGTCCTAGCTGTCACTCAAACATAACACAAGGGTGCGACTTGAGGGTGCGACTTGATTTGCTGAGGCAACTCAGTCCATGGTGCCTATTCCCCCCTCCCACACATCCTGTAGACCCAGACAGAGTGGCACCACTTTTGGAGGCTTCTGTGCAGAAGCCCGCCAAAAGTGGAACAAAGGGCTCGACTTGGGTTGGAGTTACAGAGGCGAACACAAACGCCATTTTAAAACCGAGTCCTGGCAAAAAGACGCAACCGGGGAATAAATATTAAATAAATAACCCAGCGGTATCTTTAACATTGCACCAAAAAAGTGGTGCGTTTAAAATGAATGGGAAAATCCCATAGGAAATATTCCGGTGGAATATTTCGTGTGGTAACCACTGCCACCAGCCAGAAACGCGACAAGGGGGGACTGGACAGTGCCCCCTTGAAAAACAGACCCAGGGGCAATCGAATTACCCCTACCAGTACTTCCACAATATGATGATTTGTACTGGTTCTGTTCATAATTTACGACTAGTAAAGTCAATGGTGACTTTACATGCCCTGGGAGACAGTAGTCTGTCCCAGGGTATGGAGTCTATGTTTGGGGGCCACTATGACACCCCTGTGTTACTGCACTGAGGGTGCTGAGTAACACACTTAACAAAAACACATGAAGCCCTATGGAGTAAAAGACCCCATAGCCCATAAAACACATTACAAAGTCAAAGGACATTCTCAAATCATGCCTAAGAGTGGGAGAAAAGAGTCTCACTCTTAGCAGGAGAAAAAAGTAAACCCCAAAAATCCAGCAAAGCTGCTGGGGGACTCACTAGGGTTGGGAAATTAGCCTTTACAGAGAATTCTCCCTTACACGGCACAACTGCAAGCGATACTGATGTGGACAGACGCAAGGGGGGAAATGCTGGCTGGGTTGGTGGAAGCCCTTCCGGCTCACCGGTAGGGGATAGAACTGTTGTGGGGCACGATGGGAGGAAAGGCGGCTACCAATGTATTTTGGAGAAAGCTCTTGAGGAAACTGCAGGTGTCTGGCCTATAGTGCAGACTTCCCATGGGTTGTGGATCCGGGACTTCACTTGGTGTTGAGGATGATTTGGGAGACGGGGTGGAGGACAATAGGGGTTCTGTTTGAGGATGGGAGTTTGATGCCATTTTAGGAATGGAGTACTCGCTAAGGGATGCTGAAGGGGCATTTTTTTAGATTTGGTGCAGTGACCAGACAGCTGGCTGCCATGTGGAGGGAGATCCCGAAGGAACCGTAAAACAAGCCTGCTGATGCAGGTGCTCTTTACACAGGATGGTAGGGGTGCCAGGGTTTCCCATCTACCAAGCATTGCAGAGTACATTCCTCACAAAGGATCTGATGGTGCAGAGTAAATTGGAGAGGGATATGGGAGGTCCGATTTCGGAGGGAGAATGGACAAAAGTTTGGGAGCAGGTCCGTAAGGTTTCGCGGAACGCAAGGTTTCAGCTTATCCAATTTGACATTTTACATAGGGTGTATGCGACTCCCGTCATACTACACGCAATGAATAGTGATCTGAGTTGTGACTGCCCCCGGTGTGCGACAGAGCCAGCAGGGATATGGCATATGCTCTGGGGATGTTCGTTGTCGCATGTTACTGGCAGGCAGTGATTGCAAGATTAATTAATTGCTTGGCTCTAGTCACAATTGCTTTCCGAAGGTGCGTTTGTGGGATTTACTCCCTGGGGGAAATAACAGAAAATGAGAAATCGAACGGCCTAGTTTATGCTGGTTCTAGCAAGGCGACGGGTGGCCATTGCCTGGAAGGGACCCCAGGATCTGTCAGTGATGCATTGAAAGGATGTCTGCAGGTGGGGGATGGCAGAGCTGGCTATATTACACAAAACCAGGGATCCCGAGATGGAGGAAGGGGTAAAGGTGGAATGGGGTCAGCTGCTGGACGAGTTGCAGTTCTCAGCAGATTTGAAACCCCTTGAGAGGGTGGAATGAGTGAACAGAATACCTGTGGAGAGGGCCACGATAGGGATTAGGGGGAGGAGAGTACTGGCAGGTTGGTGGGGGTTACCTAAGTGTCCGGGGAAGGGAAGCTACGCAGTCTATTGTGCCCTGATTTCTCTTGTTGAAAATGTAATATTACTCAGTTATGTATACTGTGCTACATTTCTTTGTATACAATGAAACTCAAATAAACAAATGTTTTAAAAAAACAAGTTGGCGAGGGCATGGCCTGGAGCGCCGATGATACGGTCGCTCCTTTGACGGCCTTGTGGGATGCCCGCTGCCGTGATGAATTGGGGCCAATATTAGGGTAGGACGATGGACCGAAACATAACCAAGGCTTGGTGAAAGCCTGCTGCAGGGGTGGCCGCGCTCTGGGAGTCCTCTGGGGACAAGCCGTGGAGATACAAAGCTTTGAGCTCCCCGCCCGCGCCTTTCTCCAAGATGGTGGACGAGGGCTCGGAGGATTGCAGAGGCCGAGGAGCAGAGTAAAGAAGGGGAGGAGCTCCTGCCCCCGAGGGATCTTTGCGGCGGTCCCCGTCCAGCACACCGACCCCCACATACATAACTCTCCTCGCTGGGGATTGCCTTCCTCCCCCCCCGCTCTGTCTCTGCGGGCAACGCTGAGCCCACAACACAACAGCCCAACGCGGCCCGTGCGGCCTGCCCGAGGCGCGCAGGCCCCCTGGCTCCAGCTGCAGGGTGCCGGCGGCAGTGCACCCGTGATCGGAGAGAAGGGGCCCTAGCGGGAGGATTTCGCTTCGGACGCGGCTCGCCGCGCCAACAAGAAGAAGCAGCAGCCCCGGCCTGAAGTGGAGGTGAGCCGGGGAAAGGGGGACATCGGCGGCGCTGCTCCAGTGCCTTCCCATACTGAACCACCACAGCCAGCGGCGGCCACCGTCCTTAGCGGCCTGTAGCAATCCCCCCTCTCCACCATCGGAAGAAGCCACCAACAGCAGGGGGGCCCCCGCTGGGCCACTGGCGCCCCCACCCTACGCCCAGACATGGTAAAAATTTGATTCCCCCGATCTCCCCCTACTACAGCTCCGCTCAGCTTCTGGGTGGGACAAGCCACAGCTCTGGAGACAAGTTAGGAGCTACGCAGCAGGGCTTGAGCAGGCGTGGTGAGTTCCCATCAGCAACTAAGAGGGGGCAGCCAGACACAATTACCCCCTTACCTACCTGACACACGAAAAGATCCTCCGTCTTCCTGGGGCACCCCGGCCCACCTTCTGCAACCCCCCATCCACCCACTGTGACTCTTTGGCCCCTAACACCGCCTAATCTAACCCCTCTACTCCGGGGTACACAGAAGCCCCGTTTTGCCCAGGGGAACCAGATGTCCAAACAAGCCAAGACCGGCAAAAACGCAGACATTGCAACAATGCTGACGGCGACGGATAAGTCTAAAACACAAGAATCGCCTGGTTCCACCCCTCTAGCAGCCCCAGAGAATAAGGGTACCCTCGCTACGAAAAATTATATTAAGGCTTTCATGGCAGACATTAAATCAGAATTCAGATCATGCATGCTGGAATTGTCTACCAAACTGGAAAACACTGACCAAAGGGTAACAGACGCCGAACAGAGGATAGGAGACTTAGAAGACTGGACACAGGACCAAGCATCGACCATGGCGGAGGTTCAGCACTCAATCAAACTCCTCCAGGATAAATGTGAAATATTAGAATTTAAACAAGAAGACCTGGAAAACAGGGCCCGACGCAACAACCTGCGCATCCGGGGGGTTCCAACCTCAGTTCCGGATAGAAACCTGGCGGAATATGTGGGGGACCTATTCCAGGCTCTTCTACCGGATTTCGATAAGTCACAACTCCTCCTGGACCGCACTCACAGGATGCGCCCTCGCCGGGGAGTGGAAACGGACTCTCCACCAGACGTCATTACCAGAGTGCACTTCTTCACGACAAAAGAAGCCATTTCTGCAATCAGTCGCTCTCGTGAACAAATAACTTTTCAGAGCACCCCCATCCAAATTTACCAAGATTTATCCGTCATCACTCTCCAGAAAAGACCCCTCGACCCCTAGCTGTCTTTCTACAAGACCAACACATTAGTTATCGATGGCTCTTCCCCACGGCCCTACAGTTCTCCTACAAAGGCACTCAAAGAAGAATCAGCCACCTGGAGGACGCTGAAAATATCATGAACCCGGTGCCCTCTGAAGCGCAGTCACCCATGAACTATGAGAGGGCCTCTGATTCAGACCTCCCAAAATCACCCATCACTAAGGCAAACTCCTGGTCCAGAGTCCCGAGGTTCAGAAAGACGAAATAGCCACACCTAAAGTAACCTCACCATCCATAAGAAACGAAAGAAGATGATGACGGTCGGGGCGGCGGGCCCCACCCCACGGCCCATGCGCGCTTCTGAGGATCAACCCATCTATATCCTTGGAAGGCGATAGCTACAAGTTTATCCATGTTGGTTATGAATAGTAACGTGGCCATGTTGGCCAGGGGGGGTGCTGGACATATAAACCTGCCCCCCCCAGTTAAATCTCCATCTCCCTGTTGGAGGCTGGAGCAAAAATCTCAATGGCAGGGAAGCACGCATCCGCAGTACCCATGAGATGCTGGCTGACACAACCTCGTCCCCCGCACCCCCATCAGACATAACGACTCCCTCGTCTAGCGATCCAGTCCACTCCACCCTGAACTTCGTCTCACTGAATGTCGAGGTCTAAACTCCCCAGCCAAACGCAAGTCAATATTGCAAAAACTTCAAAATGAAGGGGCGGCAGTAGCCATGCTGCAGGATACACACTTATTACCAGCCGACTTTGGACGTTTACGCTCTCGTCTCTTCCCAAAACAATTTATTGTATCTGGAAACTCCAAAAAAGGGGGCACAGCCATTCTCTTCGGGAAGGGAGTGGACTCCCAGATTCTCGAAACGAAACTCTGCCCGGAGGGCCGGTTTGTTGCTGTGAAATGCCTTCTACTTGGGGAACTATACTCCTTTGTGTCGATATATGCCCCTAATTCGGATCAAGCCGCCTTCTACGAGGCCCTGTGCGCTGCTCTCCCCTCCTTCCTAGAAGGCCAAGTTATCATTGGGGGCGACTTCAAAGGAGTGCCGGACCCTACAATAGACAAGTCCCACCCTCCATCATCTGGGGACTTTACCTTAGCTTTGGCACTACTACAGCTATTCAGGACTCTGGACGTGGTAGACGCGTGGAGGGTTCTCCACCCCTCCGAAAAAGACTTTTCATTCTACTCCGACGTCCACAGAACATTTTCAAGGATCGATCTCCTTCTGGTCTCCCCACAAATTCTCACATTCACCAACGAGGTCTCCATAGGCCCACGGATTCTGTCGGACCATGGTCCAGTGTCCTTGGAAATCCGAATCCAGGGCCCTCCTCACACAGCCCAACGTAGATGGACACTCTATGATCCAATTCTCAATGAAATGCCGCTTAGGGACTCGATCGCTACCACAATCAAGAATTTCTTTCGGGAAAACCCTGTAACGGATACATCGCCCGCCAACACCTGGGACGCTATGAAAGCGGTCGTGAGGGGGGAGTTAATAGCACGGGGAGTTGCCTTCCACAAAGCCAGACGGCAAACCAGCTTGGCCCTTGAAGAAGACCTCCGGAAGGCGGAGCAAACTCATAAAGAAAAAGGATGGGCCCCGAGAACCCAACAAGCCATTCGCACGGCACAGAAGAAGATTGGGGCCCACTACTCCGAACACACAGCACATCAAATGGCCAAGGCCAAGCATTTCTATTATGCCAAAAACAATAAAGCAAATAAGCTACTGGTGGCCAAACTAGCCAAAGCAAAACAAAACAACACGGTTATGGGCTCCGAGACACACATGGTTGAATCCAATACGCAGAACAAGACAAACAACGCCTGGCAGCTAAACATCTGAAACAGATAATGACCGCTCCATCACGGGACGTGAGCGAACAAAGCGAATATCTTCGCAAAGCAGCACTCCCTTCGAATCCCGGACATCACGCGAGACCTACTGGACGCACCAATCTCCACTGAGGAGGTAGATGAGGCTATAAAATCACTTAAATCTCGTGCGCCAGGCCCAGATGGCTACACAACCAGGTTCTACAGGGTCTTCAAGCACCAACTACTAGCCCCACTGGTACAGCTGTTCAACTCTTTTAAAGAGATCGGCGTGATAACCCCCTCCATGCAAGAGTCAATCACCATCCTGCTCCCCAAACCTGTAGGCGACTCGAGATGTCCAGCCTCATATAGACCCATCGCCCTCCTCAACATTGACGCCAATATTTACTCTAAAATTCTGGTGACTCGACTAGCTCACATCCTCCTGGATATAATTCAGCCCGACCAGTGCGGCTTTCTGAAGAACCGATCTACGGCGGACAATATCCACAGAGCTCTGAATTTGCTGGATCTAGCCACACGTGGAGAAAGAGGGATGGCACTCTTGGCACTGGACGCAACCAAGGCATTTGATAAGGTGGACTGGACATTTATGAGGCTTACCCTAGAGTAATTTGGATTTGGGCTGGAATTCCGCACGATGATTCTAGCCAACTACAAAGCACCCAGAACCCTACTTAGAATCAATGGCAATCTCTCTACCCCATCGAGCTGACCTGCGGAACGAGACAGGGATGTCCACTGTCCCCACTCCTATTTGCCTTGATCATGGAGCCCTTCGCCCAAAGGATTAGGCTGAACCACTCAATTAAAGGGCTCCAAGTAGGGCCCTTGCACCATAAACTGGCCCTCTATGCAGACGATGTCCTTTTAACTATCACTGACCCCCGCAGTTCCTTAGCACACGCCTTGGCCGAACTAAACAATTATGGAGGGGTCACGGGCTTCAATATTAACTTCAATAAATCAGCAGCGTTGGGAATAGGGATTTCACTGAGAGAGCGAGAAGACCTAATTCCAATGTGCCCGATCCAATGGAAAACGAAGGCTATCAACTACTTGGGAGTCCAGATTCCGGCTAAACCGACAGATGTCTACCGCATGAACTTCCCTCCGCTCTTCCGAGAGCTGGAGTCCGACCTGAAGCGCTGGGCATCCCAGGAGATCTCCCTGATGGGCAGGATCACAGCATGTAAAATTAACCTGCTTCCAAGATTTCTGTATACATGTTCAGCCCTCCCATTGATGATCCCAGCCCCTGCACTTCAGAACCTACAGAGGAAAATGATGCAATTCATCTGGAGGGAGGAAAAGGCCAGAATACCAAGAGACTCGATGATGGGGAATGCAAGACTTGGCAGCCTGGGGGTCCCTGACCTCCAGAAATACCAGATAGCAGCCCAACTAGCGTGCACCCAAGCATGGCAAACAATTAACAATCGCCCTATATTGGTGGACATGGAACAATCGCACCTAGCCCTTCCCCTACACTTCCTTCCACACATCCCACTGGCGGCCAGAAGACCATGGCAGGAGCTATTAGTGACCACTAGGCACACTGTGGCCATATGGGATAAGACGCTGAAGCAGAAGAAAATCCCAAGGGGACTTAACCCCACATCCCCGGTCTTCATGAACCCTGCCCTTTCCCCGGGAACAGCTCCCAAAAACTTCAAAAACTGGATTGTGGGCGGATTAGAGACCATAGGACAACTCTTCATGGGAGGACAACCACTCTCTTACGAACAATGTAAAGATAGCTTCCACCTTCAAGAAAGGGACAGGTTCACTTACCTCCAACTGCAGCACTGGTGTTCACACTCACAGATACGCCAAGCAGCAACCCGCATTCCCACACCCATAGAACTTACTCTCAAACACCTTCCACTCCGAGGTAATATCTCAACATTATATAAGCTTCTCCAAAAAGACTTTCTCACCTCCAAATCCCGGGCCATGGCACAGTGGGAGGCGGACCTGGGACACCCCATAGAGGACCAAGCCTGGGTAGACATCTGAACCCGCACCCAATCAGCATCCACCTGTGTTACAAATAGAGAATGCGCCCACAAAATCTTACTACGCTGGTACTACCCCTCTTTAAGACTGCACCACATGAATCATTCGGTGGAGCCGGCCTGCTGGAGACGATGTGGCCAAGTAGGATCCTTTTTCCACATGTGGTGGATTTGTCCCAAGGCCCAGAACTTCTGGAAAGAATGCCTAGCGGTCATTGCAGAAATCATGCACATTACACTCCCACTAGAGCCTGAACCTATTCTCTTGGGCGCCCCGGTCCCAGGGATTTACCCACGCACAGGCCCTAAAGCTAAACTACTGTCCCAATGCCTGTTGCCGGGTAGAATAGTGGTGGCCCACACATGGAAGTCAGTGGAGGGCCCCCTCCTGCCCTTGTGGTGGGTGAAACTGTGGGATGTACTCATCGCGGAGAAGTTCACAGCGGCCAGAGCAGGCCTTCTCCACCGCTTCCAGAACATTTGGAACCCGGTCCTCGAATTTGATTGAGACTTTCCAGCATTAACATACAAACCTCAGCTGGCCAGGAGGGTCCTGGAGAGCTGGCCTGCCCTACAGGGACAAGAACAGGAAGAAGGGGAATGAACTACGGGATGAACTCGGGGAGGGGGGGGAGCAGTACTCTCGTGTAATAATGCATACTGAATGTTGACCGCAAGTGAATGTAATGTTTTCCTGCCTTGTTCATAAATAAACATATTTTAAAAATGTTTTTTAAAAAACAAGCTGGCCACTTCTGAAACATTGCTCTTCAGCCCTCTTTCTAGTCCCATTATAGGAAATGATGTGACTTAAAGTCCCCAACCGCAGAATTAAATGTTCTTATTTCTTCTACTAGGCAATAAGCCATTAGAAGTGTGGGATTTTGGGGAAAATTAAACAAGGGGGTTTCTCAGTCTTCCTGTCCTGCCCCCCCACCCATGTGATCCTCCCGCAGAACAACCCCCCCCTCCCTCCAGGGTTGGGATTAAGAAGCGTCTGCCCCTCCATGGCCACATGAGAAGGGTCCCAGGCCAGGTTTTCTGGGGGAATCATTGCTGATTCCTCACAGTAGGCAATGTGTTAAATGGCTCAGCAAGTGTTGGGTGCTGCCTTTGCAGCAGTGCCATCAATGGTGTTTGATCCTTTTTAAAAGGCATCAGCAGTGTTTTGTGTAGTGGCGAATATGCTCATTCTTTTGCTGCAGAGTCGGCCCTATCGTTGCCTTGTGAAATTGGTATGGGCTGGTATGGCCGTTTATTTTATTATCGCCATTTATGCTGGGAGGGGCAGTAGGTCTATTAGCCGAGACAATGACTCTGCATGGTGCACGGGGAGCCATTGCTCCTCCGGAACATCCTCCTTTCCCATTGGATGTGACGTATGCTGAATCTGAAAAAATACTGACGGCATACCGCTCCCACAAATCCACGGCCATTATCAGAGCTGTTAGCTCAGCTGCCTGTACTGACTAGTGCAATGTCAACCTCATCTGAGCTCACACCTTAAATTCTCGGATAAACTACTGCTGCACCCGTATGTCGACAACCCATGTTTGAATCTATCGTTGATGCCCTCTCAATGAAGAGCAGGTCTCCGCCTTCTATGGTCTCTTTGTGTATTTTGGGGTCGCTGTTAGGCAGAATTATATGCAGTACCCTTTGGGAACACCACACACAATTAAGACTACAAGTGACAGTACAAATTCACCTTTGGTACAAGCCTGTACTACACAGTAAAAGTGGTAGCGATGGCTGAGCAGCCAGACGTATCTCAAGAGCAAGTGAGCAGTATCAATAGTTACACAAAGGACAGCAATTACTATGATTCAAACAAACACTGACTCAGGGTTTCTGAGTAAAAGAATATACATTTATTTACACATCAGTTGTATAACATCTCACTAAAGTAAAGCAGTTGAAAAATCACACTCTTAATACACCACACCACTCCCAATAGATTCTGGACAAGTCAAGCTAAAAAAATGAAGTGTGAGCAAAATGGCACTCCAACAATTTAAAAGAGAGGGAAAGACAAAAGTAAGATACAAATTAAGCAGCACCAACAGGTAAGTAAGCAGGGCAATCTAGAAAGAGGAACTACAGTGATGGAATCAAATCAAAAAGGCTTAGGGCCAAAGTCAATAGGACAAAAGTCTTTTGCTCAAGATCCCACAATTCAGGGTAGTTCGCGGTTAAGTCTTTGCCAAGAGTTCCGGACGAAGTTGGTCGGAAGAAATGTTTGTTTAAAGAGTAGAGAAGGACAAGCCCTTGGATTGGCGAAAAGTTTCACACACCTTCACCGCGGCTGGACGAAACGAACAACCAGATTTGCACAGTACCTTTAAATGGAAAAGAAGCTGTAGCTGAGGCGGACGTTCCTGGCAGGTCCTGCAGGCTCATGGTTCACGCAGTGACTGTCGGACTGACATGAAGTAGGAAGACCGGAGGGTTCTGCACTGCCCAGGGAAGAAACCAGCAGCAGAGCAAAGCAACAAATAAAAGGTGCGCTCCTTAAACTGGTGAGGTCCAACCAGACCGAAACACGTGTCTGGGGTTTCTGTTGGTACTCTTGTTCAGAGGAGAATTGCCTAGCATTTCGGTGCTGCACTGCCCCAGGGCAGGACAAAGACTGATAAGTTTGGGATATTTCTTCTCTGTGAAAGATAGTGAGCTAAAGACTCTGGGTAAGTCTCTCGTAACCAGGACTAATGTCTGGCAGAGGGACTCCCAGGACCCCCCTTGTTAATTTGCTCCTTAAAACCCAAGCAGGGTGCGACTTTCCTGGCTATCCGGTTCACTGTAGCTCTGTACAACAAATTCGACCAGAGGAGGGAGTCCTGGCTTGCAGTTTGGGCAAACTGGTTGGTCCCACCAGCTCAGGGGAAGAAGATTCCTGGTAGATCTTCTCTGTTGTTGGAGTCTGAAGATTCGGACCTGCAGCAGGGCTTCACCGGGCAGTTCAGTCATTGTAGGGTTCCTCTTCTGTCAGCTCCTCAGCGGTTCTTTCGTTCCAGTGGCGACTCTGCCTTTCCAGACCCAGAGACCTGCTTTTTATGCAGTTTTCCCCCATTCACACAGCCTGGCTGTCAATCACACAGCAGGGTGGGTGTCCAGGTGGGACACTCACCTAGCCAATCAAACAGGAGTGCGACTTGGGTTACCAAGGGAACCCATGGCAGGGGTCCTAAAACCCCTCCCTCACATCCTGCTGACCCAGACTTTCAGGCACCCAAGGAGGGCTTCTGAGGAGAAGCCCGCGAAAAGACAGTGAACAAAGGAACCAAACCTAGTTTGGCGTGCGGAGTAAAACACGAGAAAGACATTTTCAAAAAGTAATGGCAAATAAACCCAGCCGGACCGTATAAAAACGTGTATGGTCTAGCGGGTTTAAGTTTGAGGCTACCAAGATAGCCTAAAACAATACCAAGGTTCGTTAAGATAACCGCAGTAGGAAAAAAAGGATAGTTATCACTGCCACCAGCCAAGTCATGAGAAAAGGGAGCGAAACAATGCTCCAAGAGAAACAGATAAAAGGGATAAGTATTAACCCTTTCCAGTACTCTATGTAAGATAGTTTGTACTGGGTCTGTGGATTTTAAAGAGACTAATATAGTCAATCGCAACTTTACATGTTTTGGAAGACATAAGTCAGTCGAAGAAAATGGAGTCTGAGTTGGGAAGTCTAAAAGACAACCCTGTGTCACTGCACTGAAGGTGCTGTGTATCACATAGTAAAAAGATGATGGCCATGGAGTAGGTGAGGCTCCACAGTCTATCAACACAAAAAATGTTAAACACACACACAGCAAAACACATGTAAGAGTGGGAAAAAAAGGCTCACACTCTTACCAGGTGGAAAAAATAAATCCTAGAAATCCAGCAAAGCTGCTGAGGCACTCAGTAGGTAAGGGAAATTAGCCATACTGTAGAATTCTCCCTAACAGTCGCCCTCCATCCTGTCCATATATGAGGCATAGTCGTGCACATGCTCCCCTACCTCTGCCGGCTGCGCTGTGAATATTGCTGGGGTGACAACCCGACACCTCACTACCTCAATTGCAGGATTGGACAAAACTACCTCATACCCTTGCAAAAAGCAAATGCTCCACATAGAGCGTGACTGAAGAGCCCATCGTAATTGTTGCTGATTTCCCAATGGCAACTGCCGCTGTGGTGAGTGCCTGTTCGCAAGGGCCAGTTGCCTTGCATTAATGGGTCTAGGAGACCAATGTAGTAGGCCAGGGGTTTGTGTCCTGGTGGCTTCTTTAACTTCCACTTAAGATGGAAACATGTAATTGTGTCCATTATTTATAACCATTGTAAGGAACTCATGGTGGCAACCGTAAAAACAGACACAAGTGATCACAGTTCAAGGGTGTTTATCAAACTGTTTGCCGGTTGGAAAAACGCCTAATTGTGAGGAATAAGGGCTGGAAGCGCACGGGAGTAATACGTTTTGTTTCTTAACCTCCTACGGCAAGTATGGAGGCAAGACTACAATTCCCAGCAAGTCACGGGGGGCTTGTAGTTCAGATCACGCCACAGGTGTAGGTCACATGCGCATTGCCAGCTGCAGTGATTGTGAGCAGCATAAAGGGCAACGGCGCGTAAATCAGGTGTGGCTTATTAATGATCTGGGTGTGGTTGGTGTGAGGAGCAGGTCGACGGAGCGCTGCGGAGCCAGGGACGCTAAGCTCTGTCCCTTTGATTGCTGCAACGAAGCTTCGCACAATGGACCATTGAAGCCGCCAGCGTTCGCTCGCACAGTGCAGAGCAGGCGGACCGGCTGCGACTCACGGTGTGCTACACAAACTCAGAGGTGTCCCGAGGGGCCCTCGGAGATCAGATAAGTGCTGAAGCCATTGCGGGGTGGGGGCTCAGTATGTACTTGCTTTCACTCGCATTGGATTTGTGCTTAGCAATCACGGAAGGTCTGAATTGGTTGCTAATAGTTGGTTTGTTAATATGATGCGAGGACTTCACAGAGTGCTTATGCGGGCATAATCTCGCCTGTTTAAACTTCAAGGACATGAAGTTACGGGTTTGTGTATTGCAACAAGCTTGCCTTACGGGCCATGTGTTTTGTCCTTCATTTATGGGGAAATTTCCCTTGTCCTGTGTTCATCCCGCTTGCTAGTACATGTGAATGTTTGCTTCTCTGTTTTCTATTAAGTCAAGTGCATACGTATTAAGGTGTGTCTTGGGTTATGCTACAGTATGTTCAGGTATTAAAAAACAGGAACCAGATAGGAAGGGTTTTTTCCCAGTGCTTCCCCCTACCTATCCAATTTAGGTTGCCCTGACCCTTTTCCGGTTTTCCTAACTTCCCCCACCCCATCCACAACCTCTCCCTAACTCCTCTTCCCCCCACTGGCTGCCACGTGGTGTCCTGTGTACTACTTCAGGCACCTGTGCCAACCACGGTGGGAGGGTCGAATTCATTCGGCTTCTGTGGTTCGGGGGAGAATGTCGATTCCTCTCCTCCCTCATTGTAAGTGTGTATTGACACTAATCTAAACCTAATTCTAAGATGGGAGCAAGCTTCGACTGTCAAATGAAAAATAAGGCAGTCCTTGTAGTGTCTCGTCAAAATAAAAGGGCCTATACTAAAAAAAGAAAATATTGCCAATCCTTACAACCAAATATAGAAAGAGTGTGGGATAGGGTTTTCAAACAAATAAAGAAGTGTTCACAAATTATATGTTAGGATGTGATAGCTAGGGGTCCCCCCGTCCCCACGTTTTGAGCACGGGACAAGGTGGGACATCTGAGCGCACAGCACTCTCTCGAGCTTTCCCAGCATGAGACGACAGTTCAGCTTTCATGTATCAGGACCTTTGTTGGTTAAGTTTCTTTTCAGTAGAAAAGTCTCTTGCCTTCGAGGCCTGATGTCTTAAACAAACATAAACAAAAAGTTCCTTCTGTTGCAATTACACTTGGGTGA
Organism: Ambystoma mexicanum; assembly: GCF_040938575.1. NCBI lineage: Eukaryota > Metazoa > Chordata > Amphibia > Caudata > Ambystomatidae > Ambystoma > Ambystoma mexicanum. Next base: position 1,058,828,523 of record NC_090926.1, on the reverse strand, counting down.
TTTGTTCTCACCCCTGGATCCCCCTCGGCCGGGCTCAGACCCTTCCACAGTTTTTAGTGATGTCAGGACCTTCGGTGACTCAATATATTGTTCCTGTGGGCCTGATATGCTTAAGATAACAAACACAAAGTTCTCTTCGGCTTGTACTTGGGGCAATGATTCTTTACCCATTGGGGCCCCCTCTTCTGTGCACAGACACTCTCGAATCTCTGCCTCGATTCTCAGCCTCCCTCTGCCAGGTTCACTATTGCTTTGTACAAAACAGTTCACCTTTTGACTTTCGAAACCAGTCTTTATTTATAAATATCTTTTCAAACAGTTCTTGTGGACATCCCTCTGCCGCGTTCACATTTGTCAACACACTGTTTCCTCAGACTTTAGATTTTGCCTCTCTTTACTGGCATCCCTCCGCCGGGTTCACTCTTGCCACTTCAAAATTGTTGGGTGTCAGCTTTTGACCCCTGGATCCTCCTTTGCCGAGGCCCAGACCCTCGCTTTCATAATATTCTTTAGTGCATCATGTTTTGCCCCTTCTTGTCGGCATCCCTGCGCTGGGTTCACTCTTGCCAACTATACAAAGTTCTTGTCTTTTCCACTTTAGGGGGATTCGCTTCCCCTTTGCCTTTTCAATGGTTTGTTGGTCAAAGACTTTCGACGATACAGAGGATTTTGCTCGAACCCTGTATGACCACTTTGACCTATTCTTTGCGGCTCTCCTACAACCTTCTGGTATCAGAAGTTTCAATCACCATGGGATCAACCAAGTCTCTTGAGTCAGCACCCATGTGGTGCTGGTCCCCTCTACATCTGGTCTTTCCTTAACAATTTACAGTTCTTTCTCAATATGCCAGTCTGCGACTTTCATTCAACACAGTTCGGTTTCTTATCGGTTCTCCCCTCGACTCAACGGCTGTGATGAACCACTTGGCTTTCTTTGTATCTGGAGTCAAGGCCGGTACCACGGTAGCAGGAGTTCCCCTCGGTCCTGCTTATCAGCGTAGGCACGCTCCGTGTACCGTTGACATCTGCTGAAACACACTTGAGCTATGTTCGCAGTCTTATCTCTGAAGGCTTTGCAGAAACAGTGTTTGTTAAACAAAGCAGGAACTTGCGTTTAAAGAACAAACTTGTGTTTAAAGAAGCAACATTTGTTGAATAAGAATGGAATAAGACACTTACCTTTAACTCCGGTTCTGCATAACGGTTGTACCTTGAAATCGTAGCCAGGTGCACTTTGATCGAAGAATGCGTCAAACCCAACTGAGCCAAGGATAACAAATAAGGCAAAATGTCTTGTGGCCGGACTGCCTGACGCTGCAACTGATGGCTCCTGCACCACACCTGGAAGCGTTTCCACTTGCTCTTGTAGCATTTCAAAGTGGATGGAGCTCTTGCTCGGGCCAGGACCTTTTGGCAGTCATGTGGAAGGAACAAGAATCCAAACTCTAAGAATACAGGATCCAGGCCATCGGATTGAGTGAGGCTGGATCATGGTGCAGCACTACCTCTTAGTTCCTGGACAGAAGAGCCTGGTGTAGATTCAACCTGAGAGGAGCAGCTGATGTGAGGGTGAGGAGGTCGGAGTACCAAAACTGTCTTGGCCATGCAAGGGCCACTAATATCAGTTTGCTCCGGTATAGTCTGATGGTGTGGATGACTCGAGGTACCAGCCGGATCGGAGCGAATACATACAGGAACTTCAACTCCCATTGAAATGCAAAGGCGGCCCCCAAGTTCTCCGGATGGGGAAATTGTCTGGTGAAACTCTCTCCCCAACTGTTGTCGTAGGTGGCCAAAAGTTGATCTCTGATGTGCCCCACGTCTGGAACAACAGGTGAAGTTGATCCTCGTGCAGCCACACTCATGACAAGAGCGCAACTCCCTGCTGAGGGAGTCCGCTAGGGTATTCTGAATCCCCGGCAGATGTAGGGGAATGAGAAACATTTGGTGTTGCAATGGCCAATGCGAGAGAGCCTGTGCTTCCTTGGATAGTTGTAGGGACCTGGCCCCCTCTTGCTTGCAGACATAAAACATTGATGTTGTATTGTCGGTGTAGACCCGTACCACTTTTCCCGCTTCAGGGCAGAGAAAATCATCCTCAAATTCAGCAGGTTGATGTCCAGATATGTTTCCTCTTCGGACCAGAGGCCTCTCCTGTGTTGGTTCGGACAGTAGGTGCCCCAGCACTCCAGCAAGGCATCTGTCGTGATGGTGACCTCATGGTCTGGCAGCTTGAATGGGGCACCCTTCACCAGATGTTCTCTCACCCACCACCAGTGCAGGCTTTGCTTGAAGGCTTGTTTCAGAATGATACGATCATCCCAGGACCCTGATGCCTGTATCCATCGGGCATCCAGGAATTCATGCACTGGCCGCATGCGCAGCCTGTATTGAGTGATCAAAGGGATGCACAATGACATAATCCCCAGAAAAGACTTGTAATTGCGGACTGGGGTCATCTGGGCCCTGCTGAGGCAGTGCACCTTTGCTAGAAGAGCTGCCACCCTCTCGTCCAAGGGCCTGCCGGTGCAGGTTTGGGTGTCCAGTCTCACTCCGAGGTAGAGTGCCTGCCTAGATGGAAAAAAAGGGGCGACTTTGGGAAGGTTATGGAGAATCCTAGCTGTTGCAGACACTGGATGGTGGACACCGTGCTGACATCTACAAGTGGGTCGGAGGGGTCTCTCACTAACCAGTCATCTAAGTACGGGTATACGTGTATGCCCCTCCTCCGCAGGTGTGCCACTACTGGTGCGAGGTACTTGGTAAACACTTGTGGAGCTGAACACAGGCCAAAGGGAAGGCCCTTGACTTGATTGTGTACTCCTGCCACCACAAAGCATAGGTAGCGCCGGTGTGATCGGCGAATAGGGATGTGAAAATAAGCATCCTCGAGGTACGCCAAGAAATCTTCTTGTTGCAGCTGGAACACCACTTGTTGCAGCGTCACCATAAGGAACGTTTGTACATTTTAGGAATTTGTTGAGCACCCTTAGATCTTATAATGGCCCCAACCCTCTGACTTGTTGTGCAGTGCCTTTTTTCTTACCAGCGAGTAGCAGGAGTAGACTCCTGTGGCCAATTCGTCCTTTGGCACCCTCTCCACCACCCCTTTTGCTCGCTGTGCACGCAGTTTTTGCAGCAGGAGGTGTTGTAACTTCTCCGGCATGTGTGCTGGTGGAATATCCAGTGGAAAGTGTACAAACTCTAGCGAGTACTCTGCTAGAGAAGGGATAGCACCCATTCGTCAGATGTGATGTTTTTCCTTTCCCCGATGAATCCCAACAGTCGTCCTCCCACTGTTGGTCATGGTTGCTTGCTGGACTGGTCCCTAGACTGGGAGGAGCCACAGAGGTGGTGAGAACCACTTTAGGACTGGGACGTCTTCCTGTAATGGTCTGCTGAGGAGTATGGTGAATTGTAGGAAGACGGTGACTGGTACGTGGTGCAGTTGTCACGCAAAGTTCTACCATAGCACCCTTTTCGAGAGCGGAAGCACTGGCGCTTTTGCAGTAGCATTCCCAGGAAGCAAGCAGTCTCTATGTCTGTCTTAATAGATTGCAAAGCCTCATCTACCTATTTTCCGAACAGGTCTTTGCCGGCGAAAGGCATGTCTACGAGCTGGGATTGAACACCAGGCCGAAACTCTGTGGCCTTGAGCCACCCTTGTCTGTGAAGGAACGCTCCATCACCAAGCTGGCGAAACAATATGTCGGCAATATCCACTGATCCTGTGATGGCATGGTCTGATGCCAATTTGCTCTCATGGAAGATGTCCAAAGCTTCTTGCTTCTTGTCATCCGGCAGAAACTCTAGAATGGGGTACAGCTTGTACCATAACTCATGATCATATTGTGCGAGAATGGGCATTGTATTTGCAGTCCTGATAGTAGTGGATGCAGTGGTAATGATTTTCTTGCCGAAGCCATCGAGGCATTTTCCCTCCTTGCCCCAAGGAACAGAGCAGGACGACGGGTTGACTAACTTCTTCCTGGCGGCAGCAGTGAATACTGAGTCAGATGCAGGTTGAGTGTGGAGACAGGCGTTTGCGTTCTCCAGGGCCTTGTATTTTTTGTCAAACCGGTTCTTCTTGGCAGGGGCCGTTGCAGGGTGAGCCAAGGTAACCAGGCCCTCCTCCCATCATCCAAGAGTGGAATGGACATAACTGATTTCATCTGCTGCTCTCTGCACTGGTACAGGACACTGTGTTGACGCCACATCGTCCAGGTGGTCTGGATCTTTGTCTGTACCAATGCCTGAATCAAAAAATTTGTGCTCCTGGTATGGAACCTATTCTACCCAGGAGGGTTAAATCAGAAACAAAATACACCAATGAATAGGTTCAAGGGTACTCATACACGAAGGGCTCCCACAATTGGTTTGAAAAAATGACTTCGAAATTGTTATCATAGAGAAAGATCTCTAGAGGACTTTTTATGTTGTAATTGCATGAGTCAAAAACACAATTTACAGAGAGAGAATAGACATCATCAATGGTTTGTTGGACCATAACAGAACATAAACGTAAATGCTTTAAAACACCATTTACCACCAATGCTCGGGACAAAGTTGAAAATGGTGTGTGTGCAACAAACCCAACCTCTGTGGAGGTTTGTCAAAACAGACACAGTTCAATTGTGAAACAATTCAAAGCGGAATTCTAAAGACAACGTAAAACAACTAAGAGGCAACAGAGAAGATTTTTCATGTGTGAACAGCAATCAATGTGCTGTGAATTCGGGGAGTAGTATGTTTACACCAGGTGTTTCGGCTGTTTAGAATTGGGCTAAATGAGCCTCCTCTTTGGGACGGCCAACATCAGGACAAGGTTCTGTTCACGGGACGTCTAAGCTGTGGGGAAGGGAGATCACAATCAGGTGGGTGTATGAGCCGCAGAACTAATTTAAATTGACTGAATCAAAAATGTGTAGTCACAAAATAGAAAACACACAGCTTACCTATGTAGCAATTTATAGGCACTGTATTAGAGATCCATACGCCACTCTGGGCTGGTCTCTAGGTACTCCTGTTGTATTAAACAGAAAAAAGGGGGGGGAGTGAGTCTAAACCCCAACCGTTATGTACATAATAAATATAAATGTACACAAAGCATAAAACGTGTCTTACCTTTCACCGAATAACTACAGGTGAAAAGGTCCAATGTGTTGTAAAGCGGTCAGCCATCAAAGGTATGGCTGCAAGTAAACAGAAAGTCACATTTAAGTTTCTGAATGTAACGACTGCTCATATGGAACTAAAAGTGCCCATGCTGGTGAATTTACCTTTGGTGGTGGGCCAGATAGGCTGTCAAAAGGCTGCGTGCAGAGAGCGGGGCATCTTCGAGTGACTGAAGGAGCACACTGCACAGCGTGGGAAAAAGCTGTTGCCAAGGCTGCATGAGTGTTTTATATGGCATTCATGTTAGGATCAGGCTGAAATCGAGCAGCCAGAGAAAAAATGTATAGCGATCGAACTGGTGGAGCATAGTGATAATAAATCAATTTAGAGGGCACACGGGATACACATCTGTCTTAAAAATTAATTTAGGAGCTAAAATTAGCCAACTGGTTGTCATGGTAACCGTCATGTGACTCATACAAAAAAAATCATGCATCAACAGAGTGTAAGATGACCTCATGGGGATGTTAACAAATTCGTTGAAAAGTCGGCGCATGATTAGAAAATTGGCCCAATATGTACAGCTCTTGGAATGCATAGGCAAATAGTAAAGCAATAATAAATACATGGCACATAATGCAGGTACATAATTGCATAGTCATAGTAAGCCGCAAAATGCATTAATAGGTACAACTCTTGGAATGCATATGCAATAGTAAAGCAATAATAAATACAAAGCACGTGGTGCAGGTACATAATTGCATAGTCCTAGAGTGCCACAGAGTGTACTGATTAAATACCAGCCGTGAGCAAAAGAACATATAAATTGTACCGCTATCCTAAATAGATGGCAAAAGAGAGCCACAACAAAATGCTCACTAAATGTGCACACAGACATAAGAATTGGACTGGATGGAAATCGATGTATAGAAAACCGAAAAAACAATGGCATTTTTTGGAAAAGCATTCTAGTAGGCATACCGGGCACATAATTTGGTCTAGATGTAAAAATATCTAAACAAATGAATGTTCAAGAAACCAAAACACAACATTTTTGAGAACAGTGTTACAATGGACATTCAAGTGTGTCAAAGATGGTTTAAAGAAAAGATCCATTCCACTGAAATGTTTAAGCCAGAATTTACGGTGTTAAGTCTGTGCACCCACCGTTGCTCTAACTGAGTCAATGTTTTATTCAAATCCCCACCCCTCCTTGTCGGGTTCACTTTCTGAAGAACAAACCACCTTAAATCTGTGTCTTTGTGATTTTTACTAGTAAAATGTTCTACGAGGGGCTTGTTTGGTATTTTGTTCCTGATGCAGGAACGATGCTCGGAAATGCGCATTTTAATTGCACGTACTGTTTTCCCCATGTATAGAAGATTGCATGGACACGGTATGATGTATATAACACCCTTGGTGTTACAATTGGTGAAATCATTCATAGTCCATTGCACCTTATCGTGTTCAAATGATTTCTTTTGTAGGGTCAGAGGGCAGGCGACACACTGGCCGCACTTATGGTGTCCAGAGACAGGTGGCATATCCCAGAGTGTGCGCTGTGGTTGGGAGGGTGGTTCTATCAAAGTATGGACGAGAGCATCTTTTAAACTCCAGGTGTCCCTTGCCAGATGATAATTACATTGTCAATGTACCTTTTCCATAGTACGATGTGATCCTGGAAAGGATTTTCTGGTGTTAAGACATAGTTGGCTTCATACCGGGCCATATAGAGATTGGCAATAACATTGACTCAGTTAGAGCAACGGTGGGTGCACAGACTTAATACCGTAAATTCTGGCTTTAACATTTCAGTGGAATGGAAGTCTTTTCTTTAAACCATCTTTGACACACTTGAATGTCCATTGTAACACTGTTCTCAAAAATGTTGTGTTTTGGTTTCTTGAACATTCATTTGTTTAGATATTTTTACATCTAGACCAAAAAATGCCATTGTTTTTTCGGTTTTCTATACATCGATTTCCATCCAGTCCAATTCTTAGGTCTGTGTGCACATTTAGTGAGCATTTTGTTGTGGCTCTCTTTTGCCATCTATTTAGGATAGCGGTACAATTTATATGTTCTTTTGCCCATGGCTGGTATTTAATCAGTACACTCGGTGGCTCTCTATGACTATGCAATTATGTACCTGCATTATGTGCCATGTATTTATTATTGCTTTACTATTTGCCTATGCATTCCAAGAGCTGTACATATTGGGCCCATTTTCTAATCATGCGCCGACTTTTCAACGAATTTGTTAACATCCCCACGAGGTCATCTTACACTCTGTTGATGCATGATTTTTTTTGTATGAGTCACATGACGGTTACCATGACAACCAGTTGGCTAATTTTAGCTCCTAAATTAATTTTTAAGACAGATGTGTATCCCGTGTGCCCTCTAAATTGATTTATTATCACTATGCTCCACCAGTTCGAGCGCTATACATTTTTTCTCTGGCTGCTCGATTTCAGCCTGATCCTAACATGGCTGCCATATAAAACACTCATGCAGCCTTGGCAACAGCTTTTTCCCACGCTGTGCAGTGTGCTCCTTCAGTCACTCGAAGATGCCCCGCTCTCTGCACGCAGCCTTTTGACAGCCTATCTGGCCCACCACCAAAGGTACATTCGCCAGCATGGGCACTTTTAGTTCCACATGAGCAGTCGTTACATTCAGACACTTAAATGTAACTTTCTGTTTACTTGCAGCCATACCTTTGATGGCTGACCGCTTTACAACACATTGGACCTTTTCACCTGTAGTTATTCGGTGAAAGGTAAGACACGTTTTATGCTTTGTGTACATTTATATTTATTATGTACATAACGGTTGGGGTTTAGACTCACTCCCCCCCTTTTTTCTGTTTAATACACCAGGAGTACCTAGAGACCAGCCCAGAGTGGCGTATGGATCTCTAATACAGTGCCTATCAATTGCTACATAGGTAAACTGTGTGTTTTCTATTTTGTGACTACACATTTTTGATTCAGTCAATTTAAATTAGTTCTGCGGCTCATACACCCACCTGATTGTGATCTCCCTTCCCCACAGCTTAGACGTCCCGTGTACAGAACCTTTTCCTGATGATGGCCGTCCCAAAGAGGAGGCTCATTTAGCCCAATTCTAAACGGCCGAAACACCTGGTGTAGACATACTACTCCCTGAATTCACAGCACATTGATTGCTGTTCACACATGAAAAATCTTATCTGTTGCCTCTTAGTTGTTTTACGTTGTCTTTAGAATTCCGCTTTGAATTGTTTCACAATTGAACTGTGTCTGTTTTGACAAACCTCCACAGAGGTTGGGTTTGTTGCACACACACCATTTTCAACTTTGCCCCGATCATTGGTGGTAAATGGTGTTTTAAAGCATTTACGTTTATGTTCTGTTATGGTCCAACAACCCATTGATGATGTCTATTTTCTCTCTGTAAATTGTGTTGTTGTGTTTTTGACTCATGCAATTACAACATAAAAAGTCCTCTAGAGATCTTTCTCTATGATAACAATTTCGAAGAGTCATTTTTTCAAACCAATTGTGGGAGCCCTTCGTGTATGAGTACCCTTGTGCCTATTCATTTGTGTATTTTGTTTCTGTACCAATGTCCGACAGTTGCTGGGGCACTGACTAGCATTCGCTCCTCTACATTCTACTACGATGGCCCCTTCTGTGAGTACCGCCACTCCAAGCTTTGGGTATGAAGCTTGCGTTAGTGCTGCTAGCGCGGACACTGTGCTTGTGGGGCGGTGGCTGATAGGCCCCCTGTGCCTCGGTAAGAGTCTAGGTGTAAACCCCTTCCAAATGGTTCACAGGAAGCCCAGATCTCTGCCATTTGCAGTGCTGGGTTTGGTAGACTGAAAGCTTTGAGGAAAATTCTTCCCTTGCTTCCCTCAGAAAACCGCATTACATTGGTGACATCCACACCAATGGGCTGCCTAGATTACTGCAATGGTATCTATCTGGGACAACCGAAGTACCAGATCCAGCGGCTGCAAGTCCTTCAGAATTCTGCAGCTCATCTGGCACTTAAGGCTCCTCGTTTTACTCCTTCTGTTGCTCTTTTACATCAGTTGCACTGGCTGCCGGTGGCAGCGCGGATTGCGTTTAAGATTCTGTGCATTGTACACCGAGCTGTGCACAATGTTGGTCCACATTTCCTCAAGAAGAAATTGGAAAGGTATTGTCCAGTAAGAAGTCTTTGTTCGGAATCTCGTGTGCTCCTTAAGATTCCAAAATACCATCAAAAGTAGGTAGCCGTTCCTTTTCAGTGCTGGCCCCCAGCCTGTGGAATGCTCTTCTGTTACATCTGAGAGCATTTGCCAAGTATTTTCTCTTCAGGAAAGCACTGAAGACGCATCTGTATTGTTCCTATTCATCTTCTTAGGAGAACCTTGGGCATTGTTTCTGTGAGCTGCTCTCCCCCCAGCGCATTGATGCCTTCGGGCCATAGTTTGCGCTTTATACATTTTATAATAATAATAATGTTTGTCACAATTGCGGTGGTAGTAATCATGTGAGACAACACTGTTTTTTCCCCGTCCACATTGGTTAGTCGATGTGGCCGTCGATGAGTGTAGACTGCCTGCTCGTCGTCGCTGTCGTCATGGTCGACGGTCTCATCAGCAAGGCACTCGTGAATGGTGTGGATGGCTTCGGCATAGACGCCCTGGAGGAAGACTTGGGCGTCAATGAGGACTTACTTGGCGACAATTTTGACGACGTCGACAGGTTAGCTTTTGCTGTCGACGAAGAAGAGTGGCCACTAAACTTTGAAGTGGACTTGCTTGACAGGGTCACCTCCATCGGGCGGTGGAAAAGGCTCTGGCTACTCTTTTGTTTATACACCCCCTGGGCACTAACCTTAGGTGATGTCCGTGTGTTAGGGAGAATTCTCATTTCTGTGCTAATTCCCTTCAACCTTAGAGACCCCCAGCTCTTTTGCCGGACTTTAGGACTTTTAATGTTTTATCCTGGAGTGAGTGAGACCTTTTTCTCACTCTCTCAGCTCCATGCTGAATTTGACAAGTGCTCCGAGTATCCTCCATTTTGGGATACCCAAGCCCAGTCTTTGTAATCTGTTGATTCCTGATAGGAAACAAGATGGCCCCTGTGGCCTCTTGCTTCCTATTGCTTGTTACCTTGTTTTCCCGAAGTCCCGGAAAGCCCTGACTCTGTCCCTTCCCCCTGACTGGCTTTGGGTGGAAGTTCCATATATAGTGTTGTGGGGAAGTCCAGGCCAGACTGACTGGAGCCTTCCCAATGACTATGTTGTGGGTACGCCCGTGAGGTGGGACCTGGGTGAATGAAGTGTGTGACGAATATGTATTTCATGTTATGGGTGTCTAGTATCTGGTGTGTGACACAAAGACTCAGACAGCCCTGCCCGAAACTGGTATGAATGCAGTATGGAGTGCAGAATGTCAGAGTGATTGTCCGAATCCACATTCTGTGTTATGAGTGTCTGGAGGGAGAAGAATGGCCTGAATGCCCTTCTGAATGATTGGTTGCCTGAGTGTGACCCAACAGAGTGAATGAGAGACCAAACGGTATATCTGGGGACCTTTCACTGATGGAAATCGTTCAGAAGCTGAAGTCGATACTTGATGCTTACTCTCGGAGCCGAGCCGCAAGAAGAAGGTGAACTGCTGTTCTCTTCAACATAATCTGAAAGCTGCTGTGTCTTCAAGAACTGATCCAAGAGAGGACCTGGTAAGGAGACCTCTTCCCGAGCTACGAGCTATGAGGGACCATCGTTCTTTGCCAAAGCACCCTAGAAGTCAGACCCTCGAAAGGCTGCCAACTGGAGAAAGGGACCGCCGCAGAATCCAAAAGTGAAGCACCCGGACATCTGCCCATCATCGTTCGCAGGTTTGCTATAACCGCTGTAAGCCTGTCGAAGTGTGTTGCCCGGAAGTGGGGACAAGTTGAGGTTGTGCTGCTCAATGACTGGAGCCGCAACGCTCCATTGGGACTACACTGTACTTCAGAACTAGCCCGCATCACTTCCTGAGAGCTTAAGCCTTGATTGCTCGTCCATTGCTACCGTTTAGAGAATCTTGGCTGGGGGACGCTGTGCTTCGACTCTGTCATATAGAGAGCTAGGGTTGCCAGTCATTTGGTCGAAAACAATTGGTCGACTGGACAACTGGTCGAATCAATTTGGTCGAAAACCAAATGGTCGAATATTTTTTATTTTTACCCCTTTTTTGGTTTTTGGGGGGGGGGGTCCCCAAACCCCCTTTTTTTCTTTTTTTTTTTTATTTGTACACGAAAACCCACAAAACACATATATAAATTAAAAAAAAAAAATTCGACCATTTGGTTTTCGACCAAATGACGTCGACCAAATTGCAGTCGACCAGTTTGTAGTCGACCAAATGACTGGACACCGAGAGCAGGAGTGCAGACTTCCCCCTCCAGTGCTTTACAAAAAGGTCCTCAAAACATTGCTCTTTAATTCTGCTGATTAGGTTCTACTCTCTTTCTTTGCCTGATTTGCTCCCTCTGATCTACTTGTCCCTTGTTTCGGTAAGGAGCTGGCTCCTGTTCACTGTTACAGCTGAGACGCTGTTTCACACGATTACGCTTTCAATTGTCCTTGCAACTCCATATCAAGTGGAGCCCACGATTCTTCTATTTTTTGTTGCTTACCACATCTATTGTGATATTATTAAAGACTTCCCACTACTCAGCCTCAGTAGAAGAGCAAGTGCTCGAAACACGTGTCAGGCTACCTTCTTGGGAAATAAACATATACCAACTGTAATTTATATTGTGTGTGCGCGCAGTGTGTCTGTAAAAACAACTTGGTTCTGTCATTGGCAAGTCCCCACACCCACACTCACCCGCAGCGCTCCTCACACCACTGTTTATAATTCAGGTCCTTGCGCTGAGTCTCGCCGTCCTTGTTTGCCAACTTCGTTTACTTATCAGTTAACATATTAGGACGTGACTTGATGACAAAATTAAACATGACGATATCCTTTACTGAAAAAGGGATAGTGTTCAACTCCAGGGATACATTATGTGAATGTGAGATCATTTATATTAGCCCTTACAGGACAAAAGGCATTACAAGGGGTCCCTTTAGCCCCAGAAATATTTTCGTATGGAGTAAATATTTTTTTGTCATATCTTCCTGGACTGACCAGGAAAATATTAAGAATATCTGATTTCTTTGTTTAGATCAGAAATATCTATGGGTGATTAGGGTGGACAGGTCATTCCAATAGAGCTAGAGGCAACAGCTGTAAATCAATAAAGGGTTGTTGTTCATGGGACAGATGATTAGAGAAGAGCATGCAGAACAGTAATACCCCTTAAAGAAGGATACAGACTGACAGGCGAAGACTTGTTCAGAGATGAATATTCGGATGATGAATTTGTATATTTAAGTCTCATTTATTGGATTAAAGTTGAGAATAGAGAAGTACCACAGAGAATGGCATTAGTAAAAAAGAAACCTTCAATGATCCATATGATGTCGGTCTATTGAGTGGAGCAGGAGCAGTAGTTAAAGTCAAGCTTAAACCAGGAGCAATTTTCCCACAAGCAAAACAGTATCCCATGTCCAGAGAAGCAGATGAAGACATATTTGAGACCATTTCTGCTTTAATGAAGCAGGGAATATTGGTGCCATCAGAGTCCCCATTTAATACGGCTATGTACACAGTAAAGAAATCAATGGGAGGGTCATGGATATTTATTCAGGATCTCCGCCCCTTAAACAATATTGTTGAAGTAGAGTTTCCTTTGGTTCTGAAACCAGCTACAATATTTTGTAACATCCCAGCTAAAGCTAATTGATTTAAAGAATGCCTTCTTTTCATCATGAAGACTCACAGGATTTGACTTCGTTTTCGTATAGAAATCAGCATCTGAAACACATGAGACTGCCTCAGGGGTACTGTGTGTCACCATCAAGCTTTAATAAAGTCCTTCAGATAGACTGAGGTAATATACAACTCAAGAGCACAATAATTCAGTATGTAGGTGATATATTAGTGTGCAGTGAGACAGAGGAAAGGTGCATGAAAGACTCAGTTCGACTAATGACAATACTAGCAGAAAAAGGATACAAAGTAGACAAAGAAAATGACAATATTGGCAGGAAGAGGCCCTGTACAAAGGACAGCTCATCTCTCAAGAGGCGAGAAAAGTGACAACTGAAAGAGCAGAAGCAACCATAAAATCTCCAAAACCTGAGACAGTAAGGGAAATGCAACAGTACTTGGGCCTATGTAATTATTGTAGGGCCTGGGTCTTTGATTACAGTACATATATTTGACCACTTTTAAAAGGACATGTAAGTGAACATGGACAGATGACATGATTGAAGAATTCAAAGAATTAAAAAGGGTGAGTTGCACAGCCCCAGTGTTAGGAATACCAGACTATAACGAAGAGTTTTACCTATTCTCGCATTCAAATGGAGAAGTGAAGACCGCAATACTTACCCATAAGACATTAGGACATGGACACAAATCATTAGCTATTATAGTGGTATTCTAGACCCAGTAATGAAAGGACATTTTCCCTTCGAACAAGCATTAACTGCTGCTGATTTCGCAATTAAGAAAGCTACCAGTATTACAATGGGATGCTCAATAACATTAGTTGTCGAGCACTCCCTACTTGCCATTTTGGAGAAACCTAAACAAAGTAATTATTTCAAATCCAGCTATGTTTATAGCAGAGCCAGTAGAAAAGGAGTAGGATGGGAGGGGGGGGGAGGACTGACAATCATCCACAAAGAACACCTGGCTATCAAACTGGAAGATCCATGAAACATCGATAAATGTGAATCCTTAATACTACGCCTATCAGTAAATCCCAAAACCAACCTGAAATTCATACTGATATACAGACCACCAACCTATGATGCAACCTTCGTAGACGCCTTCATGGAAGCAAACACCATCCTAGCCATCAAGCACAATCATCTGATCATCCTCAGAGATTTTAACATCTGGTTCGATGAAGAAGCCACAACCACAAAAAAAATCTTTAACCACCCAACTAGCAGCAATGAATCTATAACAACTAGTCAAAGGACCAACACACTTAGCAGGGCATACTTTTAATGCAATCTTCACAAATAACGAATGCATTACCATGGCACCCCCAAATCAAATACTCTAGAGCGACCACCTCATCATTCCATTCATAATCACAATGGCCGTTCCAATAAACAAGCAACAAGACAAAACACTGATTACCATGAAAAGAAACTGGAGAACCATAAAAAAAATCAAACCTAATTAACTCCTGGAACTCAGCAAACAGCAAGAATGCAAGAATCTGACCTGGACAAAAAAGTAGCTCTACTCCACACCTGGATCGTAACAACCCTAGACGACATCGCCAAAGAAAAACATTTCACTCCCTCACGTAAAAAAAACAATGGCAAAATGGATCACCCCACTACTCAGCGCCATGAAAAGAAAAAAAGGAAAACTAGAATCAAAATGGAGGCTCAACAACAACGCTGCAAACAAACTGAAATTTCTGCAACAGATCCGCTCATAAAAAAGTGAAGAGTAGACACTACGATAACAGAATCTTCAAAGCACCAAACATCCAAAAAGAACTCTTCAAAATCATAAATGAAATTAAAAAAAACACTGGGATGCAACAACACGCCAATTCCATCGATTAAACTATGCAACGTCGTAGGAGACCACTTCAAAAATAAACTCATTACCATCCAACAAACCATACAAAGCAGACCACGCGATCACACTACAGACCCCACCTTTCCTCACAAGGAAGATCGAAGCTTTCCCGAAATATCAATTGTGACTTTCGTCAAACTGGTAAATCAAAGCAACAAATCAGGCTCTCCCAAAGACCGCTGCCCCCCGGGCATAAACAAATCTATTCTCAAACAAGGAACTCCAATGGAATAACATAGGAATCGCCTCAACCTTTTGATCTCAACAGGTAAAGTACCACAGGCCTTCAAATCAGCGTACATCAGGCCGCTACTCAAAGACACAGTAGGAAACGTAGAGTACTTATCCAACTACATACCCATCTCCAATATCCCGTACATAGCCAAACTACTAGAAACATACGTTTACAAAACTACCCAAGAATTCATAGAAGAGCACTACCGACTAGACCAATCACAAGTTGGGTTCAGACAAATGAGAGGAACGGAATCAGCTCTCCTCTCAATATGGGATGACCTAAAAGCAAACGCAGACTTGGACAACAGTACTGCCTTGATACTTCTAGACCTATCTGCAGCATTCGACACAGTCAACCATGACATCCTCATAATGAGATTAGAAGCACTAGAAATAACAGACACTGCCCTACTATGGATCAAATCCTTCCTAACACACAGAACGGAAACCGTATGGATGAAACCTTTCAAGTCCAACCCAAGAGACTCCACATGCGTAGTACCACAAGGATCTTCTTTCTCCCCGTTTTTTTTCAACATCTACCTATATATATTAATCAAAATCATCAAAAGACACGGCCTCACCTGCTACAACTACGCCGATGACACACAAATAATCTTCAAAATACAAGACACCCGAGAGGAAAACACAACACTAGAGAACTGCCTTTGTGATACATTCAACTGGATGAACTTGAAGCACCTCAAAATTAACCCAGGCAAAACGGAGATAATGATCATCACAAAAAAACGGAGGAGACATCAACTACATCCCCTGGCCAAGAGAACTCCGTACGACCCCAGCGCCATCGTCGATTGTAAAAAACCTGGGGGTCCTGATGGACAACAATCTCACTCTAGAGCCACAAGTAAACGCGCTACTTAAGAAATTCTTCTTTCTCTTGCGAGCGGCAAAAAGAATCCTTCTGTTCCTGTCCTTCACCAACAAAACACTTACCATCATCGCTCTCGTCATGTCCAGAGTAGATTATGCCAATAGCCTATACCTGGGTATGCCTGAACGACTTCTAAAAAAAACTATAACACATACAAAATGCAGCAGCCAGACTGCTTCTCAAACTACCCCGAAGAGAACACATCACACCCGCACTAAAAATATTACATTGGCTACCAATAAAGCAACAATTAAAATTCAAATCAATGTGCATCACGCACAGAGCAATACACAAGCAAGGTGTGGAATTCCTGAGAGATAAATTACGCCTACACCAATAGACAAGAATGCTCAGATCAAGCAACGACATTCACCTGGAAAGGAAACCCTACAACAGAAGAAAACTCAGAGGATCCTCTTTCTCTCACCAGGCACTGAAAACTTGGAATGACCTACCAAAGAATATACGGAACTCAATAAACACCTAATAGTCAGAAAACTGCTCAAAACCTGGCTCTTCACTGGGTTACTAGAAGACCACCGACAAGAACGCCCACACTGCTAAAACAACGATGAATAAAGATACCAATCGCGGTTCCCAGCTAACAACCATACACAAACAGAATCCAAGGAACGCACTCCACGACATACAATAAGACATAATGAGAGATAGCCACAAGAGGAGGACAATTGAGACTGAACACATATACAGACCAAGACGGAAGCACTTAGACGATTCACCCATAGCATCCCGGCCTGGACCACACCCGAAGTTCCAGCAGACAAATTCACATAGATAGTAAGGAAAGAGGACACCACAACTCCTGCTCCGACACCCAATGGAGGAGAATAGACACTCCAACCTCACTATACATAGTTCACTAGAATACTACACCATACATAGTTCATTAGAATACAACAGGGAATGCGTCACGCTAAAACCTCAATTACTCTGTTAGGCGTAGGCCTCTCTCCCACCATGCATGACTCTCAAATCTAGCTGTGTTTTAGGATTATACTGAATCGTTCAATTGTTTCTCAAATCTAGCTGCGTATGGTACTATACTCAATTGCTCTATTAGGCGTGGCCCTCTCGCTTCACTATGCAGGACTCTCAAATCTAGCTGTTGTCACACCATGCAGGATTCCTGAAATCTAGGCATTTAGCCATACTGTGAAGATTAGCTGCAAAACATATAACCCATTAACAAAAAAGCTTGAACTTTCTGCGTTCTTAAATCACTCAAAAAACTCACACAACCACCTCTCGCACTGCAAGCCACATGCACTTCACCACAACAACACATAAGCCGCACCAACAGCACACGAGGGCTGACATTGCTCCGATACGCGCACCAAAGCTGAGCGCACGGTGTATACCGAGATGAAGCTGCCAACAGAACACCACTCCTCTCACTATCATACTCCCTCTTCACCCTACTAACCCACCCCGCCTTCTTGTTTGCAGATCCCTCCCCGAGTGCCCGTGGACCAATTCTATGATGATATTCCCCATGTTACAGAAAATATTCTTGGAGAGGGGGAAGTCCTCTTTATTGATGGTTCTTCAGAAATTGACTGGTGAAAGTGTCAAACTCACCTGTGTCTCTGCAGGAGCGATAGAACACCACCTTTGATCCCCGAGTGCATACTTCCCTTGTTCCAACAAGGAGGAATGCCTGTCAAATAAAAGATCCACACTAAGATCTGGGTTAACCTGATTCCCTGGAGCTCCCTCCCTTCTCCCTAAGAATGTGCTGTGATATCCCCAACAGGCTTACCTTAGTTTTAGTAGGGTGTGCACTCCATCCTGCCTTTCACAGGGGCACGATTCTATTGGGAGGATTTGTAGTCCTACACACGTAGGTATGATGGCCAATGTCTGTTTGCCACGTTCAGGTGCCATGTGCTGTTCAGACTTCACAGCGAGTGCAGTAGTGTTCGAAGTGCTAGTTACTTCACTAGTAAGGAGTTTGCCAAACAGAGTATGTTGCACTGGGATTTCGGAGAGTTCAGGTTTTGGTACTGTTTAGATTGTCTTCCTGATGCCAAAGGTAGCTTGGGTAAGTATGCACAGCGTGATGAACTCCGAGGAGCCGGTGAGTATGTGCGGCGTTGCTTATTTGCAGGTCCGGTGAGTATGCGCAGCGTTACTGGCTCAAGCGCACTAAGTAATGTTCCACCTTTCTTTTGCAGGAGTAGACTGATGAGCGCTCATGCTACGAGCCGGGTTCAGCACAGCGGGAAGACCCTCAGAGTTCCGGTGAGTATGCGCGGCGTTCTGGTTCATGCGCTCCGAGTAATATTCTTCCTTTCTCTTGCAGATGCCGATGCAGCTGTAACTACGTGTCCGGACGATTATTGCTGCTTGGCTAAAGCATGGAGGAAGATCTGGAGCAGGTAAGCAGGAGCTGAAGCACGCGGACAGACCAGGAGGACAGTGAGTGTGTTGCTGATGCAGCTTACAGGAAGCAACACGAAGCACTGGGGGAACCTGGGGCATGGCTTACATAGCCACCCACGCCCAAACACTAGAGAGCACAAGAATTCTCATACACTTCCTGTTTGGCAACAGGAAGTGGTAAAAAAGAACAGGAAGTGACTAAAAATACCAGGAAGGAACCATGCCAATCTAACTAGTGGAAGCTATCAGCTATGGGTATTTGTGTGTCTATGCCAGGCCTGCCAAGCCTCCACCCAGCTTGCCCTGACTATATGCCTGGTGCTCATGACAGAAAGGCATACGGGGACAACAGTAGTGAAGTAAAAAAAGAATGGTAGTGACGAGTGGGAGATTGCCTTCACATTGTTCAGCACAGGCTGCAGAATTAGTGGCGCTCATCGCTGCACTTCAGAGATTTGAAGATGAGGAAGTGACTGTGTATTATGACTCCACCTGTGTGATGACAACCGTACACGTAGGGTTGTCATGTTGGAAAAGGATGGGTTTCCTCCATGGACGGGACTCCATCCCTTTTGGGCATGCTCATTAAAGTACTAAAGCTCCCATTGGCTATCACCATGGCAAAATACGCAGCCTATACTAAAGGGACATACCTGATTTCTCGCATTAACGAAGACACAGACGTAGAGGCCAAAAGAGCAGCATATTTTCCTAATATTTCTGACTTTTAAATAGAGGATGTTAAGCCAGGATCAGAACAATGCATGCTAATGCAGGAAGGTTTTAATATGTTATCCATTGTACAGTTAAATGAGCGCAAGGTCGAGCTTCACAGGAAGAACAGGATTTATGGAAGGGACTGGGGGTTTCTTTATCTTATCCCCCACTGAGGCTATATGGAGACAGGATAGCCAGTCATGCCTCTAGCATTATTGAAGGTGGCGCTGGAGTAGTTTCACTACCCTGCACCCACCATAGAGAGAGTCTTGCGGCAATGCTCGCAGAAGATTGGTTCAGACCAAATTTGTTAGAACATGTTGCACAGTTTATTGTAAATTGCATTGTGTGCTAGAAATGTACAGCAGGAGACACTACGGGAACAGTGAGAGGAGCAATCCCTAGACCCAATGGTCCATTTCAGCATATACATATAGATCATGTGGGTATGTTACAAGTATGTAACTGTTTATAGGTACATGCTAGTGGTAGTATGTCCCTTTTCCAGATGGATGGAGGCAGGTCCATGCACGCACCCCAATGCCACATGCACTGCCAAGTTTTTCGTGCGTGAGGTATTTCCCAAATGGGGTGGGTGCCAAGTCCTGCGGTCTGACAACGGGCTGCATTTTGTAAGTGAATTGTTTGAATAGTTCTTCTATTAGGTATAAAACACAACTTATCTTCTGCCTATCACCCACAGGAGAATGGTGTCTTTGAGAGCCTAAACAGGCTTCTCAAATAAAGGAGAGCAAAAATCTAAATTACTTTTAAAACGGGATGGCTGTACTGCCTACCTATTGCTTTATTTGACCTGAAAAACTAGCCTGGTTAGGGTTACCACCTAACTCCTCATTAGTCTGTGACTGTACGCCCCATGAGAGTACCCCTTGCTCCTCCCTCCCAAATAAAAACTGATGCCCATTGTATAGCAAAAACATTAGGAGATGTGATCTATGATCATTTAACAAATATGACCGTTAGTGTTTCTTTTATTTCTCAACAGATCAAAAATCGGCGGGTCGAAGAAGATTGAGGAAAACTGCCAAACAACTGATTTTATTAATTTGCTCAAGCAACCTAGTTTGTACCAAGGGGAGCAAGTACTGCTGAAGAGCTTTGTATGTACTTGCAACAAGCCCCCGCTTTGCGGGACCGTACAGAGCAGGTCACCCCCACTG
Organism: Ambystoma mexicanum; assembly: GCF_040938575.1. Taxonomy (NCBI): domain Eukaryota; kingdom Metazoa; phylum Chordata; class Amphibia; order Caudata; family Ambystomatidae; genus Ambystoma; species Ambystoma mexicanum. The sequence goes on along the minus strand of NC_090926.1, from coordinate 1,058,808,293 downwards.
CTGTAAAACTTCAAGGGAGAAGAGCCTGGCTGCACTTGCATGATGTAAAGCTCTACAAATGAGAGACCCTGACCTCTCCGGCACCCGTTGACAGTGAAGCAAGAGAAGAAGTTTTGTGCATGCTGACCAGATCATCTACCAAGGGCAAGGACAAGGAACCAATGGACTGAAAACATTCTGGTACAAATTGACATTTCCTAAATCTTATAGGAAATGAATGGACTTGCTGCAGTTCCAGAACTTTAATTCAGTTGAATTAAAAATAGCCTGTACATTGAAACTAAGACACAAAGATTGCACAGCACACTTTATACTGCCTGAAAGGTTGCACACATTTCTGCATGCTATTTTTGTATACACAATCCAAACATATCCAGAACAAGTGCAACGAAAAATGGACGTTGTTGTATTATTTAGAAATCCTAAAAATAGTCGTATCATTTGCACAGTTACAATTGCAATTATAATTCAGTTCCTGTTATGACAAGTGCAAAATCTAAAAAATGATTGAAGGTGAACAGTTGAATTAAAAATGGCAATTTTCCATTATATTAGACACACGTTGCTAACAGGACCAGCTACTCCAAATGAAATAATGAGGCATCTGAATACTATGGCAATACATGTTGTAACTACATTATGCTTCATGTGCTGTCTTCATTTTCTTATGCTTTTTACATTTCGTGACTTATTGTATTACAATTTAAATGAAGTATCCTAGAATGAGACATCTATTTTTATCCACAACTAAAGCACAAGTGATATTTTTCATGATATTTCAAAACAAATTTTTAGATCGAAAAGAGATGCTAGGGAACATTATGAGGATATAAATTCATATATTGATAATTCAGTCCATTTAAAGAATAACATGTGATATCAGTACATGAAAGAGGTGGGGAGAAAAATGTCAGAAGAAAGCTGTTATGTATGTTATCTCATCCCTTATGCCATGAATACAGCCAGAACATTTATAGCAAGAGAAATACCTGCTCATGATGCGATGTGTCTCATCCACATAGCACCATGCTTGACCAGAGGACAATTTGAAAGAAAATGGGCGACCTTGCGATGGATGTCAAAGAAAACATTTCCATATGAATATGCATATAACAAAATAGAGAAGATGAAAAAAGATCCAGAATGGAAGAGTAGGATGCTTATTTTATTCATTTAGTGGCCTCACTGGAGGACAGATAACAATAATTGACCACAAACGACTGAATTGCGCAGATGGATCGGAAGGACAAGGACCACAAGGATGCTGAGAGGGACCTCAGCTATTATATGGACAAGTGGCCACTAGTGCAGGATGGGAAGCAGAAATGTTGGCATGCAGTACACACTTATTGATGATATCACCAGTGTATGTGGTGCAAAAAGTGAACCATGGCTGTCTGAAGGAATGTGCCAAGTTTGCAAAATTATTAACATGGGTTGAAGATGAAGCAGGACCTGTATCTATGTTACCTCTAAAGAATGAAATGCTGTGTTTTAGAAACAAAAGCCTGATCAAAGTTGGAGAAAATAAAGAATGTCAGAAAACAGTTGAATTCCAGGAATAACAGGAGGAACTGCAGTATTGATGGATCGATATTGGGCCTGTGGATCCAAAGCCTTCATGAAGTTACCCAACAGCTGGGATGGAGTATGTTCTCTGGTGATGATACATGTTCCTGCATTGGTGATCCCTTAAAGTGACCACCACCTAGATGGTTTTCCAGAAATGGATGCACACCAGAGGAAGAAGAGGTCGCTCAGCCTCATACAACAAAAGAGGGAGAATTACTTTTTGGCAAAATGAACAGAAGCCTATCATGACAATCTGGATGAGCACAAGTTGTTCAGTAGAATGGCAGTGATATTTACAGCTATATTCATGCCAGAAATTCAAAGTGCAGTAAACGCTACAATAAGTGGTTACAGATCACTAGGTGGGAACTGCTACAAACGATCAACACAACAATAAAAGGATTTAATGTGATCAGAAAACTGAGGGCCCTCAGACACAGGACCCTCCAGAACAGGTATGTCCTGGATTTAATTACAACAATGGAAGGAGGCCTTTGCATAAAGATCGGGCCTTCTTGCTGTGCATACACACCTGCCCACGATGGAGGAAATTGAACCCTGACGGAAGCAATAACTATGCTGTCAACTCTGCATACAAAGATGGTGGAATAAGTAGACGAGACTGAGGATGAAGACTGGTTTTCGTCCCTGTTTTACTGGGTTCCAACCTGGTTGGCAAATGCCTTCAATCTACTTGGAGCAATACTAGTGTTAGTATTGCTGGGATTCTGTCTTATAAGAATAATTATAGGACAGTGCAAGAAGAAAGCAAAGAAAGCAATTGGGATATGAAGATAATGATCAATGTGAATGCTGTGGCTGATGAGCACACAGAGACCGAAAACACCACACGTGAGCAACTGAGAGAAAGTCCTCTGGCACCCCGAGGAACAAAGTTTTATTACCTGAAGGATCATAAGAACTATCTAAGGGATTGGGGGTTCTGTCAACCAAGTGGGGAGTGTTGCCATATGACCTGGAGTATGGATGAACACATAAAGAATACAGGTGACCTGAGGGGCGTGACTAAGATATGCATCCTAAAGAAGTCATTCTGTGGTAGAAGAATGAAGAAAATTGAGGAGGAGGTGGTCAAGGACTCGACCATAAGGAAGAATGTAGAGAAGCAGATGTGTACGTCATTAATAGAACCTGCCCCCTCACCTCTGATATACTGGATGAAGAACAAGAAGACACTGTGCATGATACCAGGTATAATTCAAATACTGCATCGAGTATATGAGAGAGGTTATGCACTCAGACAACCGTACCAAATGTAACCTCGAACTGAAGTGGTAGCATGAGCTCTACAGACACCACTGAACATCGAAGAGCTGTAAAAGAAATCTGACAGGTGCAAAGTGATGTCATAAGAAAAACAGACGATGACACACAGAAACAATATAAGAAAACATAAAGAATGAAGATGTAAATGATGAAATAAAGTAAACATATACGAGCGAGAAGAAACCATATATACACAAAGATAAGTAACCAGGTGAATAGTAAACGTATATGCAGAAACGCAAATTAGATGAATCACATAGAAGCTTGTTGCAGTAGAAAATATAACATGGGTAAAGCAGCCATGTTGAAAAGATGGACGTCAGCTCTGAATAGTAAGCGAAAGGCTTGAAGGAGAGCAACCAGGGCTGCAGAGCTGACAGACGCTGGAAATACACATTTGTGGATGAACAAAGAATACACTGTTGGCCAGAGATCAAGGATGCCAGAGCCAGAAGCAATTGTGGAGTACAAAGGGAGTCAACGAGGATAAGCAATGTAGGCAGGACTTATTTCTCTTAGATTAAGCAAATGAGTAAACATTTGTGAATGCCAAGTATTGGACAATTAAAGCTGCAGAAAGCATATGTGGGACGGAGTAACCAAGTCTCCAGAGGCCGAAGAGGGTAATGACACTCAAGATAATTGAATCAAATAGCACTAAATAGAAAGGCGAAATGGACAAAATCATGGTTTCTTCACACATGGTACAAAACCAGTAATCAAAGCCTATTCGTAAGCGCCAGACGACAATAACAATATACCTTAATGCCCCTTAAAGTTCCAGAGAAGAGAACATCCAGCAAGGTCAAGTACAAAGAAGAGACCTTGGCTGAAGGCTTGGCTGATTAAAGATGATAGACTAATTGGGCAAGTGTGCAGTAGTCTGACTTTGTTCTCTGCACCTGGGTTTTCGTTTTGCTTAGGTGCTGCTAATTAACCGAATGTCCAAGGTTGGGAGAGAATGCTAACCAATCATAAGGGCCTATGCAATGGTGAGCATACAGTGTTGCAGGGGCCAATCCACTCCTGTTATGCTGCTATAATCTGTATTATACGTAGTTAGAGGGCAGTTCAAGGTATGCCTGCTAGATGAGGGGCAGCCAATGATGTTACTAACACTTATAGAGATTATAAGTAGATATATTCCCCTAACCAATGCCTCCGTCCAGTAGGTTTTATTATTCGCCACGTAGGATGTCATAGCCGACGTACATTGAGGTATAAAGCCTTTGAGTAACTGAAATGAAATCGAGAGTGTGTGAGCTACAATTTGTTGTACGCCTGGTTTCCCTACTTTACTGAACTGATAATAAAGTTGTATTTTGCCATATTCTTTGAGTTTATCCGATTATTTGGGCCGGAGATCATTTATTATGGTAATCCCATTCCGCGCATGAGAATCTTCAATAGTGCTAATGCACATTTGGAAGCGGTGTGGATGGTTCAGATCCAGATCTTCTGATGCTTGACGTCTTCCACCGTTAGCACGAAGACCGCAGAATTGCTTGTGGAGAGCTGTAGTACAACACGTTTGACCTGAAACAGTTGGCAGATGCCCCTTTGAAGAAATTCCTGTCCGGTCCCCGCAGGCACCCCGTGGACTGAAGGCAAAGTGGTTGATTGGGGAAGAGTCAATACCGAAGGGCTCAAACTGAATACCGGATGCATGTAGAAGCATCGAAAAAAGTGGCAAATAAAAGGAGAGGGCCGTATTGCATATAGGTGTGTGTATATATACATATATATATATATTATCTTTTTCAAGGAAAAAACTTTAGTTGCAGGGATGTTAGGGTGAGAACGTAATGAACGAAACCCCTGAAATTCAGCTAAAGCCACCTTAACTTTGCGCCCACTGTTGCACAGTCTACGACCACAATGATGACATCACAGATCACATCAGTGATGACATAACTAATTACACATTAACAAATTTAACAGTACCCAATTAGCAACACCAAAACACATATAAACCCTGCTCAGCATCAAACGTAGCCGCGGATATTGAACGCGCTACAAAGCTCACTTGGAGCTGCGGGTATACGTGCATTTTTCTGCAAGCCCCGAATCAAACCAAATTGTCCTTGAAGCCTTCAAATCAAATAATTTAACAACCAAGTACATGAAATAACATACACAAATAAAAAATCTGAACTGTATCATCCACATGAAAGTATGATTATTGCACAGAAAATATATATTTATAGACGCAGCTTTAAATATATCTGCTGCTCCAGCCGCAATGAATGAAACGCAGAGTAGTATAGACGCGCCTACGCACGTGCATTTTTCTATATGTGGCTATACAACAGCCGCTCTTACAAGTCTGTTGATAGCCACGGCTATCTGCAAAAACTTCAAATTCAAAATTGCATTTCCACTACACCAAACTTCCAAAACTGTCTCCAACATGCCTACCAACCCCCCCCCCCACTCCTCATAACCCTCCTCCACTCCCCTAGTCTCCTTAAAAAAAAACACTCAATGAATATAACATTACTCCCCACCCAAAATTTCAGATAGCAGTGACTACCACACGTCCACAAACACATGATGTGGCACTTGCTCTAAAATAGCCGCGGCTGCAATGGGGGAGGTGTCTACCCGTGACTAGCAATGCTGCATGCTGGGAGGCTGTTCATTAGCCGTGAATACTAAATAGCACATTCCACCAATTACAAAGGACAATACACACACACATCATACATACCCTACTCATACAAACAACTTGAAATGCAAAGAAGGAATCATTTTCCTGGAAACAGACAAATACTGCAGATATCATGACTGCTTTCAAAACTGTGTGGCTGATTAGAGACAGTTGGCTGTTGGTTCCACGTAATTAAGTCTGAGAAGTACAGGGCACCCAGTCATCATACTAATTCATTTTGGAGGCAATGATTTGGGGAATGTACGAGGGGTGTCCCTTACTTTAATGATGAAACAAGACATGGAAAAACTAATGGAACTATTTCCTCACACCATCTTCATCTTTTCCAATCTAACTCAGGGGCAAAATAGAGATGGACCTCCAGATTTAATGGTAAAATTTAGAAATCCCAGAGAACTGTTGAAAAAGCGGTTTCAGCATTCATGTGAGACCACAACCAATTATGGATTTCGAACGACAACATACAGTTCCACATGGCCAATTTCTATAGTCATGTTGAAGTACACCTAACCGATGAAGTAAATGCAGTGTACTTGATAACATCAAAACAGTACTCCTGATGTGCTAAAGTTCTACACTCAACTCAGTGTTCCCCAAGCAGTCCTTTTAAGGACTACTTATCATATATAAATACACAAATATAAAAAAATAATAACAAAAAAACATACCTGCGGCTACAGTTCATTGACTTATCATAGCCATGGTTACAAAAAGTAAGTTGAGAAGGGGACTACCGTTAACTTTTATACTACTATACAACTAGAATAATCAGTACAGAACATTAATGCTCATGTACCTATATGAAATAACTGAAAAATGTTAAAAATATTTAAAAATAAACTAGGTAAGCTAACATTCCACAGCCACACAAAATAAAACCATAATTGAAAATACACACCAAAAATACATTATATTGTACATCTAAAACTACATTACAATTCCTCTTTTTCATATTAATTTTGCAAAACTACTTTCTTCTATTTCTCTCCAAAATCTCACATTCTCAAAAGTCTGAAAACACACATCCAAAATAAAAAAGACTCTTTAATACCTACCAATTTTCTGACCATGGCCTTTGGCCATGGTCATGGATTTGTTCACCCCCGACGAGACTATACCTAAACAAAGAACTTTAAAAAAAATATAAAACACTGACACCCCAAAACATATAACCACGCATACCGAACTACAAATACCCGCCGCTATCTGCAGACTTTTGTAGCCTCGAATATAGCAGCGAATATCGTAAAAACAGCAGAAATAAAAATGCCTTCCTGCCCACCCAGGCCCTCACCAATTGCCCCCTTCATCTGTGCCAGACCCCCACTCCCAAAACAGCCTCCTCACCTCCTCTGCCATCGCCCTTTCACCCCAGAACTCACGCTGCTTCTGTGGCACAGTTTTCATTGAGATGTCGGCTATTCACGGCTATAGCTGAGGCTAAGGAAAGCTTTGTGCTTCAAACTTGGTCCCTAATCCCCCTCGAACTTGCAAATTTCACTCAGTGCCCTTTGGCCATCAAATAGCTTTTTACTGCGTTTCATTTTCCCATAACCTCGGCTATAGCCGCGAATATCTGTCGCATCGAGAAAAAAACAATATGGGGTCATTTCATTTCTGAAAACCATGATCCTGCAATGCACCATGGGAGATATAACTATAATTTTTGTGGCGATGGGGGCAACCCTAACCACTGCACAGAAAAAGAATTGTGAGTCAACGCTTTGTGCACAAGTTGTTTCGGACCCTGCTCCAAATCCATACAGCGGTTTAGGCCTTGCACTTTGGCATAAATTGACCATTTTTGTCTATGGGAAAATGAATGTGAAGTAGGCCTCACTTTTTGAAGAAAAAAAAAAAGCTTTGACGCATATTCACTTTTTCATTTTTTAACGAATATTTATGAAACTTTGCAGTCTGGGGGTGCGCAGACTTTTCATCACTTTTGAAATTTCGGCCACATCCGCTACTCGAATCTAAGGTTATTAAGAATAGAATTTTGAAGGGTTCCTAGGCATCTCAGACTCACCTTCACTATAGGGCGGCATAGTGGGGAAACGTAACAGGAGTTATTTAGGGAGTAGAAGTTACCTCGATACCTGTCCACAAGGAGTGAGAAGGGACAGCACCTAACTCCAGAACAGAGTATTATTTAAGAAATTCCTGCGGCTACAGCCAAAGAAGGGTGCGCGACACACTCTAAAATGGAGTGAAATAGGAGGAGACTAGGACAAGACAATCATAAAAAACGTGTGCACACTTGTTTGGCGCTTTAAAAAAATATTGTGTAAAAAATATATTGATGTGTTTTGTATTAGTGGTGATAAATAGGTTGAAAGTTTCCAAACTATAAAAACGATAGTAATACAATTCAATAAAGTTATCAAAATAAAAAATAACAGGATAGTACAAATCGATAAAAATTATAAATGAAGAGATCAAATGGATATTGTTCTATAGGTTTGGAAATTGTTTGGAGAAATTATTTTTTGGAGTCGGACAGAGATTGATGGTGCTGGCCCAAAGTGATTGCTGAGGTGTGATTAAATAAATAATAAACAAAAAATCCTGGTAAGTATTGACAGTTAAAAACGACTTGTCATTATGGGGTACATTCCCCTTTTACATCTATGCAGGACATTGCCAAGATACACACCTATGATTAGAAAGCACCACGCTGAGTGGGTGAAAGGCACGGCTAATAAAACATTATGGCGGTGCCTCAAGAAGGCTCATTATCAAAAACAGTACTGGGGCACATACTTGCATGAACATATACAGGGAAGAAGCTACAGAAAAGGTTAAAAGGTTAGCTGTTTTAGAATTATGGAAGATATATCAGAGAGAGAGCGAGAGAAGACCCCCCTGAGAAGGAGTGGCTGCTCAATCCACATAAAGAATAGGACGTAACGCCTTCAGCGCCTCTTTCGCCTCCTAAAAATGATAGCATAATGGAAGACAAGCAGGGAATCTATGCTCTAAAGGAATTAAAAGCAGCAGCAGGGGCATGTTAATCCAACATAAACGCCTCCCGCTTATAATAGAGCAGACAGCATGGGAGAAAGTAACGTAAATATATGTCCACACGCAACATAAAGAGCATGATGAGAGAAGGGACAGACAGAAAAAGAAAAGGAAACCAGTAGACAAAAAAGAGAGAAAGACAAAGCAAGTGGAATGAGAATAGTACAAAAACAAGTGGATGGGAAGACAGATACTATTTGAACTAGACAGAAAGGGCACTGACGATGTTAAAGAGAGAAGAGAGGGAGAGGGAGAGAGAGAGAACCGAGAAGTGGCATACAAGGAAGAGAAAGAGATAGGAAATGAAAGACAGAACGGAGAAGGTATGAAGAACAGTAAAGAGAGAGAATAGAAGAGAAGAAACATGAAGGAATAGAAGTCCAAAGATTGAAAGAATGTAGGTTGCAAAGAAGGCGAGAGGAAGAAGAAGAGAACAGAGAAATGAGAAGGCAAGAAGAAATGAGAAGTAGGGGAAAAGAGATTACATTGTTAATAGAAGTATGATACCCATCGAAGCATGAGAGTGATGGGAAGAAGAGAGAGGATCACAATAGCCCTGCAGGGAGCTGGAAGGGATACTGAGAATACAGACATGGGCCGATGAGCTTGAGGCAGAAGGAATAGGGAACAGGATTGGGGATATACATATGATATGCTAGTTTATTTATATAGCGCCTATGCACAATGGGTTTCAAAGCGCTTCAAGGCAAGGGAGGGAACAAGGGAAACTACATGACATTCTTACAGGCCATGAACAGTAAGGATGGGAAATTAACTATCATACTCAGCCTGACGACATTTCAGATAGTTCAAGAGCTAAGACATAGATAAGGATCGAGGGGAAGAGTGGGAAGGAAATGAGAACAGACAGGCGACTACCGTACTAGGCCTGACAAAATTTCTGGTAGAGCCGGAGAAAAACAAAAGGGGAGGGAGAGGGATGCAGGGTAGAAGAATGTATCAGGACAGACTCCTGCAGAAGTAGGCTGGATGGGGAGGGGGAGCACAGTAGAAGAATCAGGCAAAAAAGGCAACACCTGTGTGCGAGAAGGGGGGGGCACAAAAGGGAACATCAGGGGAGGGCCAGAGGGGGTGGGGATGGCCTGTGGGGACATAGGGAGTAAACACATGCTGGTGCATGCTTACATGCTGTCTGCGCAGGGGGTCGGGCCTTGGGTCCTCCTGGTCCAGACACGAATTACTCTTTTCTTTGTCTACCCTTCGCTTCGGACACCTGGGCAAGAGACGCCCTTGATCTAAGAGTTAAAAGCAGGAAGGAAGAGGCAGGGCTAAGAAGGTAGGTGGTGCTTAGGCCAGGTAACCTAGATCCACTTGCACCTGCTCCCCATCTGCATAGACAGATGAGAGAGAAGGGTGGTTACGAGGCTATGGGAAGCGTCGCAGGAACGCCACCAAAGAAAACAGGAGATAACACAGTAATGGATGAGCATAGAACGCTGTCATTAAGTAGACTAAATCTTGATGATGAGGAAAGGGATAACAGCCATACTGTTTGGGGTGTAATGATGTCGGATAAAAAAAGGGAGGAGAATGAGAAATCGTGAAGAGAAGGCGCATGCGATTTTGCAAATAGTTCTAAACATAGATTGCTGCTAGTCATTGTCTTTATTTATTCTGCTGATTATCTGTAGTTCCAGATTCCATTGATTTTATCTATTAGCTATTTTGAACTTTTAAAAATCGAGTTAATCGTTTTTATTATTATATACATTGATTTTTATTGAAACTGCATTGCGCCTTCTAGATTAGAAATTGAGTTGACCAGTGTCAACCTTGCCTCTTAGCTGTTCGTTTTTGTCTTATTGCTCTTTGCGGCTTGGAACTACATCTCCCACTGCTCCTGTGGTTCCAGCATGCATTTTTACAGCTCCCAGGCGAGTTCATGCCAGCGTATTCTTAACAAGCTGGTTTGTGCCTCTTCCCAGGACATCATAATATCGGTAAGCTACTGTTATTTTAATTTCCCCTTGGGGTCGTTGTTTTACACGTATTATAACTCAATACCATGTTCACTTCCATGACCTCACATTCACAAGCTAAAAGGGCAGTGACCTTAGAAAAATGTCCTGCGCTTGGGCCGCGCGCTCTAACTTGTAATGCTACTAATATTTTGTGCACCACTAAAAGTAAGGACCTTAACGTTAATGTGGTTATTTCTACCTCTACTCTAACTAAATAAACACCTGTTGAACTATTACCTGAACATCTAACTAAGTTAGTTGTCAATGCTAATACTCCCCCAGCCGCACCAATACCGACGCAGCTTGCTCAAGATGCCTTGTTGCACTCATATTATTTTCATACTGACTTTGCCCTCAACCTCTAAATTTCAACGGACATTAACTCAAGTATTGACCATACCTTTAATACTGCGCATTATGATAACCCTCTCACCGCGTGTCTCTTAAACACTCGCTCTGCCTGCTTACATGATACCAAACTCTTTGACTACATCTCCACACATAAACCGGACATGTTTGCAATTACAGAAACATGGTTTCACAAAGTCTCCCAGATATCCGCTGATAATATTACACCTGAAGGATATAAAATGTATAGGACTGGCCAGATTGGTCGCAGAGGAGGCGGAGTGGCACTTGTGTCATGGCCACTAGGCAGGAGCCCAGTGCTTCACTTCATGCAGGGTCCCAATGGACCCAGTCTTGGCGCCTATGGCACCAAGCTCATTTCAAAGTGTGCATGGCACACAGAACACTGAAGGCACGTGCAACAAGGCCGGGCAGGGCCCTATTATCACAGGGAAGGCACGTGCAGAAGACCGAAGGAGGAGCAAGCTGGGGCCACAAGGCGGGGCCTAAGGGGAGTGGCTGGGGCCAGGCTATATAAGCCGGCCCCACCCGCATACTGGCGCTTCGCGTTAGTTTGCTGAGTGCAGCGCAGCGCTTACCACCGTTCAGAAGAATCTTACCTGATTGAGCAGGCACGCCTTCAGTCTCTGGAACCCTCTAGCACCTACCTGGCTCAACACGTGCATCTCCAGTCTCCGGATACCTCGACCATCTTACCTGGAATTAGCCACACCATCGCCAGAAGCACCGCCATCAGCTTCCACTCTGCAGTCGCTGCGCACGCCTTACCTGAGGCCACACCATTGCTGGAAGCACTGTCATCTGCTCACGACACCGCCGCAGCTGCCTTCATCTTACCCGTCTTCCGGAATCCTTTGCAGGTACCGCCCAGCATCCTTACCTGTTCTGAATTCCACCAACACGGGGCCTTCATCAGGTGCAGCCTCCACATGGATCTTCATTTCTGACAGCCAGCAGGAGTCAGACACCGCTCTCCGGACATCGCCGACCTGCCGCGTCTGCAAAGAGAATAAGAGACACAAGGTGAGCGGTGGTCACATAGACTTTAACTCGCTAAGCGGCACTACTCACGAACTTGGTGCAGCTTCTGAAACTGCCTACATACCAGTGGTGGGGGCATCCGGAGCAGGCTCATGGGTCATCTTCATCACTACAGGGGAGAGAGAACAATATACCATTACGAAGAATATTCCTTGGGACAGTATTGTTACAAGAATACGAACAACAATCATAATCATAAAAGACCTACCGTCAAGACGGAATGGTTGCAGCCAGTCTGGACCACCGCTATTTGGACCAGTGACGCAACTAGGTCCATCCGCAGTGCCCCTGCTGAAGGAAAGCAGGATGGAGAGCTCATCCTTACGTACAAACAGGTGAGCTTGGATGGGTAAACTTCTACGCACTACATTTTGGCACGAAAGGGCAGAGGGGAACTACGACTCCATCATGCTTTCCTCACTGCCTCTCATCTTATCACAGGAAGAAGTCCAGCCTTCCGGACCCACGGAAAGACAGCAGTTGGGGGAGAGAAGCCAACTCTGGGGAGGGCTCCAACTGTGCACCAATGCCCCCGCAGAGACCAGGTGAGCGTAACACTTGTTGCTAAAAAAACATTTTGACTACCATCTGGTCCATACTCCATCTTTGGAAGGATGTGAAAATCTGTGCATTAAACTAAAAGTGAATCATAATATCTCCTTGAGCAAAATCCTCCTATACAGACCTCCTCAATCCTTACCTCTGGTTACGGAACAATTCCTTGCTCTTCTAAATGACCTCTCTAAATCCAATTTCCCCATTATCGTGCTGGGTGATTTCAATCTATGGGCTAATGAACATTCTGATAGTAAAGCCCTATCCTTACTATCTGCTCTCGAAATCATCGGCTTCTCCCAACTCATAAAAACCCAAACCCACCAAAGTGGTCAGGCTCTTGACTGGATTTTGTTTCGCAGCTTACCTCACAGTCACACCTACACCAAGACATGCCCTTGGTCTGATCACTCATTAGTTCATTTCAAGACCTCACTACTTGCAGCCCCACTCAGACTTAATAGCAATCCTCGGATTGAGGTTAAATGTAAGAATCTTAAATAAATGTCACCAGCAGAATTTACTTCTCTTTTAGCAAGGAATCTTAACTCCATCGGGGGGCGTGGCTAGCTGGCCATGGAATAGGACGTGCTGCGTGAGGAGCTCCTGATGATCCGACTCTAATTTTTGCCAAAGTTACCCGTTGAAACTGCAACGAGCGCCTAGAACTTTGGGGATCAGGCGTCGGAAGCCACACGCCAAGTGAAGTTCGTTGGAGAAGCTCATAGTCCCGGGGAATCGTGAGATATACATGTTTTTGTTGGTACGGCTGTGTGACCGCTTCGGCACCAAGATGGCGGCTAACAAAGGAGAGGCCTCCGAGGAGAAACGAAACTGATCCCCCGGAACTGCGGGACATGACTGCGAGAATTGCCTGGAGGAATAGTACAAAGGGGACATATGGCAGGGTGTTCGAACTAGCACCATGAGAGAGCCCGGCCTGGCACACGTTAATGGAGCTTCGGCGATCTGACCGCAGGAAGAGAACATTGGATGCTTGGGCGACAAGGCCTACGGGAGTTGAATAAGGAGTGTGAGGCCATGGCCCACCCGTAAAACAATTTGTAGTGCCATCTCGAATGTGTGCTAGGAGACCTGGGAGCCAGACCATTGTCGGACCAAGGACAGGGCAACAGCTGCACTAAGGTGGAGTCGTACAGGAGTAAAGGGCAGCGCCATGTCGGCTAAAGGGTTGAGAGTCAAGGCTAAGCAACCCACGATGGAGGCTTTCACGAAAACGCAGCGGACCCCCTCAGCATCGGTGCAGAGCATGGTCGCGACCCCTGCGGAGCACCACCCCGAAGGGGACAAGCACCAGATCCTGGAGGCCATAATGGGACTGAGTGCCAAATGGGACCTGGCAATGGCGGACCTACGCACAGCCCTAGAGAACAAGATCGATGCTGTAGGTACGGAACTCACCCTGCTACGTCAAGATGTCAGGGCGCTTGCAGAAAGGACCAGCGGTCTGGAAAGTGGGGTGAAGATTAACACCGATGTTAGCACGAGCAATGCGAAAGAGATTCATGTCTTAAAACAACAGGTCGTCAACCTGGAAAATCGTGTGGAAGAGGCGGAAGGAAGGGCGAGGAGGAACAACATTCGCGTGGTTGGCCTTCCGGAGGGGGAAGAAGGCCAAGACCCCACAAACTATGTGGAAAACATGATCCTGCAAGGGATCGGAGCAGGGAAACTTTCACAGGGATTTACGGTTGAGAGGGCGCACCGCGCCCTAATGAGGAAACCCCGGCCGGGGCCCCGCCAAGACCGATCATTGCGAGGATCCTGAATTACAGGGACAGAGAGAAGATCCTCGAATACTTTCGTAAGGGCGGCACGATAGAGAGAGCATCCATCAACATCACAGCATACCCTGACTATACGATACTGGTGCAAAGGCAAAGGAACAGTTATGTCGCCGTCAAAAGAAGGCTGAGGGCGGCGGGAGTCAAATATATGCTGCTGTATCCAGCACGACTGAAAGTGCTGCATAAGAACAAAGCGCTATTTTTTGATACCCCGGAGGATGTTGTCACATGGCTGGACCTGCAAGGCTGCCCGGAACAAGAAGTGGATAGTGATCGGCAGGATCATACCGAATGAAGATTTTGTTAACACAGACATTGTGAGAGTGAGCGGGATGAGGACCCTGAGTGTACAAAGAAACTGTAACTGACTGAACTTTGAACACAATCTGACCAAGGTGCTCGACTTGGACTGGAATATAGTGAGTGTAACTGTAATTGGTAACTGTATGGGATCTGTATGCGTAACGTTTTCTTTTTTGAAAGGAGCAACAAAACGTGGACGACCTACCCCAATAGATTATTAGTTTCAGCGGCCATTAGGGCGGCTTTACCCTACTGAGCCCTGAGTAGAAACTAGTGCTCGGCAGGGCTAGATGTGGGGGTGCCTGAGATCCAGGAATGGAGCTGGGCAACGGTTGGGGAGGGTATTGTTGGGGGAGGGTTGGGTGGGAAGAAGGTGGGGGGATGGGAAGTTGAGTGTGTGTGTGGATTTGGGGAGTTTAAGTTTTGTTTTGAGCCTATTTGAAGGAATCAGCATGTTGTACTTGGGGTGCAAGAAGGGGCGGAATCGGCGGAGGATTGAGAGGGTGCTTATTAACGACCTATGGGGGACCTCAGGATAATAACGTGGAACGTCAGGGGCCTTAACAGTTATCTGAAAAGAAACAAGATCATGATGTATCTGAAAAGGCAGAAGATAGATATCGCACTACTACAGGAGACGTACTTGACGCGAGAGAAGTTGGACTTGGTTAAGAGAAAGTGGAGAGGGACTGTAGTGGGCTCGCCATACTCTGCATACGCCGGGGGTGTGTTAATTTGGGTGGCACCGCATGTCCCGTTCAAATCGATACAAGAGGTAGTTGAAACTGATGGAAGGATGGCGATATTGCGAGGGCTGGTGGAGAGCAGGGAGGTATGCATAGTAAACACGTATGCCCCCAACCAAAACACAGCAGCATATTTCAGAGCCCTGTGTACCAATCTTAGTACGTGTATAGGGAGCGCAGTGATCTGGGGTGGGGACTTTAATTGTGTGTTGGATCCTGTGGTGGACAGATCAGATGGCAAGGTGGGTAAGCCTGGCCCAGCGGCAAGAGCGTTGCAGACACTGCTAACTGATTTTGGCTTTACAGACGCGTGGACGATGAAACATCCCACTGAGAGGCAATACTCACACTATTCAGCCCCGCATCAACTGCACACTAGGCTCGATTACGTCTTTGCTACAGCAGATGTGATGTCTGAGATTACCCAAATCGAATATAGGGCTAGGGTCCTCTCGGATCACTCGCCCCTGATCCTCGTATGGCAATATTGCCCCCCAAGGACGAAGATCCCTACATGGCGCCTCCGAGCGGAGGCGCTTAAAGATCCAGTCTTTAGAGAAGATATAAGGGAAGAGATTACTAACTTCTTTGAGGAGAATACTGGGAGTGTTGATTCCGCGGGCATATTATGGTAAGCTTTTAAGGTGGTGATGCGGGGGGCGGCCATTGCTAAGTCAAGAGGGTTACAGGGTGGGGTCTTGGCTGACCTGCAGAGGACGGAAACCGAGCTGGAAACAGCATTGAAGAGCGGTGACGTAGGCACGGAGTTGGTACTCCAACTACAGCAACAATGTGCAGGGCACTGGGAAAGACTGCAATCTCAATTATAGGAAGTATGTTGAGAGGCAGGACGCGGGGGGAGATAAGACAGGCCGCCTTTTGGCCTGGCTATACAAAAGCGAGACCCCTAGGCCTCCGATTAGGACCATTATTAGGGAGGATGGGGAGGAAGTGGCCACGCAAGAGGGGGTTAACAAAGAATTTGTGGAATATTACAGAGTGCTGTACAGAGATGATGAGATGGGTGACCAACGCAGGATAATCGAGACGTTAGAAGACATAGGGCTGTCCAAGATAAGTGAAGAGGAGAGGGAGGAGTTAGATGAGCCAATCACGTTGGAGGAGTTAGAGGAGGTTGTGAAGCAGTTGCCTACCTGTAAGACCCCGGGAGCAGATGGGTTCCCTAGCGAATTCTATAAAGTATATAGAGAGGAAATCCTCCCCCCAATGCTGGACATGCTTAATGAAGCGTTTGAGATAGGACGGTTGCCTGAGTCACTCAGAGAGGCGATTATAATACCGCTGCCTAAGCCCAATAAGCCGGAGCATAGATGTGGTTCCTACAGGCCTTTGTCAATGCTAAATCAGGACAGCAAGATTCTCACGGCTGTCCTAGCAAATCGACTGCAGAAAGTGATTGGTAGACTCATACATCCTGATCAAACGGTTTATGTCCCGAACAGGAACATAACACGCAATCATAGGCGACTCCATCGGGTGGTCGAATGGGGTAGTAAGAACAAGGGTGAGATGGCGATAGTGTCTCTAGACGCAGTTAAAGCTTTTGATTCGGTCAAGTGGTCGTGGCTATTGGCTGCTTTGGAAGGGTATGGTATGGGGCCAGGCTATATCAGATGGGCTAAAATGTTGTACAGTGAGCCGCTTGCCAGCGTCCGAACTGGAGCGGTGATATCTGCGAGATGGCAACTTGGTAGAGGCACCAGACAAGGGTGCCCCTGGTCTCCGATGCTTTACATCTTAGCCCTGGAACCTCTGGCGATATGCCTTATGGCACAGTATGATGCGATAGGCATTGAGGTAGGAGGGGAACGACACTTGATATCCTTGTACGCAGATGATTTGTTGCTGTACTTGCAATACCCAGAAGAAAATCTCTTATATATACTTGAGGTGATGGAAAGGTATGCAGAGATGTCGGGCATATCGGTGAACCCCCAAAAGTCCGTCATATTTCCGCTGGGTAGCTATAAGGGGACCCCTGTAGATAGACTACCGGTGCTACAGGTAGCATGGGCAACTAGCTCTTTTCGTTACTTGGGCGTAGATGTATATCACACGGTGGAAGAAGAACATAGACATAATACGGAAGTAGCCGTCGAGAAAATTAGGAACAGCATGCAGTTCTGGGCAAGATTGCCCTTGGCGATGATGGAGCCGGGGGCTATGCTTAAGATGGTAGTTCTGCCCAGACTCCTGCATTACTTTAGTAATATCCCATACATAATACCCAAGACGTTTTTTAGTAAATTGAACAGCATGTGTAGGGATTTCCTGTGGCACGGTACCCGAAACAGAGTGGCGTTTTGGAAATTGCAGAACTTTTATGAAAAAGGAGGTATCAGACTGCCTCATTTTGAGGTTTATTATTTGGCGGGACAGTTACAATATGTTGCTAAGTGGCTTTCTGATGAAGTGACCCCTGAGCACAGGGTGCTTGGACAGGACTGCGCCCCGTTTTATTTGAAAGAAATGATTTGGCTGTCTGATACCGAAATGAAGGGGCGTCCTGCGATGTTGAGGCTTGGATGGAAAGTTTGGCGCAGGGCTTGTCGTTTGATGGCAGTCCCATGCCCGTGCCTTCCGCAGGTACCGCTGGTTGCTTTGGCAGGAGGGGATAATCAGTTGAGGGTGATTGTTAGGACCTACTGGGAATCGGTGGGGCTGGCAACGCTAGGCGATGTTTGGCAAGAGGGATCAATTAAGGAATTCATAGAACTCAGCGAAGAGGCGGGGCTACACACGGGCCAATATGTCACGTACATTAGGTTGGTACGGATGATTAAGAACACCTGGCCAGAGACAGTTTTGATAGAAGAACCAGATGCAGTTTGGGAGCAATATGCGACATATCCGAAGGAGGTCGTGAGATCTCGAGACTGTATGAGATGGTGATGGCTAAGGCGGGGAAAGATTTGACACATCTGAGACTGGAGTGGGAGGCGGAAGTGGGGGCCCCGATGGAGGATGGGGTGTGGGAGCGTGCCCTGGGCTACCACAAAAAAGTGTCCAGGAATGCCAGATTAAAACAAATACAGCTGTATGTAACGCATAGGGCATACATGACCCCCTTGCGGATATCTTAGTTCCGAAACGCTGGAATACAAGTGTGTCCTAAATGTAACCTGGAGAATGCTGACATGACACATATGTTTTGGTCGTGCCTGATCATTAGGTGTTTTTGGGGAGAAGTGGCGCAGAAACTGGCTGATAAAGGGGTTACTCTTGTCACAGACACGGCCTGGGCCTGCTTGTTGGGCGGGTTTCCTAGGCCACGGAAACTCAGGCATATTGAGAAACTGAGAAATCTGGCGTATGTGCTGGCGAAACGTAGGATCGCCATGGGGTGGAAGAAATGCCACAAACCCAAGGTGGATGTTTGGTGGAAGGACTTGCAGAAATGGGCAGAGGCTGAAACGGTGGCATGGCAAGAAGCGAGTAGCCGGGCTGATGAAGGGGAGGCGGGCACCCTGTTGGCTTGGAAAACACTAATAGCAGAATTGTTTGGAGTAATATCAAATCCAACAGACTCCGAAGAGAACGAAACCCAGCCACAAGTGCTAAACATTGAATGAGAGTGACAAATAGGCTCACGGGGGAAGGGAGGGGTAGTTGGAGCAGTGATTAAGACAACTTGATGTGTAATGGAACTGATATGATTATGCTGCTTGTTTGGTTTTTGTTGTTTTGTTTGCATAAAATCAATAAAAGAAATTAAAAAATAAAAAAAAATCTTAACTTCATCGAAACACCTGCTAATGCCTCTGATTTAGCATGCCACCTCTCCAACGCCATTAAGACTACTATGGATATCCTGGCTCCTGAAAGAAAGAAGAAAATTAAAACTGAAACAATAATAATATCTTGGTTTTCTGACAACATTATTAATGCTAGGAAAATGAAAAGAACATTAGAAAAAGAATGGAAGAAAAATCCTGGACCTTCTACAT
Source organism: Ambystoma mexicanum (assembly GCF_040938575.1). NCBI lineage: Eukaryota > Metazoa > Chordata > Amphibia > Caudata > Ambystomatidae > Ambystoma > Ambystoma mexicanum. The sequence continues at coordinate 1,058,788,967 of NC_090926.1, read as the reverse complement.
TGGGAAAATATAAAAAGGCTGCTGTAGCCTATAAGACCACCATAATTGATTCTAAAGCTAAAAACTTTAACTCGCGGATTAACAAAGCCAATTCATCCCCTAATGAATTATTTAATATCCTCAAGAAATTCGAGAATCACACTTCTCCCTTCCCTTCTATTACTGAGGATTCTACCTAGTGCCAATCAGTTCAAGATGAGCTCATTGCTAAAACCTCTAGTCACAAATTGAATATTTCTAAGCAATTGAGTCATCTTGCCACTAATGCTAAACAGACCACTATGACACCTAACATCCCTAATGCCACTACTTCATCTATTCCTAAATTTGAATTCCAACACTGTACTGAGGGAGAAATTCATGATATTATGAGCCTCAAATCGACCACGTGCTCAGGGACCCCTGTCCTACCAACATCCTGAAAGACTCTCTAATTGTGACTATTCCATGGATTACCAAGCTCATTAATTCATCCTTCAGCTAAGGCATTGTGTCTACTTCCTTGAAAAACGCTTGGATCACCCTGTTGCTTAAAAAGAACACCTTAGATCCAGCCATAGCCAAAAATGATCGCCCGATAACTTGCATGCCATATCTACAAAAAATCATCGACAGAGTTGCCTAGCTACAACTCAAAAATGTTTTGTAGGAGAATATACTCTTCGGCACTCATCAGTCTGGTTTCAGATTCAGCACGGGACTGAGACAACATTGTAGGACCTTAAGTGCACATTTCAAAGATTGTGGAAAAGGGCCCTCCAGCCTTGCTTATGTTATTGGACCTCTCAGCGGCCTTTGATCTCAATCTCCTTCATGAAAGGCTGCTTAACATCGCTAACTTTTCAGGAAAAGCAGCTGATTGGATTTCTTCTTTTTTGAGTCCTGAAACCTCAAGAGTAGCCTTCAAGGATGCCAAAGTCACTCCTATCCTCTCTACGTGCAAACTATGTCAGGGTTCTTGACTGTCCCCGACCCTATTTAATGTGCACATTAGACTACTGCTTGATCTTCTTGATGACCTGGGTGTCCAATAAGCTAATTATGCAGATGACACATAGGTCCACTGACCTCAAAAAAGTGAATCGCTTTTACAATGAAATTCAAACTTGGATGGCCTATAATTCTTTAGCTCTTAAGACTGAGAAAACAGAGCTTCTCATTGTTGACTCGTTCCCCTGTCTGAAGAACCCAGTCAGTAAATCAGTTAGAACTCTTGGTGTGATGTTAGACTCTGAATTATCAAGAAACAACATGTGTCTAGTGTGCATTCCTCTTGTGGATATATTATCAAGTTATTGTATCAAATTAAGACATACCGTTGCATTAAAAATAGGTCTCTTCTGTCCACTGCCCTAATTAATTTGCAGCTTAATTATTGTAATAGTTTGCTTGTCGGTACCGCACAATCTAATCTTGCCTGCCTGCAAACTACACAAAAAGGGGGCGTCAGGGCAATACACGGTCTAGCCAAGAATGATCATGTATCTACCCACAGAAAAAAGTTACACTAGCTTTCGGTCAGACAAAGAGTTGGACACAAGTTACTCTCCCTGACCTGCAAATGCCAGAATGCCGCCACTCCTCTCTACTTGGAAAGAAGAATATCTTGTGTTCAACTCATCAGAGCATTGCACTCCCATAATTCTCACTCTCTATATCAACCTTGCTTTCGCCTAAAAAGGTTCGGAGGTACCTGCTTTGAGGGTTGCGCTCTCCAGGAATGGAATATTCTCCCTCATGCTTGTAAACTATCATCCTCACTTCCAGGTCTTCAAAAAGTGTGATGCTGGAAATGCATCGGAGGGACAGGGCCTCCATATTCTTGACCTTTAATCTGTTTATCATGTATGTTCTGTCTTGTTTTCCTTGTAGGAGTTCATGTGGGACTCCTGGCGGTGCAGCTCTTCCTATTTTTGGTCGTGGTGAACAGCCTTCCGGCACCCATGGGTGGGAGTACAACCCTGTACTCCTAGTGTATGTTTTTGGGCACCTGAGTGTGGCCCACAGAGCAGGGAATGGGCTGGTGGCAGCTCCATGCTGAATTTGACAGGTGCTCTGAGTATCCTCCATTTTGGGATACCCAGGCTCTGCCATTGGAATCCATTGAATCCTCATAGGAAACAAGATAGCCCCTGTGGCCTCTTGCTTTCTATCGCTTGTCACCTTGTTTTACCGAAGTCCAGGGAAGCCCTGACTCTCCCTTCCCCCTGACTGGCTGTTGGGTGGAAGTTCCATATACGGTGTTGTGGAAAAGTCCAGGCTAAACTGGCTGGAGCCTTCCCAATGACTGTATGTTGTGGGTACGCCCCGTGGGTTGGGACCTTGGTGAATGGAGTGTGTGTCGAAAACACATTTCCTGTTATGGGTGTCTAGTATCTGGTGTGTGACACAAAGACTGAAACAGCCCTGACCGAAACTGGTATGAATGCAGTGTGGAGTGCTGAATGGCAGAGTGCTCGTCTGAAGCCACATTCCGTGTTATGAATGTCTGGATGGAGAAGAATGGCCTGAATACCCTTCTGAATGATTGGTTGCCTGAGTGTGACCCAGCAGAGTGAATGAGAGACCGAACAGTATATCTGGGGACCTCTCACTGATGGAAATCATTCAGAAGCTGTAGTCGATACTTGATGCTTACTCTTGAAGCCGAGCCAGAAGAAGGTGAACTGCTGTTCCCTTCAACGTAATCTGAAAGCTGCTGTGTCTTCAAGGACTGATCCAAGAGAGGACCTGGTAAGGGGACCTCTTCCCAAGCTACGAGGGACCATTGTGCACCAGCTGATGTTTGCCAAATCTCCCTGGAAGTCAGACTCCCAAAAGGCTGCCGACCGGAAAAGGGGACCGCCGCGGAATCCGAAAGTGAAGCACCCAGACATCCGTCTATAGTCGTTTACCAGGGTTCGCAGGTTTGGTATAACCACTGGAAGCTCGTCGAAGTGTGTTGCCCAGATGTGGGGACAACTTGACATTGTGCTGCTCAATATCCGGAGCCGCAACACTCCATTGCCTAAGACATTTGATCCAAGGACTCCCTTGCTCATCATTGTCGACCACTTTGTCCGGCTGGAGAAAGTCAAGGTCATCGACGACTGAGGAGAATCTGCTGGTGGGTTTCCCACCACCCGAAGACCTCAGAGACGCCACTGAAGATCCGACAGTCAGCCGCGGTTGAGTCCCGATCGCCGACGCCAGACTCCGACGACCAATGCCCTTGCTGGGCCAAAGTTCTTCATTGACTCTTTGCGGCAATCAACTATCGTCATCGAGGTGCACCGCACGCCTCGTCTTGCAGGACATTTTTGACCTATGGTCAACGAGCAGCGCAAGGACAGAAGCACCTGCCTCAACCACAGTGTACCCCTTCTCTTCTCTGAATCTCGATGACCCATGGCTCCTGACTTAAAAGGAGTTCACTCAAGAAGGGCCCGTCGATGACTCATTGAAGAACTACGAAACCAGGTACATTGGGGTCGTACAACCTTTAGAAGGAATCGAGACTATATTAAGCACATCTGGACTGGGTTTGTCAATACGCTTTATTTACGTTGCCCAGGTGGGGGGATCCTCACACAGAACTGTGTCTAGTTGGTAGGGACACAGTATTTTGCCATTGCTTGATTCAACTTACTTTCTTTCTGTGGTCTATCGTTGATTCATCTTACAACTTGATTCGTATTTAATTTGAACCATTAGCAGTTGATGCATTTCAAAGGAGTCGATAGTTAAGAGTGGTACCATGTAGACCTGTATATATTTGCCATTATAGTATTGACAGAGTACAAAGGGTGTTATTGTGATTGTGTATATAACTTGAACCTTATTTATATAAAGACTGTGTTATCACTAAAATAGTGTGTGGACATTCCTTTGTGGGTGCTTGGGGACTACACTGTACTTCAGAACCAGCCCGCATCACCTCCTGAGAGCTTAAGCCTTGATTGTTCGTCCATTGCTACTGCTTAGAGAATCTTGGCTGGGTCTCTGTGCTTCGACTCTGACATATAGAGAGCAGGGGTGCAGACTCCCCCTCCGGTGCTTTACAAAAAGGCCCTCAAAACATTGTGCTTTAACTCTGCTGATTAGGTTCTGCTCGGTCTTTCTTTGTCTGATTTGCTCTCTCTGATCTACTTGTCCCTTGTTTCGGTTTGCCCTTTGAGGCCCATGGGCGTGTAGCACATTGAAGAATTATAAATAAATAGTGAGAGGTGGGTAAAGTGGTCAGATAGAAGACCACGAAACAAAAAACACCAGAACATAGACCATATTCTGAATGACCACCACTAACGTCACGTAGTACAGAGGATATGTCCCAGCCTTACGTAAGCAGGTTAAGGCCACTACCAGGAAGAGGATGTAGGGGCGTGACTAGCCCCACGTGAAATGTAGATGCATTTGATTTTGGACCAGGATTTACCCAATTCCCGTTATTAGAGAAAGGGGGAGGACAACCACAATATATTCCGTGGCCATAAATGGATAAAGAAAATTTGAAATGTAAATGACCTAGTTTGACTGCAGATGTGGAAAAATGGATTTATCAGTTAAAAAGAATGATAGCGGGAATGACGTTAGCAGTGGGTGGCATAAAAGGCCTACTGGCAGCTATTCTAGGGTCGAGAGCTGACAACATTTGGAGACTAGCAGGATATGCGAGTGTAACAGCACAGAACACGACACATGACGGAGCGCCATTTAATAATTGCAAGGCAGACATATGGAGGGTGCAGAGTAACGTATCCGAACACATCAGAAATGGGTGCGATTATGACAAGGAAAATGGGAGAGGACGAAGATCCTGTTGCCTTTATTCAGGAATGTTGCCGTCTCAAGACGAGACAACTGTGGGATAAAACAATGGCATTATTTTATCATATTTTATGTCTGGGACTGCCCGAGCTGGTGCAACATCAGATGAAGAAACGGGTAGGGATGGAAGCGAAGCCATGGCCAGAAATACAGTTGACTATCGTACACTATTGTTGAATGTTGCAAGAGAAAAATAAGAAGAAAGCTGAAAATAGAAAGCAGGAGGAAGCAAAGTCAGTTCAGATGTTGTTTTCAAAATTAGCTATATAGGGAACAGTATTGAAGAGTGGTGAAAGCGTGGTCACACAAGGAGTACACTCAGCACAGCAAAGCAACGTAGTGCACCCTATGGATCAGAGTGGGTACAACTGTTGGCCACAGGGTAGAGGAAATGGACCTAAAGGATGAGGAAGATTTCAAAACCCTCAAGGGGGAGAAGGATTTAAATGTGCGACAGCGACAACAATGCTGAAATTGTGGGAGAACAGGACATATAGCCTGAAGGTGTAGAAGTAGAGGAGGAGGCATGCACTCGAACTGGCAAGCTCCAAGAGGGGGGATGGGTGATTCTCTGTAGTACAACACAGAACCAAAGGAGTATTATGCCCAAGATCACATACAGTATCCTACAGGCGTGCCACAAACACATCAAGCACAGCAGATCCCACAGCAAACACAGGTGTCACAAGAGCAACCACAGCAAGTACCTAATGTAGGCACAGTAAGTACAGACACAGCAACCACAGTACGCACCGATGCAATAAGCAATGGTGCCACAATTGAAGGCAAATACAGGAGCCCCACAAGCGTCCACACCCAGGATAGGGAGTGTGACTGTCGCGGGAGGGAATCCTTTTATGGGTACAGGGATGAATTTATATCCACAATTGAAAAGCCCAAAGAGTGACTTCATGTGTTCAGTACTATCTGTGATACCAGACTCACAAGAGGAACCAAGGGTCAGGGTAACAATAGGAGGCAAGACATTTCCATTCTTCATGGATACGGGAGCAACTCGGTCCTGTGTTCGCAAGGGGAAATACCCAATGTCTGGGATCGCCATGAATGCGCAGGGATTCTCTGGGGCCACAAGTTTGGTTCCCTTTATTCACGAATTAGCACTTTTTACGGGTCAACATGGCGTATCAATACCACTATTGTATTCTTGGCAGACACCAGTTAACATATTAGGACGTGACTTGATGACAAAATTAAACATGACGATATCCTTTACTGAAAAAGGGATAGAGTTCAACTCCAGGGACACATTATATGAATGTTATATAATTTATATTAGCCTTTACAGGACAAAAGGCATTATAAGGGGACCCAGAAATATTTCTGTATGGAATAAATATTTTGTTGACATTTCTTCCTGGACTGACCGGGAAAATATTAAGAATATCTGATTTTTTGTTTAGACCAGAAATACCTATGGGTGATTAGGAGGGACAGGTCATTCCTATAGAGCCAGAGGCAGCAGCGGTAAATCAAGAAAGGGTGGTTGTTCACGGGACAGATGATTAGGGAAGAGCATGGAGAACAGTAATAGCCCTTAAAGAAGGATACAGGCTGACAGACGAAGACTTGTTCACAGATTAATATTCGGACCATGAATTTGTATATTTAAGTCTCATTTATTGGATTAAAGTTGCGAATAGAGAAGTACCACAGAGAATGGCATTTGTAAAAAAGAAACCTTCAACCGTCCATATGACGTGGGTCTATTGAGTGGAGCAGGAGCAGTAGCTAAAGTCAAGCTTAAACCAGGAGCAATTTTCCCACGAGCAAAACAGTATCCCATGTCCAGAGAAGCAGATGAAGACATATTTGAGACCATTTCTGCTTTAATGAAGCTGGGAATATTGGTGCCATCAGAGTCCCCATTTAATACGGCTGAGTACACAGTGAAGAAATCAACGGGAGGGTCATGGAGATCTATTCAGGATCTCTGCATTTTAAACAGAATTGTTGAAGCAGAGTTTCTTTTGGTTCTGAACCCAGCTACAATATTATGTAACAACCCAGCTAAAGTCGAATAATTTACAGTAATAGATTTAAAGAATGCCTTCTTTTCAATTCCCCTTCATGAAGACTCACAGGATTTGACTTTGTTTTTGTATAGAAATCAGCACCTGAAACTCATGAGACTGCCTCGTGGGTACTGTGTGTCACCATCAAGCTTTAATAAAGTCCTTCAGATGGACCGAGGTAATATACAACTCGAGAACACAATAATTCAGTATGTAGATGATATATTAGTGTGCAGTGCGACAGCGGAAAGGTGCAGGATGACTCAGTTCGACTAATGGCAATACTAGCAGAAAAAAGGATACAAAGTAGACACAGAAAAATGACAATATTGTCAGGAAGATGTCCTGTACATAGGAAGGCTCATCTCTCAAGATGGGCGAAAAGTGACAACTCAAAGAGCAGAAGCAACCATAAAAACTCCAAAACCTGAGACAGTAAGGGATATGCAACAGTTCTTAGGCCTATGTAATTATTGTAGGGCCTGGGTCTTTGATTACAGTACATATATCTGGCCACTTTTAAAAGGACTCAAGGAAGCACAGGTGAATAAAAGTAAGAGAACATGGACAGATGACATGATAGAAGAATTCAAATAATTTAAAAGTGTGAGTTGCACAGCCCCAATGTTAGGAATACCAGACTATAATGAAGAGTTTTACCTATTCTCGCTTTCAAATGGAGAAATGATGACAGCAGTACTTACCCAGAAGACATTAGGACATGGACACAAATCATTAGTTATTATAGTGGTATTCTAGACCCAGTAATGAAAGGACATTTTCCCTGCGAACAAGCGTTAGCTGCTGCTGATTTCGCAATTGAGAAAGCTACCAGTATTACAATGGGATGCTCAATAACATTAGTTGTCGAGCACTCCCTACATGCCATTTTGGAGAAACCCAAACAAAGCAATTATTTCAAATCCAGCAATCAAAATGGTTAGATGTAGAAAAGTGAATCCAGCAACATTTATAGCAGAGCCAGTAGAAAGGGAGTACTATGTATATGACTGCACAACGTATACTGAATTCTATGGAGATATTCCGCATGTTTGAGAAAATGTTCTGGGAGAGGGGGAAGTTCTCTTTATTGATGGCTCTTCAGAAATGAACCAAACAGCTGGTGAAAGGCATACTGGGACAGCAGTAGTAAAGTAAAAAAAGAACGGTGAATTCAAAGTAGTGACAAGTGGGAGATTGCCTTCAAATTGTTCAGCACAGGCTGCAGAATTAGTGGCACTCATCGCCACACTTCAGAAATTTGAAGATGAGGAAGTGACTGTGTAGTCTGACTCCACCTGCGTGATGACAACCATACACATAGGGTTATCATGTTGGAAAAAGCGGGGTTTCTTCCATGGATGGCACTCCAGTGCAACATGCATCCCTATTGGGCATGCTCATTAAAGTACTAAAGCTCCCATTAGATCCCATATCACCATAGTAAAATGTGCAGCCCATACTAAAGGGGAAGACCTGATTTCGTGCAGTAACGAAGACACAGACGTAGGGGCTAAAAGAGCAGCATATTTTCAAAATATTTCTGAATTAGAGGATGTTAAGCAAGGATCAGAACAATGCATGCTAATGCAGGAAGGTTTTAATATGTTATTCATTGTACAGTTAAATGAGCTGCAAGGTCAAGCTTAACAGGAAGAACATGATTTATTGAAGAGACTGGGGTTTCCTTTATCTCCCACTGAGGCTATATGGAGACAGGATAGCCAGTCATGCCTCTAGCATTATGGAAGTTGGCGCTGGAGCAGTTTCACTAACCCGTGCACACCACCAGAGAGAGTCTTGCTGGAATGATTGCAGAAGATTGGTTCACACTAAATTTGTTAGAACATTTTGCACAGTTAATTGTAAATTGCATTGTGTGCCAGAAATGTACAGCAGGACACACTGTGGGAACAGTGAGAGGAGCAATCCCTAGACTCAATCGTCCATTTCAGCATCTACATATAGATTATATGGGTATGTTACAAGTATATAACAGTTTATAGGTACATGCTAGTGGTACTATGTCCCTTTTCCAGCTGAATCGAGGCAGGTCCATGCACGCACCCCTATGCCACATACACTGCCAAGTTTCTCGTGTGTGAGGTATTTTCCATATGGGGTGGGTGGGAAGTGCTGAGGTCTGACAATTAGCTGCATTTTGTAAATTAATTGATTGAATAGTTCTTCTATTAGGTATAAAACACAACTTTTCTTCTGCCTACAACCCCACAGGCGAATGGTGTCTGTGAGAGGATAAACAGGTTTCTCAAAGAAAGGAAAGCAAAAATCTAATTTACTTTTAAAAAGGGATGGCTGTACTGCCTAACTCTTGCTTTATTTGCCCTGTGAAACCAGCCTGGTTCAGGGTCACCACTTAACTCCTCATGAGTCTGTGACTGTACGCCCCAAGAGAGTTCCCCTTTCTCCCCCCTTCCAAATAAAAACATATGCCCATAGTGTAGCGAAAACATTAGGAGATGAGATGTATGCAGTGCTCCAGATAATATTTTGAGGTGTGAGTATTTTCCGCATGATTTTTCAAATTAGAGAGTAAATGCAATTTCAAGAGAGTAAAAATGAGTTTTCTCCTCTGCAAGAGAGTAAAACCTATCCAACACATACACCCAATGCATACGTAAAATCAGACCAATAGACCAAAAGTGTTGTAGATCAAAGTTGTCTGGCTTGTGCAGAGTCCATGCCACATGCAAACGACACATCCCGTCTGGGCAAATAGTAACAGCACATCACTCCACTTGATAAAGGCATTTATCCTCCCTGAACATGCTAGCTACGCATCTCCTCTTGACACATATTAACGAGTACGCCAAGTACTCTAGTCACATGGTAAAGGCACATCTACTTTCAGCATTTTCAGAGATGTGCTGTTAGCATTTGAAGAGCAAATTTGTGTCATTTGCATGTGCGCATGCTAACAGCACATCTCTATGCATATGCTAATGGCAGACATTGTTTTCACGTATTGATAGAACATGTTCTTTTTAGCAAGCTTGATATTTGTACACGTTAACAGGACATATCGTTACCCATAGTGACCTCCAATCTCTTCTCTGCGCATGCTATTGGTACATCTCTTCTCGTCTGCTAATGGTGCATCTTCTCTGCGCACATACTAATGGGACAACTCTCTGTACATGTGATAACTGCGCCCATGTGCACAGAGGAGATGTGCATGGTAACGACATGCCTTCTACGCACATGCTAATGTGACATATCCTCTCTGCACATGCTAACTGCACATCCCATGCCTGCATGTACTAACTGCACATCCTGTGCAGCGACGGAATGTGCAGTTCAGTTAGCATGTGCAAACTCCACATCCTGTCTATGCAGATGCATACAGCACATCTCGGCTTTGCATGCTAATTGCCCTTCTGTTCCATGGCACGTGCAAATGACACATCTTTACTAAGTACGTACTATGGGGACATTTCTTCTCTGTGAGTGCTAACGTAGCATCTCCTCTGCCCATACTATAACAGCACATCTCCTCTCTGCCAGTCATAACGGCAGGGCTCCCTTCTGCACAGGCTAAAACGTTGCATCCAAAGAAAGGGTGGAAAGCTACTGGGCAGGAGGACGGCCTGCACTACCCAAGTTCCAATTACGTGACGCAGCCATGATGGGTGTGGCGCAGAGGGAAGACCGCAGAGGAGTCTCTTCTTTCTTACAAGAAATGCAATAATGAAGAATGACCGTTCACACAAGTTACTATCAGCGCTGGAAATTGACAAAATGAACTGGGGCCAAATGTACCCGATTTTCCCCCCTCCCCTTTCCTTATTCAGCCTGACTCGAACATGTCCATGCCAGCCCCCACCACAATGCCCAACAGTGCTCCCCTGGCATTCTCCTGTGTTTTGCTCTAATAAATTAAGTACCATTCGAAATGGGATAATAACCGTTACCACAGTGCAGAATGAATTTGGCTAAAAGCGCTATGTAAGAACACATACTCCCTTTCGCCCTGTTATTGGCATAGCATCCTTACACATGCAGCAGCACATCTCCTCTCTGCACATGCTAACTGAGCATCTCTTTTCTGCATGCGCCAGTGGCACATGGCCTCCCTGCATGTGCTATTGGCAAATATATTCAGTTCAGGCTAATGGAACCGTTCACCCATGCATGGGGTAATGGCCCATCCCTCGTGGTATAGCTCAACAGCAAGCGCACGTCTTACTACAGCCAGCATAACTTTATAAATTATACATTACAGAGCAGGTTTACACCAGGCAGCAAGTAAAGGAATAATTGCAGATGTGTTGGCTCCCGCCCCTTTATTTCAGCACTTTGAGGGGAGAGGTGGGGGTGGCTTGTTAGAGTAAGCCGACCTACCTGACCTCTCTCCCATGCAGGGGCACAACAAAACCTACATTTCGTGGGGCGGGGGGGAATTAAGTCGTGATGGGAGGGGCCACTTCAGAAAATAGGCAGGGCAAACTTGGAGGCTCTGCCCCCACTGTTCTACCCAACTCAAGAACTATTGAATAGTATATTTTAAAGCGCAATATGCAGAGGTGATGGAAGACTTTCTTGAAAGTAACAACTTTAAAGTTTTACTGTGTTTGTTCAAGTACATTTTTCTGAGTACACACAGTAAAACATAACACCGCCCGTTTGGGGGAAAGACTTCCTCACCTCCCTGCCTATCAAAATGCAAGTGCGCACATCCAGGGGTGCACCTAAGGTAAAATGTAGGCTGGGGCTAACCCTTCAAATGTTGGAAAGGGCACTAACTTCAGAGACTGTGGAGGAATGACAAACCTACTTGTGTAGGGGCATCTAACTTCATTACTCATTGTAATAAGAATATTCTAGTGCAGCTTCAATGTTACAATCAGTTAACTGCTCTCTCCTTTGAGTTTGAAACGCCCACTTCTTGCAGAACCTGAAGGTCCTAGAAAGTGTGAAAATGGCAGATGGTGTGCAATGAAAGACTCAATATCCTAGCATAATGGGGCTTTGCAGAGTGTGGGGCAGTACTCTGGACGGCCCAAGCACCGTCAGTGGCTGGGAGCAACAGGGGAGAAAATGTATGTTGGTTCTACCACAGTCCGATATACTAGAATCTCTGATGCACTGACTGGCTGGTGACACTATGTTTGCCTGTCAAATCCAGTGTTACAAGAATGGGGGCGGGCCAGTGCAGCAATAATGCAATTCTTTGCAGCAGTATTGGAGCCACTAGCAGATGAGCACCAGTATACACCAATGTGTCCCTACACTTATTACAACTGTCCTTTTGTAAGGGTGTAAACCCATATGCACTCCAATTTTTGCAATTGAAGTCAGGGTGAGATTACATTATTTGCCCAGCATCACACACTTGCGCTAAACAGCGAAGCTGGGATTTTAACCCACTCTTTCAATTTGGGCATAGCCAACTTCTTCGGCGCTTTACTTGGAACAAAACTTGGGTGTCAAGACCTACAATTATAATGTCCTATTGAGTTTACTTGCATAGTAAAGCATCATAACATGTAAATCCTTATAGCAGCATTTTGTGCCAAAATAATATCAATGTACCTTTATTTTCCACATCCTGCAAGGGAAACTAGAAGATGCAAAAGGCAAAACATCCTTGATTTACCCACTTCATTTTCAGCGCTTTCAAAACGCTCCAAAAAGGCTCATTGCGCACGTTATCTGCAGGGCTGGATGTATGATTAACAAATATGACCGTTAGTGTTTCTTTTATTTTTCAACAGATAAAAAATCAGTGGCAAGGGTTGAAGAAGATTGAGGAAGACTGCCAAACAACTGATTTTATTGATTTGCTCAAACAACCTAGTTTGTACCCAGGGGACCAAGTACTGGTGAAAAGCTTTGTATGTATTGGGACCGTACAGAGGAGGTCACCCCCACCGCTGTAAAGCTTCAAGGGAGAAGAGCCTGGCTGCACTTGAGTGACAAAGCTCTACAAAGGAGAGACCCTTACCCCTCCGGCACCCGTTGACAGTGAAGCAAGAGAAGACATGTTGTGCATGCTGACCATATCGTCTTCCAAGGGCAAGGACTAGGAACCAATGGACTGAAAACATTCTGGAACAAATTGGCATTTCCTAAATCTTACAGGAAATGAATGGACTTGCTGCAGTTCCAGAACTTTTTCAGTTGAATTAAAAATAGACTATACATTGAAACTAAGGCACAAAGATTGCACAGCACACTTTATGCTGCCTGAAAGGCTGCACAGATTTCTGCATGATATTTTTGTATACATACTCCGAACATATCCAGCACAAGTGCAATGAAAAATGGATGATGTTGTATTTTTTGGAAATTCTAAAATCAGTCCTATCATTCGCACAGTTACTATTGCAATTATAATTCAGTTCATGTTATTACAAGTGCAAAATCTAAAAAGTGATTGAAGGTAAACAATTGAATTAAAAATTGGAATTTTCCATTATATTAGACACACATTGCTAAAAAGAAGACCAGCTACTCCAAGAGAAATACTGTGACATCTGAATACTATGGCAATACGTCTTGTAAGTACATTTTGCTTCATGTGCTGTCTTTATTTTCTTAAGCTTTTTGCATTTCGTGACATATTGTTTTAAAATTTGAATGAGGTATCCTAGAATGAGACATCTATTCTTATCCACAACCAAAGCACAAGTGATATTTTTCCTGATATTTCCAAAAACTTTTTTGATCGAAAAGAGATGCTAGGGAAGATAATGAGGATATAAATTCATATCTTGATAATTCGATCCATTTAAAGAATAACATGTGGTATCACTGCACGAAAGAGATGGGGAGAAAAACATTGGAAGAAAGCTGTTATGTATGTTCTCCTATCCCTTATTCCATGAATACAGCAAAAACAAAGAGGTGATGGCTGGAATGTTTAGAATAAATCTTAACCACTGGCATTGCTCTGGGCAACCCTCCAGACCATCGTTCTTCGTCTGCCAAGCCATTACAGAAGGGGAAAGACCATATGCAAATCAGACTTGGCCCCACCCCAAAAGGGGCAGTCCAGCCCGAACTGCTAGGTCACATCCCTTCTGCACGAGACCACAAGCATCCCCAAACATGTTTCAGCCTTGTTGGGCGTCATCAGTGAGGAGTAGCTTGGGTCTCTAGGCTCAGCAGGCACGGAACCCACGTCTGGGCATACCCGTCCCACTCGGGGTGACAAAGCAAAAACAAAGAGGTCGCACCCTAAATTACTAGGGGAATCCAGACGTGGACCCCTTGCTCACTACTCTTAGGCACAGCTCCTCCCTACTGATGAGGTCCAACCAGACCGAAACATGTGTCTGGGGATGCTGTTGGTACTCTTGTTCAGAGGAGAATTGCCTAGCATTTCGGTGCTGGACTGCCCCAGGGCAGGACAAAGACTGATATGTTTGGGATATTTCTTCTCTGTGAAAGATAGTGAGCTAAAGACTCTGGGTAAGTCTCTCGTAACCAGGACTAATGTCTGACAGAGGGACTCCCAGGACCCCCCTTGTTAATTTGAATATTCAAGTAACTTTGGGTCTCACCCTAAGTTACTAGGGGAATCCAGACGTGGACCCCTTGCTCGCTACTCTTAGAGAGGCACAGCTCCTCCCTACTGATGAGGTCCAACCAGACCGAAACATGTGTCTGGGGATGCTGTTGGTACTCTTGGTCAGAGGAGAATTGCCTAGCATTTCGGTGCTGGACTGCCCCAGGGCAGGACAAAGACTGATATGTTTGGGATATTTCTTCTCTGTGAAAGATAGTGAGCTAAAGACTCTGGGTAAGTCTCTCGTAACCAGGACTAATGTCTAGCAGAGGGACCCCCAGCACCCCCCTTGTTAATTTGCATATTCAAGTAACTTTGGGTCTCACCCTAAGTTACTAGAGGAATCTAGACGTGGACCCCTTGCTCACTACTCTTAGAGAGGCACAGCTCCTCCCTACTGATGAGGTCCCAACCAGACCGAAACACGTGTCTGGGGATGCTGTTGGTACTCTTGTTCAGAGGAGAATTGCCTAGCATTTCGGTGCTGGACTGCCCCAGGGCAGGACAAAGACTGATATGTTTGGGATATTTCTTCTCTGTGAAAGATAGTGAGCTAAAGACTCTGGGTAAGTCTCTCGTAACCAGGACTAATGTCTGACAGAGGGACTCCCAGCACCCCCTTGTTAATTTGCATATTCAAGTAACTTTGGGTCTCACCCTAAGTTACTAGGGGAATCCAGACGTGGACCCCTTGCTCACTACTCTTAGAGAGGCAAAGCTCCTCCCTACTGATGAGGTCCAACCAGACCGAAACACGTGTCTGGGGATGCTGTTGTTTCTCTTGTTCAGAGGAGAATTGCCTAGCATTTTTGTGCTGGACTGCCCCAGGGCAGGACAAAGACTGATATGTTTGGGATATTTCTTCTCTGTGAAAGATAGTGAGCTAAAGACTCTGGGTAAGTCTCTCGTAACCAGGACTAATGTCTGGCAGAGGGACTCCCAGGACCCCCCTTGTTAATTTGGATATTCAAGTAACTTTGGGTCTCATCCTAAGTTACTAGGGCAATCCAGACGTGGACCCCTTCCTCACTACTCTTAGAGAGGTACAGCCCCTCCCTACTGATGAGGTCCAACCAGACTGAAACACGTGTCTGGGGATGCTGTTGGTACTCTTGTTCAGAGGAGAATTGCCTAGCATTTCGGTGCTGGACTGCCCCAGGGCAGGACAAAGACTGATATGTTTGGGATATTTCTTCTCTGTGAAAGATAGTGAGCTAAAGACTCTGGGTAAGTCTCTCGTAACCAGGACAAATGTCTGGCAGAGGGACTCCCAGGACCCCCCTTGTTAATTTGCATATTCAAGTAACTGTGGGTCTCACCCTAAGTTACTAGGGGAATCTAGACGTGGACCCCTTGCTCACTACTCTTAGAGAGGTACAGCTCCTCTCTACTGATGAGGTCCAACCGGACCGAAACACGTGTCTGGGGATGCTGTTGGTACTCTTGTTCAGAGGAGAATTGCCTAGAATTTTGGTGCTGGACTGCCACAGGGCAGGACAAAGACTGATATGTTTGGGATATTTCTTCTCTGTGAAAGAAAGTGAGCTAAAGACTCTGGGTAAGTCTCTCGTAACCAGGACTAATGTCTGGCAGAGGAACTCCCAGGACCCCCCTTGTTAATTTGCATATTCAAGTAACTTTGGGTCTCACCCTAAGTTACTAGGGAAATCCAGACGTGGACCCCTTGCTCACTACTCTTAGAGAGGAACAGCTCCTCCCTACTGATGATGTCCAACCAGACCGAAACACGTGTCTGTGGATGCTGTTGGTACTCTTGTTCAGAGGAGAATTGCCTAGCATTTCGGAGCTGGACTGCCCCAGGGCAGGACAAAGACTGATATGTTTGGGATATTTCTTCTCTGTGAAAGATAGTGAGCTAAAGACTCTGGGTAAGTCTCTCGTAACCAGGACTAATGTCTGGCAGAGGGACTCCCAGGACCCCCTTTTTTAATATGAATACAGCCAGAACATTTATAGCAAGAGAAATACCTGCTCGTGATGTGTCTCATCCACCTAGCAGCATGCTTGACCAGAGGACAACTTGAAGGAAAATGTGCGACCTTGCAATGGAAGTCAAAGAAAACATTCCCATACAAATATACATATATCAAAACACAGAAGATGGAAAAATATCCAGAATGGAAGAGTAGGATGCTCTTCTTTATTCATTTAGTGGCCTGACTGGAGGACAGATGATAATAATTGAACAAAAATGACTGAATTGCAAAGATGGATTGGAAGGATGAGGATCACAAGGATGCTGGGAGGGACCTCAGCTATTGATACATGGATAAGTAACCACTAGTGCAGGATGGGAGGCAGGAATGTCAGCATGCAGTGCATGCTTATTGATGACATCACCAGTATATGTGGTGCAAAAAGTGAACAATGGATGTCTGAAGGAATGGGCCAAGTTTGCAAAATTATAAACATGGGTTGAAGATGAAGCAGGACCTGTATCTATGTTACCCCTAAAGAATGAAATGCTGTGTTTTAGAAACAAAAGCCTGATCAAAGTTGGAGAAAATAAAGAAAGTCAGAAAAGAGTTGAAGTTCCAGGAATGACAGGAGGAACTGCAGTATTGATTGATCATTATTGGGCCTGGGGAGCCAAAGCCTTCATGAAGTTACCGAACAGCTGGGAAGGAGTATGTTCTCTGGTGACGATACATGTTCCTGCATTGGTGATCCCTTAAAGTGACCTCCACATAGAAGGTTTTCCAGAAATGGATGCACACCAGAGAAATACGAGGTCGCTCAGCCTCACACAACAAAAGAGTGAGAATTACTTTTTGGCAAAATGAACAGAAGCCTATCATGACAAACAGGATGAGCACAAATTGTTCAGTAGAACGGCAGTGATATTTACAACTATATTCATGCCAGGAATTCAAACTGCAGTAAACGCCAAGTGGTTACAAATCACTAGGTTGGAACGGCTACAAACGATCAACACAACAATCAAGGGATTTCATGAGATCAGAAAACTGAGGGCCGCCAGACACAGGACCTTCCAGAACAGGTATGTCCTGGACTTACTTACAACAATGGAAGGAGGCGTTTGCACGAAGATCGGGCTTTCTTGCTGCAAATACATACCTGCCCATGATGAAGAAAATTGAACCCTGACAGAAGCAATAACTATGCTGTCAACTCTGCATACAAAGATGGTGGAAGAAGTAGACGAGACGGAGGATGAAGACTGGTTTTCGTCCCTGTTTTCCTGGGTTCCAACCTGGTTGGAAGAAAAAGACGATTCAAGATTCAAATCCTCCTGTCCCCTGCACAATGTAAAATGCTGATCAGAACAGCTAATGTATATTAGGAGATTATTTAATATTTCACTAAGTGCTCATTGGATCTCATCCTACTAACGAGAAACTCTAGAAATCCCTCACCACTATTGACAGTGACACTACAACTCTCAAAACTCAACTATCCAAGGTCAAATCAGTCCAGGAACTTACAGAACTACTTGAGGAAATTAACCCCAAACTATCCGACTATAAATCTGAGATTGAACAGAGAAAGCTTAGAAAATTCAAACGTGACACGTTTCATTACCTTAATGATATTGTTTACGATTGGCAGGAATTCTACCACCAGGGAAACCTCAACAGGGGAAGACCACAACAACCAGGTTCATATGACTTAGGGAACAGTAGCGACAGTAGCATAAGGGAAGCAATTCAGAAGACTAGACCACAACAGTCCAACGACCAGAGTGGAGTGGCCGATACTATCCCAACAGGTGACACCACATTACAGACAACTAGTGAACTCGCTAGTAGAGGGGTTTATTAGGCCTAAGAGAAAAGCCAGGAGAGGGAAAAAAAACCCCAAAAAGAACTATTAAGTTGTGAGAACTTAGTCAGCAACATCTCCAGAAAAACCCTCACCGGTGGCCAACTTGACACACTTAATAGAGGACTGTCATTTGTACCTACATGCAATACGTCTCTCTTTGATGAGAAGGTTTCTTTTCACAGACTTCTCAGAAAAGCTAGGCTCAAGATTTTCTCCGACTCACAACGCCTCATGGAATCACAGACTGGAGGACAGACTAGACATGCGTCCTAAAAGTGTGTTTCATCCTCAAGTTCAAAACTCAGTTTTAAACCTTTTCAAGAAAATTGTACTTACAGACCTTAGTAGGATTAACTACCAGAGGAACACTCCTCTGAATATTAAGAATAGTCAACTTGAACACATCGAGAATCTAGCTAAGGTTGAGGACTTACTATTAAATCGACCAATAAGGGGGGTGCCATTATTGTAATGGACACCTCATTTTACATCAAAAAGTGTTTTGAATTATTGAACAATGACACCACTTACACCACACTTGACAGAGACCCTCTCTCTGAGGTCAAGATCTTAACGAGGACAGTGGAAAAGACTCTTGACAACAAGTGGATCAGCGGTAAAACCTATGAATTTTTATTTAACAAATATCATATAACTCCAGGTTTTTACGGTCTACCCAAAATCCACAAAGATCGTCTAAACCCTCCTCTCAGACCAATAGTTCCTGGCACTGAGAGTATTTTTTACCCCTACATAGGCAAACTACTTCAACCACTGATTCAGGGGACTTAAACATACCTTAAACACACAACAGACTTTCTAAACTGTCTAAAAGAAATGTCAGCATTAAGTCCTGATTGCATTCTATTCAGATTAGACGTTTGTAGTCTGTACACTTCCATTCCCCATGATGAGGGATAGGAGGCAATTGAATGGCTTTTACTTAACAGAGCCGGTCTCTGAGGTAATGCCCAGTTTGTCCTAGAGCTACTGAACTTGATACTTCACAACAATTATTTCCGATTCAGAGAAGATACTATTTACTGGCATCTGGTATGTCCATTGGGTCATCCATGGCCGTGTATGCATTTCTTATTCCCCTCAATACAGTTCACCTAACAATAAAATGTACAATTTTTTTTTTAAATTTTGTTTATTTGCATTTTACTCAATAAGAAAAACTGAGTTTTATCAAAACTTCCCCGCGCTTGCTTTTCCTTCAATAGGGAACGTCTTCACGCAAAACCGCCAAATCTTCTCGTAGTCAGGGTTAATATTGTAGTCACGCCCCGGGGATTTGCATCTTTTTCTAATTCCCTATGCTGGTTCACTTCTTTGGTTTGTTTGCTCTGAGTCCACATGTAAATTGATTTTTTTCATAGCTAAGTCTATCAGCTTCGCCATGCCCACCGTCCAATTCGTTTTTTCACCTGAGTTCAATCTATTCCACCAGTCATCGGGCTCCAAGATCCAAGCGTTGGCGAGCAAAGGTCAGAGGTAAGCTTTTCGATTTTCCATGGTTTTCAGACAGTCCATCACTAGATGTTTCAAAGATTCTGTCACTGCTTGGTTTTCATACAGGCGACACGACTTGAGACTCTTTGGTTCGCGGATGGCTATGATCTCCCGTGTTGGTAGCAGATTTAGTCTGGCTTTCAGAAACAAGTTTCTCAATTTTTTGTCTGGGAATTTTAGACAGTCATTTTGTGGTTTTTTCAGGCTGTTGAAAGTGGGAGGTAGAAGTTTATTTCCAGCTGCTTTTTCCACTGTAGTAATCCAATCCTACTCTTCCATTTTTTGTTTAATTCAGTCTGGGTTTTCCCTCAGATCTTTTTCTGGGCAGGCTATTTGTGTTAGATCGTCTTTTCTCGCCTTAGCCCATTTGTTTAAGGCTGTGCATTTTCCTGCTTCGATTTCTTCTCTCAGGATGTCATAGGTGCGTAGAGTGTCCGACATGATTATTTTCCTGAATAGTCTCATCGCGCTTTGGTCCTGATCGCCGGCATAGCTGTCGATTTCGGGAGACCTAACAGCGTTTTCCATACGTACCCCTCCAAATTTGTCCACAGCTGGCGCAGTATGTACAATGAAGACTCCGTTCCGTAGACTAAAGATGGCACTACCTTTGTTTTATAAAAGGTTATCGCCGGAGTTAGCGAAAATTTTCCGTACTTCCTGTCTACTGCTCTTGTTTGTGCTATCAGACGCTTAACTTTCTCCCACAGTTGACTTTGCCATGCGCTGTCTGTTCCGGAACTATCCATCAAAACGCCCAGGTATTTAATGCTCTTGACGGTTTCAATTTTGATGTTATCGAGAAACAGTGACTGATTTCCTTTCGTTTGACTTGGGCCTTTTTCTATCACCAAGATCTTTGTTTTTGATTTATTTATCTCAAAGTTGTTTTCACTGATGTAATTTACCAAATTGGATAGTTTCCGTTGAAGCCCCACTTTCGTTTGATCGATCAGGATCACGTCATCAGCATACAACAGGCGTGGAATCTCTGTTTTTCTGATTTTAGGCAGAAATGCTCTTATTTTACTTTCTGAGTGCTGGTAGTCTCCCAGGAACGCTATAAATAAGGCTGGGGCCAATGGGCACCCCGCTTAACGCCTCTGTTTACCTCAATCTCTGTCATGATGCCTGCCCCCGGGAAACCAGACCAGGCCCAGCAACCCCGGAAGCAGGCATCATGCCATTTGAAGCATGCCCAAAAACCCCAGTTAGGGGCTGTTTGGGTAAGGATAAAGTCAGTCCTGGCGCCATGGGCGCCAGGCTCATTACAGAAAACTTATCTAATGCAGACCATGCTGCATACTCACCTGGTGCAGACCATGCTGCACGAAGCCACAAGCCAAATGGGGCTTAGGAGGGACTATTTTACCTAAGGGACTACTTTTTCGCGTTATTCTGCATTCAGCAGCGTAACGCTCACCGTGCCTCCAGAATCTTCCAGTCTTCAGCCACGCCTGCTTCAGTCCTGGACCACCTGGAAACGAAAAGAAAGAAGGAGAAGGGGTTCAAACTTGAAACCTTACCTGAATTCTTGATCCATCGCGTCGTCGATCTTGAAGAAGGAGTCATCGCACACGCATCGTCACGCACCTCGCAGCGCCGCGCTGCACTCACCATCCAGTGCAGCTTTTCCTCACTCCATCGCAGACTCTGCATTTCCACACCTCTCTCCGATATCTAAGGGGACAAGAAAAGCCAGGTGAGCACGGGAATGCAAAAGGGCAATACAAACAACCCCCAAAGACTTACCGGATTACCACGGGGGGTACTCACCTCATCTCGGGTCGGCGCAGTTAACTCTGCATCACCGCCGCACCCCGGCCCCTAAGGGGAAACCCCTGGACATTACAAGCAACCCCCCAAAGACTTACCTGATTTACCGCAGGGGGTACTCACTTCATATCGGGTCGGCGCAGTTAACTCTGCATCATCGCCGTACCCTGGCCCCTAAGGGGAAAACCACTATAGACTTACCTGACTCTCACCAACTGCCCTTTGGACTCTTCGTGGTGGTTAAGTCGGCAACCTACAAGGAATCGGAAAGAGAGAAGATCAGACATTTGAACTCTTACAAACTATTGGATCCTAGAGTCAATATTGAAACTCACCAATTCCTCTGCGCCAGTGAAGTAACTGGTCGTCTACGCGCCCCTGCGCTCGATGCAGGATGGAGAGCCCACCTTTCTAAACCATCAGGTGAGAACAAGAGGGAACATCGGGAGTGGTCAGTGGCCAGACAACGGGAGTGGAAGGTGGGTTAACGCTCGAATTACGGGAGGTTCATTCCCTTTCTCCTTTGCAGAAAGATATTCATACGAGCCGACAAACGAAGTAAGTGGGGTGTCCAGTCAGTCATCTCGGCTCTACGTGGCACCAGGCCGGTCCAGATCGACGTCCCCGTGGGAACCAGGTGAGCGTAACAGAACGCGAAGCCTACCCACAAATACCCACCTGGGCGTCATGGAGACCTCGGAAACGGATCAGTTGGCCCAATTATTAGGGGAATTAAGGGCTGAAGTGCATTCCACCCGTCAAGAAACTAATGCCCTCAGGAGAGAACTGATAGTATCAAAAGAACGAACCAATGATTTGGCCAGACAACTATTGCAAAGCCAGGCTGGACAAACACCTCTACCAGGACTTGGGGCAAGTCCAGCTCCAGTACCACTGAGTAACCCGGTGCAGATAAATCTACCTGGAGCCGTTCCCTTGGCTCCGCCTGAACTCTTTGCCGGAGACCCAAAAAGGTTTGCTATATTCATGAATCAATGCCGCTTGCACTTTTTATGTAGAACTGGAGCCTTCCCGAACGATCAGGCCAAGGTGGCCTTTGTGCTGTCATATCTCAGCGGCAGTGCGGCGGATTGGTCCATTCCACTAGTCAATCAGGATGACCCGATTCTTCGAGATTTCCAGGGTTTTCGAACAAGCATGGAAAGACTATTCGCCCGACACTCCCAAGGACAGGCTTTGGATAACAAACTTTTATCCTTACGGCAAGGTAATCAGGATCTTTTATCTTACATTGCAACCTTTAACAGATTAGTAGGGGAAACCGAATGGCCTGAAGCCAAGCGAATCACATTATTCCATCGAGGGCTTCGAGGAGAACTCAAAGATGTTTTAGCCCAAATAGTGAGCCCGCCTCAGGACTGTATTGAATATATAGATTTAGTGGTCCGGTTGGATCACAGACTTCAAACCAGAAAGGCTGACCGAACCAAGTTTGAGAATAGGGTGTTGATTAAAACACACGTAAGCTCCAAGGGAGTAGATGCCCCAGAACCTATGCAACTTGGGGGGGTTAGAGGACCCCTAACGCAGAAGGAAAGAGAAAGAAGACGACAACTGCAATTATGTCTCTACTGCGGAGCTACCGGTCATTTCCTTCGGAACTGCCCAGTAAAACCACCCAGGAAAACTATAGGAGCAGCAGACGAAAGCCATTTAGAACCTGACTCGGGCAACGATCAAGCCCGGCAAGTGTAGAGGTCCGCTTGACGAGCCTAAAGAAGGACACTCTGACCTCGCATTTCACCATACCCATGGTCCTTTTAGATCCAGAGCAACCATCACGCATGCACGCGGTAAAGGCGTACATTGATAGTTGAGCCATAGGAAACTATTTGGAGTGTGAATTGGCTTCCAGGATGAATCTATCTCTCTAATCCGAAAGACCACTGCCGATGTCGTCACCACAGTGGATGGAACGGAAATTGTCTCTGGGCCCGTAACTCATTCCACTGCAGAAATGACATTGCTGGGTCAAGATGGACACCGAGAGGTTATTATGTTTGATTTGATCAAGGCCCCACAGTTCCAACTAATACTGGGAATACCTTGGTTAGAAAAACATAATCCCTGTATTGATTGGCGAGAGAAGAGACTAACCTTCCCAGAATGTACTCACACCTGCTACCCTAAGAAAACTCAAAACTCAGTCCTGGCCCCAGTAATCCCAGCTGCCACGCAATTACCTGCTGAATACCAAGACTTTCAGGATGTCTTCCAAAAGGAACAGGCAAACACTTTACCACCTCACAGATTGTATGATTGTCAAATAGATCTTGTACCGGGAGCACAACCACCTTTCAGCAGAATCTATGCCCTTACGGAACCCGAAAATCTCCACTTGCGCCAGTACCTTGACCAGTACCTTGCTAATGGTTTCATTCGCCCGTCCAAGTCCCCTGCATCTTCAGCTTTGTTTTTCGTACCAAAAAAGGAAGCCGACCTTAGAACATGCATAGACTACCGCGCTCTGAATCAGATAACCATCAAGAATCGATACCCATTACCTTTGATACCTGAACTACTAGACCAGGTGAAGGACGCTTGTATATACACTAAACTAGACCTTCGGGGGGCATATCATCTGGTACGTGTCAAAGAGGGCGATGAATGGAAGACTGCTTTTCGCACCAAGTACAGATTATTTGAGTACCAGGTGATGCCTTTCGGACTATGCAATGCACCAGCAGCCTTCCAATTCTTCATGAATGATGTCCTCCGAGAGCTCATAGATGTTTGTGTGGTCGTTTACATCGACGATATCTTAGCATACTCCTTATCAGAATCTGATCATGTAAAGCACGTCCGAGCGTCCTAGAGAAGTTACGCCAGTATAAACTATATGCTAAACTGGAAAAGTGCGTCTTTCACACTACGGAAGTGGAATTCCTTGGATTTATTCTGACCCCGAGAGGAATCAGGATGGATACACGTAAGGTGGACACAATTCTTAATTGGCCTTCGCCAACTTCAGTCAAAGGCGTCCAAAGCATGCTTGGCTTTGCCAATTTCTACCGCAGGTTTATCCCGGACTTCTCACACATTGTGCATCCCATTACTACGCTATTGCGAAAGAATAAACGCTTTGTGTGGACAGAGGAAGCCGAAAACGCCTTCCAAGAGTTAAAAGCAAAATTCACATCTGCCCCTGTATTAAGACACCCGCGCCCTGTGCTTCCATACATAGTGGAAACGGATGCATCCAGTTCAGCCATGGGAGCAGTGCTCTCCCAAAGGGATCCCGAAACTAACCAGCTTCATCCAGTGGCATTCTGGTCAAGGAAGTTTTCGGCTCCCGAATTAAACTATGCCATTACTGACAAGGAGCTGTTAGCCATCAAGTCCGCCTTCAAGGCTTGGCGGCACTATCTGCTGGGTGCCAGACATAACATCACGGTCGTCACCGATCACCGAAACTTGCAATACCTAAAGACAGCTAAGGCCCAATCTTCGCGCCAACTCCGTTGGGCATTATTCTTCGCCGAGTTTGATTTTGTAATAACCTATTGACCAGGTTGTAAAAATGGTAAAGCAGACGCCTTGTCCCGAATTGGAATGGGAGAAACAGAAATAGCCTTAGAACCTGTACCCATAATTCCCGAACAAAGGATCCTTGGCCTGACGTCCATACATTCACTGGAGGACATTCAAGAAAAGATCCACCAGCTCTTTGATTCAGTTGCCTTACAGAACTGGGCCAAGAAAGGTCCAGAGTATTCTGTCACCGATGATTTACCTTATTACCAAGGCCGGCTATTTCTGCCACAAAAGGAACTACAAGAACTTGTCATTTCCCGGTACCATGATACCTTACTGGAAGGACATCCTGGTATTGCAAAAACTGAAGCCAAAATTAAGAAACAATTCTGGTAGCCCACCTGGCGCAAAGACATTAAATTATTTGTCATGTCTTGTGGCATTTGCGCCCAAAATAAAAGTCAAAAGAAAAGACCCGCTGGACTATTGCAACCTTTGGATATCCCACCCACTCCTTGGCATACCTTGTCATTAGACCTTATAACAGATCTAACCCCGTGCAATGGCTTTAACACCATTTTAGTTATTGTGGACCTTTTTTTCCAAAATGGCTCACTTTATTCCTTTAAAAGGGATACCTTCAGCTTTAGTCTTGGCCAAAGAGTTCCTTGAAAACATTGTTCGCCTACACGGCTTTCCATCCATGTTGATTTCGGACTTGGGCAGTCAATTCATTTCGCATTTTTGGAGAAAATGTTGCCAATTGGCGCAGATAGATGTTAGGCTTTCCACCAATCACCACCCTCAGACCGACGGTTAAACAGAGAGGACCAACCAGACTCTTGCGCAGTACTTGCGTTGTATGCTACATCAGTCTGAGGGTACCTGGAAAGACATTCTGTGGATTGCCGAGTATGCGTACAATAATTCCGTACACTCGGGAACCGGACCTGCGGTGGACCATCTCCACACTGTTATTACACAAGCCTTTAAGGAAGCAACTGCACATTTGCAAAAGGCTAAGGAAAAATACAAGAAAGATGCGGATCTGCACAGGAGTGAAGCACCGCAATACCAGATAGGGGACCAAGTATGGTTGGCCACTAAGCACATTCCACTCAAGGAAACACAGACCTTTAACCCTAGGTATTTAGGACCTTACTCCATCAAGGCCATCATTAACCCGGTGGCTGTCAAGTTGGACCTACCTGCTCATATGCGGATTCATCCCGTTCTTCACGTATCCCTTTTGAAGCCAGTACAACCTGGAACAAGACTAACCAAACCTCCAGACCCCATCCTCATAGACAGAGAGCCCGAATTTGAGGTTAAGAGCATCTTGGACTCAAAAAAAGTGAGATCAAAAATCTTTTATCTAATCGACTGGAAAGGCTACGGTCCTCAGGAAAGGTCTTGGGAACCTAGTGACCACGTGCATGCACCTCAATTAGTGAAGAGGTTCCACCAAGAATTTCCTAACAAACCAAGGCCAGGGGGAAGAACGACTTTAGGAGGGGCCTTGAGGGGGAGTGCTGTCATGATGCCTGCCCCCGGGAAACCAGACCAGGCCCAGCAACCCCGGAAGCAGGCATCATGCCATTTGAAGCATGCCCAAAAACCCCAGTTAGGGGCTGTTTTGATACAGTCCTGGCGCCTATGGCGCCAGGCTCATAAGGATAAAGTCAGTCCTGGCGCCATGGGCGCCAGGCTCATTACAGAAAACTTACCTAAAGCAGACCATGCTGCATACTCACCTGGTGCAGCCCATGCTGCACGAAGCCACAAGCCAAATGGGGCTTTGGGAGGGACTATTTTACCTAAGGGACTACTTTTTTCTCGGGTGGGGGCTGTGGAAGAATACTTACCTGGAACTTCTTCCTAGGCTATTTAAACCACGCCCGGACAGCCACATGTGCTTCGCGTTATTCTGCATTCAGCAGCGTAACGCTCACCGTGCCTCCAGCATCTTCCAGTCTTCAGCCACGCCCGCTTCAGTCCTGGACCACCTGGAAACGAAAAGAAAGAAGGAGAAGAGGGTCAAACTTGAAACCTTACCTGAATTCTTGATCCATCGCGTTGTCGATCTTGAAGAAGGAGTCATCGCACACGCATCGTCACGCACCTCGCAGCACTGCGCTGCACTCACCATCCAGTGCAGCTTTTCCTCACTCCATCGCAGACTCTGCATTTCCACACCGCTCTCCGATATCTAAGGGGACAAGAAAAGCCAGGTGAGCATGGGAATGCAAAAGGGCAATACAAACAACCCCCAAAGACTTACCGGATTACCACGGGGGGTACTCACCTCATCTCGGGTCGGCGCAGTTAACTCTGCATCACCGCCGCACCCCGGCCCCTAAGGGGAAACCACTGGACATTACAAGCAACCCCCCAAAGACGTACCTGATTTACCGCAGGGGGTACTCACCTCATATCGGGTCGGCGCAGTTAACTCTGCATCATCGCCGTACCCCGGCCCCTAAGGGGAAAACCACTATAGACTTACCTGACTCTCACCAACTGCCCTTTGGACTCTTCGTGGTGGTTAAGTCGGCAACCTACAAGGAATCGGAAAGAGAGAAGATCAGACATTTGAACTCTTACAAACTATTGGATCCTAGAGTCAATACTGGAACTCACCAATTCCTCCACGCCAGTGAAGTAACTGGTCGTCTACGCGCCCCTGCGCTCGATGCAGGATGGAGAGCCCACCTTTCTAAACCATCAGGTGAGAACAAGAGGGAACATCGGGAGTGGTCAGTGGGCAGACAACGGGAGTGGAAGGTGGGTTAACGCTCGAATTACGGGAAATTAATTCCCTTTCTCCTTTGCAGAAAGATATTCATACGAGCCGACAAACTAAGTAAGTGGGGGTGTCCAGTCAGTCATCTCAGCTCTACGTGGCACCAGGCCGGTCCAGATCGACGTCCCCGTGGGAACCAGGTGAGCGTAACAATCTCCTCGGATAGGGTGCCCTGTTGCTTTAATTTCACCCTAATTTTAGTCTCGGCATGAAGTGCTTTTATTGGGTCCATCACCTCTTCCGGGCAATTCCAAGTTTGTAGTTTAGACCATAGCTTGTTCCTGTCTATCCTGTCAAAAGCCTTTGATAGGTCCACAAAAGCCAGAAAGATCTTAGGTGCCCCTTCCTTTACTTTGGATTTCAAGATGTTCAAAAGTAGAATGTTGATCACGGTACTGACGTTTTTTTGGAAGCCTGTTTGCAGGAAGTCTTTCGATGGACCGTTTTGATCCCAGGTTCGGAAATGTGAGAGCAAGTGAGTTGCGAAAATCTTCCCTATTATGTCCAATAGGGCGATAGGTCTGTAACTTTGTGGCTCACTTCGGGCTCCTTTCTTATAAATTGGAACTATGACCGCATTCAGCCAGGTTTTCGGGATCATTTTTTTCCTGCCGCACTCCTCAAAGATCTTACTGATCACTTCCGACCATTCCTTCGGGCACAGTTTGAGGTCCACGTTTGTTAGGCCATCCGGGCCCGGGGCTCTGGATATTTTCAATTTGTTGATTGTCCATTCGATATCCGCTGGATCGGATACATCTATCCAGGGTGTGTTGGACCGTTGTTTCTCCATAGACACAGCTCTGTCAGGGCTCTTAAATTCTGTGGTTAGGTAACGTATCCAGCTTGCTTCAGGCACTGCGTTACTCTGCGCAGAGCTTGGTGTGTTGGTCATTCCTTTTATTAGGTCCCAGAACTCACTGGATTTTTTTTATTGCAATTTGCCCATCATCTCCTTAGCGTCCTTTTGATATTGGCGTGCTCTGTACTGTTTTCACCAATTTTTGTATCCTTTCATTTCCTGCTTCCATTTCTCCCAGTCTTCCTGAGCATTAGTTTTTTTTGCTATTCTTTTCCATCTTCGTACCACTTTTCTTTTGTCGACAAATGCTTTGTCAAAAGCGTGTCTTGCAGCATCTGGTTTTCTGGTGTTTTTTGGCGCCTCCTTTCGAAAAGCCAGTAACAGCGGTATGTAGTTTGGCCTGTCATCAAAATGATTCGCCTGGTTATTTTTCACCTTTTGGGCCCAAGCTCGTTTGATTTTCACGATGTCACCTTCAGTTATCCTGAGTCGTGTTCTTTGGGTGTTAGCTTCGATAGCTATTTCGTAAGATTCTTTGCTTGGTCTGCTGCCTTGCCATGTGCAAGTTAGTAAATTGTGGTTGCTTTGTTGAGTTTTTATGACCTCGAAGATCCTCATGTCGCTTGTAAGACCCTCTGAAATGAAAATGTAGTCCAGGGTCGTTTTTGAGGAATTACGTTCCCACGTTGGGAGGTTTGATTGCGAAGGGAAGAGAGAGGCTGTGTTTTGTATGTTCCTTACTCTGATGACTTAATTCCACGCCTTTCCTCTTTCTCCAGCTGCTTCTTTTGTCCCACTCCCCTGCGCGGTTCCAGGCTGTGTCGTCCCCGGATCAATGCATTTTGCGTTGAAATCGCTGCATATTATGATTTCAATCCTCTCGAATTCCTCATACAGCTGGTCGATCGTGGCGCTCATGTTATCACAGAACATTTTTGTGGACATCCGTTGCGGGTTCCAATAGCAGTTTACTATTGCTAGGGACTTTGGGTGCGAGTCTTGCTTCCTATCATTCGACTGTCTCCATGACGTCAGAACCATCAGCAGCTCGTATGCCTCTTTCCATTTTCTTGGTTCCGATAGCCCCTGTCCTGTTTTAATAGCCACAAGGAGACTGGATTATGGTCTACCTAGTAGACCTTTCACGGCCGATGAGATTTCCACAGTATAGCCGTCAAAAGCCGGCTTATCCACCAACCACGTTTCTTGTAAACATATTATGTTGTAGAGGCCCAAATCGACCTCTCCGACTGTTGTCAAATGTACGTGGCCTCTTGTGTTCCACGAAGCCAAGCGGAAATTTTCCTTTTCGGGCCTTTCCGCACCAATGCTGTAATTTTTCTCAAGGACGCTGGGTGACCCTGGTCGTTGCAATTTTCCTGTGTTTTTGTTCCAACTTTGCGTTAACCATTTCCACGGGCCTGTTTTGCATTCAGCCGATGCTACCCCCTCGCTGTTGGCCTGGGCTCTTTTCTTTTCATCGTTTCTCCTTGACTCTTCAACTGTGGCCCTCCGCGACTCACGGTACTTGTCTCCGCTCGGGCAGTCCGATGTATATCCATGCTCCCTGTCCCGGTTCTCCCTGTAGTTTCTGGACCAACTTGCATCGTGTCGTGGGTTTCTTTGCCCCTCCCGCTTCTATCTCTCTTTCGGACTCCTTCCCATCGGGTGTCGCTGTGGTCCTTTTGGGCTGTGTCCCGCTCCTGAGCGTATTTCCAGCGGTTTTGGCGATATAGCTCTTCCGTCTTTGATTTATAGTGTTTTAGTTGTTTAGGACTTTCTGCCTTTTCCTCTGGGGGGGGGGCTTTTATACCTTATGCTGTTTAACTCCGTCAGGCAGAAGCCCAAAGATTCAATTTCATCATAGGCCTGTTGATCAATGTGTTCAATTCCCGCTGATTTGAGATGTAGATAGGCCTTTGCCCTCTTTTCCCTGTGATATGGCTCTACTAGCTTAAAGTATTCCGTTCTAATTTTTTTAATGTTTTCATTTTCTTTGTTATGTTCAAAACTGTAGGTCTATTAAGGATCACATATCCTCCTTCAGTGTCCATTTGCTCCAGCTTAAACACTCTTATCTCCGCTCTTTTGTTTTACCCTTTCGGATCTTTGCTCTCTCTCTTTACGTGGGCTTTCTATTGTGGTATTTTGTTTTGATTTGTTCTTTATATTTTCCGTTGTTGACTGGTGTCTATTTTTGGGTTCAAAATCCTTTGGATTTACCGGCAGTGGCGTGGTAGGCTCTTTGGAAGCATGCTCTTTTTCTGCCACCCCGTTTACTCCATCCACATCCTTTGTTTGTGTAGCAGGTTTACTGATTTTCGCTATGACTGTTGAATCTTTGTTTGGTTCTGGTTGCTCCTTTTCTACGTGTATGGACATATTAATTAAATCGGAACTCTCCATTAATTCCTCTGCGGTTTTTGGCGATCTGGCAGTGCCATCATCCATCCGCCGTTCATTTGGTTTTACATGTTTCTCCTTTTCTTGCTGCCCCGACCGGATGAAGATTATCTCCGATGGGTCGCAGGCCTGGCTCAAGTCTTTTAACGGGCTCCTTATTTCTTATGTCTGATGCAATAGCACTTGGACTGTTTTCTTTGTGCTTTGGCCCGAGTTGACTTCCCTTTTCTCCGTGCAAGGTGTTGGCAGAGGGTTTCCCTTTATATTTGGCTGCGCCACCTGGGATTTGGATTTCAGACTACTGATTTGTTTCGTTTGTTCCTTATTTAAGGCTTCCATGATTTCAATCTTCTTTTCCAGCATTAAGATTTTACTTTCCCAATTGAAAGGCTGGGGGGTAACTCTGTCTTCTACAGCGGTAATGTAACTTTCCACATGGGCCAATTTGCTTATCATATTTGATAAAATTGCTGTGTTACCCTCTTTAATTGTATCGGATAACTTGCAGAATGGTGCTAGCACAAAAATGTACTATGGAGATTGGAAGACCTACACTCCACTTATTAGATGTGAGTCCAATTTATCACAAACCCACAGATGCAAACAATTTACTCCATTATTCCAGTTTCCACCCGAGGGCAATGTTAAAAAGTCTACCCTACAGTCAGATGTTGAGGTTGAAAATGATTATATCTGACCCGGCTCCACACTTATTGAAAAATTCAAGAAAAGGAGCTACCCTGAAAAAAGTTTGAGTGAAGCAATGACAAGATCCTCAGGAGTAACAAGAGACCAATTGATGAAGCCCAAGATCCAGGAGAAAGAAGTACCCCCAATAGTGGTTTTCTCGCCAAAGTTTCCAGATAATCAAAACTATTTAAAACACTGGAACATTCTTCACAACGATCCATTACTCCTCAAACTATTTCCCAAAGCCCCTATGATGTGCTTTATGAGAGGTAGAAACCTCAGAGATAGTAAGGGCAGAAAAAGCGTCCAAGGACAAACAACTACTCCTAAGAAGAAAAAAGAAGGGAACATTCCCATGCCTGAGTTGCACACACTGCAAACATGTCATCAAAGGCAACGTGGTCTCACAGGCAAGAATCTTAACCTTAGAGACTACTCGACTTGCCTCACTGCAGTTGTAATATACATGATAAAATGCCTGTGTGGCAAACTGTACGTGGGTCAGACAATGAGACCAGCAAAAAGAAAGGTGGACTGAGCACAAAACCAATATACGACTGAACAATCAGCGAACACCAGTGGCTAGACAATTTATAGAACACGATAGCCCAAATCAAGTTTCAGATACTTGAGGTTGTTAAACATCCGCAGTGGGGAGGAGACTATCATTCCCTCCTTCTTCAAAGGGAGCTTTATTGGATCCATTTATTGGATACCGTACACCCAAAGGGTTTGAACAAAGAATGTTCATTGAACTGCTTTTTGTAATTCTTGAATCAATAGGCTCCATGTTTGGACCTCTGAAAACAATGTACATCAGTTTTACATCTGTTGAATGTATATATTCTCATGCTTAGCTCCTATAGATCAGTTAAAGTCAGCTATTTCTGTGCAACTTTGTCTGTTTGTTTTGAGTGGTATATAATGAAAATGTGCTATTTAACATCTAAACTGCTAGAGCCACAACACATAAAAAATGATAAGACCGATCTGTGAATGTTGTCACGACTCATGCCCTTGGACTGGGGTGTCAGGCCATGTGGGCTGCACCCAGTACCTCCATCAGGGCCTCAAGGGCCTTGACATTTGCCCCCAGACTCACTTGGAGTCGGTTCTGGCACCTTTGGCGCCAGGCTCATGTGAAAAGCCAATAATCTGGGCCCATAAGGGCATTTTTTCAACAACCTGGATGCTCCCACATGGCTCAGTTCCATAACTGAGTCATGCGGTCTAGCATTTTGGGTGTGGCAGGCCCAGGGACACCTGGGATACCTGCAGGCTATATAAGCTACGCCCGGATTGCAGAACACGCTTCGGGTTGCTCTGCTTGCTGCAGCGTGACTTTCACCGCGGTCAGCTGGAATCTTCATTCGCACGCCGGACCTGATTTCCTGCAAGAAACAAAGATAAGACACCATTAGTATTCGCTTACCTTTTGGAATCAGCTCTCGTACTCCGCTCCAGGATCTCGAACAGTCAACATCTCAGCAGATCTCGCTCCATCAAGAAAACCGCTACCTGGGAAAAGAAACAGAGAAAACAACATTAGTAAGCGTTTATTCTTCACATTCAATAAACACTCGCTTACCTGCATAGAACGGCCTCCAACACCTGCAGAAGAATGGAAGGGCTGGTTCCAACTCAGAGTGCCAGTAAGCGGTTCGCGCACCACTACTCACCGATCTCCATCTTCTCGGCACGCGTATTCCGGATCAGCACCGCAGCCTGCAAGAAAAACAATATAAACAGGTTAGCACAAGAAAAGCATATAGCTCCGCGGTCCACGTTTTCTTACCATCTCGTGCATAAACTGCTCGAAATCACGAGGACAGCATCCACGCCTATAAACAAAGGAAAGAGTTACATAGAGACAATTACAAAACAAAGAAAACACCATCAAGACAGACTTACCTGAAGAACGGAGTCGCAGCAGGTCTGGTCTCTGTAGAGTCGCTCCTGTGAAGTAACTGGGTGGCGACGAGCCCAACCTCAACGCACCCCTGCACTGAGTGGCAGGACGGAGAGCGCACCTTATCAAGAAGCAAGGTGAGAAGTGCGCCAGGGGGTCCTTGGGTCCATATGGGAGGTGGGCCCCAGGTCAGAGGAGAAAACCAAGCTAAAATCTAACTACTGTGTTTCAGACCTGGTCTTCAGCCACACGAGGGTCCAAAGGAAGAGGTACAAGGGTGAAACAGTTCGGACTGGGTGGCGCCCACGTGGATACCAGGTGAGCGTTACAATGTTTTGGGTTATGAGATCAAAATGTTTTATGGCATAACAGACATCCAGATTGACAGTCATCTTTATCTTCATGCACTAACAATATGTGGACCTAATAGGACAGACTTCAATGACTTAGTAAATTGAACACAATAAGATGTACATTTCATTAAATTCTTTGTATCACATATTTAAGTAGGTTTATGACTGTATGTATTACACACATGAGAGCCATTATGCTGCAACCCATGACCTTTCCTGTCCGTCATAAGCCCAACAGCTGTCGAGAACCATTCTTGGTTCATTCAGATACATTCTTCTCTATTCGACTTACAGTTAACATTCGTATTGACATATAATTCATTCTGAACTGACTTGGCTACCATGTTCCCTAACGCATCTCTATATAATACAGTCCTTATTTTTGGACAGGACATTAGTGGTCAGTTGGGTTGCCACTTCACTTGCTTGATCTCTTTTATTGACAGGTGCACCGTTGTCAGCGTTGCACTTGACACAATGTTGACGTGGTCAGGATTTTCCACGATCCTTTATCTATTTAGCAAGTCTTGGACTACGTTTGATTCAGTACATAGCTATTTGGGGGTGCTTGGGCCACCCACACACTTATTTTATCTTTTTTCTCCGATCCTTTTTTTCCATTTGGCAGACCCTGGACAGAGTTTAACCTAGCAACTCGTTTTTCAGTAACTTCATTACCAGAGTCTGTACCTAGTCCACGAGGATCTTGATGATTACGGCTGTATTAGTTGGTTGTTTGTTTTGTTTTTATTATTTGTAATGCGCACCTAACCCAGAGGTATCAGGGCGCGAGAGCAACAAGAGGATTGTATAGCTTAGGTTACATAAGGCATTGCAGATAAAGTACAGCTGTGGTTACAGTGCTGGACACATCAACATTACACAAAATACAATAAGTCATATTTACACACAATATTCAAGATTTACAAGTTTCATACTAAGGTGAAATGTATACATGGAAGCATGGGAGATTGGTGGTATATAGATTATTTGTCATGTTCCTTAATCCAAAGGATAAGTTTAGATCTAAATTGCGAGTAGGGAAGGTCTTCCCTTAGTGAAGGCGGGAGGGAGTTCCAGTGTTGTGCTGCTTTGACAGGACAGCAGTTAACACAGTACTTTATTTCAGTTAAAGATGGACGACTCCTTGGGGATGGTCACGCATGGCCATTTAGTCCATCTGCTTACCCAGGGCCTCGCACACTATTTAATACCATTTCAAGATGGCGCCCACCGTTTCCGTGGAGACGGACATGTCGGCTCGCATTTTGTGAAGAATTCTCACCCCGTATAGACGCGATCGTAGGTATACCTCACATTCTCATTTTTAGAACATTAGGGACTCAATTTAGAACAATGAATACTCATTTCTGATTTTTGGATACTAGACATGAACTTTGCTGTCTTTATCTCATCTCCCTACAGTTATACTGCATCCGCCTTTCAACTCAGCCACTATTTTCCCCATTGGGATGTTAGTGTTTGATCGCGTACAGTAGAACCATTTTCTTCTACATCTACTTTGAATGAAGATGTAACATAACCATTCGAGGTATGTTTAGTTACCCAACGTTTTAATTCTTGGTGATCTGTACCCCTGTTAGATTTATACGGGTATACTCTTTGCATCGTCTGCATTTAGGTCCACGTATTAGCTATTCACTGCACCTTATCAGAACTACACTGCCGATGATCCACAGGGATTATTCTACTTTACCCCTGATTGCGTACATAGCACTGGACTTCATATTGTTTGGTGATGCAATTATCCTCAAGGTGAGCGTTTCTCTTGATCTACACCATTAGAGGTATTAAAGGTACAGGTTTAGTTTTGCCACATTCTAATTTGAGGCTTCTTTTTGCCACGAGATTGGTGCTCTATCTCTTAAACTAACTTAGTATTCTAACTTTGTGTCATGTGGTTGTCATGTTTCTTGGACAATTGCCTGTTTTCCCATTTGGCTCCCTTTAATCCTGGACAATTGCATCTTATTTGTAGATCTGACTGACCTGATATGTCAGTCTTAGAACTCAGTGAATTTGATTAGTTGCTGCACCCATCTTTGGGATTTGAAGCATGAGAGAATGTAGTTAACACTTTTTAACAGCGAGTGCAAGGCCCTTGCCACCGGAGACAAAGGTTTTGGGAAAAACACAGGTAACACCAGAGGCTTGTTGAGGTGGAAGTCAGACGGAACCTTCGGCATGAAAGAGGGGTGTGTACACAGCAACACCCTTGATTCGTGGAAAGTCAGGTATGCAGGATTTGGCCTGTATCTCACCTACCCTTTTGGTAGAGGTGATGGCTACCAGGAAAGCCATTTTCCATGAGAGAAGATTGATGCAGGGGCTTGAAGGGGGCCCCCATGAGCCTCGTCATAACCACGTTGAGTTCCCACGCCGGGGCAGGAGCCTTTATCGGTGGGAAAAATCTGAAAAGTCCTTTGAGAAATTCCTTGACAAGTCGGTAAGACCAAGGTGAAGATCTTCCTGGTGACAGGATGTAGGGGTAGATAGCCGCCAGATGTACCTTGATGGAGGCATGCGCCAGTCCTGACTTGACCAAGGATAGCAAGTACGGCAAGATCTGTGGGGCTGTGACCGTCAAAGGGGTAATCTTCTGTGACCGGCACCATGTAGCGAAACGCTTCCACTTGTGACCGTAGCACTTCAAGGTCGACAACGCCCTGGCATTGACGAGGACCTCCCTGTATTCCGCTGGCAACTCATAATCCCCAAACTCTAGTGCTGCAAGAGCCAAGCCCTCAGCTTCAGCGGCCCTGAGTCGTGATGCAGGATTGCGGCTCCTTCCCTGGCGAGAAGATCCAAAACTACTGGCAGTTTGACAGTAGGCGATGCGAACAGGCTGAGAAGGTCCAGATACCAAATCTGCCTCGGCCACGCCAGTAAGTATCACCTGCAGTAAAACTGTCTGAGTGTGATGATGACTTGTAGCAGGAGAAGAAACTGAGGAAACGCATACAGAAACAGCCCTTTCCACAGGAAAGAGAATGCGCCTCCCAGGCTCCTCGGTTGTTGGTACCTACTGGCAAACATCTGGCCTTTCGAGTTTGCCGCCGTTGCAAACAGGTCAATCTGGGATCTGCCCCTATTTGACGAGGATGTGGCCCACCTGATCCTGCCGAAGTTCCCACTCGTGGCAGGAGCTCAATTCCCTGCTGAGGGAGTCTACAATGGAGTTCTTGACTCCCGCCAGATGAAGTGGGATGAGGAACATCCCTTGTCCGATGGCCCAGTGCCACAAGTCCTGCACTTCCTTAGAGACCGCAGAGGAACGAGTGCCCTCCTGTTTCCGATGTAGAACATGGTGGTGGTGTTGTCGTTGAAGATCCTCACCACCTTGCCCCAGAGACGGGAGGAATGGCTTGAGGGCTCAGAACACTGCCAATAGCTCCAGGATGTTGATATGGAGATCCTTCTGCTCCAGCAGCCACAGGCCTCTGGCGTGTAGGTGTCCGGTGTTGGCTCCCCAGCCTTCCAGTGAGGCGTCCATGGTGACCGTCTCCTGGTATGGGGGGGTCCTGAAATCTCCTTTTCTGGGCGATGTTAGAGCAGACACCCCACCACCTTATCGCCTGTCGGAACTCGTCGTCGAGAAGGATCTTGTCTGGAAGCTTCTGGACACCTGTATCCAGCGAGCGTCCAGAAATTACAGCAGGGGTTGCATTTGCAATCTGCAGAGCTCGATGAGGTACATGCTGGACGACATCATGCCCAGCAACGACTTGATGGCTCACACCGTGGCTGTGTTCGTCAATGACAGTAACGGCACATTCCCCTGAATGGCTGCTACCCTTTCTTCCGAGGGCAACGCCAGGCAAGACACCGTCTTGAGCCTGGCCCCTAGGAACAGCGTGTTCTGCGATGGTGTTAAGCAGGACTTCAGAAACTTGATGGAGAATCCCAGATCCACCAGAAGCTGGACAGTCATCAACGTGTGTCGGACAACCAGCTCCCGCAAGCGGTTGCGAATGAGCCGTTGTCCAGGAATAGGTGTAAGTGCATGCCCTGTAGACGCAGATGGGGCGTTACCGGAACCAGGCACTTCGTGAACACCCTGGGGGCCGACTTCAAGCCGAAGTGTAGAGTCTTGAACTGGTAGTGCTGTCCCTGCACTACGAAGCACAGAAACTTTCGATGTTATTTGTGAATGGGGACGTGGAAATAGGCGTTCTCCAGGTCCAATGACAGCAAGAGGTTTTTTCCAGTTGGCCGAGCATGTGCTGCAATGTGACCATCTTGAACTTCTGGGAATTTAGATATTTGTTGAGATGGCCCCCCTGTCTTCTTTCTGACCAGAAAGTATTTGGAATAGACTCCGGAGCCGTTGGGCAACTAGCTCTATCGCCCCTTTTCGTAGTGCTGCTCCTGACTGGTAACCGGAGGGATCCGCGGACACCTGCATTGAAACTCCAGTGTGTGTCCCTGGGCGAGAGCTTCCAGCACCCATCTGTCAGTGGTGATCTTCTTCATCAGCCTCCCACCGGGGTGCACGAATGGGGGCCTAACGTCCTGGCCGGTTCAGGCCTGCTTCGGCGTCCTGCCCTGCAGGGGCGATAGCAACTCTGTTCTCCGCTACTGTAGGCCTGGGAATGGCCTCTGTAGGCCTGCTGAGTTGTGGATCTGGAGGGTTGACGGTACAGAGCAGAGAAACCTTTGCAAGACCTGCTTGACTTTCCCCGTGGAGGAGCGAAAAGGAGAGCGATGCTGCTGGAGTATGCCCAGGGAACGGGGCATCTCCGTATCCGCTTTGATGGCCTGGAGGGACTTGTCAACGACCTTCCCACGCACAGGTGGTTTCGTTACACAACTGGCACACATATTGAGTTTGCGGCTCCTGTTACTTTGTACCAACTCCTTCCTCCTCCTCGTCTTAGTACTTAGGTAGTTGTCGGAGTTGGAGTCCATGGCCGTCATTGGACATACAGTATTTGGATAGTCTCTTTCAATGGTTTTACATGAAAGAACAGTCTTACATAAAGGTGAAGAAGAATCAAAAAGGGTTCTGTTAGAGCTTTTATTCTTCAGGTCATAGGTGGGAGTTTGACCTAAAGAATATTGGGAAAAGGTTTATTTACGTCCTTTACAGGGGGGAACATACACATGGCAATAGACAATTAGGGTATTGGGCATTAGGGGGTCCTCCACATAGGCAAAGGGGGAATACTGCACCTTATCCAATGAAGGCATGACATCTCCCCGGTACTTGTCTCCTCCCATATGATCCTCCCTCATATAGCCACCCCCATGGTCAAGATCAGGTAACAGCAGCCGTCCCCAGGCCAGAATAGAGAAGGCCACTGCCAGGGAGTCCGTGATGACTCCATTGTATTCATCAAACTAGCCACATGAATAAAAGAGAGGGTGTATAGTGCATGGGGTACTATGGAATACATTTGGTGTTCTCCTGCCTTAGGAATCCAAAGAACTCTTGTCACAGCTCTGCCTCCAAGTGGCGCTGTATCCAGACCTGCTGAGTATTGTCAACCATCAAGTTCTCCTTGCACAAATCTGTATTTCCAGAAACATGGACTACAATTGCCATAATGCACCTGCAAGATATCTGAAAAACCTGGTAGCCTAAACCAGAAACTCTAATGAACTCATATAGGCGTAATCATGGACTGAAGAAGGAAAGTACATTTCAATGTACTGCAACGCTCAAAATGCCCTGGAAATTAGCGTGCTTGTGTTTCAAAACAGAAACCACATCTGTGACTGCTTGTATGCAGACTAATCCTATGGCTCTACCCTGGCTTTACCCCCTGCTAGCATTGCTTATAAGCTTGCACGCTATGAAACTCCCTGTTTGTGCATTGTACGATCAACTCCGTGCAGCTGGAGCCTGTTTCGATTCACGCTCTGTCTTGTTTAACATTCCACATTGTGCATTGCCTATCATTTATCCCTGCTCCTGCGGTGCCTGTGAGGGGTGGGAAATGAAAGCCAGAAACAAAGTTGTCATGTTTTTGGTCATAGACTTTTATTCAACTTAAAAGGGTTGGATAAATGCCTCTCTGACCCTACTCTAAAGATGAGTTTCCCTACCTAAGAACCAACAACTTAGCATCTGTCTTTGTCAGGATGTCATAAATCAAAAGCTGTCCTTGTGTCCTAAAACTAAATAATAAAGTGGCCAGGGAAATGTGTATAGACTGGTATTCGCAAAAAGTGTTCTTAAAAAAAAGTATAATAGCTCCAGCATAAATGTTCTCCAAAAATAGGAAAGACTTTAGTTCCAGAGGGAGATTCCCTTCACCTGGATTATTTACCGGTATCACAAATGTATCTAGGTCTAACAGTTCTTGGTGTCTTTTCGTAGCCTACAACAATCCTGTTAGAAAAACAACTGTTCAGCCTTGTAGATTCTTTTTTAACAAACGTTCCTTCTTTAAACACATGTTCCTGCTTTGTTTAACAAACACTGTTTCTGCTTGACACTCTATGTCGATGTTGCAACTTGCCTAGTATACTCCCCTGCCAGGACTCTTCTTCCACTTTCAATTGCCTGGTGTACTCTCCTGCCAGGACTCCTCTTGCAAGTATAACTGTCTGGTGTACTTCCCTGCCAGGACGTCTCTTCTTCTACTTTAACTGCCTGGTGTATGCGTCCCAGAATTTCTCTGATTTTATAGTTCCTTTTTACTTTCAAGTAACATATATCTTTCTTGACGTGGTATATCTACCTGCTTTTATAGTTCTCATTGTCTTGACTACTGTCTTGACTCTTTGGCTCCCCTCTTATCCACTGACCCACTCCCTTGACTTTCCTCCTCACCTGAACTGTTCGATGTAGAGAGGTCAGCGCTCAGATGTCTTCTTGTCCGGTAATCCTTTTCTTTGTTTTGTTACAGATCC
The DNA here is from genome assembly GCF_040938575.1 of Ambystoma mexicanum. Taxonomy (NCBI): domain Eukaryota; kingdom Metazoa; phylum Chordata; class Amphibia; order Caudata; family Ambystomatidae; genus Ambystoma; species Ambystoma mexicanum. The sequence continues at coordinate 1,058,748,165 of NC_090926.1, read as the reverse complement.
CTTCCTCGGGTAGAAGCCACAGTGGCTGCCTGTGAGCTGCAGACCTGTGGCTCCTACCCCGGGGACAGGCAAAAAAAATGAAATGAGGGGAAAAAAGCACCAGGCTTAAAAAATACCTCTTGGTGTTTTTGAGTCACTTTCCAAAGTAGATTCCCGGAAATGCAGATGCCGGTATCAAAGCAGAAGGTAAAGCTGCTACAGGGGTTCACTGTCCAGGAACAATAAACAGGGCAGAGGATCCGCTCCGGGAAAGCAGAATGACAGAAATGAACGCAGAATGCTGCAAGCATAGGAGTAAACAATGCGGAAAGAAAAATAAATAAATGCAAGAGTGAATACAGGAGGAGGAGGAAAACAGACGGGAACAAAAGAACAATAGAAAGAGCAACTCCAGTAGAAGGCGAACGTTAGAAAGTAGGTAGGGCAGAAAGATTCCACAGAGATTGAAAAGCTTCGTATGAAGCGAGGAAAGGGAAAAACACAGCGCATTAACCACAGAGACTCGAGAAGTCGGAACGGTTGCAACGCAATGGCCGCTGGGAGTGAAGGTGTAAAGTACCTCCCAGTGGTCACTGTGAAACAAAAGACTAGACGGTCAATGCATGTTGCAAAGTAGACGTGACAGGGAACTCAATGACGGCGGAGACCTCGATATAATCGCCAATGCGGAAGTAGTCTCCAGTTCCCACGGCGAATGACAGTATGCCCTCCTCTAGGGCCGGGGAAACCCGGTTTGCTGGGATGCAACCAATGGAATCGGTTAAGTAATATAGGGGCATGGACAAAAGAAGCAGGTTCTCAAGAGTCCTCCGACTCGGGGTACCCCTTCCATGAAACCAGATTTTCCAAACATCCTAGGTAATAATGAGAGTCACGGATATTAGAAACCTCGTACTCGGAGGAGTCTGTTGTCGTGGTAGTGGTTTGTTTGGACCTGGTTCTGCGTGTGGCATCAGGTACATAAAGTTTGAGAAGAGAAGAATGAAAAACAGGGTGTATGCGACTGAGGCTAGAAGGTAGTTTCAGTTTGTAGATCACTGGATTGATCTTCGACACAATGGGATAAGGTCCCAGAAAACGAGGAGAAAGCTTAGATGGGTGAACCCATCGGGGGAGAAATTTTGTAGATAACCAGACTTTGGTATCTTTAGTCCAATCCGGATAGTCCTTGTGCTGTTTATCGGCTTGTGTCTTGTAACCTATCTGGCTGGCCTTCAAATTGACTCTAGCCGTTTTGTGTGCCTCAGAAAGTGTGGCCAAAATAGATTCAGCAGCTGGTGGACTGCTAGGTTTGGGGATAATCGGAAAGATGGAACGTGGATGTATGCCATAAGTACAGAAAAAAGGAGACATTCCAATCACCAAATGTCTGGAATTGTTATATGTGAATTCAGCAGTGGAGAGCAGTCTCACCCAATTGTCTTGGTATTGGTTAACATAACATGTCAGGTATTGCTCCAATACCTGAGATGTTATATGGCATTAAGCCATTCCGTCTGACTGTTAGTTTGGGGGTGGAATCCGGACCACAAAGCTCGTTCAATGCCAAGACGACTGCAGAGTGCCTTCCAGAATTTGGACACATATTGACTTCCTCGATCAGAAATGACCTTGTCGGGGAGTCCATGTAGCCTAAAAATATCCTTTACGAATACTTCCGTCATAGTCACCGCAGTAGGTAGTCCCGGTAATGGCGAAAAATGTACCATCTTGGTGAGAGTGTCCACAGTGACCATAATACAAGTACAAGATTCTGACACCGGCAGTTCCACCACAAAATCTGTAGAGATAAGTTCCCAAGGGCAAGATGGTACTTCTGCTTGTGTGAGAAGCCCAAGTGGTTTTCGAGTTTGGTGTTTAGCCATGCCTCTAAATGGGTCTTCACGTCCTTTCTTAAACTAGGCCAGAAGAATGATCTTCCTACCAGTTCTGAGGTCGCGGATTTACCTCTATGTCCTGTAGTAATGTGGTCATGACACCGGCTTAGTACTCTTCTCCTTAAAGGATCAGTTGGTACATAGAGTCGACCGTGATAGAACCATAGCCTATCCTTCATCGAATACTCTTTTTTAGGTGATTTCTTGAACCTGGTACTGTCAGTAATCAAAGCTTCTTTAATCTGTTGTAAGAAGGTATTGACATGTGCTAATATCTTAAGGCTGGGGAACATCAATTCCTTGGGTTTGAGTTGATCTGGCTGCTTGGTATCCTTCCGAGAAAGGGCATCCGCCAGTGTGTTCTTTGAACCTGCCAGGTAAGTAATGGTAAAGTTGTACTGGGAAAAGAAGTGGGCCCAGCGAGCTTGGCGGGAGTTAGCACACTCCATAGCCTGTAACACTTGAAGGTTTTTGTGGTCTGTTCTGAGTACAAAGGCATGTTTGGCTCCTAATAATAAATGACGCCACTCCTCACATGCTTGCTACATGGCAAGCAATTCCTTCTCTAATACCGAGTAATTCAACTGACTTGGAGAAAGTGTTTTGGAAAGGTTAGCAATGGGGTATTCTCTTCCACCTTCTTCTTGAAGGAGAGCAGCACCAATAGCAGAGTCTGATGCATCAGTTTCCACCACAAATGGTTTATCTTAATTTGGTTGTCGTAAAATAGGTGCCGAACAGAAGAGAGTTTTGAGTTGGAGGAAACTCGTGTTTGCCTCTCTGGACCAACAAAAAGGTCCTGAATTTTTCTTTAACAATGAAGTGATTGGGAGGACGATTTCGGAGAAACCGGAAATGAAACGTCAGTAAAAATTAGATAGACCAAGAAATCTTTGTACATCCTTTACTGACGATGGAGCAGGCCAATCAAGAATAGCATAAACCTTGCTCGGATCCATAGAAATACCTTCTTTGGTGAGTGTAAACCCTAAATACGGTATTGAAGACTCTTCAAACACACACTTTTCAGGTTTAGCGAGTAGATGATTAGTCTGTAATCTGTCCAGAACCTCCACTTCATGTGCTGTATGTTCTTCTTTGTTGGATGAGTATATCAAAATGTCGTCCAAATAAATGATAACTGAGATAAACAATAGATCTGAGAACATCCGATCCATAAATCGTTGGAATATGGCCGGCGCATTAACCAATCCAAACGGCATCACTCTGTAGTCGTACAAACCGAAAGGGGTACGAAATGCCGTCTTCCATTCATCTCCAGCGGCTAGCCTAAGCAAGTGGTAGGCATTTCGAAGATCCAATTTAGTAAAGACTTGGGCGCCTTACACGGCCTCCATGATATCTCTGATTAAGGGCATAGGGTAGCGATCACGTACTGTAACCTTGTTAAGGCCTCTGTAATCGATACAAGGGCGCAACTCTAACAAATCTTTCTTAGAGATGAAAAAGAGAGAGGCTCCTGCAGGTGATTTAGAGGTCTGAATGAGGCCATTTTGTAAGTTGGTGTCCAAACAGCTCCGTAAGACCTGTCTTTCTGTTTGAGATAGAGAGAACATCCTACCGAAAGGTACCAGAGCATTGGGTTCCAGTTCAATAGAGAAGTCCTCTGGTCGATGGGGAGGTAAAGTAGCAAGTTTAATTTCTTTGAATACTTGATGAAAAGGTGATCAGTACGTGGGTAAGGCATGAACCCCAATATTGTCTTCGGAAGCAGCCATCACCACCTGAACCTTGCTGTAGTTGATTTGCGAAAGGCAATTCTGTTTGCAGAAATTAGACTCAAAGCATAACTGATTAGTGACCCAATCTATACGAGGATTATGCTTGCAAAGCCAGGTGATCCCCAGTATGATGGGAAAGTGGGCTGCTCGTATGATATCAAATTTTATGAACTCAGTATGCTGAAATATGGTGACTTGCAGATCCTCCGTGGTTTGAGTAATGGGGCCTGAGGAAAGGGGAGAACCATCCACGCCTTCCACCTTTTGTCCTTCTTTGCGAGTGAGTCTACGTAATCCCACTTGGTCTGCCCATAAAGTGCCAATAAAATTACCAGCGGCCCCGCAATCCAGTAATGCGAACGATTCCAAAGGACTACGGTTGATATCCAGGAGTACCGAGACCACCATCAATCTGGAATCTTCATTTATCTCGGTTGCAGAGACAGAAATTGAAACATAGGGACTGATACTGGTGGGTAACTTCCCTCGGCCACCCGTCCCTACTTAGGCTAAGGGTACTCGTTTCTCTGCCGTTTAGCCGGCAACTCTGAACAGTCCTTGAGAAGATGTTGGTCAGAACCACAATAAGCACATAGTCCTTTCTCCCTCCTCCGTCGTCCGTCTTCTGCTGAGAGGGGTGCTCTTTTAGCCCCTATCTGCATTGGTTCCTCTTTGGTTTGTGAAGGGTACTGGGTAGGAGTTGAAGGAGCCTCACCAAATGTAATTCCGCTTCGGTGTCTTCTACTTTCTGTACGTCTTTCTTGAAGTCGATATTCAATCTGTAGTACTGCAGACAACAGGTCCGTGAATGTAGGAGGTCTTGGAGAACGAGCCAACTCGTCTTTTATCTCTTCTTTTAAGCCCCTACGAAATATTGCGTACTGTGCATGCTTGGGCCAACCTGCACCCGTAGCTAAGGTCTTAAAGGTAGTGATGTAGGAAAGAAGGTCTGAGGAGCCTTGTCGGACATCCAATAATTCTTCACAAGCAGTACATGTCAATTCAGGACGTTCAAATGCCTGCTTAAGAAGGGCCTGAAAACCACTGAAGTCCTGTAATATAGGATTGGCACTTGTGACCAAAGGAGTAGCCCATGCAAGTGCATTTCCTGTCATATTGGAGATCAGGAATCCCACCTTAGATTGGTCGGTGGCAAATGCACGGGGCCTGAATGTGAAATATACTGTGCAGGCTTCAAGAAACTCCTTGACCTTTTTTGAAGTTCCATCAAATTTCCCAGAGGAAAGAGCCATTTGGGGTCATTTCTGATTTGGGGATTCACGAACAGTGCCAAGTTGCTTTAACACAGCATTTTCTGCCTTAACTGTCTTTAACTCCTGAGATAGTCCATGTATTGCCGTCCAGAGTTCCTGGACCTGTACAGCGGTCGCCATATCAATTTGTTGGCGTTGCAATCTGTCTGGACTAATGTCTTGACTCTCTGGCTCCCTCTTATCCACTGACCTACTCCCTTCACTTTCCTCACCTGAACTATTCGATGTAGAAAGGTCAGCACTCAGATGTCTTCTTGTCCGGTAATCCTTTTATTTCTTTTGTTGCAGATGCCTTCCTCGGGTAGAAGCCACAGTGGCTGCCTGTGAGCTGCAGACCTGTGGCTCCTATCCCGGGGACAGGCAAAAAAATGAAATGAGGGGAAAAAAGCACCAGGCTTAAAAAAAAACCCTCTTGGTGTTTTCGAGTCACTTTCCAAAGTAGATTCCCGGAAATGCAGATGCCGGTATCAAAGCAGAAGGTAAAGCTGCTACAGGGGTTCACTGTCCAGGAACAGTAAACAGGGCAGAGGATCCGCTCCGGGAAAGCAGAATGGCAGAAATGAACGGAGAAGGCTTCAAGCATGGGAGTAAACAATGCGGAAAGAAAAATAAAGAAATGCAAGAGTGGATACAGGAGGAGGAGGAAAACAGAAGGGAACAAAGAACAATAGAAAGAGAAACTCCAGTAGAAGGCGAGGCGAACATTAGAAAGTAGGTAGAGCGGAAAGATTCCACAGAGATAGAAAAGCTTCGTATGACGCGAGGAAAGGGAAAAACACAGCGCATTAACCACAGAGACTCGAGAAGACGGAACGGTTGCAATGCAATGGCCGCTGGGAGTGAAGGTGTAAAGTACCTCCCAGCGGTCACTGTGAAACAAAAGACTAGACGGTTAATGCACGTTGCAAAGTAGACGTGACGGGGAACTCAATGACGGCGGAGACCTCGATATACTCGCCAATGCGGAAGTAGTCTCCAGTTCCCACGGCGAATGACACTCACGCTTTCCCCCCACATTTGCATTCACTTCTTATTGGGGTTCAAGTTGGCACTCTGCCCTTTAAGTTCACAAGTAATATTCTGATTAATTCACTGTCCGTGACTTCACAATGTTCAAAATTCCCTTTGGCACAGTTGCTGAAACGCCTCAGGGTCCCCACTCTGCTCTGGCAGACTCACCGGTTCTCTGTAGCGTTTTTGGAATTTCTCCTGTATACATGGCATTCCTTCGCCACTTCCTTCCCCCTCTGGGTGGCTCTGACATCTCTCCAGTCTCTCCCGCAGATTAACTCCTGCTCGCTAATTTCCTCTCGGCTACCGGCAAGGACAATTCTGTTGGCTGCAGTAATCTTCTTGCGGTTCCTGGCGTCTCCATGGCATGCCTTGCTCACACCTCGTTACTTTCCTTCTTCGCTGCCAAGCCTCTCTATTTCGTCACACCGGCTCTGGCCTCCAGCTCCCTGCACACCAGATCGCCAGATCGTGTGCCTCTAGCTTCTGTCCACCTTGCACAGAGATGGGTCTCCTCCTGAGCCCCTTCTCACAATTCAGTGATCATTTTTAAAGGTCCCACGCACAGGTGTTTGCATACAATAACTAGCACATTCATTAGGCTTGACGTTCCTGTTGCTCTGCATCAACTCCTTCATCATCCTCGTCTCAGTACTTAGGTGGTTGTAGAGTTGAAGTCCATTGATGGTTTCTGATGCACAATACTTCTAGAGTCCTTCTTGATGATGCTTCCTCCCATGGATTCCTCATCTTTTTCCCAGCGCAGCTGATCTTCAGAAACATATTCGCTGCAAGAGGGCCCTGCACGACTCCATTTCAGCTCTGACCAACACCTCTACATGCCCTGTGCCGGACATGATGTGGTGGCTAATATATACGGCATACGTTACTTACCATAATCATATTTCTGATGCTTGTATCTGCTTAGATTCACATGCTATGCATAGGCTAACATCTAGTGGTAGTCGCTGAGTATTACATGATTTGTTTTCGAAACTCAAAACAGACGTAGACTGGGCGTGTTAGTATTAACAATACCTAATGTGACGTCTACTGTCCCCATGGTCCTTCACGCGTCAAGATCCCTCAGATTGTTTTGTTTCTGACATGAGGTTGCATGAAGTGTAGCGTGAGTACAGATGTAATAAAGCAGAAAAAGCAATAGAGCAAGAAACATCTATGCACCTTCGACTCTAGGAGGGGCGGAAGAGTGGGCGCATGTGAATCCAAGTAGATACAAGCATTAGAAATATGATTACGTGAGTAATATATGCATTCTGAGGCTTGTGGATCTGCTTAGATCACATGCTATGCATAGATTAGAGAGCAGCGTCTGGAGAAGGAGGTGGATGTGAGAAGTTAAGGCGGCAAATAGATGTTTAAGCACCACTTATCCCACTTGTGAATCCACTTTAGAGTGACTGTTAATGCAGTAATGCTACATAAAGTTATGAATGGAACTCCAGATAGCTGCTTTGCAAATAGCGTCTAAGGGGATGTTTGCAATAAAAGCTAGAGGAGTCCCTGTACCTCTGGTAGAGTGAGCTCTAGGAGTAAAAGGTATGGTCTTTTTGGATAGGGAATAGCACAGCTGTATGCATTTAACTATCCATCTATAGATGGCATTTTTAGGGATGTGATCACCTTCCCTACCAGGTGCTATGGAAACAAAGATCTGATCGGTTTCCCTTAGAGGTTTTGTTTTGTTTACATAGTACAAGACTGCCTCCTTACATCTAATGTATAGGAGGCGTCTTTCAGCTGAGTTAGATGAATTCTGGAAAAAAGTAGGTAGTTCAATGTACTGGTTGACATGGAACTTAGAGATGAAAGTTGTTGAAAACCTAGGACATGTTCTAAGGACCACCTTGTATTTTATTTATTTATTTGTAATGCGCCGTAAGCCTGCAGGCATCGGGCGCAACAGTTACACAATGGTACAAACAGAAAAACAGGAAAATCAAGACCCCAGGGGGCCTGATCAGAGTGAGCAGTCTATTACTTGAAAATACGTGTTTTTAATCCTCTGCTGAAAGCCCTTGTATTTTCTTCGAGTCTGAGCACTAATGAAAGGGAGTTCCAGAGTTTGGAAGCGCATACAGGAAACGATCTACCCAGTCCATGTGTCCTGGGCATCTAACCTGCATCTGGTTTGAGGAGCGTAATGTTCGGTTTGGGGCATACCGGGAGACTAAGGACTTCAGGTGCGGCGGAGCTGTTCCAAGGAGACAGCGATGCAATATGGTGCCGGCTTTGAGGTTTATGTGTTACCGCACCCGCAAACAGTGGTGGTCCCTTCTGTGATCTGAAATATGGTCCCTTCTTGGGATTATTTTGATAATGCGCACAGCGTTGTCCTGTATGACTTAACATTTTTCCCAGCAGGTGTTGGAGGCACCGTTTAACAAGACGTTACATTTATCTAACCTTGAGGTTATTGTGGCTACAGCAATAATAGTGAAGTTCTTTTCACTCAAAAAGGACTGGATCTTCTTTTTTTATTGTGTTTGGTTAAGTAGAAAACCTTTACAATATTTCAGAGTTACATCATATATATTCTAAGATTTCATCTTCACAAGAGTAAAATATTTATAAATCACTATATCACATTGTTTATTTTACATTAAATCCATTCAAGCTTACAATAACTCAAAAGAAAAAAACATTTCTATCAAAACAAACCATTTAGAACACATTGAGTGCCATAGTTAACTGTACAAAAGTCCATAATAGACATTTCTATAAAACACATCTTCACTTTCGATATATACATCATTATACCAGGATTATAAGCAATTAGATATGCCTTAACATTTCCTCATATAATCTTATCCCAGAATTGAGCTGTATCTTATTAATATGTGACACTAGAAGTTCATCAATCACTGCTAAAATTCTGGTTAATTTAATGACAAGGTTGATGCTATTACCCTCAATGCAGTTTGTCCATAGTGATTTCCCAGCTAGGCCAGTTCTTGTTATCAAATAGTGTCCAGTCCTAATTCTTTAGTTCTTATATCCTCAAAGTACTCGCAAAACATCACAAGATGTTTAAGACTTTCAACCTCTTTTTGATGTCTGCAAAATCAACATTTTCCCAACTGTATAATAGTATCTTTTGTTATTTTCCCCAAAATTGGATGCGCTCATTAGTGTGGAATTGATTTAATTTAAAATGCAGATAGATTTTCCTGGCAGTTACACATGGGAATTGCAGTAGATACTTTGGGCGATCGCCCCATTTACTTCTAAAGTTTGCATATTCCAAGTAGGACTTATGTCTCCCAATCCGATCAGACTGCATACACCAAAAAAACCATTGAAACTTATTTTTGCAGCAGGGGAGCCATGCAACCAACTCTTCCTTTGATAGAGCAATCAGGTCTAATATTTCATTCATTTTAGTTACAAATGTACTCAATTATGGCACTGACCTTGCTGTCATTATCACATTTAAATCAACATATGAGTTTATAGGGCGAGATAACATTTTTACATAATTATTTAGCAGTCTCCAATGTCATTTAACTGATAAGGGTAATATACCTAATTCATGGCGTATTATATCGTTTGGTATTGTGTATGCCAGCCCCAACAACTTTTTCACATTTTCCCTTGCATTATGTCTAAGATATCATCAATCTCAGTAGTACAAATGTCTAGTAAATAGGTAATTGAAGGTTCGATTTTAAGCAGATAGAACTGAATAATCGGCAACATCGAAAAATTACAATATTTGCAGGAAATAATAGACATTTGGGCTGTCAATGGTTTGAATATTTCCATCATCTGTTCCTTCCACCATTGTTTAGAGCTTTGATCCAAAAGGGTATATCCCAAGTACCTTATTGTCTTGACAGTATCAAGCATAACATTTCCAATACTCCATTCAAATTTTAGCACCTCTCTCTTCCCATCTGAGAAAATGCCAATTTGGGATTTTGATTGGTTGACAATTAGGTTATGGGTTTCTGCAAAATTTGAAAAGCAGTTAAGTTTGGTCTGCAGCCCAAAGGATGTTTTGTCGAATATCATCAGGTCATCCGCAAACCCGATGTAATTCAATTTCAAGTGCCCAAGTAGGACTGGAAAAATAATTGCATCCTCCCAACATTTCTTTAATAAGCAGAGATAGTAGTTGCAGTTTCGGCTAACCTGGTTAACATAGGGATCTGCATTCATAGAGGCCTCCAGAAGGATGCCCAGGGGTTTCGCTTTGCTCTGCACTGGAATGTCACACTTCTCGATGTTAAAGCTTTTATAGGCAGGGTTCAGTTTGGAGAGAATCTGCAGAGAGACGAAGGTGAGAAGCTCGGTTTTGCTGCCATTTAGGCACAGCCAGTTTCTGGAAATCCAAGACTCAATTAGATCATTTGTGCCGAGCAGATTGGTGGAGTCTAGAGCATAGTCAAAGAAAGCTTCTCCCCAGTGGATTATGGACACCTGGTCAGAGAGAAAGGAGCGGAACCACCCAACAGCTGCCCTTGAGCAGTTGCCCAGATGACCCAGTGTATGCAGGAGGCGGTCGTGATCAAGCATGTCGAAGGCCACCAACAAATAGAGCAAGACGGGGATTCTGGTTCTTCCACTGTCCATGATTTTCAGCATGTGGGACTGGAGATCGACCAGTGCTGTCTCTGTGCAGTTTGCTGGTCTAAAGCCCAATTGCCTGTTGTGGAGGACACTATTCATATTCGACAAACGCTTGTAGTTGGGCCATGGCAACTTTATCGAGTATTTCTTGAGAAGAGGGGTCACTGTGACTGCCTTGATAAAATTTGGTACGTGACTGTCCCAGAAGGATGCGTTCAGTAGCCTTGCTAGGAACGGTGCAAAGAGCTCCTTGTGCTCCAATATTAATTTGGATGGAAGGATATTTTCGGCACTGGAGGTAGGTCGCATAGAGGATAACAATGGGTCCTTCATCAAGCTAGAGGTGATCAGAGTATTTGTAATATTGTATCTGGCCTTCATGATTTTTGCTTCAAAAGCGCCCTGGACCAGAACACAGTCCTGGTCTGTAGGCCTGAGGGGTGTTAAGTACGCCTTGGTTTGCTCCAGTGATTTTAGGGTCTCAAAGAGTTTTCCAGTGCTATTTGTGTCCCAATTGATCTGGTTATTAAAATAGTTATTTTTAGTTTCCACTACACTATTCTTATATGATTTTTGTAAAGCGTTCCAGGCATTTTTGTTTTCTTCAGATGGGCATTTTAGCCACCGGGTTTCAAGCTTCTGTTCGTCTCTTTTGAGCACTGAGCAATGATGTAAACCGTTTTTGGTACCCAGGGTTGGCCATGACCAGCTTTGGTCAAAGCGGGGCTGTTCTTTCTGACAGCCTCACAAAATTACTGCAGGTAGAAGACACCAGTTGCTTGGCCGAGTATGTGTTTGCTGTGCAGGTCATGAGTGATTTCAGGCAAGCTTGGATATCTGGGGTAAGCACCTTGCTAAAGTTGCGGCTAGTGACTTTTTTAGTGTTTTGAATTTTTGGCAAGAGGCCTTGCACCTCAATATAGAAATCTATTGTATGGTGGTCAGACCAGATAGGCGGGGCAGTGCAATGAATCTATGTCGTCAGATGGTGGGCTCATTATTATGCACTTGGTAGTTGATATTATTCGGGGCTATTTCCAATTCTATAGCATCTTTATCAGAGAAATGTTCTCGCCACCAGTGGAGGTCCACTAAAAAGAGTGTGGCACAATTAGGCCCAGTAAATGTGCTCAATAACTGAACAATTTAATTGTTAAAGCCGGACATCATTGTTGGTGGTTGACGGTAGATCAGAATGAAATTGATGCAGCTCTGATTTGTCGGGGTCATCTTAATATGCAGGATCTCTCAATGTTGACAGAAATAAGGTGAGGTGAAAAACAGAAAATTGTTTTGAGCAATAAATGCAACCCCCTCCCCCTGTGGTCATGTTCCCCGTTCTTATAGAAGATAGAATACCCATCGGGAACAACCAGATTTATCATAGGACCGCTGGTATCCCTAATCCATGTTTCGGAAAGGCCCATTTTGTGTAAATTCCTGTCCACTATAAAATCATGGATGTCACAAGCATGGTTGTTTAGGGACCTGGTGTTAAGAAGGGCCATTTTGATTTTTTCCCCTGCCCCCAAGAGGGGGTGGATTTTCTTCCTGATTCTTTCACAGGGCGGTGGTATGGAGGGCCTGACCAACTCTCGTTAATATTATGGAGGAGGCAAAGTCCTGCATGTGATGTAGTGAAACAGCCCGGGGGGGTTTGGGGGAGCATGCTTGATCTAAAGTTTTTATTGAAGGCTCCACCTCTGCTCCTTCAGCAGAGGTCTGAAAGCGCATGCTGGATACTGGGTCTTCCAGAGCTGAAGGAGGCCCCACTGAGTCTTTCTGTGGGTGTGGGCTCTGTTCCGAGGAAGTCGGAGTTGAATGCTGTAGTATGGGTAGCCCAGTGTTCAAATTAGGGTAGAGGGGGTCTTCCAATGGCTGGGGCGGATCATTAATGGTGTCAAGTTTCATTAATTTGTATTTATTTACAATGGAAAGGCGATTCTCACGTTGAACTGCCAACAACAGGTTAAGTTTAGCTGGGAGACCCATAACTGCCGATCAGGAGCAGTTTATGGTCTGGGTGCTCTGCCCTGCCCAAGTTTCAAAACCAAAAAGTGGCTTGGGTGAAAAAGACTAGTCTGCCATGAACTAGGAGGGTTTCAAGAATAGTAGTGAGGAGTAAGGAAAGATTCCTAATAATGTGCTAACTAGTCAATAGAAAAAATACCACGCCAAGGATTACCTGGTGAACAGACCATGGGGCCGCCGAAGCCGCTGAGAGATGTCGAGGACAGGCAAAGACCGGCTGGACTCTGGTGCGCCAGCACTAGTGCGCTTAGACACCAATTAAGAATACTTGGGGGTGCTTGGAGATGTAGTTTCTCCACAAAAGCATTATCTGCCCAAGTTAAGGTAGCACAAATGTATTCACCATGTGATGCAGTTTAATTAGGGCAAAACTGGCACTTCCAAGCAAAATCGAATCTATCTGTGTCAAGGAATATGAACACACAGCGAGGTTCAATATAGTTGCTGCACAAACGTTCTCTTTCTACCATGTTGGTACAAACGGGTGAATTTGAAGCAATGTGTTAATGGTTTGTGAAGAAGCTGTTTCCTAGCGCACCTTGTCCTTACGGATTACAAAGAAAGGTTCTTGTACAGATAATGCCTGTAGCTCACTAACTCGTCTTATCAAGGTAATGGCTACGAGAAAGGCGTTTTTGTAGGTCAAATGTTTTAGGCTGGCCTTGTGCATAGGCTCAAAAGGCGGACCCTTGAGCTTTGAGAGCACAACGTTAAGGTCCCAACATGGTGGCATGTTGGAAATGGGAGGGTATAATCTTTTCACTCCCTCCATGAAAGCCTTGATTATAGGAACCTTCCACCAAGACACCTTGTTCTGCGAAGTGGTACAAGCGGACAAGGCTGCTAGGTGTACTTTGATGGAGTTAAAAACCAGGCCAGAGTCTAGTAGGTAGAGCATATAGTGTAGAATGTTGGATGGTGAACATTCAATTGGGTTTAGGGATTGTGATCTGCACCAGACCACAAACCTCTTCCACCTGTTGAAGTAACAGAGTCTGGTGTTGGGTTTCCGAGCTTCTTCAGGATATCCATACACCTTTGAGGAAGGTTTAAGTGTCCAAACTCTATTACTTCAGGAGCCAGGCTGCCAAGTTCATAGACTGAGGATTGGGATGGAGTATTGTTCCCTCGTGTTGGGATAGCATGTCAGAGAGGCACGGAAGCTTGATTGGATTGCACATCGCCAGTTTGAAAAGATGTGGAAACCAAGGTTGTCTTGCCCACATTGGAGCGATCAGGATTAGACTGACTTGTTCCTGGTGCATCTTGTGAACTATTCTGCTCAGGGGTGGTGTTGGTGGAAAATTAGAATATCTTTGTTGATTTCCCAGTCGTGTTCCTCTGGTAGAGGGTTTCTGCTTAGTTCCCCTGGAACATGTTGCAAGACTAGTAACGAGTTCCGCTTGAGTGCCCACTTCCACATTTTCTGGGATAGCTTGGACAGACGTGGAGAGTGTGTGTGTCTCCTTGCTTGTTTAAATAAACCATGGCATGTTGCTGAAAAGCTTGCAGAGCCTTGATAACTTCCAGAAGTTCTAGAAGGTTGATATGGTTTTGGGCTGTGGTGTGTGTCCACATCCCCGTGAGCTGTGTGATAAAGGAAGTATGCCCCCATCCGGAGAGTAAGGCATCTGTAGTTAGTTAGCTCACTTGAACTGATGGATTGTGAAAGATTTCCTTTTAGCAGGTTGCCCTTGGACCACCAGCGAAGAGCTTGTACTTGGGTTAGCGAAACAACCACTAGACCATCCCACTGACCGCTTGCCTGGGACCATTGTTTTCCCACCTACTCCTGCATGCACAGACACGCATGAGGAACCAAGTGTATGCATGAGGCCATCATCCCAAGCAGGCACATTGCTTTGCGGGCGACCGGCTAAGTAGTGAGGTACTTGCAACAGCATGTTGTGTACTCTCGTTTAATGGGAAGACCTGCACCTCTTATGGCTCCCAGGAATTGTTTTATTTGGCTAGGAATGAGAACAGAAGATTGATAGTTCTTTGGGTGTTGGCTGTGCAAATTTGCAGAGACTCCCCAGGTAATTAGTCAGTCGCCTAAATAAGGGTACACTGGGATTGACTCTCTGCGAAGGTGCGCTACTACTACTGCTAGTACCTTCGTGAATACTCTTGGAGCTGAGGCTATGCCGAAGGGGAGCACCTTGAATTGGTAGTTTACTCACGCTTTTTGGATACGCAGATATTTTCTGTGCGCTGGGAACATTGAAATATTATAAAGTATGCATATTTCATGTCCAATATTGCCATGTAATCCCCCTGTTTTAAGACAGGAATGACTTTGCCGAAGCGTTGTCATGTGAAATTTCTGAGGCTTGACCAGAGATGTCATTTGGGGGTAGCCAGGTTTAGCAGCTGCTCCCCCTGACTTCCTCTCTGCTACCCCTAGACATGTCCTTAATACCCCTGGGCTACTGGACAAAGAGGCAGTGCCAAGAGCAGATATCTGTGTTGCACCTGAAAAAGGCAGTAGTAAATGCAGCTAAATGTGCCACAGGTTGTTTCACCTGGAATCTAGATCTCGTTAGCTGGAGAAATAACAGGGATGCAGGAAAAACCATAAAGCCGCCATCACTAACAGGTTGGCAGAGCATAGTGAAGAATGTTTCGGCTCACAGGCTGGGCTGGCTGTGCAGCTCACACCCAATACTGTAGCAACGGGAAGGGTACGGAGGCTAGGTCTAGCTAGCTGGGATGGGTAAGAGCAGCTTGCAGTACTAAGACAGCACAGCATGAGCACAAATCACATCAGTGTTTCTCGTTGTCTGCGTTGCACATCCAATGAGTCACTGGGCCTGTCAAGGAATATGAACACACAGCGAGGTTCAATATAGTTGCTGCACAAACGTTCTCTTTCTACCATGTTGGTACAAACGGGTGAATTTGAAGCAATGTGTTAATGGTTTGTGAAGAAGCTGTTTCCTAGCGCACCTTGTCCTTACGGATTACAAAGAAAGGTTCTTGTACAGATAATGCCTGTAGCTCACTAACTCGTCTTATCAAGGTAATGGCTACGAGAAAGGCGTTTTTGTAGGTCAAATGTTTTAGGCTGGCCTTGTGCATAGGCTCAAAAGGCGGACCCTTGAGCTTTGAGAGCACAACGTTAAGGTCCCAACATGGTGGCATGTTGGAAATGGGAGGGTATAATCTTTTCACTCCCTCCATGAAAGCCTTGATTATAGGAACCTTCCACCAAGACACCTTGTTCTGCGAAGTGGTACAAGCGGACAAGGCTGCTAGGTGTACTTTGATGGAGTTAAAAACCAGGCCAGAGTCTAGTAGGTAGAGCATATAGTGTAGAATGTTGGATGGTGAACATTCAATTGGGTTTAGGGATTGTGATCTGCACCAGACCACAAACCTCTTCCACCTGTTGAAGTAACAGAGTCTGGTGTTGGGTTTCCGAGCTTCTTCAGGATATCCATACACCTTTGAGGAAGGTTTAAGTGTCCAAACTCTATTACTTCAGGAGCCAGGCTGCCAAGTTCATAGACTGAGGATTGGGATGGAGTATTGTTCCCTCGTGTTGGGATAGCATGTCAGAGAGGCACGGAAGCTTGATTGGATTGCACATCGCCAGTTTGAAAAGATGTGGAAACCAAGGTTGTCTTGCCCACATTGGAGCGATCAGGATTAGACTGACTTGTTCCTGGTGCATCTTGTGAACTATTCTGCTCAGGGGTGGTGTTGGTGGAAAATTAGAATATCTTTGTTGATTTCCCAGTCGTGTTCCTCTGGTAGAGGGTTTCTGCTTAGTTCCCCTGGAACATGTTGCAAGACTAGTAACGAGTTCCGCTTGAGTGCCCACTTCCACATTTTCTGGGATAGCTTGGACAGACGTGGAGAGTGTGTGTGTCTCCTTGCTTGTTTAAATAAACCATGGCATGTTGCTGAAAAGCTTGCAGAGCCTTGATAACTTCCAGAAGTTCTAGAAGGTTGATATGGTTTTGGGCTGTGGTGTGTGTCCACATCCCCGTGAGCTGTGTGATAAAGGAAGTATGCCCCCATCCGGAGAGTAAGGCATCTGTAGTTAGTTAGCTCACTTGAACTGATGGATTGTGAAAGATTTCCTTTTAGCAGGTTGCCCTTGGACCACCAGCGAAGAGCTTGTACTTGGGTTAGCGAAACAACCACTAGACCATCCCACTGACCGCTTGCCTGGGACCATTGTTTTCCCACCTACTCCTGCATGCACAGACACGCATGAGGAACCAAGTGTATGCATGAGGCCATCATCCCAAGCAGGCACATTGCTTTGCGGGCGACCGGCTAAGTAGTGAGGTACTTGCAACAGCATGTTGTGTACTCTCGTTTAATGGGAAGACCTGCACCTCTTATGGCTCCCAGGAATTGTTTTATTTGGCTAGGAATGAGAACAGAAGATTGATAGTTCTTTGGGTGTTGGCTGTGCAAATTTGCAGAGACTCCCCAGGTAATTAGTCAGTCGCCTAAATAAGGGTACACTGGGATTGACTCTCTGCGAAGGTGCGCTACTACTACTGCTAGTACCTTCGTGAATACTCTTGGAGCTGAGGCTATGCCGAAGGGGAGCACCTTGAATTGGTAGTTTACTCACGCTTTTTGGATACGCAGATATTTTCTGTGCGCTGGGAACATTGAAATATTATAAAGTATGCATATTTCATGTCCAATATTGCCATGTAATCCCCCTGTTTTAAGACAGGAATGACTTTGCCGAAGCGTTGTCATGTGAAATTTCTGAGGCTTGACCAGAGATGTCATTTGGGGGTAGCCAGGTTTAGCAGCTGCTCCCCCTGACTTCCTCTCTGCTACCCCTAGACATGTCCTTAATACCCCTGGGCTACTGGACAAAGAGGCAGTGCCAAGAGCAGATATCTGTGTTGCACCTGAAAAAGGCAGTAGTAAATGCAGCTAAATGTGCCACAGGTTGTTTCATCTGGAATCTAGATCTCGTTAGCTGGAGAAATAACAGGGATGCAGGAAAAACCATAAAGCCGCCATCACTAACAGGTTGGCAGAGCATAGTGAAGAATGTTTCGGCTCACAGGCTGGGCTGGCTGTGCAGCTCACACCCAATACTGTAGCAACGGGAAGGGTACGGAGGCTAGGTCTAGCTAGCTGGGATGGGTAAGAGCAGCTTGCAGTACTAAGACAGCACAGCATGAGCACAAATCACATCAGTGTTTCTCGTTGTCTGCGTTGCACATCCAATGAGTCACTGGGCCTGTGATGAGAGGGGTGTGCCCCAGTGGCTTCTGCCACCAAACCTGCCTGGGCACTGTGTGACCTGACCCAGAGTCACCATACCTGCATCACAGGCACACTGTAGATATATGCAAGGTGAGATAATTTACATGAAGTTGCCCTTTGCCTTTGAAGTAAACCATCTGTTGCTTCCTCAAGCAAAAATTATATATATTTGGAAGGCTAGCTCAGGTGCAACACACTTGCTGTGGGTCAGTTCCTGTTCCAGTGTTGAGACGCTGGAGGAGGCTGGCATTAAGCAATATATGAAGGACCAAGGAAAATAATAAAATGGTCGTTTTCTAGGAGCAATGTCATGGAGCTGCTGCTGCTGTTTACATTTGAAGACACAGCCTTGCCTTCTATCTCCCATTTAACAAAAAAACAGTGGGTTACTTACCAAATAAGCAAAACAGAAAGGTAATGGCTGAAAGGTTTCAAATCATTCATAACCACTGGCACAGCTCTGGGCAACCATCCAGACCACTGTTTTTCTGGTTGGGCTTGTGTTTGTCAGTTGCTGTTGGCAGACTTTGGCCGACTCTTGGCAGGCACTTGATGTCTGCGCTTTGAGTTTTAGCCCTCTTCGAGATGTTCTGTCCGTTTACAGTTTAGCCCGATTGATGTGCAGTAGTCCAGGTTGTTGTGTTGAACGTATCCTTACTTTCACAGTAATTTGGCAATATTGGCTTATGCACACAGATATTAATGCTACATATGGCGATCTTTTCTTGTATGAAATGTATATCATATTACAGTGATACCATAACCATATTTTTATTAGTGTACTGAGGAACAATGCTATGTGATGCCACTTTCTGTTTTGTCAAGGAGTGAAAGGTTGCGTGCCATCACTTCCTGTGATGTCACTTGGGGGCAGGGCCATTTGTCATCACTTCCAGTGATGTAATCAGAGGTCAAGGGTCGTGTGATATCACTTCCACCAACCCTGGCATTTTGGTGAAATGACGTCCCTGGTCTTGATGTATGTGTTTGCTAGGTGCAGGTCTAGAACCGGGCGCATTGTTAAGTCTTTCTTTGGCACAAGGATGTACGTAGAATAAATACCCTTGTTTAATTGGTTTGCAGGGACAATTTCTATGGTGCCTTTTTCCAGCAGGGCTTTCACATTCTCCATTAATATGCACCTTTCCTCCGGTGTCATTGTTCTGTGTTTTGGTGGGTGGTTGGATGGCCTTTGTAGAAGTTATATACAATAGCCGCCCCCCACTTTGGATAACAACCACTTGTCTGACGTGATCCCCTCCCATTTGTGGGTGAATTGTGAAATACGATTTCCTATTGGTGTGGCATGGGAGGGGACCTGAAGTGGGGCATCATTGTTTCGGAGGAGTGGAGCCTCTGGCTGAGGAGGCTTTACTTCTGGACCTTTGGTATCCTCTTTCAAAATTGGAGAACTGCCCCTGTGAGGCGCCCCGCGATGTTGATTGGTTGCCTTGACTGTAACCAGAGGAGCTCTGTGGGCCGTACCACCCTGAACCTTGGAGTGTTAAAGCCCTTTGGACAAATGGCTTATTTGATACTTGTCCCAGGGACTTGAGTGTGTCATATTCTTCCTTAGCACTTTTTAGGGGGTCTTCAACTATCTTACCGAAAAGGGCATTAGGTTCGATGGGCATGTTGAGCAAGGTGGCTTGCGTCTCTAATTTGAACCCCGACTGCCTTAGCCAGGCATGGCGCTTGATTAGTGTGCCTTCTACTATGATGCGGCACGCGTAGTATGCAGCATCAAGGTTGTTTTTTAAAAAGGAGTTAGACACCTGCTTGCCTACTGACACAATTTTAAGAAGTTGTGACTTCAGGTGTTCTGGGACTACTTCAGTCTGTTGCTCTAGCTCGTCCCACTTACGGCAACAATAGCTAGCCAGGAAGGTGGAGTTGTTGGCTATACTAGTGTGGTAGGCAGCTAAGGAAGCAACCTTCATGCCGAAGGTGTAGATCTTTTTGCTTTCTTTATCAGATGGGGCCTCTGCAGATAGACGTGTGCCTGCCCTTTTTCTTTTAGTAGTGACAACCAAAGAGTCGGTTTAGGCTGACCCCTGATGTACAGAGGGGCGGTAGGGGCTGGCCTGAATAACTTCTCAATATGGGGGTTTACCGCGCCCGTGAGGATAGGCGTAAGAAGAGAAGGCTGGATAGGCCTTTGAATCAATTGCAATAGGGATAAATTGGGTGGCGTATTTCTTGTCGCCAAGAATGTCCTCCACAAAGTCTTTGTAAACCTGGGCCTCCTGGGATACTGTAACCATATTCTTTTTAGTGTACTGAGGAACAATGCTATTAGATGCCACGTCCTGTTTTGTCAAGGGGTGAAGGGTCGTGTGTCATCACTTTCCGTGATGTCACTTGGGGGCAGGGTCAAAAGTCATCACTTCCTGTAATGTAATCAGAGGTCAAGGGTTGTGTGATATCACTTCCGCTACCCCTGACATTTTGGTGAAATTACGTCCCTGCGTCTAGACATGCCCTTTTAGAAGAATGTTCATCCCTGGGCACTCCCTTTTGTGTTGAGCCCAGAAGCTTTTAAGTTCTTCAGGGTGCTTGTCCATAAAGTCCACAAAGCAGGACATTCTCCTCATAACCCTATCGAAACTTTCTGGAGTCCACTCAGTAGCTTAGGAAAAACTGAGGCGGTAGGGTTGAGGGGCGAGGGTATCTGTTATTTGTGATGCATGGCCCCTATAAGGGTGTCCCCAGAGGTAGAAAGGCTATCTTGGGAGATAGAGGGCTGGGGCGGTAGAGGCGTTGAAGATTTTACTGTTTTCAACGTTTTGGATTTTAAAAGGGTGGCTGAGACCTGTTTCTTGATAAATTCGATCATTTTGGACTTGGTGCCTGGGGGTGTTGAAGCACCTTTTGTGCTGTGTGTGGCAAACGCGATGGCCCAGAGGACAGGGATGAATTTGAGGACCTCTCCTTTGACACTGCTTGGCTATTAATGGTCAATAACGTGGTTGACGGTTGGCTGTGGGTTAAGTGATTATTGTGGCGGGAAGTGCGAGTGCTCGAGCTGCCAGATGATGCCTCCGTCAAAGGGCCACTGGCCTGCTTATTGGAGCCAGGGGCTCGCACCTGGTGTTCCATCGAACCCCGATCGCCTTCGGCATCGTTAAGGACACCGATGCTGCCTTATCTGGATTCCCGTCACATCTATGGAGGCTTCGGCTTGCATGGCGTGTGCGCCCAGCATTTGGTTCGGCAATCTTTTAGGGTTTTTGGATGGAAAAGACTGCAAGACTTGCAGTTTTTCTCAGGGTGGTCCCTTAAAAGACAGTGATTACACACGTTGTGCGTGTCCATCCAAGGGAATGTCCTGTTGCAGGAAGGGCAACATTTAAAGAGTATTTTCCATTGCTAATGGAAAGGGCAGCGTGGTGATAAAAGGGAAGGTAAGGGGTCAGAAGAGGCATTCTCTATAAGGTTACAAGTATATGAACCTCCCCTCACTCTCCCTACTGTGAAGGGCCCATTGTTAGGAAAGATTTCATGATTGCATGTAATTTTCCCTCCATGTGTCAACCCCCAAACCTTTTGCTGCTGTTTTACACCCTGATCTAGACTTTGCCAGAGAAGCGCAGCCTTCCGCCGCACTCCTCTGGGCTTTCGTTCAATTCTTATGGGGAAACTGACATGCCCTTAAGACAGTCAGTACTGGGAGACTGCGTTTCCCTTAGTCCTTTCCTCATGTTGCAGCTTTTGTGCAACATGAAACAAGAGTGCACTGTAACTTACTTTACCGCGCTCTTGGGTCTCTAGTCATTCCAAAGGCCCTAGAAACTCTCGCTGGACTTATTGATGAACTATGCAAGTGTGTCATGGACAGGACTGGTGGCAGCTATCGTTTCTCTTGTTTCTCTTGTATTTTGAACCCTTTTTTTGCCATGTTATCCGTGCTTACTGCGTTTGGCACAAATAAGTGGCCTGGCTCCAAAATGGCCATGCCACGAGGTTCTTTGTCCTGTCCTTTGGTCATCTTGCCCCGTCACCTTCCCCAGGTCGAGCCGACCCGGGTCAGTCCTTATTTGGTCATGCACTTTCCTGCGAAACCCAACGCTTTCGCGGGCTTCTGCATGCCTTGTGTGTGTGCCTCCAGGATGTGGGCTGTGATGTCTGTTCCCAATACACATCCTGGGTGTCAGAGAGTCTGGAGTGTCCTGAATGCCTGGGACCACCGTGGTCCGTGATTGGTCCACATATGGTGTGAGTGTTTGTGAGCAGATCTCCCATTGGGTCCTCTCCGTTTTGGCACGAAGGGAACTTTGGATAAGAGGAGGCTAGAACACCACTACCATGTCGATCTCCTGAGTTCACACCGAACAAGGTATAAGGAGCCAAGTATCCTGCAACAAGAAGCTGAATCGAGGAACCGTTGGTGACCCGCTGGAAGGTTTGGCACCCTGAGCCCGCTGTCGTCCTGTGAGACCCCTCTGCATCTGATCATCCTAGAAGGTCTGCAAAGGCGCTTCGACCCATTGGAATAGTGGGACCAACTAATTTCGGCACCTTCATCAAACCCTGCAAGTAAGCCTCTTCGGAAGTGTCCCTGGGCCAACCAATGGGCTGACCATCTTACGCAGGACGTTTTACTCTGTCACCGCCGCCGTCTCGGGGAAGCCCTCGAAACTTGGCCTACTTCTAGCTCTGTGTCCACGGCACTCTCACACCGAATATCGTACCCTTGGCATTCCCAGGTCTGAAGTGAGACGAGTGCCCCCGGACCAGAGTAAACTGATTGCCGTGTTGCCCTGCTGTGGTAACAACCTGTGCACGTTCGCTGCATTTGGGACACCCTCGCCCCTGCATCCTGCTACCACAGAATCTACACGGTGTCGAGACGTCCTGATCATCGTATCTGAACCTGCCAGCAACATGAACTGAACTGGCAAAGTCTGGGTCTGCCTGCGTCGGGGACTGGTGAGTAGTCCATACCCCAACCGGTGGCCCCTAGCGCAGGAACCCACTTCTCTTCCACCGCTGTTGAGAAATAGCGGATCTGTCCCACACTCTCACCCTGCCTCCGCCCGCAAGTGGAGGTCTTGCTCGAGTAGTGGGGGACCTGTTCGTCATCGCTTCATCCAACTTCCTGAAGTGTCAGAGACCCTTGAAGAAACCCTATTTCGTCCATTGGCACAAGTGCGTGCATGTACTATTGAGCACAAGGCTCCTCTCTTCGTAGGGCTTGGACTGCCTCCTACTTAGATGTTTTTCTGATGTCGAACTGGGTCTAACGATTACTTACACTGCCTGTTTTCCTCCCCATCTAGGTGGTCTACATATTTCGTGCTTGTAACTCCTTAGACCCCTCGGTCTTGTATATATATTGTATTGATTGTGATGTGTTGGTTTACTTTAGTATTATTGTGATTCTTTGCTAAGGTCGATGTTACAAAGGCCTTGTAATAAATGTGTCTATATTTTTAATATAACACCTGTCTGGAATAATTTGTAAGTGTCCTTGCTTTGTGTGCTCATTGAGGTCTTTCAGTCATCATCACCCCTCTTGAGACTTAGTCTTAACCGCGCCATTGCTACCCTGATTGGTCTGGCTTGTCTAGAGGTTACCCTGTTCCAAGAAACTAGGCTGGCCTTCTGAACCGCTGCCCCTCCAGGTCCGAGTTCAGAAATCCATCTTAACACCGATGCCCGCGAAGGCCAGAGTCATCGTTCGTCGAGGCAGTTGTAACCACCTGTCGAAGGCTGGCGAGGCAATTGGTAGTGCAGCGGGCAACAGGCAGTAGTTGGAAGGATAGAAAGAAAGTCTAAATTTAAACTTAGTTTAATCAAAGGCGTTAGCCAGAAAGAACTCTGCAATTAGCGACCGACAAAGATGGCGGAATAAAACAATCTGAGGGACCTTGACGCGTGAAGGAACATGGGTAAAGAAGATGTTACACTAGGGATGGTATTACTAATAAGCGCAATCAATATCCCTTTTCGAGTTTTGAAAACGAATCATGTAATACTCTGCGACTGCCACTAGATATCGGCCTATGCATAGCATGTGATCTAAGCAGATGCACAATCCTCAGAAATATATATATATATTCAGTGAAAAAACTTTGTCAAAGGGACGTTATGGTTCCAAGTAAAACCGAAAAACCCTTGAAATTCACCAGTTATGGTAAGCTAAGCAACCATAACTAGCGCCACCACCGTGCACTGCTAAGACTAACACCCAGGACATCAAAGATGACATCACAAATGTCATTGATGACATCACTGATGACATCACATGTGTATGTACTTTTCATGAAATATGTGTACAAGGGATTCTTATTATAATGTTGCGAAACAAGTGTCAAGGATCATTGAAATAAATATCATACCCTAATTAGTGCATTGAACGATGCATTGATATAAATAGCATTCTATTATGGGGTTTTATCTAGTATACTATGCTACTCATACAGAAACATAACATTGTGTGCAGCGTACAAGATGAAGGTATAATATTCGTAATGTTAATATGTTGAATAATGAAATAATAATTGTTTTCTTAATAGATTTTTGTGTACTGTGAAATATGTAATACGTAGCTAATAAAACACATGTATTACATAATTGCATTACTATAGACAAAACACAAAGACACAAGAACACATACCAATATGGGTATATACAGGGAAAGTGAAGTTAGCAAAAAAGCACAAGTAGTAGCAGAAACAATTCATAACTTAACTTATTATTTTCATGCAAATAAATGATTGCTCTGTTTCAAAGCTGCTATTTACCCTATGTATATATATCACTTGATGTGATTGGACCCACAGGGAAAGTACAGCCATAAAAAAAACAGAACTATCAGAAAGTGCTCATAAGTCTATTGATTATCTTTATGCACAAAAAGGATTGCTGTCTTTCAAGCTTGTGTCTTCCCGCATGTATATGTTTCATATGATGTGACTGGACTCTAAGGGAATTACTGTAAGAACCTACTTGAAGGATACGTCTACAAATAAAATACAATTTTTAGTTTCTGACTGTTACTGAAGAAAGCCATGTGGCCTAGATATGTCAGCAAAAGAAAAAAGAGTGAGCCAGACATGTGATGTCATCAGTGATGTCATCAATGACATTTGTGATGTCATCTTTGATGTCCTGGGTGTTAGTCTTAGCAGTGCACGGTGGTGGCGTGAGTTATGGTTGCTTAGCTTACCATAACTGGCGAATTTCAAGGGTTTTTCGGTTTTACTTGGAACCATAACGTCCCTTTGACAAAGTTTTTTCACTGAATTTCATAGGTTTTTAGTAGCGCAACTTAACCATAACGTCCCTTTAACAAAGTTTTTTCACTGAATTTCATAGGTTTTTAGTAGCGCAACTTAACCATAACGTCCCTTTAACAAAGTTTTTTTTACTGAATTTCATAGTTTTTTAGTAGCACAACTTAACCATAACGTCCCTTTAACAAAGTTTTTTCATTGAATTTCATAGGTTTTTATTAGTGCAACTTAACCATAACGTCCCTGTAACAAAGTTTTTTTTACTGAATTTCATAGTTTTTTAGTAGCACAACTTAACAATAATAACATTGACTTCATGTACATATAATATGGAACATACTGAACCCGGTCTACTGAATTTGACGGTCCGCAGACATGTTCGGACAACAGTACCACCACCTAAAAACTCTGGGGGGGTATGTGTAATAGTTATATCATAACATAGGAACATTTAACAAATTAACAAAACAGCACACATACAAAGTATATGTAGTAATACTTAAAACATTTAACCCATATATGTAACACACTAACCATTCATTTAAATACAATATGTTTTAAAATGGAATATAACAAAAGAAGATAAAGTGGCTTCCACCATAATTACCTCACAGACGCTCCACAACCAACAGCAAGACCAGACGTATACACTACTGATTACATATCTCACCAGACATAGTAAGTGCACTTCTTTTTACTCATATATTTATAAACTTTCTATATTGGAAAAAAAAACATATTACTTTTTGTTTTCTCACAGAAATGTGTAGTACTCTCTATAAATGCTAATAAATAAATAAATAAATAAATACTCTCGACTGGCTAGAGGAGCATTTCCCACGAGAGGAAATGTTAGAAGATAGTCCACCTAATGGTACACACTTTACTATATAAACCAATTAATAAATATTATTTTGTATACATTTAACATATACATTTTTTTTATTACAGACCATACAAAAATTCCAAACATCTCACAAGAACAATCAGAGGATATCACTCTACAACAGATTAATCAAAAAATGGACGACCTTATGCAAAATTTTATGGATTTGAAAAACTTTGTGGAAAATCATGTGAAACCACCAACAGCACACCATTGTCCAACCTGCACTTGTCCCCCCTAACCCTATCCCACTCAGTTAACCCCAAACCCTGTCTATGGACCAAAGCGTTTCGATGAGCTTTCCTTCCCTTCTTCACCTGATCCCAGTTATCTAGAAATCCCTAATTCTCCTGTTTTTGTTTCCGTTTCTGCCCCACCTTCCCAGTCATAATTGTATATATATATGAAATAAAGTTACTTTTCTTATATTCTGTTGTAATTACTTTCAGTTCTTTGTGATGAAACCAATTTAGGTGTCCACGGACAGCGCGGTTGTTCGGAAATGTTCGTAAAGAAACGAAAATATAACTGTCCTGAGGACACTACATCTGTCCATAATGTTCTCATGCAAGTTGAAAATGTTCTAAAAACACTCGGAGTGTCCTGAAATGTTCATAAATAAACGAAAATGGAGGTGTCCTTAAGAACACTATGCCTGTTCGTAGTGTTCGCTAGCAAGCAGAAACTGTTCTAAGAACATTCGTGGTGTCCTGAATTGTTCGTAAATAAACGAAAATGGAGGTGTGCTTGAAACGCTATGTCTGTCCGTATTGTTAGCAAATAAATTAAATTGTGCTAAGAACAAACGGCTGTCCATAACTGTTCGTTTTACATGTGACGCACTTTTAATTAGTTCAGGACCCGAACACTGTCCGTAGAACATCAACACGCATGCGCAAAACAATGTCCGTACATTGGGTGTCCTGCGGACGGCCGCTACCTTAGCGAACATGCTCACAAAACAATCATGTGACCGCGCCCACGCTCATCTCGTGCTCTAAATGCGGACATTGTTCGTGTCCCCGAACAGTTTAAAAGTACATTTCCAAGTAATCCACAATATTTCTTATTAAAAATCACCATACCACAAATCCCACATACTAATCCTAACTTTCCACATAGTTTTTGTGACTTTTTGAACCTTTTTTGATGTTCGATCTGTCTTGCGGACGGTGCGCATGTCCGCGACCCGCGCACAAGCACCCCTATATAAGACCACGCCCTAGAGAGCATTCTCTTTGTGTTTCTGACTATTCCACAGAGCACACTGCATTTTGCTGCATACTTTGCAGATTTTGAGATTTCCATCTCCAAGCCTATGACATCCATGGCTCGACTATTACCACATGGTGCTACATCTGCCTCAGCACCACCCCCACCCCCTCCACCACCACCATTTCCCCAAGGGCCTGAAGAGGGGTACAGGATTGAGGATACAGAGGAGGAAGAAGAGGATGACCAGAACGAGGTAGAGGAAATCCCTACTAGCCGCACGCGGCGTGATTCTTGGGTGTGGCGGTTGTTTACCGTTCATGGTAATGGTCCTAAGGCTCGTGCGAACCGTGTCACCTGCAACGAGTACTCAGTCGTGGGAGGCATGGTTCGTATAGCTTTGGGACTACGACCAAGAAGCGACACCTGAACTCATTCCACACTGGGGCCATTCGCAAGGTTGTACCTTGCGAAGAGCGTAGTAGGTTGATTGCCTCTATTCATCCTCCGTTTCTGATCCTGTCACCACAAGGAACACCTCTGTGGGACAGCGTCTTCCTCAAGCTGCCTCACAGGCCATACAGAATTCCGATGACCCTTACCTTTCGAGGGTCACAGTTGTATGTATGTACTGTGACACAGTACTCAGTAGGGGGGAGCGACTTCGGAGTGCTTTTGAGACTATCGTCTCAGAGCACTAGAAGACCTGCTCACTACCCAAATAAAACCCACTCTACATCTTCCTCTCTCAGCTCGCCCTTTCTTATCCCTGTGGTTGGTGTCACCCCCTTTACGCTCCTTTCCCCTCCTCTCCTAGTGTGTCGTGTGTAAAAAAACAAAAAAATACAAAATAACAAAAATAAAAAAGAAAATAAGGCTCTTTTCAGTGCCGCCTTTCACAGTTAAAAAATAGAAGTAACAATAAAGAATGCATGGCCATTTCTATTTCTTGAAAGTCCGCGGACAGTTCGCGAAAATAAAAAAAATTGGGGTGCTGCCCTATTGTAACCATTGCTTTTATCTCTGGGAGGAAGTGGTGGCTCTGAAAAGAGCCTTTGGGAGGTGTTTGTATGTCAAAAATTATAAATACTTAACACCTACTTCAAAATAGATGCTGTATTTCTAAAAAAGGTCGCAATGCATTTTGTACATTTCTCAGAAAAATCTGATTGCCAGCATAAGTAAGATGGACTCCATATCTGCGAAAAATGTATGTACTACAAAACATAATATTTTCATTGTGAAAAGAGAACATGCCAAAATCTCTTAGGAAAGCACAAACAGCCTTATTGACATTACGCCTTGTTTTCTCCATTTGTGGACCACATGAGAAAGAACAAAGCCACATTTGTCTCTGCGCAATCCGCAATAAAATTACTGTGGAGTTTGGAAACATATCCATGATCTTCAGAAGTCCTTCTTCCATTGCAAATTGCAAAGAAATTCCAGACACATGTCCTAAACTGTTCCCTCCACAATGAATTACAATTATGTCTGGTTGTTCCTCTATCTTCAAAGTTGCACAGAGAGGTAGCAAGTCCAACCACTTCATTCCACGCACTCCATGCCAGTGCACTTCCACATGTGGGGATCCAAGATCTATAGATACTCCACAGCTTTCTGCATGCACCTTCAACCAATGTATCCAAGAGTCTCCCAAAATCCACACAATCTGTTTTTTGAAACACTCAGCCATAGCTATCTGTTCTTCTCTCACCAAAAAGAATATCAGAGAAAACCTCTCCTAGCACAACACACTCACTAAACTTTACTGACCAATCCCTTGCTACATTCAATCTCATTTGCATGCCTCCCCACCCCAAATTCCCCGGATGTAATACGCGGTGTCCTGGAACTACCACCATGTCCGCAAACGTATCGTAACATGGAAAGCCCTTCTACCATTTCCACTTCACTCTCTGTGCCATTCCCTCATTGGATGTAGCTAAGAAATCACATGACCATCCAGCAATCAAATCCACGACCTCTACATGTAACTGCATCATCATAGATCAGCACTGCAAATGTACGGTGAATCTCTCGGACTACAAGTCTCATACCATTGGCAACCACGATCTACGAGAAATACTAGACAAATCTCCAAGATTTCTACTTGCAGCTTCGTCCATATCCATATGCATGAACACAAACTACAGGTATGCATATTTTCTATACAGTACATGAACACATTTTCTAACCGACTTTTACCTTGTATAATGTGTAAAATGAATCTACGATCATTTTTTCATTATCCTAAAATGAACTGTGACTTACAAACCTTTATACCGTTTAATTTCTTCGTACACACACACACACGCAAATAATGTTAAACTAATCTTTTTCAAATAAAATATATAGACTACATATAATCAAACCAAATTACATGCACACTCTATGATCAAATCTCAAAGAATAATATTTGTACAAATACATATTTGGTTTTATTTTTTTTAGTTTATATAATTACTTACATTTATATAGCACAAGCAGGCTATGACATGGACTCACTATTACGTGGAAAAGCTTAGTTGCAGGAATAGTGGTATACAGTGGTACATTATGAATTTAACAAGCCATAGTGAAGATATTTTCTTTCCTACAGTTAGTCATAAAATAGTTTTAATGGTTTTAAGGAAGGCGCTGAGCATTTCAATTTAAAAAATCTATGTCTAAATTAAAAAGAGTGCTATATACAAACCAAATTACTAATTCTTTTCTTTTGCAATTGCAGTGAAGACCATTCTCCTGAAAAGAAGCAGCCGTATTGGAACTACAAAGAACAATTAAGAAGCAAACTGCTCATTTTAGAAAAAAAGTAAGTAGAATGTTACCATAATATTTGAATTATTACTCACACTGTAAGCTTAATTCATGCTATTTCTGTGCCTAAAAATAGAGATTCTGCACCATTCCGACCAAAAATACACCCGTCTTAAACAGTGATTTACTGGCAGAATGGCCCACAAATTCCCATTTTTCGACACACAAATTACCCAACTCAGCCGCTAGAATTTAGATGTTGTAGAAAAAACAACTGTTTTAATTGTATAGCTTTAGATATACTATTTATACTTCTCCACACCACTAGCTTACTTTTTTCTGTCATCTGAACCCCAATTTAGTAACACATTAATTTAAGAATAGCCATCCCTACTAGTTGTACTTCCCAATGCACAATCACACACCATTACATACATCTTTATCACCTCACTCAAACACTCATGCACACACCACACATGCATTGCAGAACACCCCAACCCATACCTTCTGTATTTTTTTCAACAGACCCTAAAGAATGCCTACCAAAAAGCAACTCTGTAGAAAAGGACGCTGCAGTAGAGCAAATGAAAAGAAAAGTCTCCAACATAAACATCCATCTATAGCAGAATTTGTAAAAAAAAGTTGAAACACAACAGCTAATACAGTCATGTAGTGAAACAGAAGAAGTTTCTAGTACAAAAACTTTCCCTTCTCTATTAAAAAGTAAAACAACCCAAAAAACAATTAACAGAAAATCAACTATCACTACACTATCACTACAAATAAAACTTCTTCTATAAATCTTGATATAGTACAAAGTAAGCATACCAAGAAAAGTATTTTAGCCAAAATGTTCCGTCACAAGGTCCTTCAAAATCTTATGAAAACAGGAGAGAAACCAGGTTCAAGACTTCAAACCTATCGTAGGAAAGTAATCTTAGAAGCGTTGATAGACAGTGCACTTCTTCTCAAAACAAAGTTATTTATTTTAGTGTTAAACAGAATGAAACCACTAACAAAACTAATAACTAAATTACAAAAAAGACCTCTCAATAAACGAAATGTCAACAGAAATAACTTCTTAAATATCTGTGGAGGTGAATGGAGTCACACTACAACCACAGAACCATACTTTAATGAAGAAGCCTACAAACAAAAGCAAACAAATACAATTGCCATACATAGCACTGGTCGAGGTTATGAAAAAGTTAATAATACCATAATGGAACAAGAAGAACTCCTTACAAAAATATTCCCTGAACACATAGATTTACCCCTCCATTCAACTGAATCAGAAGATCTAATGTACGAATGGCCATGCACGTCACTGTGTAACATTCCCAAAAACAATTTAAAGTCTTTACGCCAATTCCTCAATCAATATGTGAAAAGCAAAGACAAAATCAAAATTAAACTACTGCAAAATATGGATCCTTGTCCAATACGCAAGTACAAAGGACTACAAGGACATTCCTTGGCCTGCATTACAGGACCTACTTGCAAAACACCCTTCCATGATATCAAAAGGATATCAACACATCATGCAAGGATAAGAAATCTAGTTTATAAACTGTACTATGCTAAAAGTTCTGCTTTAGTACTAGCCAATTTAAATAACATTCTTCTACATGGTACAGCAAAAGACCTCCTAGAAGAAATCGACTATATCCAGACAAAATATTTTGGAAGTGAAACCCACTTACAAGATGAATTAGCTGTCAACCAACTTCGTAACAATTCTGCACATGGCAACCTTTCACTACAGACATACAAAAAAGAAATACTAAAACTTCAGCTGAAGTACCAAACCACGTGTGTGTATGTTGCCGCAGAACTTTATCTAAAAGTAGCACAAAAACTATAGACCTATCATACAAAATAGAAGACAATGAAGATTCTAAATGCTTTGAATTAGCTCTCTACCTTATAGCAGAAAACAAATACGAAATAACTGACCCCATAATACTTTGCACTTACTGCACTACAAAACTTGACAAGAACCAAACTCCTTCACGTGCTATCATAAATAACTTGGAATTGTATCCACTACCAAAACCCCTTCAACAACTTAATTTATATGAGAGCATCATGATTCAAACAGTGCACCCATTTCAAGCAATAATACGCCTTCAACCAAAAACTGCAAAATTACCTCCCTCTGAATTAGTGAAAGGTATTCGTGGAAAAGTAGTGTATTTACCATTAGATCTAAAAGAAAATGTGCACACTCTCGGAGTGCAACATCCAATGCAGCAATCTTTAATTATCTTGGTAAATGGAGTACATACAAAAGACAAACAAAAATTGGCAACAACTGGTACATTTACATAAAGTTAGAGAAGCCCTACAATATCTTAAAGAGAACAATGAATATTACAAAGAAGTTAATATTGAAGAAAACTTGCAAGATACAAGTGAAATAATTGAACAGACACAAGAAGCTGGTCAATTTGAGCTCCTAGATCCTGCTACAATATCAAACACTTTAGACCATTATACAATTCATCCATTGCACTCTAATGACACCATAGAAGATGCACTGGAAACGTACCGAATGTGTCAAACAAAAGCATATGGGAAAAAAGTATAGAAGCACGTGCTTTTCCTCTAATCTTTCCTACTGGCAAAGGAGGAAGATACGATGATAGACCTATTCAAATATCAGCATCAGAATATCACTCATTACGAATGTATTCTGAAGATCCACATTTTGTCGAAATCTGGGAATACATATTCCACCTACTCTTTGAAGGTGAACTAGCAACTTTATGTTACGGAGTTGCACACATATTAAAATCAGGATCACACTTTCAAAATATGACAGCTACACAATTATTACAAAAAGTTCAACAAAAAGATGAGGTTTTACAAGCAAATCTTACAAATCTATTAGCAAATATGCGTGGTACTAAAGAGTACTGGTTTCGACGTCATGGAGATGTACGTTGTATGATCAGAAACCTTGGCCCACCCACTTGGTTTCTTACATTAAGTTGCGCAGAATATGCATGCGAAGATTTACATGCTTTCCTACGCATTTCAAACGAAAACAAAACAAACATAGATATACTAACACCTGGAGAACTTTGTTCACAGGATCCTGTTAATGTTTCACAATATTTTCACCATTGCTTCATTGCTATGCTACATTTTATTAGTAACAAAACTGTTCCTCCCCTTGGAGAAGTGCAACACTTCTTTTGGAGAAAAGAATACCAAGCCAGAGGAGCACCACATATCCACATGCTTTTATGGATTAAAGATGCTCCTAAATTTGGTCAGGACAGTGATGCCACTGTTTTACAGTTTATTGAAAAATATGTCACTTGTGAAATTCCATCAGAATCCACAAATAGTGATCTTCATGAAAAAAATTTACAATTCCAAAGACACAAATGTGGCAAATATTGTTGTTGCAAATACAAAAACAAAGGGAAATACTACACCAAATGCCGATTTGGTTTCCCTAGACCAGTCACAAATACAGGTCAAGTGAACAACCTCATGTCTTCAGTTAGACATAGGGCCTCATTACACGGAATGCGGTAATGGTTAACGGCCACCGTTAATGGTAACGGTGACCGTTAACCATTACCGCCTTACTACGAGGTCCCTTAGCGGGTTGGTGCTTTAACGCCTGCTTTTTGCAGGCATTAAAAACCAACCCGCTAAGGGACCTCGGAGCTAATTACGGCACCGCAGATTGCAGTGCGGTAATTAGCGCCTTTCCCATTCCCATAGAGCCCTATGGGGCAGAAATGGGAATGGGGAAGGGCAATGGCGGAAGGGGGATTTACCGCCCCACCAACCTTGGAATGGGGCGGTAAATCCCCTTTCCGCCAAGGCGGTGCCGGTATTTTACCGGCATGAGCCATGGCGCTAATAGTGCCATGGCTCACCGCCTTCCGTGTAATGAGGCCCATAGTGTTAAAGGTAAGTCACCTAAAAATACATATTGCATAAAAAGAAAAGAAGAAGAAAAATATATCAATGATTACAATGCAATCATTGCCTACTTATGGAATGCAAACATAGATTTGCAGTACATTGCAGACAATTCTACTGCAGTTGCACGATATGTCACAGCATACTTAACCAAATCAGAAAAGACAGAGCTCCAAGACCTCTGGAATGACCTGTCATCAGATAAATCAAAAAACCTAATCTTGATCCCAGTAATCCTTCTAACTACAGGCCCATCACCACAGTGCCTTACCTTCTCAAAATTCTGGACCGCGCGGCCTATCTCCAAATCCAAGACTATCTTGAAACCAACAATCTTCTAGGGCTTAGACAATCTGGCTTCCGTCCTAGACACGGTACTGAGACAGCCTTAATCGACTTGAAAACCCAAATTGAGGAGCTGAAAGACAAGGGCAAACTGGCACTCCTGCTCCTCCTTGATCTTTCAGCTGCCTTTGATTTGGTCGATCACCAAATCCTCTGCCACCACCTCAAAATTGCAGCCCACTTCTCCGACGCAGCCACATCTTGGATTAGCTCTTTTCTGGCAAACAGAACCATGAGGGTTTTCTCTCCCATAGCCGCAGCTGATCCAGCCCACGTCCTGTGCGGAGTTCCACAAGGATCTTGTGTATCTCCCACACTTTACAACGTGTTTACTAAACCGCTCTTTGATATACTTGACTATCTGGGTGTCTCCTACACTAATTATGTGGATGACACCCAGATACTCATCCCTATCACTGGCGATTATGTAACAGATGCCAAAGCTCTCAATACAGTCTACACTGTCATTCAAGCCTGGATGGCTCATCATGGGCTTTGCCTTAATGATGGAAAGACGGAATTAATCATTCTTGGATCTCAATACAAACTCTCTAAACTTGACCCCAAGTTCAATTCCTTCATTATTGATGGGAACGATATTAAAGTCTCCAACGTCACTTAAACACTTGGAATATATCTCGACTCTATCCCTCAATCGACAAACCAACGCAGTTGTCTCAGCATCATCCTATACTTGCAAATTGATTACAGCATGTTGCCCATTCTTGACTACGGAGAACTATCTGGTTCTCGCCAGAACCCTCATCATGTCCAAAATCGATTACTGCAACACCCTCTACCTAGGAACTAGTCAAAGAAACATTGATAAACTCCAGGTCATGCAGAACAACGCCATAAGGGCAGCTCTCAACGTTCCTAGGCGTTCCCACATATCTAACACGAGACGCAACTTGCACTGGCTACCCATTACTCACCACATATCCCTCAAAGCACTTGTCCTAACACACAAGGCCCAGAACAGCGCAGCCCCGGCTTACCTTTCCTCGTGCTTCATACAACACACAGCAACTAGACCACTAAGATCTTCTCAGGCTCATACACTGACTATTCCCAGCTTCAAGCTACAGACAGCCGGAGGCTCTAGCTTCCCTGTCCTCGCGGCGAAGCTCTGGAACACTCTTCCCAATGCTCTCAGAAACGTTCCTCACATCTATGCCTTCAAAGCTAAAACTAAACTGTGGTTACATGAACGGGATGCCATAGCCTCCTCTTTATAAGCCTTACACCTGTCAATTCCATTACCGACTGCTCATTGTACATAGACTGTTTTTTTACTGCATTCTTGATTCGCTCCTCTCCTCTCTGTTGATGCTCTGAACTCTATGTAAATATGTGTAAAAATGTTTAGTGTATCTATTTGCTGTAACTTGTAACCGCCTCCTTAAACATGCGCCCAGATGCCCCGGGGCAAGGTGCGCACTATAAATAAACAAAATACAAATACAAATAAAACAGTGTCTCAGAAATTATACAGCTTGGGCATAAAAATGCTGTCCCATAGAGAATGTGGATCCTATGAAGCAGCTGATCGATTAACTGGTACTGCATTGTATGGTAAATCTGCAAATATAGTATGGCTAAGTCTTGGTCCAGCTAAATCTAGAAAACGAGTTCTAAAATCATACGAAGATATAAAAACAATAGTCAAACATGATCCCAACAGCCAAGACATTTTAAAAAACAATTTATTGGACACATACTACCCAAACAGGAGTACCACTTTGGAAACCATGAGTCTATACCACATAGCCCAAAACTACACATACAAAAATAATATAAAACCTGATGAACAAAACCGTAAATACAAAGTGACAAACTGTGTAGGCAGCTTAGTAAAACTCACCAAACCAAATGTAATTAATCATATCAAATTGTCATTAAAGACTCCTCAACATAAAGAAGTATATTACATGTCCCTGCTACAACTCTTTAAACCATGGAGAAAAGAAGAAGAAATACTAGATAACTATGACTCATATGAAGACGCTTTCAAAGCAAATGAAAGCAGTATAACTGATGTAAACTTTGCACAGTACAAAACAATGTTGCACAATGAACAGCAACACAAAGAAGAACTCCAGGCCCAACTAGATAAGGACACTCCTGACAGTAGTCAACTATCTGTCACAGGAAGCCAAGAACCACTGGGAGACCCACTAATAACAAATGAGGCAGAATTAGCTATGATAGAAGTACAAAATACCATGTGTCAGCATGAAGATAAAGAACACTTAACTATACTAGAATCAAAGCTAAACAATGAGCAACGTAGCATTTTTCAAGAAGTAACAAAAGAAATTGCATATGGTGTACAACATGAAAACAAAGATTGCACCTGTCAAAATTACAAACCTATACTATTGTATGTCAGTGGTGAAGCTGGTTCTGGCAAAACATTCCTAATCAAAATCATCAGTAAGTTCCTTCAACAATTCACAAACAACAAACTGTCAGCTATTGTCACTGCCCCAACAGGTTTAGCTGCCTACAACATAGGTGGTGTCACTTTACACCGATTACTACTCCTGCCAGTAGAACACCAAAACAAATTAGATTATTACAAACTTTCTGCAGAATCTGCAATGGAACTATGCAGAGTATTAAAACAAATGAAAATGCTACTAATAGATGAAGTGAGCATGGTGTCCAACCTAATGTTGGCTTTGATTCACCTCAGATTACAGGAAGTACTCAAAACAAACTATGAAGAGCTCTTTGCAGGAAAACACATTATTGTTTTCGGAGATCTTCTTCAATTGACACCTGTAAAAGGTGAGCCTATTTTTAAAACATTAGGACACAAACTCTGTCGTAAAACTGTTGGCAGTATTGGAAATGTCAACCTTTGGCAACATTTCCAATACAGAGAATGAACACAAAACATGCGCCAATCTGCAGATCTCACTTATGCCAACCTCTTAAAAAGTATCAGAGTTGGTATACTTTCTAGAGAAGCAGAAGCAACATTGAAAACCCGGCACATTCATGCACTTTATGGTGATAATACATGTGCTACAGATGTTATGGAACAATTAGCCCACAACAATGTCAATTGTATGGCCTTAATGCCAACTCTTGCAAGCTGTTTCAAATTCAATGAAATCATGTTAAGTAAAGACATGCAACCATTAATGAAAATTAGCGCCACAGACAAACTAGATGTACATGGAATGACACTACCCATGTGTGACCAAGCCACAGCAAGACTAAACAGTTTAGAAAAATCAATCTCAAACACAGCAGGCTTGGAAAAGATATTAAAATTATCCTTAAACTGCAGAGTAATGCTGAAATGTAACCTTGACGTAGACCAAGGACTAGTTAATGGAGCACTGGGTACAGTTGTTGGCTTTCAAACATACCCACGTGACAACAAAATTCAGTTTGTCAATATTCTCTTTGACAAACTTTCAGAAGTTAAAAGAATAGGACGCTCAACAGCTCGATTCCTTCTCTTCAAAGACATGTATGTATGCAGAGAACAATTTTCTCTAACTCTTTCATACACAGTCACCATTCATAAATCACAAGGTCTTACCTTAGACAAAGCAATGATAGACATTGGTAACACAGTCTTTAAAGAAGGCATGAGCTACGTAGCACTATCACGCTTACGTACACTTGACGGTCTATTTCTAATCAACTTTGATGCAAGTAAAATAAACGCTGATATTCCTTGCATTTTAGAATACAATAGACTTTGTTCACTATACACCCCCATCTACAAACATATCCTGTTCCACAAAAAGGAAAAGGTTTTAAAAGAAAACTAAATCAAACAGAAATGCAACAGGATGTCACTGCAAATCCTCCAAAAAGAGTAAAAGAAACTAAAACTTCATCAAGTACCACAATCAAAAAAGAATCAATTAGGGAAAGTAAACCAGGTACTTCTTCAAAGAAGGAAGACAAACTCCAAAAAAAGCAGTCAGATACAGAACTACATGGTCCATTTAAACTCTCAAATATAGTTGGTGTAAGTTGCTACGCAAATGTAGCAATGAATATTCTATTTCAATTACCACCAATTGTTGAGAACATTTACTTACACAGTGCAGATCCATTGTGTTTGCAGATGTTAGTACTTCACAGAAATGCAGCAAACAATCCTGACAACACGTATAGTGTTTATGGAATAAGACAACAATTGGACTACTGTGCTGGAATGGTGAAATTCACTATAAACTCACAGGAAGATCCACAGGAATTTCTAATATACTTACTACAAGTACTGGAAAACAAAAACATACCTATAAATGAAATCTTCCAGATTTCATACATGTGGATACATACATGCACTCTCTGCAACAATGTGACACAAGAACAAATCCCCAATGAGCGCTTTGCGTATATATCAATACCTAATTGTGAATCTGTTCCATTTCAGAAACTTGTACAAAATGCAAACCATGGTAGATTATGTTCCACCTGCAATTCAGATAATCGCTCCACGTTAGTAATACAAACACATAGTAAATACGTAATATTAATGCTTCTACGTTACAATGCAGATGGTACCAAAAACAACTGCAAGCTGACTGGATGGACACATGGTCAAATATCACTTGGTAGGAAAACCTTCACAACAATAGGTATCATCTACCACGCAGGAGCCACAACCAACTCAGGACACTACACTGCATATATAAAAAAGAAATGTGGATGGTTTGAATGTAATGATAGTACCATTACTCTAAAGCAGAGATTACCAGCAAATCTTACAAACGCTTATTTAATGT
Organism: Ambystoma mexicanum; assembly: GCF_040938575.1. NCBI lineage: Eukaryota > Metazoa > Chordata > Amphibia > Caudata > Ambystomatidae > Ambystoma > Ambystoma mexicanum. The sequence continues at coordinate 1,058,709,241 of NC_090926.1, read as the reverse complement.
TCTTAAAACCAAAATTTGATAACTAAACTGTACTTAAACCCTAAGTACACTTGTAGTAAAAAAATATAAACTGTCACAATATTCCAAAAGCTATCTAACTGCCCAAAGATGCTACAACAACTAAACAGATAAATTAAGACTACTCAAATAAATAAAAAAATAGACAGTTAGAATACGCCAATTGGTATCTAACTGTCCCAAAATTTAGAAATATTCAAACAGATAAATCAATACCACGAAATTGTATCAAAAAATAAACAGTTAGAATACGCCTACTGGTATCTAACTGCTCCAAAACTGTGCAATATCCAAACAAATACCTAATATCTTACTGCTCCCAAAAACTGGAACAATCCAATGTATAAAGCATTAGCCAGAAACAACAAGTAAACACTGAAAACAAACAAACAAATAAACTGTAGCATAACAGAAAAAGTTTTTTTTTAATCCAACATGGATTTTTTTTCTCCCACAGACCCAATGATTTTAGCAACAAACACAGAAACTGAGCAAATTGCACAGTACTCTCGTTTGTCATCGACTAAATATGAGGGTCAAATAAAAAGAAAAAAATGTTGATTGTACAACTCTTAACTCTTTATAAAATACTAATACTAACATGCTATTTTCTTTTATCACAAAAATGAACAAGAAAAACATGGACTCCCGTTACTAAACCAAATAGTAAGTATAACATCATAAATACAACCATCGCAGCATATCACACCCATACTGGCTTATAACATTGTTCCTTATAAATTTGTTTTTGACCCAAAGTTATAAGCCACTCTGAGTGTGATATGCTGCGGTGCTTCTGGCCAGGGCATACACTCTTGGGTGCATGGCATATGACTGTGATATGCGGCAGAGCTTCTGGCCAGACATAGACTCTTGGGTGCATGGCATATGACTATGTCACACCCATAGATCCAAGCATTGCAACCATTTTAATGTCCGCGGACACAAGGAAGGTCCTAGAACACATTCAACTTGCCAGAGGACAATACGGGCAGCGTCCTCAGGACACCCCCATTTTCTTTGTGTACGAACATTTCAGGACACCGCGACTGTTCTTAGAACACTTTCAGCTTGCCAACGAACAATAAAGACAACGTCTCCAGGACACCCCCTGCTAACATTCCAAGACCCCACAAGTGTTCTTAGAACACTTTCAAATTGACACCGAATCCATTCTGTTTATTTACGAACATTCCAGAACAGCCGTGTTGTCCGCAGACAAATCGAACACAACAAAAGCGTCTAGCACATTAAAAAAAATACAACATTGAACCTATCTCATACTCCCCACCCTCCCCAAACACTCTTACACACCAACACACACCACTAAATGCAAATTTTAATTCAAGTTTCACTGCGCTGTCCGAGGTCGGCGGCGAATGCAAGATGGCGGGTGCGACAGAAAATCTGACGCGCATCACGCCCCACACCGCCCAATCAGCGAACATGTCGCATGTCCGCGGACATGACGCAAGCCCATGGGCCAATCGGGGTGCTGTCCACGGAGCGAACAGGGAAGTCCGTCCGCGAAGCGAACACAGGTATCACTAATTTTTTTTCCTTACATTTTGGTCCTTTTTTAAAAAACTACTGGACGGATTTACACCAAATTTGCAAAAGCACGCTTGCTGGACCAAGCCGCCGCTCCTGCCGCAAATTTGGTGTAAATCCGTCCAGCGGTTCGGGCTGTAGCCGTGCGCAAAGTTTTTTCCCATTATGTCTATAGGAAAAAACAAAAGTTTTGGGACCCCCCCTATAACTTTACCCCCCCCTGGACCAAACCTCTCCAAACTTTGCAAAAAATTCAGAGTGGGCCATATACTTTTTTTGCAAAGTTTGGTGAGGATTCGTCCAGAGGGAGCGAAGTTATAAGCCACCCAAAAAGTGCTCTTCCTATGGAAACACCAACTTAACCATAACTACATGGACGCGAGAGAGAGAGAGAGAGAGAGAGAGAGAGAGAGAGAGAGAGAGAGAGAGAGAGAGAGAGAGAGAGAGAGAGAGAGAGGCAATGCGCCCTGTGACCTTAACATGACCCCTTTTTCCTACCTCTCTGATGCTGAGGGCCCACAGAACCTCCCACGGATTCCTCATATTTGATAGACTCCCAAAGCAGTACCGTGACCTGGAGGAGGGAAGATAGCAAGGACATCACCTAAACCAGAAACCTCTGAAAGACAGCACTGCCAAAACAAGCTTCCTGACCAGACATAGAATCCAAGCAGTAATGCTTAGCGAACGTGTGTAGTGAAGCCCACGTAGCTGCTTGGCAAATATCCAGAACATGAACTCCACATTGCAGAGCTGAGGTGGCGGCTTTGCCAGCCAGATAATAGCGTTCCAAGATGCAAAGAATGATCCACGTTGACAGGGTCTATTTAGTCCCAAACCGGGCACCAGCATAACCAATGAAAAGCTGGTCATAATTCCAGGTATCCCTTGTCCGAGAGAGATAGAATTTGAGGTCCCACACCAGATCCAGCTGATGGAAACCCTCCTCTACCTTGGAAGTGTGAGGTGGAGGGAAAAGACAGGAAGATGGATCTTTTGAGAGAGATGGAAGTCCGAGACCACCTTAGGTAGGAAGGACAGCCTAGCTCTCAAAGTCACCTTCTCCTTGCAGAAAAGCAAGGAGGGATGTTCACCTGACCATGCCTGGCGGTCACTCACCCCTCTGGTGGAAGAGATAGCGACCAGGAAAAATTCCTTAAGGGTGGGTAACCTTAACCAACAATAATGGAGGGGCTCAAACGGAGTGCCCATAAAAAAACAGCACTAAATTTAAATCCACACTGAGGGCCCTATTTTCATCCAGGTGTTAAGTACCGAAAAGGACGTTAAAAGGCTTAATGACCTTTTCGGTACCGAAGACCTATTCTGGAGGTGGCGCATTCCTCCGAAGTCAGAAGGAATGCGCCACTTTCGGAATACATGTGGTGGTTGCTGGGATGAGTTGGAAACCAACCTAGCAACCGCCACATTCATAAACTAGCTTTTTCGAAGCCTATTCTTGTGGCACTCCTCCAGTTTAATGTGTGCGCTAAACTAGCGCACATATACGGTACCCTTTTGGTGCCGTAAAACTGGAGGAGTGCCACAAGAAGCCTTGTTTGGTGTAAATGAAAGTGTTCATATACACCTGCGTGTTGTATATGCACTTTCATTTACACCAAAGCAAGCAGCTTCAACGTTGTAGGATGCAACGTTGAAGCTGTTTGCTTTGGTGTAAATGCAAGTGGTCATATACAACAGACGGGTGTATATGAACACTTTCCTATACACCAAAGTAAGCAGCTTCAACATCCTGCAATGTTGAAGGTGCTCACTTTGGTGCATAGGAACATGTTCATCTGTGTTCTCCGCAGCATTTTTGTAAAACAACGAATATGTCATTATTTTACAAAAATGCTGCTGAGATTGGATTGCGCCCGTTAGAACTAAAAACAGGCGCAATCCTCACAGATCACTGTCGTGCTCTACGAGGATGCCCAGGCCCACTTTAGAATAGTAGTGAAGCCTGGGCGTCCTCTTTTGGCACAGTGAATAGTGCTGTTTAGTACCTTCACTGCGCTAAATTGAGTATAGGGTCCTGATACAAGAAATTGGCGTGGGGGAAACATTAGAAAGAGCCCTCAGGATTTGCATGACAGTGGGGATTGTGACAAACAAGGCTTGCTCCGGGGTCCTCTTGAAGACAGAAATGACTGCATGATAACCCTTAACTGTTCCAATCTGCAAGCCCCTTTCCGGCCAAAGACAGAAGAAAACCAAACGCAGAGGATGTGGAGCAAGTAAGTCCAGATCCCTTTCCCAGAACCAAGATGAAAACCTCTGCCACCTGCAGACATGTGGATTTGGTGGCAGGTCTCCTAGCAGAGAGAAGCCCGCCCAGAATGTCCTCCCACAAATCCTGCTCCTTATATATTAGCCTTTCAGCAGTCAGGCATGAAGGTTCTGGCTGTGAAGGTTTGGGTGCAGGCCCTCCCTTCCATGTCGAAGAGGAGGTCTGACCTTCACAACAGATGCCAGGGATCGCATATAGCCATATCCATCAACTGCAGGTACCATGTTGCCACTTGCATGGTCTATTGGTGCTCTGGCCGATCTGCAATGGAAGCGGGTTTGGGGGGGTTTGTTAGTGGGATTGAAGGGGAGAAGAATAAGAGAGCTTTGATGTGCTGTTGGCAGCTTCAGTTCGGATAAACTGGTTTTTAAGCTTAAGTGCGTTTTCAGTTGATAGCGGACATGTGGTGTGGAGGTATGATTGCGCATGGGTTACTTTTATGTTGGGTGATGTGAAGTGCGTATGGTTTGTGGTGCGTCAGAAATACGGTTGCGTTAAGTTCAGAGTTTGAGGCATGCAGAATCGTGGCTTTTTAGTAGTTAGGAGCAACATAGTCCATCTAAGTGAGGTACATTTCCTAGCCCCCCAACAACCAGTTCAGTTAAATCACTGAATGCATTAAGAACCTATGGTGACTGTATATATATTTATTATTGAGTGTTGTGCGATATTATCACAAACTTGTGTAATTTTTTAGTGTGCGTTTTGGGCCTTGAATAAATATAGCATTTTGGTACATTCCTGTCTAAATTGAATTGATTTGACTGTGTGGGATCATGTTGGACCACTTGCCCCACTCACACTCTCCTGAAAATACCCTTGACTGCGCTCTATTGTTACCTTGATTGAGTTTTAGCTAACCACTCAGCGTTCCCCTGTTAACTAAAACTAGCGTTGACCACCCTTGACTGGGTGGTCGACCACAATTGTGATTCCACCATCACCTCTAACACTGTCTACCCATGGACAGAGCATAATTGTATACAATCCACCATCCCCAAGTACTAAAACTACCACACATGCACCTGCTACTCTAGCGAGAAGCGCTAAAAAGCTAACTGCAAATAACCTCTGACCCTATCTTGACCTTCTGTGCCTAGCACCTCCTTTCACGCAAGACCCAAACATCTTAGCTGATATATTTAAAGACACCCTTACTCACGCAGTCAACACCATAGCCCCAATAGAAGACAAAAAAGAAAAAAAAGTCATTCCACTCAAACTCTTGGTTCACAGAGGAACTATAAATCTTACATTATAACAAACGCCAGGTGCTCAAAAATTGGCAGGCTAACCCCTGTGATGCCGCCAAAGAAAATTTTAAAACAACTGCCAAAAAGTACAAAGACGCCATTTTCACTGCCAAATCCGAAGCGTATAATCGTCGCATATCCGATGCCAACTCTCAATCCAAAGAACTCTTTAACATCTTTAATGAACTCACAGTTCCTCCTATCTGCACTGACGAGATTGTTAAAGATGAAGCATGGTGCACAAGCATACAAGCTGCTATGATAAAAAAATAGAGCTCTTACAAAACAAAATCCTAGACCCTTATAAAACCCTACCAAACCAGAACCAGCCAATACAGACCTTGCCTAACCGCAAAACCATAAACTTCCCTAAATTTGCATTTAAAGACATCTCAGAAGCAGAAGTCAAAGACATCCTCAAACACCTTAAACCGTTGCAATGTAAGGGCGATGTATGCCCCCCTAAGATCATTAAGGAGTGTGCCGAGCTCCTTGCCCCTCTCCTGACCCCCTTCATCAACTTCTCATTTAAAACAGGCATTGTCCCTGACAGCCTTAAAGAGGCTTGGGTGCGTCCCCTCTTAAAAAAGCCAACACTAGATCCCTCCCAGTCTAATAACTACCAGGCCATAACAACCGTCCCATTTCTTCTCAAAATATTAGACAAGGCCGCTCACAGCCAGATCCAACTCTACCTAGAAACCAACTCCATCCTAAGAAAAAGAGAGTCTGGATTTCGCAAAGAACACGGAAACGAAACCGCCCTGCTAGACATAAAAAATCAAATCACTCAAATCATGGACAATGGCAAGCCCGCCCTCCTCCTCCTCCTCCTAGACCTCTCAGTGGCGTTTGAGCTTGTGGATCACAAAACCCTCACCTCACACCTCACGCATCAAGCGCACATTTCCGACCAAGCAGCTTCCTTGATCACCTCCTTCTTACAAGGCAGAGCAATGAAGTCTTCTCAAACATAGCAAATGCAGCTCCCACCACCATTCACTGTGGTATCCCACAGGGATACTGTACTGCCCCAACACTATACAATCTCTTCACAAAGCCCCTTTTTGATAAACTTGATGCACTTGGGATCGCATACACAAACGATGCTGATGATCCCCAAGTGCTCCTTCCACTAACAGGCTCATATAACCAAGACGCTACAGCCCTACGACAAATCTCCTCCACCATCCAAGCATGGATGGCCACAAATGGCTTATGCCTCAACGGGGACAAGACAGAGATTCTTATTCTTGGCCAAAGGTCCACTCTAGCTAAGCTAGACTGTCTCTATTCCAACTTCAACATTGACAATTGCATCATCCCAGTCCTTAACCTCTGTCAAGACTATAGGGGTCCAAATTGATGCTACACTGTCAATGAATAAGCAAGTCAGCGCTATTGTCTCTGCCTCCGCCCTAAGCACCAAACTCATTAACACCATAAAACCCTTCCTAACAAAGGACAACTGTTTCTCAATAGCCAGAGCTACCATAGGGGCCAAGCTCGACTATTGCAACGCGCTACTAGCTGGCACCTCCATAAAAAACAAACAGACTCCAAATCACCCAAAATGACTCACTAAGAGCAGCCTTAAGCATTCCAAAAAGAGACCACATTTCACAAGAAAGAAAGACTGCTCACTGGCTACCAGTCAAAGATCGCATCACATTCAGAATTCTCACGACCACACACAAATGCATTAACCTTACCGCACCATCCTACCTTTCAGACACACTATCCAGATCTATCTCAACCAGTCCTACTAGGACATGCTACACCAACCAACTCACTGTACCGCACATCAACAGGGCCAAAGGAGGAGGGATAGGATTCACATATTTAGCACTGAAGCTCTGGAATGCGCTCCCCACTGCCCTCAGAGCAGAAACATCTTTCCCTGCCTTTCGAAAAAACCTGAAAACTTCCCTCTTTAACTAACCACTTTCCCACCCCTTCTCATCTTCCATCTATGTCCTTTGTAAACTGTTCTATACAAATTGTACGATAAGTATGCTTGTCTGTGTTTATATGTAACTAAGCTCTGATCCCTCACTGTAACAAGCGCCACGATGCCTGTGGGCTGTTGCACGCTGTACAAATATGAATAAATAAATAGTGTGGCATCCTACAATCCGTCCACCAGTCCAGATTCTAGAAACCCATCTTAGCTACAACTCATCCATAGTGCGTTACGTAGTAATCCTGGTTGTGTGAACCTGGATGCAAAGTTTTGGCATTTGTTGTTTTCTCTTGTTGCATACAGGTCTAATGTTGAGTGACCCCATGTTGCAAATATCTGTTTGAGTGTACTGGTGTTGAGTTTCCACTCATGTTCTGGTATTAAGGCTCTGCTGAGTGAATCTGCTAGGCAGTTCTCGATCCCTGGCATGTGCTGAGCTTGTATGGCTACGTCCCTTTGTAGAGAAAAGGTGTCTTCAACAGTCACTAACTCTAGAACATCGCCACAAATCACAATTACAAAAAAGTGATGTCATCAATACAAAATAATTTTATTAAGATTCAATACAAGATAAAAATCTCATGAGGTAGAAACTACAATACAGTAAATTACATAAAACAACCCTAAAACAAGCATATTTGAATATGCTAATGACCAAATATAAACATGCATCAATTGTTTATGACAAAAATCATGAGAGGATAGATCTGTCAATTTTTATCAATGAAATATACATTTTCAATTTAAATACTACACTTGGTTACAACTCCAAGTTACACACTCGACATGTTCCAGTCCTCTTGAAAACTCTGGGACTTTCTTCAGGAGTAGTCATCACAAAGGAGTTTTTTTTTTAAAACCTACAAAAGCTTCTTTCAATGAAAACATTTTCACTTGTTTGGAGACATAGCTGTTGATAGAAATAAGAAAAAACAAAACATCAGCAATTTTGCTTGCATGTTCGGGACACTAACTAGTCGTCCAAGTGGACCCTCAGTCTTTTTACCTGGGAACACTAGTGCGAACAGACCTCCGTCGGGTTATGTCCAATTATGGGCTAGTTACTGCAAAATCAGTTTTTCTTCACCAGAACCTGTAAATCAATTACAGACGGGGGTACTGGTAAGAATTGCCATTTTTTCATGGCAGAAATCTCATGCTATTTTACTACAATTTAGCTAGGTTTAGAGACCACAAACTACCGGGGACTGGTTATTCCGTCTATTCCAAAATTTGTCATTAATTTATCTTGATTAAAGTACTCTTATCTTATAAGGATACAATAAGGATACATATTTCATTGTTGTTCTTAAAATTATTATGGGTCATCATCCACCTACATTACCCTTCCTAGGCTGAAAATCATACCTATGAAAATTCCAAGATGGCCGCCGGCTTAGGGTAGCTGCGCTGACGGAGCTCCCCACACCCCAACGGCAAGGAGGTGCCCACCACCCCGCCATCGGACGGAAAAGAAGCATTTTAGGAAGGGAGATCGCTGTTCCTGCAGCCGGCAGTGGGGGTGTCTTGCGCAGACCCGAGGCATGCAGAGACGAGGAGCATCGGCGGGCTGGCCTCGGACGACAGGAGTGAGGCAGCGGCCAGGACGTGGAGGCAGGGAGCATTGGCGGGCTGGCCTCAGGCAAACAGAGAGCCGACGGCCTTTGGCTTTCGGGGCTCCCCGAGCCCGGCTCCCACGGAGAAGGTGGAGCAGTGGGGGCACGCCCTGCCTGACAGCGGACTGGGAGCTCGCTGAGAGGTACCGGAAAGGCGGAGAGGCGGCGGCGACTGAGTCGGAGCGGCACTGGCTCCCCTGGGGCTGTGACCCCTTGCGGCCTCTGGGGGGTGCCCCGGAGGGCGGCAGAGCAGATCCCCCGGGCCGGAGCCGCTGACGGGTGGCCGGGTGCTGTTGTCCCTGCATGCCGCCCCTTGTGGAGGATCGGGGGGGCCCCGGTGGGGCTCCGGGGGGGGAGGAGGAGCGCGTGGGAGCAGTCTCCAGCAACCAGAGAAACTGCCTCCTCAGCAGACATCGAAGGACGGCAGCAGTTGAAGCAGAGGACGGTGAGTGCACCATCCTGGTACTCCTCCAGGGGGAGGAGACTCTTGTGGACATAGTCGCGCCCAGGGGTGGGGGACTCCCGCGGGCGGCCCGCAGGCCCAGTTACTGTCTGTCACGGTGAATGGAAACCCCCTGATTTAAAAGGAGGAATTGTGGCGAGGCGCCACAGCACAAGTAACGGCAATGACTCAATTCTCAGCAGTCCCTGACTCCCTTGGCCCAGATATTTGTGGGGTCTTGGGACATGACCATGGGCCCCTGGGGGTGTGAAGCAAGAGCAAGGGTGGGAGGACCCGGGTGACAAGCCCGGCACCCCAGCCAGAGGGGGCAGACCTCTGAGGCTACCCCAGAGGTAACCAGAAGGAGTGCAGGAGGACTGATAGTCCCGGTGTAAAGGCGAGAGTATTTCTCGAGGCGAAGCTCAGGAAGTTGGGAAGGAAAACTGTTGTGAGGCAGGGGGGTGCCATGACCACGAAGGCCAAGGGAAAAGGAGGACGGGGCCCTCATAACTCAAGCGACATGTCTGGCACCCTCCGCTCCATGTGGTCCCTGCAGGACACTAGAGAAGGCGCTACGATTGATCAAGGGGGGCAACGGAACGCCCCCCTTGGAAACTACACAGGGGGCCGTCCCGATGACAAATCAAGACTTCTTGGGCGAGGTGCATAACTTGCAGACCAACCTCGCTAAAACGTTTCAGGACCAATTTCAGCTCATGTGGGCGGACCTGAACGAGGCCCTGGGTGAAAGAACCGATCTTTTGGAGAAAGGCCTTCAGGATGTAGATAAGGATACAACCGCCAACAGTGAAGCTATCGAAAGACTGGATGTGGCTACTCGGAACTTGGAAGCACAGGTCGAAGATTTGGAAAATAGGTCTCGTAGGGTTAATATCAGGGTGAAACTTTTGCCGGAATCAGTTAAGGACAAGGAGTTGAAAGAAGTGACCCAGGCCATTTTTGCGGATATACTGGGGTTGGACTCCCCAGGACTGATTGAGTTGGACCCGGTCCACAGGGTAGGAAGGGCTCCGAGGGGAGCAGCACCAAGACCAAGGGATGTGTTGGCGGCCTTCGCTAGGTACGTTCAGAAGGAGGCGGTCCTTCGGAAGACCCGGCAGAGGGAACCGATAACATACCAGGGCCAACAAATAACTCTATCAAGATCTGGGAAGTATCACATTAGTAAAAAGGAAACTGATGGGCCCCACCCTGAAGGTCCTCAGTGGAAAAGGCATCAGATACAATCGGACCTTTCCACTTGGCCTAGCGTTTGAATGGGAGGGAACTTCAAAGCGCATTACAACAGTACAGGAAGGAGCTGACCTGATGCAAATCGACCTGGAGGGCAATTCGGAACAGAGCTCCTCTCAAACAAATGATCCCAGACCTAGGTCGAAACCTTGGGAATGGGCAACGGTGGGGAAAAAAAGGAGGAGGGCTCAGAAGGGGGTCAAGTTACGTCCCACAGAGAGGAATCGAGAGGCAGAGTCGGGGGCGCAGGGCGGGCCCTGAACATTGGGTGTGATAGGGGTGGTGGGCCCCCTTTAGGGATCAATGGAAGAAGAGGGGTGAGGAGAGGAATCTGATCTGTGATCAGGCCATCTTGTGACGAATAAGGGCAGAAGTGTCCGGGAGGGGTGGAGAGGGAATGGGGGGGGGGGCGGACTCACCCTAAGTTGGGTTTGCAGGGTGGGGAGGAGGGTTGGGGAGGGATCCACAGCTACCAACGGAAGAGGTCGAACCTGGGAGGATGGGGGGACGGAGATGGGAGGGGTAAAAGGGGGGGACGACACCGGCAACCTCCTCAGGAGGAGAGGGGAGGCATCCTACTGGGCGATTCAGGGATAAGGTGAGTAGGTATGCGAAGGAAGGGGCCCAGGGCCATAACGCAGACTTTAGGTGGCTAACGCATAATGTGAGGGGATTAAACTCTCCCCTCAAACGGAAAAAACTGGAACAATTCACCAGGTCTCTTAAGCCGGATGTGCTGGCGCTCCAAGAGACCCACCTGCTACGGCAGGACCAGAGTCGCTTACGCTTGAAAGGTTTCCCGCAGTTGCTGTTTGCTTCTGGCCCAACGAAGAAGGGGGGAGTGGCCCTGGCCTTTGGGAAGAGGATCAACTTTAGACTCCAGGATATCCTTAGGGATAGTGACGGGAGATACATCATGGTCAGGGGGGAGATAATGGGCTCGTGTTATACCATCGCCTCGGTGTACGGCCCCAACGTGGGCCAAGACCAGATCCTGCGCGAGACCCTGGGCCCCCTAGAACATTTTGCGAGGGGACGAGTGATATTGATGGGTGATTTCAACCTGGCTTGGGATAGAAGACGAGATAGGTCTCGGCAAGAGGAGGAAGGGGGCGGCGCGGTGGCAACTCCCCAGTTAAAAGAGAGATGGGAGGAGGCTGGGTTGAGAGATGTGTGGCAAGCTCTTTGGGGAGAGGACGAGGGGTTTACCTTCCACTCCGATGTCCACAAAACCCAGTCACGAATTGACCATATCTGGGTGTCTGCCAGCCTGCTGGGGAAGGTGGAGGTGGGTCCTCTGGGGATTGCTGACCATAAGGTAGTCCAGATGTCCATGCGTCTCAAGAGGCGTTGGCCGGGGGTGTGGAGTTGGAAGTTCCCGGGGGAACTCCTGAGGGTTCACGTGTTGAGGGAGGAAATTGGGGACAAGATCCGGGACTTCTTTGAGAGGAACAATGGTTTGGATACGAGTCTGTGCACTAGGTGGGACGCCTTCAATGCGACCTTGAGGGGAGAGCTCATCGCTCTCAAGGCGGAGAGAAGCAGGCAGCTGAGAGGGCTGGAGACTCAGTTGGAAAGAGAGGTTGAGGCCGCCAGGGTGCGGTTGTGGGAGACCCCTACAAGGAAGGCTTACAGGGAATATAGGTTGGTGGAAGGATAGTTGGGGATCCTGAGGACTAAAAAAGCAGAAGAGGCCATGTTGAGGGTGAGGCATAAGGGAATAGTTTCTTACCTGTAACTCCATTTCTCCAGCATTGGTATCTTTCATGGATTCACATGCTTAGAATATTCCCCGTCGTCAGACTGGGACCCCTCGGTACACATATATAGCCTTTTTCAAAGGAAAACTTTCGTCACTTTTGTGTCCTATCTATGTCCTTCTAGGACCCGCCTACGCATGCTCCGCAGGCCGTGCTAGTATAAGAGGCCCGCCCCGCGGCTCCCCTTCAGATTTCGGCCCCTCCAAAGTAGGAAGGGTTAAATTTATCACATACATTACATACGGGGAGGTTGGCGGGCGCATGTGAATCCATGAAAGATACCAATGCTGGAGAAATGGAGTTACAGGTAAGAAACTATTCCCTTCTCCAGCATTGGATCTTTCATGGAGTCACATGCTTAGAATAGATTGTATAGCAGTAACGCTTGAGACGGCGGTGAGAATGTAATGTAACAATATATATCCTCACCCTACTTCACAATGCATATCTCCTGTAGGGATAAGTCAAGTCATATAACATTGCCCCCATAAAGTATATCGCCCTTAAGAGGGTAGATAACCGAATCTCCACAGGGAAGAGCTTACCTTACTGAAACAAATGGCGCAGGACAGCTCTTCCCATCTGCACCTCGTCTGCATGCTGCCTGGCAAGGCAGTAGTGGCGGGTAAACGTGTGGGGCACTGACCATGCCGCCGCTTGGCATATGTCCGTCAGCGGAATCCCAGCCCATAACGCTGTTGAGGAGGACATCGACCTTGTAGAGTGAGCTCTAGGATGTCCTTGCAGTGGCCTTCCGGCCTTAGAGTGACAAAAAGCAATCGTCGACGAGACCCATCTAGCCAGTCCCTGTTTAGAGATTGCTTTTCCTCTCGTCGACGGACCATATGCGACGAACAGTTGCCGAGTAGCCCTGATGTCTTGTGTACGATGTAGGTAAAATTTCAGGGCCCTCTTAACGTCCAGGGCATGAAGAGTTTTTTCTGCTGCCGATGATGGAGTGGCGAAGAAAGTAGGCAGAACCACGGATGAGTGTTTGTGGTATACCGTCGGAACCTTTGGGACGAACATAGGGTTAGTTGCCAGGACTACCTTGTCCTTAAAGAATCTTAGGTAGGGCGGGTCCACGACCAGCGCTTGTAGTTCCGAGATACGTCTGGCTGATGTGATAGCTATCAGGAATGCCAACTTCCACGAAATGAATTTTATGTCGGACGTGGCCATAGGCTCGAAAGGCGGTTTCATCAAGCCGGCCAACACTGTGTTGAGGCTCCACGTCGGGGGAAAACGTTTCACCGGTGGAAAGGCTCGAAATAAACCCCGCATGAAGTGTTTTACCAGTCTGTCACTGAATAGAGGAGACGACTGCCTCTTCCTTGTGAACCTCGAGATGGCTGCCAGGTGTACCTTTATCGACGAGGGGGACAATCCCTTTTCTGCCAAGAGGAGCAGGTAAGGTAGAACTTGTTCCGGCGTCACCAACAATGGTTGTAGGCCCCGTTGTCCTCTACACCATTCACAGAATCTCCGCCACTTATAGGAGTAAGATTTGTTAGTAGAAGGGGCTCTAGCCGCCTGTAGAATTTTTTGGCAATCCTCTGAAATGTCTAAGGCGCCGAACTCCGAGAAGTCAGGAGCCAGGACGTAAGGTTGAGACTGTCCGGGTCGTGATGCCACACTGTGCCTCTGTCCCGGGATAGAAGGTACAGGACTTTCGGAAACGCTATGGGATGTTCCAGCGATAGATGGAGGATGTCTGAGAACCACGGTTGCCTCGGCCAGTATGGTGTCACTAGAATCACCCGGCAATTGAATCTGCGTATCCACTGTATTGTTTTCCGTATGAGGGGAAACGGGGGGAAAGCATAGAGGAACATGTCCGTCCATGGGGGGGAGAACGCCTCCCCCACCGATCCCTCTTGGGACCATCTGCTTGCAAATTGCTCGCATTTCTTGTTGTCTTTGGTCGCGAAGGCGTCCAGAGGGGGTTGACCCCATTTCTCGAACACTTTCATCAAGTGACCCGTGTCCACTTCCCACTCGTGTATCTGGGCCATGCTTCTGCTGAGGGAGTCGGCTTGGCCGTTCCTCACTCCTCGAAGGTGATGAGCTACGAGGGAAATTTCGTGTTTCGATGCCCAATGCCATGTTTTCTGGGCTTCTATGGAAAGAGTCCTCGATCGTGTCCCTCCTTGTTTCCTCAGATAAAACATGGCTGTTGTATTGTCGGTCAGTATTCGCACTCGCGAACTCTTGATGTGTGGTAGGAACGCCTTCAAAGCCCATCGTACCGCTCTGAGTTCCAGTACGTTTATGTGTAGGAGTGACTCCGTTGGAGACCATTGACCTTGCGTTTGGAGTGCACCCATGTGCGCTCCCCATCCGGTTAGGGACGCATCCGTAACTATGGTGCTCTGAAACTCCGGCTCCTGTAGGGGCACACCGTTGCTCAGATTGTGGGAACTCTGCCACCACTGGAGGGTCCGACGTAGCTTGTCGTCGTCGACGGTTATCCTGTCCGACCACGATCCCTGAGCCTGTGTCCATCAGTCCGCGAGGAATTCTTGAACTGGCCTCATGAATAGTCGACAGTTTCTCACCAGATGGATGCAGGATGCCATGGCCCCCAGGACCGAAACATACTTTCTCACTGAGATCCTGGTGTTCCGCCGTAGCCGGGCCGCTTGTTGAATGAGTCTTGAGGTCCTGTCGAGGGAAGGTTTCACCAGCCCTAACTGAGTCTCGAACTGTGCCCCCAAGAATACCAGCGTTTTCGATGGCCGCAGAGAGGATTTCTCGAAGTTTATGGCGAATCCTAGTCGTTGTAGAAGCTGCCTGGTGGCTTGCAGACTTGTGTTGGTCGACGCTGGGGAGGATCCCCTTACCAGCCAGTCGTCGAGGTATGGGTATACATGGTGGCTTTGCTTCCTTAGCCAGGCAGCCACTGGAGCCAGGCATTTTGTGAACGTTCTGGGGGAGGTCTTGAGCCCGAAAGGAAGAACCGTGAATTGGTAGTGAGTTCGCCCTATTACAAAACATAGGAATTTCCTGTGTTTCCGACACATTGGAATATGGAAATACGCGTCCTGTAAATCCAGGGACGCCAGGAAATCTCCCTTTTGAACTGCGCGGATCACTTCCTGCAGAGTGAGCATCTTGAATTTTAGGCTCTTTAAGGACTTGTTGAGATCGCATAAGTCTAGAATGGGACGCCATTTGCCGTTCGGCTTTTTTACGACAAAGTATCTTGAGTAGACTCCTTGACCTCTCTGTGATGTTGGAACTAATTCTATCACGCCTTTCGCTAACATGAGTGTAACCTCTTGTTACAGTACCTTCATATGGGACTGAGCGGTGAACGCAGGTGGAATTTGCAGAGGGTTGTGTTTGAATTGCAGAGAGTGTCCGTTTCTTATGGTGTCTAACACCCATTGGTCCGTCGTTATCCTTTCCCATTCGTCGACATATGCTGAGACTCTTCCCCCCAGAACGGTGCGTGGTATGTCACTTCTGATCTTTATTTTGCTTGTCTCTCGACGACGATGGGTATGATGGTCGTTTTCTGGAAGACTGGAAGTTTCGTCGACGGTTAGCCGATTGTGAGGCACGTCGGTATCCCTGGGAGGGGTAAGCCGATCTGGCAAAGGATCTGTCTCCAGAAGAGAATCTCGAATTACCTGAAGCCCCTCTAAAGGGACGAAAAGACTTGTAACTTCTGCCACTCTGGAGGGCACCCAATGAACGTGCCGTGTCCGAATCTTCTTTCATCCCTTTTAGGGCCTCGTCCACCTTCTCGCCGAAAAGAAGGTCTCCCTCAAAGGGCATATCTAAGACCTTGTATTGCACCTCTGGCCTGAAGTAGGTACACGTAAGCCATGACTATCGACGCAATACCACCCCATTGTTGACTTGCTTGAAGCCTGACTCATGTTTATTACGTGATTTGAGGCTTCCTCACCCTCTCGGACCAGTAGCATCGCTGCCTTCCTCTGTTCTTCTGGAAGATGATCAAGCAGCAGAGCTAATCTGTGCCACATCTCCCTATCGTATCTGGCCACAATTGCCAGAGAGTTTGCGGCCTTCACTGTGGTCGCTCCCACGGAGAGCACTTTCTTGCCAAAGGCATCTTGGCGTCTCGCCTCGTTCTCAGGAGGAGTCGTGCACTTGTGCTGTGCCTTTGCCTTCCTCGCTGCTGCCGCCGACACCACCGAGTCCGGTGTTGGTTGGGAGGATAAACACTTGGGGGTAGACTCTGGAGCCTTAAACTTTTTTTCTAGGCGTCCTTTCACTGCTGGTTCTGAGAATGGGTGTCTCATTGTCTGCAACCCCTCTTTCCATACATGGTCCAGTATTGGTATCGAGAACACCAACCTCCTTCTCTTGCCCATGTGGTCGAACAAAAAACAATCCTTTTTCTGTTCTTCTTGGGACAGACCAAATTCTTTGCATGCCTTCTCCATCATAGAATGGAATGACGCAATGTCGTCCGGAGGGGACGGGTGAGCTGGGCTTCTGGGGTTTTCCAACTCTGCCTCTGACTCCCAGGTAGGATCCCTGGAGGGGGATAATGAGATATCCGACATGGCCCCCCTGTCGGACTCTGAATCTGGCAGCTCACCTTCCTCCTGTGCCAGTGTTGAGATTGGTGTGCGTGGGTGCGTCGGTTGACGGGACGGGCCCGGCTCGTCGACGAGTGACTGTGGCAGGCTTGCCTGGGGTAGTCGCTGGTCCAACGACTGCAACAAGGACTGAAGCGTGGACAGAATATCCAACGACAAAACCGATTGAGGATTGAGGAGAGGGGCAGATACCGGTGTAACGGAGGCCCTCGTCGACGACTTGTCAGCCGCTCGTAGCCCTAGGTCTGCTGGGCCAGCAACTCTCTCGTTCTCGTCCTCCGAGGACAGCAACATAGCTTGTTCTTGTAGCAAAGGCTCCGGGGGGGGTCGGGTCAAAGACTTCAGGCCTCCAGGCCTCCTGTAGGATCCCCGTCGACGAGGCCCTCGTTGACGCCATTGTCGACGGGACGGTGGATGCCCCCTGTGCAAGTGGTAGGGAGGCGGTCGATGACTGGACCGCCGTCGACGACGAAGACTTCGCAGGTGGTTTTGGCGGTCCCGCCTTCTCCACACTGTGCCCGCTTTTACTCGACTCTCGACTCGTGGTCGATCTGTGATGATCGCCAGAGGAGGATTTCCTTTCCTTCTCATGCTTTTTTGATGAGGATGATTTCTTTGCCGAGGAGTCTCTAGTGGAGTGACTTCCAGACGACTCTTTTTCCGACGGTCTAGATTTCTTCACCGGCGGTTCCGACGAGGCCGCTCGGTGCGATGTTTTCGCCGACTGTGTGGAGCCCACCTCCGAGGGCGGGGTATGCCCCCGCTCCATCATTCAGCCATGCCACCAGGCGTCGGTTCCGGTCTTTGAGGGTTTTTTGAGAAAACCCCTTGCATATGTCGCAGGTATCCGCCGAATGGTGAGGGTGGAGGCAATATATGCAGTCCATATGTCCGTCCCCCTCGTAAACCTTTTTTAAGCTGCATGTCGCGCATGGACGGAACAGCGCTTTACCTGACACAGAGGACATTATTACTCGAAATCCAATGACGCAACCTAGTACAAAACAGTAGGACAACACGAGGAGATCCCACTACTTTGGAGACGGTTGAAATCTGAAGGGGAGCCGTGGGGGTGGGTCTCTTATACTAGCACGGCCTGCGGAGCATGCGTAGGCGGGTCCTAGAAGGACGTAGATAGGACACAAAAGTGTCGAAAGTTTTCCTTTGAAAAAAGCTATATATGTGTACCGAGGGGTCCCAGTCTGACGACGGGGAATATTCTAAGCATGTGAATCCATGAAAGATCCAATGCTGGAGAAATTTTACGCAAAGGGGAATAAAGCGGACTCGCTTCTAGACCGCCTCCTGAGAGGGCAGAGGGAGCAGAAGGTTATATCGGCTATCAAGGGTGATGGGGGTAGGAAACTCACGCGGGCTGAGAAGATACAGGGGAGATTAGTGGAGTTTTATGAAGCACTGTACTCTTCACAGAGCCCACACCCGCAGCCCCAAAAAGAGTTCCTGGAGAGTCTGCTCCTTCCTCGATTATCGAGGGAGGAGGGTGAAGAGCTGGGCCGTCCCATCACAGAGGACGAAGTGAGGGCCACCATTGTATCACTCCCGCATAATAAGGCTCCCGGTCCTGATGGCTTCCCGGCCTCCTTTTATAAAACTTATTCACACCTGTTGGTCCCGCACTTAACAAAATTATTCAACACGTTTTGCGGGGGGGCGGGATCACCGCTCAATGGGCTCAATGGGGAATGGGGACTTCCAAGTCCACCAAACTCGTGATCCTGTGCTATTAGTGTTGGGGTCTATGGCGTCGCGCTAATAGCGCCGGCCCTACCGCCGAAGTCGTCATGAGGCCCATAGTCCTTCCTTATGGGCGCGAAAACAAGGCTGGTAATAATCTTTCTAATAAGTCAATATTTACCCATTTTCTACGGTTCTCTTCACTTAAATACAAAATTCTTCATTCAATTTTTGAAAGACCTACCCAATTATTCAAAACACACCACTGTGTTAAATGTGCCCTTCCATTCTTGCCTGGCAGTTTTAGGGGTTCAGTCTCCTTAGTTATTTCCTATCGCCATCTACAGCCTCCAGCCGGTCTCGCAAAATGAGTCCTAGAGTGCTTACTACTTGTAGGGACTTTAGTTATGCCTCTCTACTGCCTGTAGAGACTCGTTTTGGCACCAAAACATTTCGAATGGCCACCATCTTGGAATGGTACCATAGGAATGGACATTGGTCAGCCATTTTGAATAACAACTAGTACCCATCTCTCACATCAATGCCTCCATCTTGGTAAAACCTTCAGTGCACATAGTAACAATGCCCGTAAATGGGAAAACAAACACTCGTTTTAAATCGAGGTCAAAAGGCACATGGCTACCACCCTAATCTCACTTATGCCGTGCATCAGCTTTCGAATGAAAATTCGCTGTCACTAAATCCCACTGGAGTGCCATACTGTGCGCATTTAGCGCAGTCTCGAATTACGGCAATCAAGTGTCAGCATTAGAAAACCCTGACTTACATGACGTTTTTTTAATAAAACTTCTATCAGTCGTCGGGCCTAATAGTTACATTCTATACCATTCGATCGCCTCATTGAGGCCCCTGGTGTCACTTTGTGTCAAAAAAATGAGCCTTTGCTTTTTCCAAGAAAATCCTGCTTTTAATATGTTGATTTGCCCCTTGTACCGTTAGCAGCACTGTCCATCTGAACTCCTCATGATTACGTTGTTTGTCAATAAAATGTTTCACCATCGGTGCTAAAAAGGACCAGATTCTTCAAGCAACTTCTATGTTCTATGATACAGGTTTTCACCTTTCTAATGGTCTTCCCAATGTACCGCAAATTGCATGGGCACATAATCATGTAGATGGCATAATCTGAATTTCAGTTTGAAAACTGGTTTTGTTGCCTACCTCTTGACTTTTTAGTCTGCTTACAGATATCACAATGGCCACATGGGTAATGCCCAATCAGTGGTTTTAAACCCCAGGATTGTATCAGGCTTGTGGTTTTTTAGCCTTTTTCTCCGAGTTTACTACTGCTCACCCAGTTACAATAGTCGCTGACTTCTTATATAGGCAAACAGTGGCATTGGTACCTCGGGTTGGTATCAGAAAACACTCTCCAGTGTTTCCGGACAATGTGGCTTATCTTCAAGCTCAGGTTTGTGAATGTATTAACACAAACCAACCGTTCTCCAAGTGTTTTTTTCTGTTCAACTTCTAGGAGTGCATCCTGGTTGTTATTCGATGCTCTCTTCATAGATTTAAGTTTTTTCGGGTATCCTCTCTGTTTTAATTTCTTGGTCAGTTTAGATGCTTCATCCTCTAAAGGAAGCTTGCTGACTGCTATTCCTTTTGAGTTGTAAAAATTAAATATAGGGCAGATTATCCCTCAGAGGCTTTACATGACGACTCTGGTAATGCAAAAGTGAATTCCTTTCCATAGGTTTATGAAAAGGTTTCACTAAAAGGTGGCCTGCCTCATGAAAAATTGTCAAATCCAAAAAATCTATGGATTATTTCGGAATATTGATGGTGAATTTTAGATGTCGGTTGAGCTGATTTAGCCACACTAAAACTCATTAGCTTGGTCAAATGTCCCTGTCCAGACTACAAAAACATCATTGATGTAGCGTGCCCATGAGTGTAGTTGTTGAGTAAAAGGATAAATATGTTCTTTCTCAAACCCCTCGATGTACACATTTGCTACACTCAGGGCCATTGTGGCCACCATTGCGGTCCCTTCTATTTGCTGAAAAAACTCTCCTTGGAATTCAAAATAATTCCTAGTTAAGGCCAACTCAATGCACCATAGAATAAAGGAATTTGGTACTGGGTCCTGGTCTATTCTAGTATGCAAAATTTCTTCCACTGTTTCTAATGTTTTCTGCAGTGGAATATTCGTATACAGCGATACAATATCGAGCCCCAACAGAAAAGACGTATTCACATCATATGGCAAATTCTCATATTTTTTAATTACATCTTTGGTGTCTTTTAGATATGATTTCATATTCAGAACAAAACCCTTTAGGGTAATGATCAGAAAAGAGGTTCTAAGATCAAATGAATCCCCGAGACTATGGGTCTACCAGGGGGTTTAATGAGTGTCTTATGAATCTTGGCCAGACAGTAAAATGTAGGAATCACTGAGTCTAGATTGTTAAAAAAAAAATCTTGTTTACTAATCCAGCCTCTTTCACAGGCTTTGCTGGTTTTCACTTCAATCAAGGTTTGAAATTCCTTGGTATGGTCAAAAAGATAACTTTTTATAGTACTGGATGTCATTCAGTTGTCTCTGACATTCTTCAATATAATCGTTTTTTTGTTCAATAATACTATTGCTCCACCTTTATCGGCTTTTATGATGACAATACTATCATTATTGGCCAGAGGTTCCATAGCTGTTTTCTCACAGGTATTCAAATTTTAAAAACAAGGATTGTTGATCTTTTCCCATTTCGCTACATCTGCCAACACTCTTTTCTCATAGATTTCAGATTCAGGTGTAAAAGCTTAAGAAGGTGGACAGAAGGTGAAAGGGTTTTTTAGTCCATAGTGGTTCACCATTCGAGACTCGCCAGACTCCTCACTTGCATTCGCAAAGAATTCTTTTAGGCAAATTTTCCACATGAATTTAAGGAAATCAGTACAGAAGAGAAAGGGATCGTGTTGCTTTGAGATAACATATCCTAAACCTTTGCCACTGCGTGTTTGTTTCTGATCCCCGTTCCAATTGCCCCTGTTGGGGCCTTTGTATTAAAAAGGACGAGAATCTTGGTTGTGATTCCCTCTTCCTCTCTTATAATTGGAGTTTCCCCTTCCTCTACTGGGTGTACTTGTAGATGTTCCTTCCCCAGGATTATCAGGAACGCTACTGGCGTTACTGCAGCTGAATGAGGTTGCCCTGAACCTCACTCTCCTGTTCTGGCGTCCTGTCCCATTTCCTTGTGTCACCTGTACTTTATACATGCCAATTCTAACCAGTGCCCCCGTCTGTAATTGATTTACAGGTTCTGGTGAAGAAAAACCTGATTTACCAGTAACTAGCCCATAATTGGACATATAACCCGATGGAGGTCTGTTTGCACTAGTGTTCCCAGGTAAAAAGACTGAGGGTCCACTTGGACGACTAGTTAGTGTCCCGAACATACAAGCAAAATTGCTGATGTTTTGTTTTTTCTTATTTCTATCAACAGCTATGTCTCCAAACAAGTGAAAATGTTTTCATTGAAAGAAGCTTTTGTAGATTTTTTTAAAAACTCATTTGTGTTGACTACTACTGAAGAAAGTCCCAGATTTTTCAAAAGGACTGAAACATGTCAAGTGTGTAACTTGGAGTTGTAACCAAGTGTAGTATTGAAATTGAAAATGTATATTTCATTGAGAAAATTAAAAGACAGATCTATCCCCTCATGATATTTTGTCATAAACAATTGATGCATGTTTACCTTTTATGTTTGGTCATCAGCATATTCAAATATGCTTGTTTTATACAATTTACTGTATTGTAGTTTCTGCCTCATGAGATTTTTATCTTGTATTGAATCTTAATAAAATTATTTCGTATTGATGAGTTATCACTTTTTGGTAAATGTGATTTGTAATGATGTTCTAGAGTAAGTGACTGTTGAAGACACTTTTTCTCTACATTTTTCTTACTGATTAGTTTCAACTTCCCGAAATTAGGGTAGAGGACCATTTTTGTTAAAAGTGGTTATTTGGGCTCTTCCAAACCCCTGTCTGAGTATGTCCCTTTGTATGCACCTATGCCAAAAAGTTTTTGCTAGGGTGGATAGCTATTTTGAATAATTTCCACCCTGTTTGTTAATATAGAACATTGCAGTAGCATTGTCCATTTGTAGAAGGATGGTCGTTCCCTGTGGGACATTCTGAAAGGAAAGCAGGGTCATCTGTAAGGCTAGATGTTCTAACCAGTTCATATAGTAGGTTTTGTTTTTCTGTCCACTTTCCCTGTGCAGTGAGGTAACGTGCCCCTATCCTGCCAGTGATGCATCTGTTTATTTGTGTCTGCAGGGGCACGTAAGGTCTCCCTATACTATATTGCTTGCCAGAGAAGACTTTTGTTTATTGTTGATGAGACTACTACTAGAGCGTCTCAGTGGCCTGTTTTTTGTGACCATTGTTCCTGCCAGCCACTCTTGTATTATACCCATTTTTAGTCATGCGTGGTGTATTATGAATATACATGATCCCATCATACCTTTCTGACTGGTAACCTTCAGCCTGGTTTGAAAAGTGGGATGAGGGTTTGTAAAGCCTGCACTTTCTGGTGTTGGGTAAGCTGCAGCTTTTCGAGTGTTTAGAACTGCTCCCAGAAAATCCGTTTCTATGCTTCAGTGAGACTTAACTTTCTTGTTGATTGAGAATCCTAGGTTGTTCAACAACTGTATGGTCTGATGTGTGTGTGTGTTGAGCACTATTGAGCATCCCTCTCCATTAAAAGCCAATTATGTAAATAAGGATATACTGGCATGGCCTTGTGGCATAGATGTGCTGCGAGACCACTGCAAACACTTTGGTGAATACACAATGTACCGAGGCAATTCCAAAAGGGAGTACCTTGCATTGGCAGTGTTTTATTTACTATTTTAAATTGGAGGTATTTTCTGTAACCTCGTAACATTGAAATATGACAGTATGCATCCTTCAAATATAGTGTTGCCATTTAATTTCCCTTTCTTAGTAGAGATATGAATTCTTGTAGAGTTGTCATCCTGAATTTATGAGTTGACAAACCTTTTTGGCATACTTGTTTGCTGGTCTTAGATTTAGCACAGGTCTCATAGTTTCGCCCTTTTTTGGTACTAGAAAATATACCAAGTATATTTTTGTGTTTACCTGGTCTGCTGGTACTTATTTTATCGCTCCCTTTTTATAAGAGTTCTTGTATTTCTTCCAGTAGAACAACTAGGTGTTTCAAAGGTATTTGGTTTTGTGTTGATGCTCGCGCAATCGTAACAGCTTTATGCAGTATTCATGCTTTACTGTACGCTGGATCCACTGGTCTGATGTGATTCCCTTTCCATGTGTGGGTGTAAGCTGAAATGTGACCTCCTACTGGAGTTTCATGGGAACGGACTGTTATTGGGTAGTCATTCGTTGGTGGGGTCAGAGCCTCTAGAGGCTTGCCCTCTGCCGTGTGATCGACTTCTGCAGGCATGCCGCATGGGTCAATAGCTATCTGTACTTTGATTGTGGCTGCTCTGGAAAGTTGAGGTACTTTGGTGTGATTGATTTTGGCTTGGTGTGGTGTAGGACTGTGTCTTTAAGGGTCGCCTGCTTCTAAAGCTTCCCCTCTGTGGGAAGGGTTTCCCTGTAATCATGGACCACCATTGAAGGTCTCCGGACACACTCTGCGAGACTAATAGAATTCCTGAAACTGCAACCACTGTTAACTCAGAAGCCACAGCAACGTCCTGCGCAGTCAGGCCACCACCATGAGGCTACAAGACCCAGTAAAAGCAGAAAAGCCGAGGTTGGAATTCTTGTCTGTGGTTAGACAATTTGGACCATCTTGTAGATATTCACTACTTTGTCCTTGGGCGGGTAGCCCCAGCCCAGGCAAGTGTCTATGACTGCTCCCATAAATCAGTGGGACTGGGATGGCAAAACCTGACACTTCATGAAGTTCAGGGAAAAGCCCAAGCTGTGAAACACTTGTGTATAGGTGCGTTATAAATGCCATATCATAACAGGCTGCACATCTGGTACAGGTGTGCAAATGTTCGATCTGGGGAGCATGCTCGGATGAACAAGTCCAGATAGGGAAAGACATGGATGCTCTTCCATCTGAGGCGAGTCGCCACCATTGCGGTGAAGATCCTGGGTGCTGAAGAAAGATAAAACCCTAAACTGGTAATGATTCAGCCCTAATTTAATTTATTTTTTTTGTTTAAAGCACAGACCTAGCTTGAGACCAGCATAGTGCTGTACAGAGTGTGGGAGCCAGCATTGGGGCTGCCACCTTTTAACAGTATTACTTGGTCTGTGCGTCGGTATGTGCATCCATTGGAATTAGTCATTTGTCAGGTGTTGTTTAAAGATCCATGTTTTGAGAGATTTGCGAAATGGAGAATTGTGGGGTTATTCCGAGCCGACACTGGGATCAAGTTCCAGAGCGTGGTCGACATCGGGATCGAGTTCCAGAATGTGGGTGCATGACAAAAGAAGGATTGTTTGCGAGTACTCTCTTTGCAGGTGAGTTGTGATTCAGGCTGGTTGGTCGTTTTGCTGCATGAGGAGCGTGTGCCAACAGATATGTGGAGCTCAGCTGCCAGGTATGCTGGTGTGCTACTTGTGACTGCTTTGTAGATGATACATGCAGGGTTGAACAGTATCCTGGCATGGTGTGGACTGCTTTTAGGGGAGCCAAGCAAGCATCTGGGAGACCTGACAGAAGACCATTTCCCCCATCGATGTGCAAGATCACAAAGGCCTGTACAACGGTCAGGAAATCCTGCAGCGGAATGAAGGCTTTGTTTTATTTCGAAGGGTAGAGATTCTGAGCCAGGCTATTCGTGCCTTCTTGGCTATGTGTTCTCCACTTTAAATCTCAGTTGCTTCTTGTGGATGGGAACATGGAAGTTCACGTCCTGGAGATCCAAGGACACAAGCCAGTTGTTCAGGCACATGGTCTGCAAGATGTAGGCTAGGGTGAGCATAGTTGAACTTGTCCTTGTGTAAGTACCGGTTCAGCAGCTGCAGATCGGGTTGGGTCTCAGGCATCTGTCCTTCTTTGGCACCAGACAATTGGTCCAATACCAACCCCTGTCGTGTTCTGAGCAGGGTACCAGTTCTATGGCCCTTTTTGCCAGAAACAACGGGTCTCCTCCAGTAGGAAAGCTTCTGGAGGCAAGGGTTGGTAACACAGGAGTGCCCAAAGGGCAAAGGGGCTGCAGTAACCATCTTGGATGACATGTAAGTTCCAGGCATCGGGAGTAGTCAGCTTCCATTCTTGCCAAACTGGGATATCCTACCTACGATGGGGCTGGGTGGCTGAAGTCCCCTTCAGAGGAGCTTTGCACCAGTGGATGCAGAGAGAACAGTTGAGGTGAAAGCAACTCCTTTTGTTGCACCCCTGCCCCTTCCCCTGCAAGGGGGATGCTGACCTTGCCTGTCAGAAGGGGCCGGACCTCTACCCCTTTGGGTGTAATTGGTGAAGAGACAAAATCCGCTTCCCCTGCCTGCAGGGCTTGCCAGACGCTGTTGCTGGTATGCTAGTGTGGATGACTTTGCTGCAGCCTCTAAGGCCTGAAACCGCTGTAGAGTCTCATCTGCCTAATGCAATCAAACGGCATGTGTAGATATTTTTCATTAATGCCCAAGGTGAATCTCAATATCCTGAGCCATGAGAACCTGCGCAAGACTGCTTGTCGCCATGGTCCTTCCTACACAGTCCGCAGTATGACGGGGTGTCTGCAGTTTCTGCTGGGAGGCTTCCATGCCATCCTGCCTCAAAGCCGTCATCCATCTCCTCTTTAGGGATATGCTCAGACGCCTCTGCCAAGCTGGCCCATAGCCTAAAGGAAAACCTGGTCAGCACACATGATGCATTCACATATTGGAACCCCAGACTTGAAAAGCGGAAAGCTTCCTCCCCCATGCATCCAGTCTCTTGCTCTCCCTCTCTAGGGTGAACAAGAGAAAGGAAGGGGTCTTAAGGTATCCCATAGCAGCCTTGGCCACCAAGCTTTCTGGAGAGGTATGTGGAGACAGAAGCATGGGGTCCAATGGAGCGGGCCTGTGCTTCTTTGCCAGTCCACAATCAACCGTGAGTTTTGCCAGTTTTGCCCAGAGCTCAATTACCAGTCCTTCTGCTGATCTCCTTCTTAGGACCCTGGTCAATTAAGGCTGTGAGTTCATACTGGATCTTCGGACGTGAAGGAGCTGACAACCCCATGGTGTTGACTACCTTCAACCATCAGGCCTGGGTTTGGCCGGGGTAGCAGCCGGGAGCATGTCTGCCCCCAGTGGAGTGTGTAGACCATATAAGTTGGCTACATGGTCCACTAGATCACCCTGCTCCCCGTAAACCTCCTATGGGAAATCCCCCATCTCTCTTGGTTGGAGGGGTTTCACACCAAATGGTACCGGATCCCTTCATCGTCATAAATGTCCTCCAATTGGGACATGTATGCACTTCTGGAGAGCGGGACAATTTCCATCGTGATTCCACTGTGCCGATGGCGCCATGTGAGGAGGGGCCGAGGTCTGAAGACAGATCAGTGTTACCTTTTGACATGACCTTATCGCATCAGGTTACTGAGTCCCTGCTGGCTCGTCAGAGCATGGTGGGATGCTTTGGCTTGACCAAAACCAAAGTCTTTGGCGCAGAGACAGTGACCAACAGCGCCAAGGCCGTGGCATCGAGGGATTGGCGAAGATGTCAAGCATCTTTATTTTGAATGCCTTACATCCCTCAGGAGTAGAGGACTACGTGGGGAAAAAGTCCCTTTTTCTCGGGCATTCATGGAGTGGAGGCGGCTCTTCTCAGAAGACAAAGAAGAATGGTGCCTCAAAGAACCGCTAGGGGATCTGGGCCTCCTGTAGTGTTTCTTCTTTTTCTTTGTCCTTTTGGACTGGGGACCGCTCATAAGTGCCACGCTGTACACCCGGAAACCTTGAATAGGCCCATTTATCAATACTCTCCTTATGGAGGAAGGTAAATTAGTTTTGCTTCTCATTCTTGAAGCCCCTTCGGATGCATCAATTGAAATGGCATGCAATACTGCATGTTGTGGCCCTCCCAGAGACAGTAACGGCAAATGTGGCGTGGATCCAAAACGGACATTTGATGCCCGCAATACACGCAGGGTTGAAACCTGAGGACTTTGTAGGACTCAGCATTACGTCGAATAACGCAGAACAAGAAGCAATTAATTCGCGAAAATTGAACACGTTTTAAAGAGCGGTGTTCTTGAAGCAAGCAGAGTGCGCGGACAAAAGGAACTAACGCCATGGAGCAAGTCGTCTCTATACATACTGACCCAGATATGTCTAGCGCAGTATACGATGAGGCATCAGGTGTAGCCAACTCTGAGCCACTCTGTATACTTGTGCGGCATAAAACCTTTTGAAGAGCAGCTGCGCTGGGAGATATGTTTCAAAGATGAGGAGTCTGTGGTAGGTCCATTAGAAGGTGCACATTCTATAAAACAATTGCAACTTATTGCATTTTCATGTGACGCGCAGGGGTAATACTGTCTTTTGCTGGAATTTGCTGACAACTTTAGAACTACAGTATATTGGTGAAAAATGCCCACACTGTTGTTTTTTCAATTATGCAGCATTGAGTAGGTTGCTGGTCACGTGACCAGGACCTGCCACTCTGCTTCTCAGTCCCCCAACCGTTTTCATGCCTTCCAGGTATCTACTTCTGTAAGCCAGCTTCATGTACACATCGTTGAATAGGCTGCTCGGCACGTGACCAGGCTCTGCCAGTACGCTGCTCAAACCCACTACCAGTTTTCATGCTTTGCAGACATTTACTTAAGGACTGTAGGCCAGCTCCAGGTAGACAGCATTTAGTAGGTGGCTGGTTACGTGACCAGGCCCTGCCACTCATTAGTCCTCCTTTGGCGTCCTCATCGCCAGCAAGAATGACCAAGACAATTACCTCATCTGTTAGTTCCAAGAGTTAGACCAGCTATCCTGCATTTCACCTACAAGTCTCTACTACTGCTACTCGCCAAAAGACATCACCATATTTCTCCTCCCTCCACAGCCTATCCACACCATTGTAAGGGCTCAAATGGCCAAGCGCCCTGAGCAGCCCTGGCAAGCTACCCTATCAAACTTCATCAATTCCACCCTCGTCCCATCCAACACCCACAGAACACACACCCTCTCATGCTGATCAATGCTAAGTCAGCAGTTGCTCACGCTGCAGAGATCGCTGACCTTATTTTGTATAGCAACCTTGATGCGCTATCCATCTCTGAAACATTGTTTACCCATGCTCACCCCATATTTTTGATGTCTTCCTACACCAGGGTTAGTGCATCCTACATGCTAACCGGCCAAGAAGAGCAGGTGATGGAGTGGCAATCATCCACAGGGAAGATTTGCCATGCTACATCATCCCCTCTCCCAGAAAAAGCCTGTTTGAATCACATGCCATGCTGCCATCCCACTATCGGTCAACACTCGACAATGGCCCACAAAGGTTAGGCTAAACATTAGCTGTGCTAAGACTGAATAATCTGCCCTTTGGTACATCTCCGAGCTCGCCTGCAACAAACAACCAATCAGAGCCCTACAGAAATGGTGGTGCTAAAACCGTAAACCTGGAAACCTTGCCAACCTCAAATCTCTTTGCACCAACTGTAAGATTCTGATTACCAAGGCCAAAGCGGCTTACTCCTCCACCACCATCACGGCAGCCTCCCACCGGAGCAAAGCCCTCTTGAAGTAGTAAAGCATTTTATCAAACCCTCAACCGCCCCTGAGGTGCTAGCAACTCAGAAAAAATGGAATGAGCAACTTTATTAATCTATCAATGAAATAGACAACATACAAGAGATCATCTAATCAACCTCCCACAGTCTTAGCATCCCCCTGCACCCCAGCACACACACTGCCCCTCTGGACTGACTTGTATCTTCTCTCTCCCCTGTATCTCCTAAAAATGCTTGCCTCCCTCAAACCTACTTCCTACTCTGATATAATGCTGGCCTCCATCATGAAACAATTGATCCGCCTAGCCCTCAATGCGCTCCCCAGCATCATTAATGCCCCCTCACAGAAGGGTCTTTCCAGGACACCCCGCAAACTGGTCTCATGCAACCGCTTTTGAAAAAACCAACCCTAGACCTAGACGACCCAGCCAAATACCGCCAATTACAAACCTCCTGTTTATTGGCAAAATCTTGGCGAATATCACCAGAATCGAACAACTGCACCTCCTAAATGACTATCAGTCAGGGATCCGCCCCAAGTGTAGCCTCGAGACAACCACCATCCATGTGGTGAATGATGCCCTCCAAATCAGGGTGACTTATGCATCCTTGACCTTTCGGCTGCATTCAACAAAGTCAACAACATCCTCCTCTCACTCTTTGCAGACAGGATGGGATTGTCTGGCACTGTCCTGAATTAGTTTACCTCCTACCTCTCGGGTAGACACCAGGCCATACAGATTAACTTGTTTCATTCTAACTGACTTCCAGTCTCCTGCAATGTCCCAGATGTCTCCATTCTCTCACTAATCCTTTTTCACCTTTGCATGGAGCCTCTGAGCACTTTACTCAAAGATCCCAATATAGCCATCCATCAATATGATACTCCGTTGTACATGAGAGTAAGAAGCCCACAGGACATTAGTCTCTGCGATTACCGAGCCATCTTCCAGTCCTAGATGTTGACTGCCTACCTAAAACGTAATCCCTCCAAGACCGACAACTTGTCCAACTATTACTTAAAGATATGTAGTCGCATAGAAGGATTTTATTCACAACTCTTGGATTCTGCAGAATCCTTCGACATTACCATTGACAGCAGCCTTTCCTTCCAGAAACATATAGCCACAAAGGCCTAAGCGGCTGTTGGGACGCAGGGGCGAATGTCCCAGGCCCCTAGGCGATTTAGAACGAGACATGTGTAGAAGGAGATGCTGTAGGGGAGCTAGGAGAATGGCGGTAGTGTGGTGGAAATGTATTGAATTGTAACATTAGAATCAGATGTGCAATGAAACTCCATTTTTAAAAGTTGGATGCCATCTTGAAATTGAGGCCTACTACCATGGCTATGCTAGTACAGTCAGACCAAGGGTTAGAAGGGTGTGCATGCATTCTTTGCTCACAGCCCTGGTAGCTTTGCAGAGGTTAATTTCTTGAATACACACATAGCTCTTTATTGTGGGTTATCTGCAGTGCATGCAACCCATTAAGTGTGCCCTGTAATGTTGAGAGAGGGCCGGAATGGGTCTTTTCATGAGAAAGGGGGCTGAGGGCTTTAGGCCTTCATTGTCCAGATTGATACGTTAGAACGGCCCAAGACCCCCCATAACCAGACACAAATTTTTGACTACAACGTCCAGCCCAAGACCCCTGGCCATGAACTGTGAAACAACCAATTGACCAGCAAGATCATAGAACAAGGGCGACCTGCCCCCACCATTAGTTCATGTGATTTGTGTTGTGAGTTGGCAGGGGAGAAGGTGACACATTTATGTAGCGGGTGGGAAAGTTGTGGAGGCGCCAACGTGTCTGGGATTGGAGCAGGGGCTCACGTAGTTCTAAGAAGTTATCACAACCTCTAAAGTATCCTGTCCTTGGCACCAGGTGCACTGTAAGGCTCTGAAATAATACATTGTGTAACCACATCGCCAATTACTGTCTCTGAATGTGAGGAAGACAGAAGATCCCCCACGTGTAAAAAGAGAGACAAATGATGCTAAAACCAATCGCCTGGCCTCCAGTATGGAGCAGGCTATATGTGTATAGGGTCGCACCAACCAGCTACCTAGATTTGTAACCTATGTAACATACGTCAATTGCAACGCTGTGTATCTTTAAAAGTGGTTGCTCATTGCTGTTTATGTCAGAGCGCTACGTAGCAGCAGAGTTCTTTGCTGGCACGTACTGTATTTTTTGTGAGATTAAACACTGCTCTTCTTGGTAGAGGTGTGCTGTTTTTTTTCCCTAGTGGGTTGTATTTTTTCTGGTGTGAGCGTTTAGGGGTTACTCTACAAATTTGGGGACCCCGACGTGATCCCAGGTTCTCCACACAGACTGAGGCTTCTGGGCCACACATCTGGATTATTAGAGAGCTCGAATTCCTGTGCCCAATGTATTTCAGGTGGGGGAATATTGCAGATAAAGCTTTTCATTATGGGGCCAATTACACCATTAGAGTACATTTGTAGTGCATTGCCATAGTATAAAGACAAAATCGAAAAGTATCAGAAACAGTGGCTAGTGGAGATACGGGCGAGGGGGATGTTCCACCTCTGGCCAGAGCAGGAGACAAACAATAGAGGGATACTGAAACACATGTATACTTCCTGGCAGACAAATAAAGGGTAAAAATCTCCAAAGGAGGCAATAGATCCGAGAATTATGGAAGATGGTTGAGGACATAGAGGACAATGATGAGTGCAAATCCCAGTGTGACAACAGTCTAACCCCGAGTGTAGTTAAGGCAGAAGTGCCTGAAGAAAACCAGTCACCTCCGCCACCAGTAGGATGCTGTCACACCGACACTTATCCCGCCCCCCTTGTACATGCAACAAAAGTCCCAAGACACCAAACTGTCTCGAACACTTATGCCCTCATATGGTTGCCGGCGGGGTGTTGACACTGGTTGGCATTCGGGACGTTTGCAGAGACGTTCCCTTTACGCCCACTGGCGACTGCCGTGGCGACTTGCGGCTGGTTTCGGCATTGTGCTCATCACACGGTCTCCCACGTGACCAGAAACAGGAGACTCGTCGCGCACGGCAGCGCGCGGTGGTAAGCACATGACCAATGGAATGCGATCAGCATTCACGTGACTGCATCATGTGACCTGTTATTGCAGTCAAAAGGAACACGCTGATCAGCAACGAACGCTTCACAGCTGACTTTGTTACGTCCTGTACAGCTCTCAACGGATTATTCTTGATATTGCTATTTTGACCCCGGACTGTTTTTGGAATTCCACTTGGATCCTCCTTGGTACCTTTGCTTGGACTCTGTGTTTCACCGGACTCGACCTCAGCTACTCTCTCCTGGAACTGCCTTTGGATTGTCCTCCTGTACTAACCAGCCAGCTACCTTCTGACCTTGGATCGTGTATTGGATTGATATTGGATTCCTCCTATTCTGAGTTGCTTACCTCTTGCCCTCGGACTGTTCTGGTATCTGGTTTCTCTTGATCTCCATACTTCGTTTCCTCAGCATCAGGTGACTTCACCCTTCAGTGTGCCATCCAGGTTTACATCCTTGCCGGTTGCCATATTTCCCCATCATTCCTTTTTGGGTCCACTGTCATCCACATTGGGTAAGCTTTTTTCTTGATTCTCTTTTACACTTTGTTCACATTAGACCTTGCATTCACATAACCTTTTGCCTTGCAGCGGTCAGGGGGTCCATCTGGCGTTTCGGCTTCCGGTTGACGGCATTCATCACCTGTGGCTTCAAGGACGACACGAGCAGTTTCATTCTATTGCTAGTGTGGTACTTGGGGACGGAGGTTTCATCGTCTACACAGACTGTGAAGCCTTTACTGGTCGTTTGGACGATGGAACTCTCCACCGGGGACCCCGTGGCCGCATTAATGCAAGCGGTCTCATCCCTCAGAACGGAGATGGCGGCTGCCACTGCTGCCATACATCACCGTTTAGATACCCTCCAAAGTGCCCGCAATCCATTACCTATTGATGCTGAGTTCAATGACATTATACCCCAAAACCCAGGCCCAGCCATACCTCCCACGTCATCGACACCTATCTTGCTTCCCACACCATTTCCTCTAGCCGCACCTGAGAAATATCAGGGCGACCCGAAGAAGTATCGCACTTTCATCAATCAATGTAAGCTCCACTTCCTTTGCAGACCCCAAGTGTTCCATGATTCAACGACCAAAGCTGCCTTTTTGCTTTCCCATCTTACAGGGGTAGCTGCTACATGGGCCAACCCTTACTTAGAAAATGACCATCCGGTTCTTTACAATTTCGAACTCCTGGTGAATGAAATGGCTAAGGTGTTTGATACCAGGTATAGGGCCCAGTCCAGGGATTTGGAGCTTTTGGACCTGACTCAAGGGAGACAGACCCTAATAGAATATATCACGCGTTTTAATCAGTTATCAGCTGAGACATCATGGCCAGAAAATAAGAAAGCCGTGGTATTCTATAGGGGTCTCGGTAACCCGATGAAGGATGCGCTCTCAGTGGTCCCCTCCCTTCCGGCCACATACTCCGAACTGGTCGACCTATCCCTTCAGGTTGATGCACGTAAAGCTGAACGCCGATCAGAGTTAGGAGCTTCCATCAGTCACACCCCTTCCCCTCCAAATAGCGCAGGAGAACCCATGCAAATAGGAGGGTTGCGTAGCCCGATCACCCAGACCGAGAGAGAGCGCAGAAGAAGCGACGATGCGTGCTTCTATTGTGGACTCAATGGGCATTATGTCAAAGAATGCCCTCGACGCCCAAAAAACCAGACCCTGGGTTTTCAGAAAACTCGTCCTTGAATACGGGGACAAGTGTCACGGCTCGCTCCCTTCGCTCCCGTTCCCGTCACTTGGGGGCATGTTTCGGGTTTTTTTCCCTACTGGACATTTCCTCCGAACCTTATGCTACAGTGCTGTGATGAATTGGGAGCGCTAAAACCTTATTTTCCAAGTTACTTCCCTTCCGGATCCAGTCCAGGTTTTTGGCAGCCAGCATACTACGTTAATCTAATGACTATGCTTCCCAGAATGCCTGGCTCACTGCCTCACCTCCTCCCTTGCAGGACAAGGTTGGGTGGAGGATAGGCAACACCTGTGGCTGCAGGTGCAGCAGGCGGCACACCTGAGGGTTGTGCTCGTTAAGGAGCTTTAAAAGCCTCAGTTTACTTCAGTCCAGCGCTGGTCATTGTTGCAGTGTTCCTGTTGTGACTGGTCCCTTGTTCTTGGTTCCTAGTTTTTGTGCCTGGTTCCTAGTTCCTGTTTCTTGTTCCTCTGCCCTGGATTTCGAATGTATATGCTTAATTGATTTCTGCTTTCTGGATTTCCCTTTCTGTCTTCCTCTGTCTGCAGGCAGCCTTTCTCTGTGCTTTACCCTTTGATGCTGCCCAATTTGCCTGTGTTCTCTGTTTCTTTGACGCTGTCCTTTGCTACTGAAAAACTTGATGCATTAGTCTTTCCCTTTATAGATTTAGCTTCCTGCCTTTTCTCCTTGGATGGGTGGGAAAGGTTTCCTTTTGTGATATCATTTTCCCTGCTCCTGATCCTTACTTTCTATTGGGATCCATTCCATGTTTTCCATTGCACTTCTGCATTTATTTCCCATTGATTATTAGGTGTGGGGTTCTGTTGTAACTAGTCCCAGTGTGAATGCCCTTTGTTTCCCTCACTATTCTATAATCACTATTCCTACTTGCCCCCTGACTAGGGTCTTATGTATTTAGTTTCCTCCACCCATTGCTGTTATAGCCTTCAGGGTCCCAGTTTGATCAACTGGGTTCGTGGGTTTACTGACATTCAAGTGGTCTTTCCGGTCCTCGTGAGTACTGTTTCTAAGTTCCTTATTCAGTATCATCCAGAGTGTCAGCTCACAGATCCTGTCCTTGCTTGCCCTCTACGTGGGCTTTGCGCTGTCAGTATCTGTAATAGCATAGTGGATAAGGAGTTTGCCGACTTTCCTTTCAGTCATAAGGAGGTACTAAGTGCTTACCCCACATCCCTTTTCATATATTGGTATTATTGTTTCACTCTATTTGCACTCCTGGGTTTTAGTATACACGAGCCTTGGGTATTGTATGCACGTTGTTAGATTCAAAGTTGTTCACTGTGTGATTCCGTGCACATTTCCCTTGCCATATTCATCGCCTTCTTCCTTTCTTAACAGAATGACCAGCCGTTATTCCCGTATGAATATGGCCAGTTTAAGAAAGAAAGGCAGCAAGGCCACTAACAAGTTTGTACAGAAAGCTTCCCTTAAGTTTACCTGTGACAATCAAATCACTGATCCTGACTTAAATGAACTCCTTGTTACAAATGGGTATTTACGTGCAAAGTATTTTTCCCACAGGATGGCCCATCGTACATTGCCTGATCCTAGTTCTGTCTTTAATTTTGATCCAGATTCTATGCCCGCACAAGCCTTAGCAGCGGAAAACAACACACTGCAAGATTTACTTCACACGAGTACGTCTGTTGTTGAACCCCATGATTCCGGTTATGCTTTACCTCAGATTGAACAGTTTCATGATTCAAACATAAAGAATGGAGGGGTTCATTGCATATCTTCTGTTTTCAGCCCTCAGTCTACTGCTTTCTCCTCTGCACAAGTACTTACTGTAGTCCCTAATGCCAAGAGGTCTGATGTCAGTAGTCTGCTTAAGGGAAACACAGACCAAGTTGGTAAGAGAGAGTATAGATCACAAAACCTGCAAGCAGTAAATGACAATGTACAATCAGTGCACATCCAGATGGCTAGGGCAGGATCCAGCCCTGATGCCACCATGCCTTCCCCTGTGCCTACTGACAGGGATGTACAGTTAAAGCGGGGCATGCTAAAAGCTGAACTTGAGGAGTTAAAACAAGAATACATTACTTTACAAGAGGAAAATAAAACCTTACAGTCTTTTCTGAATACACCTCAAACTTCATCCGTTGATGAAGTGAATACTATTCAGTCCCTGAGTGCGGAGGTTTTTGTAGGTCATGATACTTGTCAATATGTAAAATCTATTGGGAGTGAAAGCCCTTTTTCTAGCACAGCACTTATTCAGGGCACAGGTTCTGACAATTGTTCTACCGTTTGTCAGGAATTGCTGTTATCTGAAGATTTACAAGCCACTCCTTTATCTAAGATTTCCTGTGTAGCAGTTTGCCATAATTCTGAGCTTGAACATATACATGCTTCTGATTTCCAAACACAATCACAATCAATGGTGGCATACACAGAATCAGTCACTACTGTAGGCTTAGGTTCTGCCCTTGATCTAGCTGCTGAGACTGAAGTAGACATTCAAGCTGATGTGGAAAACAATGCTACCTCTGTGTTCGCTCCTCCTTCTGCCAATTTTTGTCACAACGAACAGTCAAAGGCAGTACAGAATT
Organism: Ambystoma mexicanum; assembly: GCF_040938575.1. NCBI lineage: Eukaryota > Metazoa > Chordata > Amphibia > Caudata > Ambystomatidae > Ambystoma > Ambystoma mexicanum. The sequence goes on along the minus strand of NC_090926.1, from coordinate 1,058,672,774 downwards.
CATGTTTTGATGGACTCATTCCACAGTATATTGAACCAAAGACCCGGCAGGCAATTCCTGAACTGTTGATTGTTAATATGCCACTTTCAGAAGCTAAGACAGAGGAATGGACATTTGACGAAATCCTGATTAACAGAGACTTTACTATGGTGATTCCTCTGGTCGATTTTGACTTCTACAAAGGAAGAGACTCTGTCATCCACTAAGGAGAGGGACGGCAGGGGTACAGCTCAGTCTTTGGTTACTAGTGCCAAGGAGTCAGCCGCCCTAAAGGTGCTTTCCATTCCTGAGCCACAAATGTGTCTGTCGACTTCTGGGACTTCAGTCTGTCCTCCTACAACTATTGACTCTTCGATTATCCAGTCCACGGCTCTGCAGTCATCGTTGTCAAACGTGTCTTCAATCAATAAACAATTGCTATGTCTGCCAGTCACTCAAGAGCCTTCACCATGTACGTGGTCAGAGCCAAAAACCTTGACAAGTTTGTCTTCAGCTAACGAGACGGCTCCAGCTTGCATGCCCTCAGCCTCAGAATTTCCTCTGGCATGCCTGTTTTCGGCTACAGTGACTCATATAGCGGATTATCCTTCAGCCATGGAGCCTCCGGTAGCACATCCTGAGTGTCTGTCGTCGGTCCCAGAGCCTACTGCTAATTTGGCTTCAGTTCATGAGAGACCTGTATCCTGCTCAGCCTCGCTGCCAATATCGGAGGTGCACCTGTCTACTCTGTCTGATCATGTTGCATATTCTTCTACTTCAGAGTTACCTCCTGAATCCCAACCATTTATTACGGATGAACGTCCAGCCTGCCCTTCTTATGCTTCAGGAGGATCACCAGAAGGCCTGCCTTTTACACAAGTTGATTCTCCCAACTGCTTGACTGTAGAATCAGCGCCTCCCGAATATGCAACATCTGAGTCTGAGACTTCTGCCAGCTCTCTTCAGAAACATCAAGCTGGATCACGACTCGGGAGGGCCTTACATGCAAGGCCGTTGGACTTGCCTGGAGTGTTATGAGAGGGAGACGGATACCATCCGCCATGGCCCAGTAGCCGACCAGGATAACGGGCTGGACGGTTCGCATTTGGGGGCTGGTTTGGATCAGCCGCTTGACAGCTTTTTTGTTGCCAGATCCCACATGAGCCTGAGGTAGGGGACGGGCACGGCCCCCCAGCTGCTGCACCATCCGGGTGCTAGTAGCCAAAGGAAGGGTATGACTGCTGCAGTTCAAGATGTGCCTGTTATTGCTCCTGCTGCGAGTGTGCCTGATGTACCAAGTACTGCGTCTATCACTCCTATCGGTATGCCAAACGTCCCTGTGGTTGTATCCCACGTGCAACAAGGTGGCTACATGACTGACAACAGGAGTGCCAGCCTCGTACAACCCATTGGACTTCCAGGCCCCCAAGGCGTGGAACAGATGCAGTCGAACCTTGGTCACCCTCAACCACAGGCCTTTAACCAGATGGATGATGGGAGAAGATCCGAACCTCTACCTCGGCCGCCACCTTCTTTTTCTGAACATGAACATTTCCTGAAACCTTCTATTTTCTCACCTCCTGTGTGTCCGCTCTCAGCAGAGAGGCTACCAGAGCATCTACCATTGCCTAAAGCATGTTGCACCAGCCTGCCTCCCTCCTCAATGATGTATGAGTGTTCGCTCCCAGAGACTGAGCTTCCTGGACCTTCCAACTCCGCTTCGGGTCCTGCAAGTCCTTCATGCCTTTCTTCGACCCATGAGTCTCTTCCTCACCTAAAACCTGCCTATGGCTCTTCTAGACTGCGGCCTGATTCTATTCATTCCAGTCCCTCTGCTTTTGCCCGCGGGTCATCGTTTCCGTCAGTGCCACCTCCGAAGACAAAGCGCTCCTGTCATGGAAGGAAGATGTTTTGTGCGGGTGACGGCCGCCTGGAGTCGGCCGTGGGAGGGGGTATAGTGTCACGACTCGCTCCCTTCGCTCCCGTTTTCGTCACTTTCGGGCATGTTTCGGGGTTTTTTCCCTACTGGACATTTCCTCCAAACCTTATGCTACAGTGCTGTGATGAATTGGGAGCGCTAAAACCTTATTTTCCAAGTTACTTCCCTTCCGGATCCAGTCCAGGTTTTTGGCAGCCAGCATACTATGTTAATCTAATGGCTATGCTTCCCAGAATGCCTGGCTCACTGCCTCACCTCCTCCCTTGCAGGACAAGGTTGGGTGGAGGATAGGCAACACCTGTGGCTGCAGGTGCAGCAGGCGGCACACCTGACAGGTGTGCTCGTTAAGGAGCTTTAAAAGCCTCAGTTTACTTCAGTCCAGCGCTGGTCATTGTTGCAGTGTTCCTGTTGTGACTAGTCCCTTGTTCTTGGTTCCTAGTTTTTGTGCCTGGTTCCTAGTTCCTGTTTCTTGTTCCTCTGCCCTGGATTTCGAATTTATGTGCTTAATTGATTTCTGCTTTCTGGATTTCCCTTTCTGTCTTCCTCTGTCTGCAGGCAGCCTTTCTCTGTGCTTTACCCTTTGATGCTGCCCAATTTGCCTGTGTTCTCTGTTTCTTTGACGCTGTCCTTTGCTACTGAAAAACTTGATGCATTAGTCTTTCCCTTTATAGATTTAGCTTCCTGCCTTTTCTCCTTGGATGGGTGGAAAAGGTTTCCTTTTGTGATATCATTTTCCCTGCTCCTGATCCTTACTTTCTATTGGGATCCATTCCATGTTTTCCATTGCACTTCTGTATTTATTTCGCATTGATTATTAGGTGTGGGGTGCTGTTGTAACTAGTCCCAGTGTGAATGCCCTTTGTTTCCCTCATTATTCTATAATCACTATTCCTACTTGCCCCCTGACTAGGGTCTTATGTATTTAGTTTCCTCCACCCATTGCTGTTATAGCCTTCAGGGTCCCAGTTTGATCAACTGGGTTCGTGGGTTTACTGACATTCAAGTGGTCTTTCCGGTCCTTGTGAGTACTGTTTCTAAGTTCCTTATTCAGTATCATCCAGAGTGTCAGCTCGCAGATCCTGTCCTTGCTTGCCCTCTACGTGGGCTTAGCGCTGTCAGTATCTGTAATAGCATAGTGGGTAAGGAGTTTGCCGACTTTCCTTTCAGTCATAAGGAGGTACTAAGTGCTTACCCCACATCCCTTTTCATATATTGGTATTATTGTTTCACTATTTGCACTCCTGGGTTTTAGTATACACGAGCCTTGGGTATTGTATGCACGTTGTTAGATTCAAAGTTGTTCACTGTGTGATTCCATGCACATTTCCCTTGCCATATTCATTGCCTTCTTCCTTTCTTAACAACAGGATGAGTTTTGCTCAAAACCCCCAAAAGGCACCTACCTTTGGCCCTATCAGACCGATTACCATCCAGGCTACGCTTCTCCCTACTAGGGATTGCACCCACCCTGTCCGCATCGTTATAGATTCAGGGGCTACTGGTTGTTTCATCGATATCGCATTAGCAAAGGCCATGAACCTCCCATTGATCACCAAATTACACCCAGAACCGGTCCAGGCGGTAGACGGGTCCTCGCTCACTTCTGGCCCAATTAAACAACAGACCGCCCCCATGGATGTGATCATCCAGGGAAACCACAAGGAATCACTGTCATTCGATCTCATTTCCACCCCCCAGTTTGGTGTCATCCTGGGAATACCCTGGTTGAAGAAACACAACCCTCTCATTGATTGGGGTTCGGGACAGGTCAGTTTCGAGTCTGAGGTCTGCCAACATTTTTGCTTACTAGAGGAAGACGGGATTCTCAATCCCGCTAGGGCATTGGGGGGTTTGAGCATGGGTTCTGCAGAAGAGGTCATTCCTATAGAATCAGCACATACGGTGGGGGCTGCAATGACCGGAGTGCCCTCAGTGCATCATGATTTCCGCGAAGTGTTTGATAAGTCCTCTGCTGAGACTTTGCCCCCCACAGGCCTTACGATTGTCCCATTGACTTAATCCCAGGGGCACCTATCCCTAAGGGTCGTATTTACTCACTGTCCCCCTCTGAGGAAGTAGCCCTGAAGGATTATATCCAACATGCACTACACCTGGGCCAAATCAGGCCCTCCTCTTCGCCTACAGCCAGTCCCATATTTTCTGTGCCCAAAAAGGAGGGCGACCTGCGCCCATGTGTGGACTACAGGCGATTAAATGACATTACCATAAAGAATCGCTATCCTATACCCCTTATTTCAACATTACTGGACAAATTGACCAATGCTTAGATATACACCAAATTAGATCTCCGGGGGGCATATAATCTGATTCGCATGCGCCCGGGTGACGAATGGAAAACCGCTTTCTGCACTCGTCAGGGGTTGTATGAATACACCGTCATGCCTTTTGGCCTATGTAATGCCCCGGCTACCTTTCAACGTTTTATTAACGACGTATTCAATGACATTGCAGACGTTTACGTTGTTGCTTATCTTGATGACATTTTGATATTCTCTTGTACACTTGACGAACACATCCTTCACGTCAGGGAAGTACTCACACGACTCAGAGATCAAGCTCTGTACGCAAAGCCTGAGAAATGCCTATTCCATACTAATGAGATCGAATTCCTGGGGTTTCATCTCTCTCCTGGGGGATTAACCATGAATCAAGCTAAAGTACAAGCTATCCTGGATATGCCAGTCCCTGTTACACTCAAGCATTTACAATCCTTCTTGGGGTTTGCAAACTTTTATCGATGGTTCATCGCTAACTTTTCTTCTATCGTGGCACCTCTGACGGCTTTAACTAGCCCCTTAGTTCCATTCACTTGGTCTACAGACCATCAAGCCGCTTTTGAGACCCTGAAAACTTTGTTCACCACAGCTCCAGTATTGCAACATCCAGATCCAGAACTGCCATTTGTCGTAGAGGCGGATGCATCTTCGTTCGCCTTGGGCGCAGTTCTGTCCCAGCCTTGCCCTACCTCCGGCCTACTGCATCCAGTAGCTTATCATTCTAGGAAATTCACACAAACCGAAATACATTACACGGTCACTGAGAAGGAACTCCTTGCCATTAAAAATGCCTTTCAGGTCTGGCAGCATCATCTCCTGGGGTCTAAACACCAGACCACGGTGTATACTGATCATAAAAATCTACAGGATCTGGCTTCATTGAAATGTGTCAATAGTAGACAGGTTCGCTTTTCAGCATATGACTTTATTGTCAGACATAGACCAGGGAAGATACACGGCAAGGCAGATGCCTTATCTCGTTCACCCGGTGGGATTCCTCTCCCGTCCTACCCTGATACTCTACTAGAGCAGGGACACGTTGTATGCGCTTGTACCCCGTCACGACCCATGCTGACAGCCATCCGTCAATGGGTGACCCGCCATCCCCAAGGCCTAAACGAATGGGACCCAGTTTTTCGGGAGGGGTTACCCTTTGTCCAGGGAAAATTGCTTCTGCCCACCTGCGATATCCGTAACCAAGCACTAGAATGGTCCCATAATGCCCTTATTAATGGTCATCCAGGTCAACGACGCACTCTCGATTTACTGAAGCGTTGGTGCTGGTGGCCATCAATGCGACGAGACGTAGAAGCCTTTGTGAACACCTGTTCGATATGTGCGCAATGCAAGACACGAAGAGGGCGCACCTTGGGGTTATTACAGCCACTGCCCATCCCTCCTAGACCCTGGCATACAGTCTCCATGGATTTAGTGACAGATTTACCATGTATCCAAGGTTACAACACGATATGGGTCATAGTGGATTCATACACAAAAATGGCTCGGTTCGTACCATGTAAAGGAATACCAACTGCCCCAACATTGGCCCGCATGTTCTTTGAGTCCGTATTCTGCTTATTCAGACTGCCCCATGTCATTGTGTCAGACCGTAGTTCACAATTTACATCTGGTTTCTGGTTGGCTCTCACTAAACTCCTGGGCATTGATGCCCGCTTTTCCTCGGCCTATCACCCTGAGAGCGATGGCCAGACAGAGAGAGTGAATCAGGCATTGGGACAATATTTGCGCTGTCTGACGCTTCAATACCAATACACTTGGCTCAAGTCACTTCGCATTGCGGAATTCGCATACAACAACACCTTTCACTCTTCCACAGGGTTTTCCCCTTTCTATTCTCTTTACGGGCAACATCCACGTACTCTACCCTTTCCTGATTTTGTCCTCACTGGTAACCCTGCTGCTAATGAATGTGCCAGAGACCTCGTCGCAGTCCATTCCAGACCCTCCTCCATCTTAGGGAAGCCCAGGCCTCCATGAAGACTGCTGCTGACAAGAGGAGGTCGGACGCACCTAGTTATAAAGGGGGTGACCGGGTCTGGCTATCTACACATCACTTACGCATACCTGGTTGCCAAAAGCTCTTGCCCCGCTTTATAGGTCCCTATCGCATTTCTAGCATCCTGAACCCTGTGACCTATCATCTCAGTGTCCCTGCTACCTGGAAATTACACCCGGTTTTTCATACCTCCCTGCTAAAGCCATGCCCTGTCCCGACTCGTATGGTCTCCCCCACTGCTCTTGTCCCGGTGGACTCTCATGACGAGTATGAAGTGAATGCTATTCTGGGTTCCTGCATCCGTAGAGGCCGCTTACAGTATCTTGTGGATTGGCTAGGTTATGGTCCGGAGGAGCGCTCCTGGGTGTTTTCCTCCGAAGTCCACGCTCCTCGATTGGTGGCCTCCTTCCATAGGGATAACCCGTCCAGACCACGGGGTCGTGGGCCATTGAGGGGGGGCTCTGTCACACCCACACTTATCCCGCCCCCCTTGTACATGCAACAAAAGTCCCAAGACACCAAACTGACCCGAACACTTATGCCCTCATATGGTTTCCGGCGGGATGTTGACACTGGTTGGCATTCGGGACATTTGCAGAGACGTTCCCTTTACGCCCACTGGCGACTTGCGGCTGGTTTCGGGCAGCGCGAGCACCGCAAAGCCCGATATCCATTGTGCTCATCACACGGTCTCCCACGTGACCAGAAACAGGAGACACGTCGCGCACGGCAGCGCGCGGTGGTAAGCACATGACCAATGGAACGCGATCAGCGTTCACGTGACTGCATCATGTGACCTGTTATTGCAGTCAAAAGGAACACGCTGATCAGCAACGAACGCTTCACAGCTGACTTTGTTACGTCCTGTACAGCTCTCTACGGATTATTCTTGATATTGCTATTTTGACCCCGGACTGTTTTTGGAATTCCACTTGGATCCCCCTCGGTACCTTTGCTTGGACTCTGTGTTTCACCGGACTCGACCTCAGCTACTCTCTCCTGGAACTGCCTTTGGATTGTCCTCCTGTACTAACCATCCAGCTACCTTCTGACCTTGGATCGTGTATTGGATTGATATTGGATTCCTCCTATTCTGAGTTGCTTACCTCTTGCCCTCGGACTGTTCTGGTATCTGGTTTCTCTTGATCTCCTGTCATGATCTCTGCTTCCAAAAGGTCAGGGTTTTCCCAACTCCCTTGGAAGCAGATCCATAACCCAGATTCCGAGTGCCAACCAGTCCCAATAGGGACCTTTTGGACCCAGTCCTGGCGCCAGTGGCACCAGGCTCATAAATATGCCCATTCCCAGCGCTGGAAGCGCCGGGCTCATAATGCTTGGGTGGACTTACCTGCAGCAGACCATGCTGCTTACTTGCCTGCCAGTTGAGCCTCTGATCCTCTTCTGTTTGGAACTACTTTTCCTGTTGGGTGGGGCAGGAGCCACTCCCTAGGTTCAGAACACTGGAACTCTTCTGGAAAGCAGGAACTCTTTTCTTACCTAGGCGTGGCTGTGGAAGGAGACACCTAAGCACTACAGGAGGCTATTTAAACCACACCCGATGGATGAATCTTGCTTTGCGTTATTCTGCATCCTCTGCAGCAGAACGCTCATCGTGTCTTCTGCATCTGAACCTGGGCCTAAGGAAAAAGGCTTACCATCCTGAATCCAGTCTTCAGCAACACCTATAAAGACAAGAAAGAACAGGTTAGCATTACGGTCTTCAGTGACAGCGCTTCACTTACCTGGTCCATCGGCTGTCACCAACGCCTCGCGCTGCATTCCGGCATCTGAAAGACAAAGGCTTACCTACTCTTCGTGCGCTCCGGAGGTCTTCGCACTGCATTCCGGCATCTGAAAGACAAAAGCTTACCAACTCTTCGCACGCTCCGGAGGCCTTCGGCGCTGCATCCCGCATCTGAAAGACAAAACAAGGTGCGTTTAAAGACATTGGGGAACTTTAATACTCACGTGCCATTACTCCTTTCCACATCTAACCCAGTGGGTATTCCGGCACCCTGCAGCCGCTCCGAACTTGCACCTGCAAAATAAAAAGACAGTTAGAGCGCATCGTGAAGCAGGCAACAAGCGCTTACTTACGTGCTTCCAGGCGCTTCTATTCATCACACGGGCTCCATCTTCAACTCACTTCAGCCCGTCATCCGCCATCGCCGGAACCCTGCAAAACAAGAGACATCATTACTAAAGACTTTTAAAGACATTAGAATTACTCGAAACTTACCGTTCGTGCAGTAAACGACGGACAGCAGTCCTCTGAAGTCAAGAGGCCTGCTCCCCTTATCCAGTGAAGAAACTGGTTACAGCACCCTGCCCCGAGGCAGATGGAGAGCACGGCGTTCACTTACCTAAGACAACTTACCCTTCGAGTCAGACATACAGTGCACAGAGGTCCAGCCCAAAGAGCCAGCCGTGTGTTACACATCACCTTTGAAGATACGGTATATGCCCAGTCAAGACCGGCGCCTCTACGGGAATCAGGTGAGCGTTACAGAACGCAAAGCCTACCGCAAAACTCCCGTCCAGGCGCTATGGAAACCTCGGATACCGACCAGCTAGCCCAGTTACTTGGGGAACTAAGGGCAGAAGTGCATGCAGCCCGTCAGGAAACGAACGCTCTAAGAAGGGAACTGATTATTTCCAAGGAGCGAACAGATGATCTCGCTAGACAATTGCTACAGTCACAAGCCGGACAGACCCCGTTACCCGCATCTGGGGGAAATCTTCCTTCTACATCCTCTATGAATCCAGTGCAGATCAACCTACCTGGGAATGTACCTCTGGCTCCGCCCGAACGATTTTCTGGTGACCCAAAGAGGTTTGCAGTATTTATCAATCAGTGCCGGTTGCATTTCTTATGCCGGCCAGCAGCCTTTCCAACTGATCAAGCTAAAGTAGCTTTCGTGCTTTCGTACCTTAGTGGCAATGCGGCAGACTGGTCGATCCCTCTAGTAAATCAAGATGATCCTGTCCTCCATGATTTTCAAGCTTTTCAGCTCAGTATGGAAAAACTGTTTGCAAGACATTCACAGGGGCAGGGCTTGGACAATGAGCTTCTTTCGTTGCGACAAGGTAATCAAGACCTTTTGGCTTATATTGCGTCTTTCAACAGACTGATAGTGGAAACTCAATGGCCTGAGGACAAAAGGATTACGCTGTTTTATAGAGGTCTACGTGGAGAGCTCAAAGATGTGTTAGCCCAAGTAGTGAATCCCCCACAAGATTGTTCGGACTATATAGACTTAGTCGTTCAAATAGATCACAGACTGCAGAACAGGAAGGCCGATCGTTCCAAGTTTGATGCTCGAGTATTTTCCAAACCGCCGACTCCTTCCAAAGGAGTAGACTCCGGGGAACCCATGCAAATAGGGGGCCTGAAAGGTCCTCTAACACAAAAGGAGCGGGAAAGGAGAAAACAGTTGCAATTATGCCTCTATTGCGGAAACTCAGGGCACTTTCTTCGAGACTGTCCGGTGAAACCTGCCAAGAAGGCAGTAGGAGCTGCAGTTACCAAAGTTACAAACTCTGAGCAGGGAAACGACCTCGCCCGACAAGAATAGAGGTCCTCTTGCCGAGCGTGAAAACCAGTTCCGTGACCTCGCATTTCGTGATACCTATGGTCCTCATTAGCCCTGATAATCCGGATCGATAACATGCAATTGAAGCTTACGTCGACAGCGGTGCCATCGGCAATTATGTGGATCATGAAATGGTTTTGAGGATGAATCTAACTCTTTGTCCCAAGGCTGTAAAGGACGTCATTACTACGGTGGATGGAACGGAGATAGCCTCCGGACCAGTAACGCATACCACTCAAGAAGTGACGCTAGTAAGTCAAGATGGACACCATGAGAAGATCGTGTTTGATGTGATCAAGGCTCCTCAGTTTCAGATTATTCTAGGAATACCTTGGTTAGAGAAACACAATCCTCTGATCGATTGGCGAGCAAGAACGGTCCAGTTTCCAGAATGTGTCTCTACTTGTCACCCTCCACCTGGTGTTGCACTGGCAGCAATTTCTTCAGAGACTCCCCAGTTACCTCCCGAATACCTAGAATACCAAGATGTTTTCCGGAAGGATCAGGCTAACTCTCTACCTCCTCATAGGTCTTATGACTGCCAGATAGACCTGATACCTGGATCTACTCCTCCTTGTAGTAGAATTTATGCCCTCACCGAGCCTGAGAACCTTCACCTTCGACAATACCTGAATCAATACCTGGCAAATGGGTTTATTCGTCCTTCCAAGTCCCCTGCTTCTTCAGCTTTGTTCTTCGTTCCAAAAAAGGAAGGAGACCTTAGAACTTGTATAGATTATCGCTCCCAGAACCAGATCACCGTCAAGAATAGATATCCGTTACCTTTGATCCCTGAACTCCTGGACCAAGTCAGAAAAGCATGCATATATACAAAGCTGGATCTTAGAGGAGCCTACCACTTGGTACGAGTAAAAGAGGGCGATGAATGGAAGACGGCCTTCCGCACCAAATATGGGCTATTTGAATATCAGGTCATGCCCTTCGGACTTTGCAATGCCCCGGCCGCCTTTCAATATTTTATGAACGATGTCCTCAGAGAGCTCATAGATGTGTGTGGTGTTGTTTACATTGACGACATCCTCGTTTATTCTTCATCGGAATCTGAACATCGGAAACACGTGAAAATGGTCCTCGAAAGATTGCGTCAACACAAACTTTTCGCTAAGTTGGAAAAATGTGTTTTCAACGTGACTGAAGTTGAATTCTTGGGATTCATATTATCACCTAGCGGAGTGCGTATGGATTCAAAGAAGGTCGATGCAGTTCTCAAATGGCCATCACCATCCTCCGTAAAAGGTGTGCAAAGTATGTTAGGCTTCGCTAACTTTTACCGCAGGTTTATCCCCGAATTTTCTCGAATAGTCCAGCACATCACTGCCTTGTTAAAGAAAAACAAACGTTTTGAATGGTCTACCGAGGCGGAACAAGCTTTCCAGGATTTCAAGACTAAATTCATCTCTGCACCAATCTTAAAACACCCTCGCCCCGAACTCCCCTACATCGTGGAAACTGATGCTTCAAGCCTTGTCATGGGGGCAGTTCTATCACAAAAGGACCCGGTAACCAATCAGTTGCATCCCGTGGCATTTTGGTCCCGCAAATTCTCGCCTCCTGAAATCAATTACACGAGTACTGACAAGGAACTTCTGGCTATCAAGTCTGCCTTTAAGGCTTGGCGGCATTATCTGCTGGGGGCCCGACACACTGTTACTGTGATTACGGATCACCGAAACCTGCAATATTTGAAAACCGCAAAAGCCCAATCCTCTAGACAACTCCGTTGGGCATTATTCTTTGCCGAGTTTGACTTCATAATTACCTATCGACCTGGTACAAAAAACGGTAAAGCTGATGCCCTTTCTCGGATGGGAGTGGAAGAACACTTGATCAACCCTAAACCTGTACCAATCATTCCCGAACAAAGAATTCTGGGTGTAATCACCACACAATCCATAGAGGAAGTTAAGGATAAAGCCAGGCAACTTGTAACTCCAGCAGACATACAGAATTGGCATCTGCAGGGAAAGGACTTTGCAGTAAAGGACAACTTATTGTATTTCCAAGAACGATTATACCTGCCCAGCACAGATTTACAGAAAAAAATAATCTCTTGTTATCACGATTCTTTAATGGAAGGACATCCCGGTATGGCCAAGACCTCAGAAAAGATCAAGCGCTACTTCTGGTGGCCGTCTTGGAAAAAAGATATCAGAGACTTTATAATGTCCTGTGGAGTATGCGCCCAAAACAAGAGTCAAAAGGAAAGACCAGCAGGCCTCTTACACCCTATTGACATCCCACATCGCCCTTGGCATACGCTTTCTATGGACTTCATCACCGATCTACCTCCATGCTCCGGATACAATACGATTCTAGTAATCGTGGACTTATTCTCCAAGATGGCGCATTTCATTCCGCTCAAAGGCTTGCCAACAGCAGCAACTCTGGCCCGAGAATTTCTCGAAAACATCGTCCGACTGCACGGTTTTCCTTCGGTTCTAATTTCGGATCGAGGTAGTCAATTTATTTCTCATTTTTGGCAAAGTTGCTGTCGGTCGGCTCAAATTGTAGTGAGACTATCGACCAGTCACCACCCTCAGACCGACGGACAAACCGAGAGGACCAATCAAACTCTGAAACAGTATTTACGCTGCATGCTGCAACAAACTGAAAAAACTTGGAAAGACATCCTTTGGATAGCCGAATATGCCTACAATAACTCTGTCCAATCAGGAACTGGGAAAACCCCATTTTTTCTTTTATACGGCAGTCACCCTCGAACCTCGGAGTTGGATCCCCTCCAAGATCTTGAAACACCAGCAGTAGACTACCTGCATTCTACAATCACCCAAGCCTTTAAGGAAGCTGTTTCTCACCTTCAAAGGGCTAAAGAACAATACAAGAAAGGAGCAGATCAACATCGGAAGGAAGCCCCTCAATATCAAGAAGGGGATTTAGTCTGGTTATCCACCAAATATCTACCTCTAAAAGGGCCACGCACATTCAACCCAAGATACCTTGGTCCCTATTCCATCACTACCATAGTAAACCCAGTAGCGGTCAAGTTGGACTTGCCCCCGCACATGAAGATACATCCGGTCTTCCACGTCTCTCTATTAAAACCCGTGCAACCTCAAACCCGACTAACTAAATCTCCAAAACCCATCCTAGTTGATGGAGAACTCGAGTTTGAAGTCAAAAGCATTCTGGACTCCAAGATCTCCAAATCTAAACTATTTTACCTAATTGACTGGAAAGGCTACGGCCCCCAAGAGAGATCCTGGGAACCTGCTGAATATGTCCACGCTCCTCGCCTAATGAAAAGATTTCACCGAACATTTCCTGACAAGCCAAAACCCCCGGAGAAGCCCGGTTTGGGAGGGGCCTTGAGGGGGGGTACTGTCATGATCTCTGCTTCCAAAAGGTCAGGGTTTTCCCAACTCCCTTGGAAGCAGATCCATAACCCAGGTTCCGAGTGCCAACCAGTCCCAATTGGGACCTTTTGGACCCAGTCCTGGCGCCAGTGGCACCAGGCTCATAAATATGCCCAGTCCCAGCGCTGGAAGCGCCGGGCTCATAATGCTTGGGTGGACTTACCTGCAGCAGACCATGCTGCTTACTTGCCTGCCAGTTGAGCCTCTGATCCTCTTCTGTTTGGAACTACTTTTCCTGTTGGGTGGGGCAGGAGCCACTCCCTAGGTTCAGAACATTGGAACTCTTCTGGAAAGCAGGAACTCTTTTCTTACCTAGGTGTGGCTGTGGAAGGAGACACCTAAGCACTACAGGAGGCTATTTAAACCACACCCGATGGATGAATCTTGCTTTGCGTTATTCTGCATCCTCTGCAGCAGAACGCTCATCGTGTCTTCTGCATCTGATCCTGGGCCTAAGGAAAAAGGCTTACCATCCTGAATCCAGTCTTCAGCAACACCTATAAAGACAAGAAAGAACAGGTTAGCATTACGGTCTTCAGTGACAGCGCTTCACTTACCTGGTCCATCGGCTGTCACCAACGCCTCGCGCTGCATTCCGGCATCTGAAAGACAAAGGCTTACCTACTCTTCGTGCGCTCCGGAGGTCTTCGCACTGCATTCCGGCATCTGAAAGACAAAAGCTTACCAACTCTTCGCACGCTCCGGAGGCCTTCGGCGCTGCATCCCGCATCTGAAAGACAAAACAAGGTGCGTTTAAAGACATTGGGGAACTTTAATACTCACGTGCCATTACTCCTTTCCACATCTAACCTAGTGGGTATTCCGGCACCCTGCAGCCGCTCCGAACTTGTACCTGCAAAATAAAAAGACAGTTAGAGCACATCGTGAAGCAGGCAACAAGCGCTTACTTACGTGCTTCCAGGCGCTTCTATTCATCACACGGGCTCCATCTTCAACTCACTTCAGCCCGTCATCCGCCATCGCCGGAACCCTGCAAAACAAGAGACATCATTACTAAAGACTTTTAAAGACATTAGAATTACTCGAAACTTACCGTTCGTGCAGTAAACGACGGACAGCAGTCCTCTGAAGTCAAGAGGCCTGCTCCCCTTATCCAGTGAAGAAACTGGTTACAGCACCCTGCCCCGAGGCAGATGGAGAGCACGGCGTTCACTTACCTAAGACATCTTACCCTTCGAGTCAGACATACAGTGCACAGAGGTCCAGCCCAAAGAGCCAGCCGTGTGTTACACATCACCTTTGAAGATACGGTATACGCCCAGTCAAGACCGGCGCCTCTACGGGAATCAGGTGAGCGTTACATCTCCATACTTCGTTTCCTCAGCATCAGGTGACTTCACCCTTCAGAGTGCCATCCAGGTTTACATCCTTGCCGGTTGCCATATTTCCCCATCATTCCTTTTTGGGTCCACTGTCATCCACATTGGGTAAGCTTTTTTCTTGATTCTCTTTTACACTCTGTTCACATTAGACCTTGCATTCACATAACCTTTTGCCTCGCAGCGGTCAGGGGGTCCATCTGGCCTTCCGGCTTCCGGTTGACGGCATTCATCACCTGTGGCTTCAAGGACGACACGAGCAGTTTCATTCTATTGCTAGTGTGGTACTTGGGGACGGAGGTTTTATCGTCTACACGACCATCAAGTCCTGACAGATGCCACCGCCCTGCCTGCGGAAATACTAATCTGATGTATGTGCCCTTGCCCACCACCGCACCACCCCATACCAATAAATTACCAGTGCTGCAGTACCACTGGATAGAAAACTGCAGAAAGAGTTAGAGGAGGTTTTAAAGGTGGTGCAAATGGGGTTGGCACAGTTGAGGGCCCTCAGTGAAGAAGGAAGCAAAACGGGGTGTGGATTAGATGAATGGAGGGCAGAAGACATCCTGTTTGGACTAGAAAGCACCGCGATCAATGATGCGCATATTGAGAAGAAGAAGAGTGATGAACGAGGAGTGAGAAGAGAAGATAATTTTTCTTTTTTTTTTATTGGTTTGTTACAAACCTTTAAAAACGCAAAAGCACAAAAAAAAGAACAGACATTAGTTCACTTAAAAAGAACAAAGAAAAAGCAATTAATCATGATAAAATACTTATGGAAAAATAAGACAGAGCGTCACAAGTACGTAATGGAACATAAAGAAAAACTGATCTTTCTCGCTCCAGTACACAAGTGAAAATTCAGATGTTTAAGTTTTGAATGATGCTTCCACTTTTGCCAGCTTTTTTACAATCTCTTCTATTAAAAAAAAAAGGTAAATTTAATTGTCAGCTTCCAATCATGATCATTGAAGAGTATGCGCCAGCAATCTTCAGCATCCAGTACAGATCTTTCTCGAAAGAACTCTCCCAAGTGCAAGTTCCGTTCTTGTGTCAGTCCTGGGCATGTTAATGTCACATGTATTAATGTCTCGGGCTTTCGATTGTGTAGCTGACATGTTAGAAGTACTGGGTCGTCTCTCTTCCAATGATTCTGATATTCTCTAGTTGGTATTCGATTTAGGCGGAATTTCGTGAATATCAGCCTGTGAGATCTCCCAGGAAATTTCTCCAGATATGCTTGAGTCGTATTATACTTTTTTGCCTCATTCGGAACCATATTAATTACTATGTGTTTGCGCCGGGTATCCCCAGTGTCAATCCAATCTTGGGTCCATAAGGTAGTTTTCACTTTGTTGGGATTGGTTTGCAATGTGAAATTGTCAGAACTTTTATCAGCTAATATTTGTTCTGCTCTATGAGCCCATGTTGTTAGTACGCTCTCACTATTACCATTTGCTGGATCTTTTAAGATTGCATACTACAGTGCAATCTGTGTAGAGGTCATCTTACGAAATTCATTCAGCATGTTCCACATTATTCTAGCGTTGATTGATATCAATCCCAACTCATACCTTATGGATGCAGTTGGGACACCTTTTGGTAACCACAAGACTTTTGTCCAAAACGAATGCTCTAGAGAGGCCCAAAGATCAGCAGAGCAGCCAAACGCAGTTTCTGCTCCATGAATTAACACAGGTACGACTTTCTGTTTGTAGAAATTCAATACTGGTATGATGGAAAATGTGCCAAATTATTTGTTCAGAAGACATGCTTGGTTTGTGAGTTGTTTGCATTTGGCCTTTATTCTTTCTGTCCAAGGTGAATCGTTAATATTGGCACTAACGCACATGCCTAAGTATGCAATTTGCATTACCTGATCAATGGTTTCATTTCCAATTTTCCAGATTCATTTTTTGTTCTTGCATCCATCTCTAATCTTTTGTAGATTTTGTAGGACTAATATTTCCGATTTTCTTGTGTTAACGCATAACCCATTTTGGGTCATGTATTGTTGTAATATGTTTAATTTGCGCTGAAGTCCTATGGGTGTGTCAGATCTAACACCACCAGATCGTCTGCGTAAAGGATCCAATTTACTTCATTTCCATTTATCTTTGGAGGGAAAACCTTAGCTGCTACATAGTGCTCGCCAATGTCTGATATAAAAAGATTGATTATCATGGATGCCAATGGGCAGCCTTGTTTTACTCCGCAAAAGGTTTTTATCGGTTCAGATAGGGTGCCATGTTGGTCCAGTCTCACTCTGATTTCCGTATTAGTATGCAATTCTTTTATTGCCCTCAGGAGACTTTCGGGGCAGTCCCAGGTGTTCATTTTCGTCCAAAGCAGCCATCAATACTGTCAAATGCTTTCGATAAGTCAATGCAGGCCAGATAGACCCGCTTGTCAGTTCTGATTGTTTCCATTTTTAACACATTAAGGATCATCAGATTTAAGCCACAACCTATCCCTTTCACGAAGCCTGACTGCCGGCAGTCAAAGTGCTCACTTGTTGTCCACTTCGTTAGTTGTTTTTGTAGTTGGGCGGCATACAGCTTGTCTATCACATCCAACAGCGCGATAGGTCTGTATTCATTTGGGTCTGCTCGGTTGCCTTTTTTAAAAATGAGTACCACAATGGCACTTTTCCAACTTGATGGTGTAGATCGTCGGATAGCTATTTCTGAAAATAAATTCACGCAAAAGTTTGCCCATTCTTTGGGGTTTTGTTTTAGTATGTAATTTGTTAGTCCAACAGGACCCGGTGCCCGTGATGAACTACATCATTGAATGCTTAGTAGGATGTCCGAAACCGCAAATTGCAGGTCCCATTTGGAAAGTTCTGGTAATTTAGGTTCTGGAATTATACCTTTTTTTTTCCATATAGTTTTCCGAAATGTTGGATCCACTGCATTTCGGTAACCATATTACTTTGTATGGCTTGCTGTTTACAGCCATTGTTATTTATTAGTTTCCAGAAATCTTGCAAATTTTTGTTGGGTAGAGTCACCATCATAGCCTCCGAGTCATGTTGCTGAAAAATGACTGAGATCAGCCATTTTTTATATTTTTGTCTACTGTGTTTGTTTGCCACTTGTTGGTAGAGCTGAGATTGATGTGTTGTCTAAGTTCCTGTCGGAGTTGAAGCTTTCTTTTGACAATCTCTTCGTCGTATTGATGCATTGGTCTGAAAGCACCTCTTTTCAAACCCTGAGGTTGGTACATAAATTGCTGTAGCAAGTGGCTGTATTCCATATTTTCCATTTTGCCACTACAATGATTTATGTAGGCTTCTGTGCTTTGGTTTACTTCCTCGCCACTTATTTTCAACCTTATTTGATGTGATTCTACAGCAATTTTCTGTGTCCACCTGCTCGACCTACTTCTCTCAGCATAGAGGACTCTGAGTTTTAATTGACTATGATCAATCCATGGGGATTTGATTATATGTAATGACAGGGCACGTCGATTTAGATTTTCAGATAGATAAAAATAATCTATGATCGACGACATATTCTTACATCGCCATGTTCTTTGCACGGGGATGTCTCCTTTGATATTTCCATTACTCATTAATAGATTTCTTTCTTGCATCGCTGTGAGGATGTGAGGGTGGACGCCGGAGAGCGGGACGCCCGGCCAGAGGAGCCCGCTGTACCGCGGGCGTGTGCGGCGCTGAGGGCGGGGGCCGGGGAGGCGTCCCTGTTAAAGGGAGAGCCTTGTCGGCGTCCCGCGACAGCGCCGGCGTTGCAGCCGCAGCGCCGCGTGTGCCCACGAGGACCCGGGCCACTAGCGCTGCGGCTGGGAGACCCGCGAACACGGCGTATCTCGGCGGCCTCCGGCGGCGAGCGGCAGCGAGGCTCGGGAATTAGAGAGCCCGGCTCGTGCCGACCGCTCGGCGTCGGAGGTGCGCCAGACAGCTGGTCAGGAACCAGACAGGGGAGACAAAACAGAACCCCCTCCTTATCTCAAGCAGGGCAGACCCCTAGCAGCAGCACGGGGCCTCAAGCAGGACGGGCCTCCGGGAAGTATACCTCAAGGGAGACACCATGTTGGGGGGGCGGGGCTGATGGAGAGGGCGTGGCTGACAACAGGGAGGGGGAGCCGGAACCAGGCAGCCAGGGTAAAGGAGGAGGAGGGGAGGGGGCAGCTCTATTCATAGAGGGTGGGTGCCTAGAGTCCCCACCAATCAGAAAGGGGGGGGAGGGAAGTTGTCCCTGATTGGCCCTTTTGCCCTCCAAGCACCAGGTATAAAAGGGACTGGCCTAATGGCATTTTGGTTGCTTTTTGCAGGGAGAAGGAGAGGAGAGTGAGAGCAACTGGTGGGCCTATCCGGGTCCATGAGAGTAGGAGACACTTCAAGGGAAGAGGAACTCCTGGTGCCTTTTACTCACAGTGAAGTAACTGTGGGGTCAACCTGGAGTCCAACTACCGTGGTTAAGACCTTACATTTAACCAGTGTGTAATAAATGTCTACAAAAACTCCACATCGGCTACTGTCCTGATTTCTACAAGTGGCGTAGTCGGCAGGATAAAAGAGAACGCGATGGAGAAAATAATACAGACACTGTCAGAGGGGCAACAACAGTTACAACAGCTCTTCCAACTTCAGGCCCAGCAGGCAGCCACTGATCGCCAAGCCTTTCAGCAGGCAATACAAATGCAGGGTACCCTGCAGTCCACCTCTCAGAACAAACATCAAGAGACGATAAAACACCTGACGGATGCTGTCACCGGCACCCGAAACCAGCCCATGGTCCCTTCCGCAGTGTTGCAGAAATTCAAGGAAGGCGAAGACCTGGCTTTCTTTTTCACCACATTCGAGAGGATCGCCCGAAACGCTCAGTGGCCGGTGGACCGCTGGGACCAGTATGTCGCTCCCCTTTTGTCTGGCATCATGCAAGGTGCCTACCAGGCAGTTAACCCAAATGGAACCACGCCTTACGCTGAAATCATAAAGGCAGTATTGGACCGGTTGGGACTTGACAAAGAAGCCTACAGAATGAGGCTGCGCGACACTAAACTCAAACCGGGGGAGAACCCCCGACAACTCTTCTACCGTGTTAAAGACCTCACCGAGAAGTGGTTACAAGCACCGGAAACAGGCCTCCAAGATGTGTTAGATAAAGTCACCCTCGAGCAGTTCATTGAGGCCCTACCCCCTCCGATGCAAAGATGGGTCCGACAACATCACAGGCCCACCTTATCTGAGGCTGTGGACATAGCGTCAGCCTACCAAAGGGCCGGGGGAGCGGGTAAACCCTTTGGAGTCGGATCTCCCATTTGCAACCCGATGCCACCGTTGGAACCCCTCACAACCAAGAGCCTGCGAGTAGGGCCTCCCAAATGGAGAGCAATGGAAGGACGCCCTTCTGGATCCGAGGAGAAGAGGAGCGGTCCCGACCCGCGGTCCACCTCGTTGTCCACAGGATACCGGCAACCGCAATGTTACGACTGTGGCGAGTGGGGCCATATAGCCCGGTTTTGTCCCCGGAAGAGAGGCACCGAGCCGATGGAGATCGGATTCATGAGGACCGAGCAAGGACCACGATGCCAAGGTCTCTACGAGATGGACGTCCGGGTAGACGGGAACCAGGCCAGGGCCCTACTCGACAGTGGAAGTCGGCAGACGGCGGTACTACCAACTGTAAGCGATTCTCCTTACCTCACCAATGTTAGTATCCCAATTCGATGTGTACATGGGGATGTGAGGACCTACCCCATGAAATCCATAACAGTAGAGGTGGGCCCTAACATTGCAGAGATGAGAGCTGCCGTCCTCCCCTCCTTACCCGCCCCAGTGGTGATTGGGACCGACCTGCCCCACTTCCACCAGACTATCAAAGCCCTAGACCAGGGATGGTGGGAAGAAGCACCCTTTGCCAGGGAGCCCATCCCCCCGAACACCCAGGGACGAGAGAGACCCGCTAGGAAAAAAAGGGAAGCTCGCCTTGCTAAGTGCGCATCCATGTATGCCACCCAACGGATAGCCTGGAACCCGGAGGACCATGAGGATTCCATCCGGGGAGAAACCTTGACGGACCCTACCTTAACACTTGCCCGCGAAAGAGCCATCACAGATGGGGACCCAGACCTGACCAAGGGAGCCGGTTTTACATGTAGACAGGGCCTGCTCTATCGGGTCTACCAAGAGGAGGGAGGAGCACGAAGGGAACTACTCCTGCCCAAAACACACAGGGGCATTGTCCTCCAGTTGGCACATAATCACCCGTGTGGGGGCCACATGGCCTCCCTAAAGACACAGCAAAATATTCTAAAACGTTTCTACTGGCCAGGGGTCTATGGGGAGGTGGCGAAATTCTGTAAGAATGCAAAATCTGCCAGTTGACGAGTGGGGAAAAGCCAGCCAAGGCGCCTCTTCAGCGGATGCCCTTGATCACCATACCCTTTCAAAGGATAGGTATAGATCTGGTAGGCCCGCTCGAGCCAGTCAGTCGTGGATATCGATACCTGCTGGTCAGTGTGGATTATGCCACCCGGTACCCCGAGGCCTTCCCCCTAAAGGGGACGTCGGCTAACCAGATATGTGACCAACTCATCCCCTACTTCGCACGGGTAGGCCTACCCACCGAAATCCTCACCGATCAGGGTACAAACTTCATGTCGGCTGTCATGCGACAAGTCTGTGAAAGACTACAGATCGGACGGCTGCGTACCTCAGTCTACCACCCCCAAACGGATGGGTTGGTGGAGAGGTACAACCAAACGATAAAGAAAATGATGAAGAGGGTAACAGGTCCGGAGGGGAAGGACTGGGATAGAGTCATACCCCTGATCCTAATGGTATTAAGGGACACCCCCCAGTCCTCGACAGGATTCTCCCCGTTTGAGCTGCTGTTTGGAAGACAGCCCAGAACAATCCTAGATCTGGTCAAGGAGGAATGGGAAAACACTAAGGAAACGTCCCTCACCGAGTACGCTGAGGACCTTAAGAAACATCTGTCTACTTTGAGGGGACTAGCAGAATCCCATCTAAGTATAGCCCAAGACCGGCAGGAGAAGACATACAACAAGGGCTGTCGCCTAAGAAAGCTAGAAGCAGGGGATAAGGTACTGGTGTTACTACCCACCAGTACGAACAAAATGTTGGCTCGGTGGAGAGGTCCTTATGTGGTGAAGGACGTGGTGGGACCAGTGAATTACCGGATATACCAACCTGACCGAAGCCCATCACATAAGGTCTACCATATAAACCTGCTGAAGAAATGGACCGAGCCTGCCCCGGTCGATATTCTGGCCACCCAGGATACGGGAGTGTTCCACGCAACCGGCCAATTGGATGCGGTGCAGTGGGTTGAAACACTCACTGAACACATGAAAAACGAGATCCTGGAGACACTCAAACCCCACCGCAACACCTTCTCCCATTTACCTGGAAGGACCAGCCTAATGGAGCATCGTATCGAAACCCTAAACGGACACATAGTCTGGCTGAGACCCTACAGGATCCCAGAGGCCCGAAGGTTGATCATTAAGAAGGAGATCGAAGAAATGATTAGGTTGGATATTATTTAACCATCAACCAGTGCGTGGTGTTCTCCAATCGTACTCGTACCCAAGCCAGACGGGGCTGTACGATTTTGCATGGACTTTAGGCAACTCAACATGATATCCCACTACGAAGCCTATCCCATGGCCAGGATGGATGAACTGCTGGAAAGGCTGGGTGCTGCCCGTTACCTCAGTACCTTGGACCTCACCAAGGAATACTGGCAGATCCCACTACGGGAATCTGACAAGGAAAAAACGGCATTTGCTACACCCCAGGGGCTCTTTCAGTATAAAGTACTGCCTTTCGGGTTGCATGGGGCTCCGGCCACCTTTCAGAGGCTGATGGACGTCCTCCTACAGCCCCACGACCAGTACGCTGCAGCCTACCTGGACGACATTATGATATACAGCGCATCATGGAATGACCACCTAACCCATCTACGCGAGGTGGTCGGCACCCTGACCCAGGCCGGACTCCACATCAACCCAGGGAAATCGGTCCTAGGGACCCAGGAAACCAAGTACCTCGGACATATAGTCGGTGGCGGCGTGATTCGGCCACAGGTGTCCAAAATCGAGGCTATTCAGGGGATCCCAGTACCAACTAACAGAAAACAAATTAGGGCCTTCTTGGGGTTTATAGGGTACTATAGGCGCTTTATTCCCGGTTTTTCTTCCCTGGCTGCGCCACTGACCGAGGCGTTGAAAATCGGGCGTTCCCCGGACCTGTCAACCAATCACACAGCCATACTGGCCGTCGATGGGCTGAAGCGCAGTATATCATCCCACCCGGTGTTGGTATGCCCGGACTTCAGGAAGCATTTCTTCATGCAGACGGATGCCTCTGGCATGGGGTTGGGGGCGGTCCTGACGCAGGAGGTAGACGGGTTCCTACGACCAATCTGTTTTGTGAGCCGGAAGCTTCTTCCACATGAGTTAGCGTATTCCACTATCGAAAAGGAATGTCTCGCCATTAAATGGGCGGTGGACTCTTTGCGATACTATCTACTGGGGAGGAAGTTTACGTTATATACCGACCATGCACCGCTGCAGTGGTTGGCGAGACACAAGGACACCAACCAACGAGTTCTGCGACGATGGTTCCTGTCCCTCCAGCCCTTCGACTTCGTTACCTTACATAGACCTGCCAGCTTTCAGCTGGTGGCGGATTACTTGTCCAGGAGTTCGATCCGGCCCGACCGGCCTGGATCTGTGGTGGGGGTATGTGAGGATGTGAGGGTGGATGCCGGAGAGCGGGACGCCCGGCCAGAGGAGCCCGCTGTACCGCGGGCGTGTGCGGCGCTGAGGGCGGGCGCCGGGGAGGCGTCCCTGTTAAAGGGAGAGCCTTGTCGGCGTCCCGCGACAGCGCCGGCGTTGCAGCCGCAGCGCCGTGTGTGCCCACAGCCGCAGCACTGCGTGTGCCCACGAGGACCCGGGCCACAAGCGCTGCGGCTGGGAGACCCGCGAACACGGCGTATCTCGGCGGCCGCCGGCGGCGAGGCTCGGGAATTAGAGAGCCCGGCTCGTGCCGACCGCTCGGCGTCGGAGGTGCGCCAGGTCAGGAACCAGACAGGGGAGACAAAACAGAACCCCCTCCTTACCTCAAGCAGGGCAGACCCCTAGCAGCAGCATGGGGCCTCAAGCAGGACGGGCCTCCGGGAAGTATACCTCAAGGGAGACACCATGTTGGGGGGGCGGGGCCGATGGAGAGGGCGTGGCTGACAACAGGGAGGGGGAGCCGGAACCAGGCAGCCTGGGTAAAGGAGGAGTAGGGGAGGGGGCAGCTCTATTCATAGAGGGTGGGTGCCTAGAGTCCCCACCAATCGGAAAGGGGGGAGGGAAGTTGTCCCTGATTGGCCCTTTTGCCCTCCAAGCACCAGGTATAAAAGGGACTGGCCTAATGGCATTTTGGTTGCTTTTTGCAGGGAGAAGGAGAGGAGAGTGAGAGCAACTGGTGGGCCTATCCGGGTCCGTGAGAGTAGGAGACACTTCAAGGGAAGAGGAACTCCTGGTGCCTTTTACTCACAGTGAAGTAACTGTGGGGTCAACCTGGAGTCCAACTACCATTACATTTAACCAGTGTGTAATAAATGTCTACAAAAACTCCACATCGGCTACTGTCCTGATTTCTACAATCGCTAAGGCCCATTCTGCGGCAAGTTTGTTGACTCCTCCACCAGACTTGCTTATTTTTGAGCACTCAAGATTAAAGTCTCCACAGAGTATTATATTGGGAGCTTCCTGGATGCTATTGATGTCATCAATTATGTCGCATACCATATTTATGAATTTAGATGTACCCGCTTGTTTGTGATGCCAGTAAACATTAATTATGTTCAAACAGTTTTTACTTTAGGTTATAGGACATTTTGATTCCACCACTGTCTGCTGTATAAAGGCAGTGTAATTGGTTGAGCTCAACATTTTCAGGCCACAATTTTTCCTAATTAACATTAATAAGCCTGCCGAAGGATGACCTTTTTGTCTGGTTATGGCTGGATTCATAGCTATGTCGAAGTCCACCGAAACTGGACTGTTAACCATCCACGTTTCTTGTAGACAAATAATGGTAGTGTCTTCAGTCCATCTGAGGAATTTTTGGAACAAATGACTAAAACCTTGAGTATTCCATGATGCAATATTGAGGTTTGGGCCTTCTGGCCTTACTGGGCATTAGCTTGTTTGACCTCCCAGTACTTCCGCTAGCCAATTCCAATTTGCTGGTGTATCAGGGTCGTTTGAACCAGCAACAGCATTTTTAGTTTCAGCCTTATGATTCAATTTGCATGCAAATGTAATTTTGATGTTTTCTCCCGGGATTACATCCCTTGTGGTATCACCGTTTTCACATCTCTCAGGACATGTGCTGTTCTCAGGATTATCGGACACCTCATCAACATTTTGCAGTACTACGATCTGTTTCGCAATATCGTTTTTATTCATGTTGACTCTCAATCTTTGGTTTGTTTCCTTTGCATTCTGCAACAGACAATTTTTGTTGGAGTCAGGAAATTCTTTATGTATGTCAAATCCTAAAGATAGTAGAAAGGGAACCACATTTAATAGGAGATCACATATTAATCTAGAGTCTATATGAAGGCCCGCTCTATCAAAAAAGAGCTTGTCTGTAAATTCGACAGTCCTGGAACATGGTGTAATAGGCGAAAGATGTTATTTCGGTTCAAGGTCAAGCCATCCTTAGATGTTAGAATTCATTCGAGAAACAGGTGGTATTTTGCTGGTTTATATTAACATTTGGTTGCTTTGTTCATCATAGAGGTCACACTCCATTCGTTTCGACCATAAACTGAATCCTTCTTTTTTGAGTTAGGTATCAGTTGATTCTGTTTTCCCTGTGTGAGGTCCGGCGTGTTTTTATCTCTACTTACAGCGGCAAACGCCTGTTTTTGACCCAATGGTGGTGTTTTTAGCATACTGTGTCCTTTTGTCATGATGTTTGAAGTATTCATTGCTGCTAGTCGCTTCCATTTTGAATCCATAGTTTGGTTTGGAAGCTTGCCTCTTGATTCTCTAGTTTAGGAAGATCGTGGCACACAGGGGGCAGTACCAGAAGGCAAACTCTTGCCAGGTATTTGTGGCCCAGTAAGTGCGTCACAGGGGAGATTCTTCTGCTCCTGGCCTATACTTGTGGCCAGAGATTCGGGACAAATGTCTTCACCTGGTTGCTGGCGTGTTCCGCATCTTCATAGATTGACAAATCCATTAGTTCATTGTCTTAAGTCTCTGCAGTTGTTTCCATTTCCGATTGGCAGTTGGGTTGAACCCCAGAGTTCTGAGTTACAGCAAGAGTAACCTTTTTGGCCTTTCCACAGGGTTGCTCAGAATGGACAAAAACATTTACAGATTTCAAATTTCTAAGGAATTTTCTCGAACCCAGATTATTCCGTTTTCTTTTGCATTTTTGATTTTTTTTCATGCATTGTATTTTCCTAAATGGAAATTGTTTTTTGAAATATTGCATATGTTTTGTCTTTTTCACATGCCGTTACGCCATCATTTCTTTCTGGTGGACTGATGGTGCCCAGCCCATTTGCTGACGTAGATGGTTGGGATTCAATTACGTCCGATGAAATGGAAAAGTTCTGTATATCTTTGTTTTTACTAGATACAGATGGATTTAATGGAACTTGCGTGTTCAGCATGAGAGACTTATCGCTGGCTTCGTCGATTACAATTACCTCTGTTCTTGTGGACTGGTTCCAATTAAGATTGTCAGAGGCCACTTGGGCCAAGATGTAAGCAGGACCATACCTAGACTGTGAAACAAGTGAAGTACCTGTGCAAGTACCACAAGTACTGTTTACTGGACGGTCACGCTGAGCGGCTCTACCCTGCATCTTGGACTTTGCCTGGATCTCGCTCTGCAGCGCTCCTGAACGACGTCATTACAGGCAACACCGCAGCTTGCCTGTCCTTCTAAAGAAAGGACTCCCCCGTGGTGGCCCCGCCCCAACCTGCCCCTTCATCTATCCGGGGGTCTGCGCACCCGCAGCGCGCACCTGTGCAAGTACCACAAGTACTGTTTGCTGGACGGTCACGCCGAGCGGCTCTTCCCTGCGTCTTGGACTTTGCCTGGATCTCAATCTGCAGCGCTCCTGAACGACGGCCTGGAGGACGTCATTACAGGCAACACCGCAGCTTGCCTGTCCTTCTAAAGAAAGAAAAAAGGTAAGGTGACTGTCTTGGCACGTTATGCCTGAAGTGTGCATATTCTGCTAGCATGTTGTGTGCTTACTGCACGTTGTGTGCTTACTACACGTTGTGCCCGCTAGCACTCTGAATTAATTTTGACAACGCTCTTTTCATTTCTTTGTGTTTATTTTTTAAGGACAACTGACTGACATCTACTCCCCCATGGTGGCCCCGCCCCAACCTGCCCCTTCATCTATCCGGGGGTCTGCGCACCCGCGCCGCGCACCTGTGCAAGTACCACAAGTACTGTTTTCTGTTCGAGGAGCGGGGTGCGGCCCTGGCGTCAGTTTCGTTCCTTCTGGTTCTCGTATTATTGCTTGGTTGGGACATCTGGAAGTTGTCCCCATTAATAATTTTATGTTTATTTCAGGCTTCAATTGAGGTGCCTTATTAATGTTCATTATCTGTGAGAACTCCTAATCTATTATCACTTTTTCCTTTCTGTTGTTTTCTTGTAACACGTGTCCCGTGAACGTAGAAGCAGCCGTGAACCATCTGTTTACACAGGTATTAGGACTATCACACTGCTCATTTCAGCCCTTCAAAATTGCTATTGTGCTAGTCGACTAGTAATTAATCCAGCCTTGTGTCCTTTGTCTTGTGTTTGACGGCTGGCTTGTTATAACTATAGCATATAGACTCACTACAAACATGCCGCCTAACATTCCAAGCCTATCTTAAATACTGACTAATCAATCGACTCAAATCAGTCATCATGATGCTGGACTTCAGCCTCAAGACTTCTACACCGCCTACTCACTAATTTCAACAGGTACATCGTTATCCACAAAACCGAAATTTACTTTTGACGATAAGATAGATGAATCCATTGTTTCCATCTCATCAATGTCAATCTCCCATCTAGGCAACAGCAATAAACCAGAAGGTTCACATGCACAAGACATATCTATCCCATTAAGAACTCCATGTGTAAGGGTCAACCCGTGTCCTCTATCTGACATCACAATGCTAGCCTCTACCAAAAATTGTCCACGCCTCTCTTCCTCTCGCATTGCTATTTCCCCGATCACTTTTCCCTCCCTAATGCAGGATCAAACTGGCCTATCCATTCATTCCAGCCAATGTGAATCTCGGATTGTATGGAGGGCTCACCATCGTTCCACTGATGACCCTTCGCACAGTAAAGTTACCTTATATCACTAACACTCCCAGAACTCCAAAAACTCTATGCTTCATTCGTCTTACCCACACCCAGAATACTGAAAACAGTTCCTTCAGATTTATTTTTACAAGATTCAACCATGATTCAACCGGCGTTGATTGCTATTAATACTACTATCATGAGCCTGTGTAAATTATTCGAATCACTGGACACAAAAGTGTCTCACCAATCCAAACAGTTTGATGATTTGATGAAGTGGATGTTGATCCATTATAATTATTCATTGTTTAAAAATGTGTCACCAACCACTGGGGAAAGGTTGATGAATGAATCACTAGAGGGGGCGGTAGGGTGTAAATCTGGCATGACCAATGTACCCGCTCCCACTGTGGTAGAAGTGTTACCTACAGAGGCACGTGCTTTGCCCTTGATCTCTGGCATCATACGACCAATCACTCATATGAGCCATACTCAGTCCCCTGTTCAAGGGTATGAACCTACAGTCCAACCGCCATAAGATTTTGTGCCAGAGGCGACCCGAGTGCTTCCGATGCCTAGCCCTGCGTGCAAAACAGGCCAGGGTTTTAGCCACATAGACGCCCTTAAAGTAAGAAACCCAAAAGTTGCACCAAAAAAGCCTCTTGCAATAAAAAAAACAAAAAATATGGCTAATCTCAAGCAAACTAAAAAAACACTGAATTCATTTTTCAAAGCCTTGGGCAAATCCACTGCCCTAAAATACAATGTGCCGGCTGTCTCTCAGCAAGTTCATGTTCGTTTACCATTCTCTTTGGCCCCATCAGTGCTGGTTGGCCTGCCCCCGGTCATTCCCTTACAAGCTGCGTCCCAACCAGCCTTACCCATTCCTCCCCCTGTGCATTCCTTGATGCCCTCGAGAATGGTCCAACAAGCTAATGTTACACGATCTGGTGCCCCCCTCACCCCCCTGTCTCAGTTAGTACTATCTATAGATCGCAACATTGAGGCAGACAAGCAACTTGCCTCTTTAAAAGCACAAAACGCTGCCCATGTGGGGCTGTTCTCAAACGCCCACAATCCAGTTTTGATGGTACCCTTTCTGCCCAATACTTCAAATCACTCATCATCTGTAGTCATTCAATCTGTCCAACCTCCAATTCCGCTTGCTGTGGCTTTTGCTAATACATCCAGCACCCGGGGTCACCAGAACCAGGCAGATACTTCCAATGTACCACTTACACTAGATCAGCTTGAGAATTTTAAACAAAAAGTAGATGAATATCTGGCAATTAGCTTAGCCAAAGCGCAAAATTCCTTCTTTCCTGTTGCCGCCAAGTCTAGCAAGCAGCCTTTCCATATTCCATTTACTACACAGCAATTTGCTCAAGAAGATGTGTACCATGCACAACTTAGCACAAACACTGCTAACTCACATTTGCAGTGGGCTCTGGAGAAATCAAATACACATTCAGTCTCACGTCATCTGAACCCTCGTCGTGGGCAATTCTCTACCCTTATCCTAAAATGTAGAGAAGGAAACTTTCCATGGTACGATTTGAACTGGCAAAGTGTTTTGAATCTATTCAGAGACATCGCTGAGTTACGAAATCTGTCCTCTCATGACATAGACCAAATTGAATTTATCTCTGAATTCACATGCTCTGTAGTCAGACTGTGGATCCCCTCTGGGCTGGTCCGAGATTCCATTTGGCAATGCAGAATGCAACTATTTAGCATGGGCTTTCACATAGCAGAGGAACCTGAACAAGCCCATTCAAGACTACAAAATATCAGTCAGAAATCATACATCTATCAGGGAGTGCAGAGGCAAAACCATGAGTCCCAAGCTGGACACAGCCAACATCAGTAACCATTAACACTCTGCGCCAAAGACACTATCCAGCTTTTAAGCTGGAACATAAGGGGTCACTCCCACTGATAGCCCTACAGGAAACCTGGCTCACTAGGTGCCCCATTTGGGATGGCTATGAGACTACTCTCCTCCCTGCAATTCCGAGTAGTGGTCGTCCATCGTCGGGTCTCTTAGTGCGTGTGCATAGTGGTAGTGGCTTTAGCATCACACCTTGGGCCTTGGTAGGGGCTCAAATTCAATTAGTATTAATCTTGGACCACTCCCAAGAATTGGCCCTAGTAAATGTCTATTGCAACACTGCCACCATGTCCGATAATGTATTCTATTAAGGTCTGAATGGGACCCTGGATTTGATTATTTCCAGACATACCATCACACACACCATCATTGCAGGAGATCTCAATTTGGATTGTCGAGACCTGGCATAACCTCGACAGCAAAGAAATGGACAAGCATCATGCACAATCGCAATCTACATATGCTAAATGGCTCTATTAAGGGGGTTGTACCTTGCAATTACACGTGGCAGCGTGGGAATAGTACAAGCACATTTGATTACATCTATGTGAGCCCTAAACTGTTCCAAAATGTCCAAAATCTTTCTATTAGTGATCACCCAAATAGTGATCATAGATAACTTGTAGCGCAGATCACATGGAACTTTGGAGAAGTTCCAACCAGACAGGTCTTACACGCTGAGGCAACTGTAAACTCAGCCAGAAGTCGTCTTCGATGGAACTCAGGCAAGATCATGTCTCTCACAAACATCCTAGAACATAATGCGTTGCAATATAACGGTGCTCAGTACCCTGAGCTTTTAAAACCTTTCATGCAAACCATTTCCATCTTGCGGCATAATTGTGTCTGCCATCCACATATCTTTGATGCTGAAACCCAGCGTGTCAAAGCCAATTACAGAAAGCTCAGAAAAAAAATACTATCTGCGAATGACCCCTCAAGCTGGAAACTCTTAAAAACTGCCAAATGCCGTTATAAAAACTGGCTCAGGAGCAAAAAAGCTTCTCAGTATCAGCGTGACAGTATCTCCATGCAAGCTGCCATGTCAAATAAAAACTCGGCGATGATGTGGCAATTACTAAATAACCAAATCTACAATCTTCAGGGTGACGCGCAAATCAACGGCATCCCGGAATCCGACTGGATCACCCATTTTTCCTCCTTATATGCTGATCCAGCCTTTGATGATATGATGTATAGTCCCTTAGCTGCCTCACCTTGGCAGCTATAGTTGTCTGAACTATCAATTCGTTCCATCATTATGCAAGCCAGTTCATCTAGAGCGAGAGGACCTGATGGGCTCTCTAATTTTATGCTTAAGGCCCATCCTGATGAATGGGCCCATTTCCTTTATATCATCTTCAAGAACATCTTACTCACACGGGCGATCCCTAGTTCCTGGAAGACATCTATCATCATTCCTATATTCAAGAAGGGCGATCGTAGTCTTCCAGTTAACTATTGGCCCATCGCCCTCCTAGATGCACCGGGGAAAGTCTTCTCCAAAATGATTCTTGCAGACTTCAATGACTGGACCCTACACTCACATTTACGTGACCCGCATCAAACGGGTTTTGTTGAAGGAAAGGAACGTCGATTAATTTATTTGCCCTAAATTCGATTAAAATGCAATGTCATTTGCAGAAACAACAGGTATTCTTTGCGTTCGTTGACCTCAACGCTGCCTTTGACTCAGTGAGCCGTGTGCTCCTATTAGCAAAGCTGCGTAGAGACCAATGTCCTGAGACTCTATTAGATGTGATACATGCATTACATTCTGGAACTTCGATTAGTGTTCGCCTTTCATTAGATGGTGTGCTTTCGAAACAGATCAACAGCTCACGAGGCCTTAAACAAGGTTGTCTTCTGGCATCGGCAATCTTTAATTATTTCATTCAAGACGTTAGATATGATTTGTCCACTGTGATTTCGGACTCCCCTAAATTAAACAATCATCCAATTTAAACGCTTCTGTATGCTGATGATTTAGGTCTTATTTCTAGAACACAAGTAGGATTGCAACGATTGTTGAATGCTTTTTTTATCTACACTCAAAACAATGAATTGAAAATAAATACTTCTAAAACACAAATCATTGCATACTCCCCAAGGCGACGTGGCCCGCTATCCCATGTGTGGACCTTTAATCATATTCCCATAAATATGGTGCCGCATTACACCTACCTTGGCATCATTTTCGAGAGTTCAGTACACCCAACAGGCCACATTACACGCCTAGAGACAAGGCTAACATCACTTACCTCACAAGCCAGTACTCTTATGTATAAGCATGGCAAATTTTCCATCTTGCCAGCCTGGCATTTCTGGACCATGAAATCAATCCCAGCTCTATTGTACGGTCTCAAATCCTTTCAATATATTCCTTCCTTACAATTTGCGAAATGGCAAGCAAAATATTGGCGCCGAATATTACACCTCCCAAATTGCATTCTAGCTGCCTGGATAAGATACAAACTTGGCTTAGTTTCCTTGCAGGCTGTTTACAACTGGCGTCAATGCTCCTTTTTTAGGAAATGCTTGCGTTTAACCACTCTGCAAGTTCTGCTAAAACATCTTTCATCATATATTTTTTCATGTAAGCAGTCGTTTATCAAATCCTGGCTGATGAGTGTCTATCGCGTGCTAACCTCTGCAGATATTCCATTGGATTTACTACTACAAAATCCAGACAAAGCTAAATCAAAACTGTATCATGCAGATTGGTCTCTCACTCGCACAGCTTGTCTTCTGTATCAAGATGCTGATGAGTGTCGTTTCCTACATAAAAAACTACACACCTTACCAACTTACTTAATTTGTTGCCGTTCACATAAAGTTCGCAACAACATATTAAGAGTGCGTTTTAATTTATGGGTTACATGAGACCTACAGGCCAAAAGGAAACTCTTGAGCCCCTCTGAGAATTTTTGCCGCTTTTGCATGTCGATGGACACTCGCGAAACCTTGGTGCATCTTATCACGGAATGTAAGGCCCTCCGGCCAATTCGAGAAACCCACTATGCTAGACGACGTAAATATTTATGCTTTGCTCCCTAAGATTTGACCTGGTCCTCAATAATAGGTTTTGGATATTTACCATTGCAAATTGCCACTGTTAATTTTCTATTAAGTTTAAATCTGGAAACTCAGTGAACTCATCAACAGTCCTGATGTCAACCAAATTGAAGCTAGCGATCCACACTGTCCTTACGTCTGTATTTCATTTTTTGTCATATTGTGGTGAGTATCTACATGGTGATATCTATGATTAGGTATAGTTGATACATTGCCGGTTACACCTTGTACTGTTAAAAGTCATGTGTTTCTTCTTTTTTTTAATTTTGTTTTATTGTATATAGGAAAATGGAGAAAAAAATTAATAAGTATTGTTCTTTTATTTAAATTCAAAAATGTTTTACTTGATTTATTGTATTTTGTATTTGAAAGGTTGATTCATTTCAACTAAATCAAATAAATAAAAAAATTAATAAATTTTAAAAAAAATTGTGTTAGCTTTAAGCAAGGATTTTGGGCCCATTATTTCATTCTGCATACTGACGGTGTATACAACCAACACTATTTTCCTCCTGAAGGGTATTTTGCTTAAGGTTTTCTTTAGATTCATTCTGTGCAGTATGGTGATGTTTAAGAAGTCCCATCGCTTTCTAGCCAAGTCTGCAAGGAGTCTCTTGACCTCACTTTTATTTCTTTTTTGGTCCGCTAATTCTTGATGGATACATCAATTCTTCTTATGTTGTCCCATATTGTAGATTTCGAGAGGTTAGTGCCTACATCGCTACTCACTAATTTAGAATTCATTAACGCTGCCAGCGCTGACAAGTCTTTTATGTTTTCATTTATTTGCTCATAAAGTTTAATCATCGGTGCAATTGATATAAACAATGAAGACATTGGGCCTCATTACGAGGAGCGTGGTAAAAACGGGGTCATTACCGGCATGGAGGTAAGAGCGTGTCCGTGCTCGTATGCCGCCGCTAATAGCGGATGATTATGACTGCGTGAGCACGCGCGAAGCCCCATGCCGTTAACGGCCATACCGGCATGCGGCTAAAGGCCCTCCAACCCCCCAATAGTGCCATCACGGGACCCGAAGATACCGGCTCCGGCTAGGAGGAACCCCTTAATACCGACCCGGTAATACCAACATGCAAATACCGGGCTCGTAATACCGGACCCGGAAGTAACGTCATTGCGTCGGAACTGGAAATGTGCCGGCGGCCATCTTTAAGAACACAATCCATTGCAATCCTCCCAAACCAACAGTTGACTACAGGAGAGACCAGTGGCAATACATACACCATGTCCAAGGCAACCCGGAAGAGCACCCCCCGCCTGCGGAAAAAACGTTTTTCTGACGCAGAATTAAACATGCTTGCGGACACCCTTGCCGCACATGCTGATGTCATTAAAGATCAGAACCTGAAGCATGAGGTGCAACAGCGCAAGAGGGACATCTGGCAGGAGGTAGCCAGCAAGGTCTCTGCTATTGGAACCACCCCACGGACAGTGCAGGATTGCAAGAAGAGGTGGGATGACCTCCGTCCTCAGGGTCCGCAGTATCCTTGCAAGCAACAGGAGGGAGGCCATGGCTACAGGCGGGGGTCCCCACTCTCCTGCCAAACTGACCACCTGGGAGGAGACGGCAAGCACCATGCATACTCCACCTGGGTGGGAATGGACGGTGAGTGGAGAATGCACGCAGAGCTAATGACTCCTGACCTGCACCCCTCAACACCAACATGACACATCATTCGATCATTGGCACACATCTGACCATTAATGCATATAAATGACCACATGTAAGACGCACAACCTGGCCACCATGTGTATGTCAAGTAATGCATGTCTAAACAGGATAGCAACTGTGCCAATTTGGCTAGAGTGACCATGCACATTGTAGTATACACAGCATAAATGGGAGGCTAAACATTGTCGTACAACCACAGTACATCCGCCTCAGCATGCATTATTTCACCCTGCATCATCTATTCAATGCCATCCAGACTACCACACCTCATAGCAGTATAGAATGCATCTAGATAATATTTATGCATACGTACAGGGACATGTGCATGTCCACACCAAATAGCTGCGGGCATGACTGTGAATCCTGAAGGTGGCAGCTCA
The DNA here is from genome assembly GCF_040938575.1 of Ambystoma mexicanum. NCBI lineage: Eukaryota > Metazoa > Chordata > Amphibia > Caudata > Ambystomatidae > Ambystoma > Ambystoma mexicanum. The sequence goes on along the minus strand of NC_090926.1, from coordinate 1,058,637,842 downwards.
GAGTGACACACAACTATTTGTATGTGCTTGCAGGTGATGGAGGATATCCCTTGAAGCCGTGGATGCTTCCCCCTGTGCGGAACCCGCGGAAAAGCCATGAAGAGGAGTACAATCGGGTTCACACCCGTACCTGTGTTGTGATTGAGCAGACCTTTGGCCTGTTGAAGGCGTGGTTTCGCTGCCTAAGCAAGTCTGGTGGAGCACTCCTTTATAGGCCTGAGAAGGGGGCAAAGATCACCATGGCCTGTGTCATGCTGCACAATATGTGCGTCCGGAGAAATGTACCACTGCCACCTGACATTGACATGCATGCACTGGGTGAGTATGATGAGGATGGAGACGGAGGTGAAGCAGCACCCCTGCCAGTACGTGATGCACAGGATGGGCATGCAGTACGCCAATCACTGATTCACTAATACTTCTGAACCACAGGGACTTTGATATATAAGTGTCAGTGACACAGGGTCCATGTGGACATGCACACAGGGAATGTTGGGAGTTGGGCACTGAACACCGTCATACATTAAATGTATACATACGAAATGAACAATGTCCAGGCATTGTTGTTTCTTCACACAACGGGTGTATTGATTCAAACTGAAAAAATGTGACAACCCCCCCCCAAATCCCCAGTAAACTCCCAAACCCCCCAGTAAACTCCCAAACCCCCCCCAGTGAACTCCCAAACCCCCCCCAGTGAACTCCCCCTAATGCTCCCATTCACCCCAACACCATCTGAACCAGTCCCATTGTTCTCCCACACTATTTGCGGGACTTCTTGCTGTCCGGGGGCAGCATATCAGTGTGCCTCACACTCCTTCTCGTAAGACGCACAAGGCTGGGGGGTCCAGAGGAATTGGGGACAGAGGAAGCAGGTGTGGTGGCTGGTGAGGAGTCGGTGGGGATTTCCACGCCTGCAGAAAGTCGTGGCCGCTGCATGTGCAGCAGGATGGATGTCAGGACCTGTGTTATGGCCCCCAGTCTCATCAGCGCTGCCGAGGCATTGACTGGGGCTGTGTTGGCCGTTATGGCGGCTGCGGTCCCCGCTTTGGCTGTGGCTATCTCCCGCCTGGTGTCCTCACCATCCGCGATGTATTGGCGCAGCAAGTCCAACATAGACTCCTGCCTGGCCTCCACCATCGCCAGCCGTACCTCAAGGCTGTTGGTGGGTGCAGCAGTGGTCAAGGGTGCTGTCACGGGGCCTGCATTATCAGTGCTGTCCTCGGGGATGGGGCTCAAGTCGGAATCGTGCAGGCAGGGATCGGCACTGCTGTAGGTGGGTGAGGGCTGAGTTTGGGGCGGGGGGTGGAAACGGGGCATGGGGAGCGTGGACATCTCACATGCGTGACTCCTTCTTGGTCCACATACTCCTCCACGTCATCTTCGCTGGTGGCCAGTGGTTGTTGGGCCTCGCCTTCCACAGGTGTAGGTGTGGGCAGCTGGGTGTCCACAGTGTCAGGCGCACTGGGTGTAGGGGTGGGCTGCGAGGCTGCCCTGGAGGTGGTGGCGACGGTTGTTTTTTTCTGTGGCCGGGAGGAGGATGCCCTTGTGGTGGTATCCTGGCTGGCATCTTCTCCATCGGTGCCTGGGGCGGGTAGAAGAGATGCAGGGCATCAGTGATGGTGTGACATGCCAGATGCATTCTATGGTACTGTGGAATATTTAATTTATCATGCATTCATGTTTTACAGGTGTGTCACACAGGGTAGTATAAGGGGACATTTTGGCATTTGCTGCATGGCAGGTGGCATGCTGTTGTATTGGGGTTTGTGTGATGTCTTACATGGGCAAGGTCCGTGTGTGTTGGTAATGGGATTGGCACTCAGCATGCATTTCAGTGTGGCAGGGTTTGGGCCTCCATCTGGACAAGAATATGTTGATGTGTGTGTTGGGACATGCATTGCCTTGCCTAGACTCTCTTCCACATCACTTGTGCTACGTGATGGTTTCCCCTACAGGGATATGCAGGGTCACTCACTTCCATCTGCTGATGTTGCCGCACCCGTCTCCATCTCCCCAAATCCTTCGATGGACTCCAGATTAAGGTCCAGCATGTCGCTCCATGTGACAGGGTAGCGCGGAGTTACGCAGAACCATGGCATCATGTGTTGATCCGGGAAATCGGGCGCAGCAATGTGTGATGATCTTGCTGGAGTCACATACCATCTGCACATTGATAGAGTGGTATTGCTTGCGATTGCGGTACACCGCCTCTACGGCATGGGGGACTAACAATTCTACATGGGTGCAGTCCAGGGCATCAACGCAATTGGGCATGCCTGCCAATGCATGGAAGCCTACTTTGGTGTCAGCTATCTCCTGGGCAGTCCGTGGTACGGATATGTGGGTGCTAGCGTGCTTCAGGAGGGCATCCAGCACTTGGGTCAGCATGCGTGAACATAGTGGTTGTGAAATGCCATGCAGCTGATACACAGATTCTCTTCCCACTTTCTGGGGATCACAGCAGGGATGGGGAGTTGGTGAATAGAGTGTATCTCATCATTCAGGCATGGATGGCCACTCACGGTCTTTGCCTGAATGATGATAAGACAGAGTTGATCATTCTGGGCACACAAGCTAATATTAACAAATTGGGCCCGGATTACTCAGCCTTCAGCATAGACGGAAATGCCATTAAAGTCTCGAGGGAAGTAAAAACACTTGGCTTCTATCTTGACTCTACCCTGTCCTTCACTAAACAGGTAAACTCCCTAGCCTCCACTACTGCCTACACTTGTAAATTGATCAGAGCAGGCAAGCCCTTCCTGTCCAATACCAGCTGCCTAATCCTGGCTAGAGCCTTAATTCTTTCCCGACTAGACTACTGTAATGCCCTATACAGTAGCGCCAATAAAGCCACTACCCTAAGACTTCAAATTCTACAAAATAATGCTCTCAGAGCTGCATTAGGAATAAAAAAGAGGGAGCATATCTCCTCGACTAGGCGGCAACATAAATGGCTCTCTACGGAGAATAAAATCCAGCTAAAAATGATCTCATTAACCCATAAGGCCTTAAATAATGCAGCTCCCAGCTACTTAATGGACAAAATAAAAAGAAAAACTTCTAATAGACCCATGAGAGTCGCCAATTCCAATTGTTTGGCAGTACCTAGATTCAGACTCGCCAAAATTGGTGGCGCCTGCTTCCCTGTGAAAGCTGCAAACCTGTGGAACGCCCTGCCACCTAACCTAAGAGCTGACCAACCCTTCCCCCATTTCAGAAGGAACCTTATCAAACACATTATCGCCAACAACGACTTAACACCCGAACACTCACAAGTGTAGTCCGACCCAATGCACCCTGACGTGACATCAACCTTTATGCTTATTACCGCAAATCCTGTATATTGCTAACTGTACATTCATGTAAATACGGCAAATCTTTATCTGTACATTCTTGTAATTTGTGCAATATGGTGTAATATTGTAAATTCATTTATATAACATTGTAACATTGTAAGCTTCGCATATACTTGTTGCTGCGCCCGGTAACCTAAGGGTCTGGTGCGCAATATAAATAAACAAACAAACAAACAAACAAGCTGCCCCACTGTGTGCTGGTAGGTGCCTGTGGCCCGGAAGTGGAGCACAGACACCACCTTTAGTAGTGGGGGGATGGCAGTGCATGTTTCTATGAGTCTGGCAATGTCGTTGCCTATCATGTCCACTATGGTGGTGATGGTGTCCCGGTCTAACCGGTACAGGGTGTGGATCTGGTCAGGGGTTAGATTGAATGGGCTGGGTCTGATACGAGGGATTGGTGGCTGCCTACGAGGTACTACTGGCTGCACTGGTGGTAATTGCTGGGCCTGTCTCACCCTCCTTCTCCTCCTGCGTCTCCTCTATGCTGCCTGGTGTTGCAGCTGGTGGTAGCATTTTGGCGTAGGAAGGGGTGTGGTGTGTGGGTGTACTCCTTTTATACTGGGCCTGACTCCATTGAGTCCACCTGTGGTGATTGTGTGCACCTGTGCCAGTTGGCTTGATTGCTGTTTATGGGTGCTCCGCGATGCCGGTATGGCCGCCATCGTGCAGGCCCTGATTACCGGCTTTGGGATGCCGGTATTTGCATACCGGCGTGGGTTGTGATGTCCTCCTACTACCGGCATGCCGGTATTAACTCCCCGGAGGGGCGTGTGTACGCGCCCATGCCGGTATGAGGGGGCACGGTAAGGGCGGTGCCGGTATTGGCGGGTTGTCTGGTCGGAATGCCCCAGACACGTTAACGATGCCGCTAGTAGCATTCCGCCTTCCTTTCTTCCTTTTTTTCCATTACCTCCAATCTCGTAATGAGACTCATTATGTATGGCCTCAGATCATTCAGTGATTCTTTGATCAGCTTCTGAATATCGCCCTCCATAGGAGATTGGTTTCGATTGCCTTTGTTTTGTAGGAGCCTTATTTTGGGATACTGGAGTTCCATAATGGAGGACTCTGTAGAGGATTCGTCTGATGAAGAAGAGGCAGTTCCATCATCCTTGTCAGCTTCTGGAGGGTCTTTATGATTGGTGTCCAGCCCATTAGGGTTAGTGACATTCATCTGTTTAGGTGAATGAATTTCGTTTCTACAGTGGTTACTTCTATTTTGTGAAGGCAGAACCACTGAGAATGGACTTGAGTCAACACAGTGTTGTTTCCGAATACCAGCTGGCCATTTAGATGTCGAACTAGATGCTATATTGTTATCTGATGGAGGGGAGACAGCTTCATCTTTGTTTTTGATTTGAGAATCGCACAGATCATCCGTTGTTGCTGGTTTTATTTTTAATTCATCATTCAATTTAGTTAAGTCCTGTAGAAGTTTATTTACAACAGCTAATGAGTCTCGCCGTTTCCTCGGACTCAGAGACTTGTTGTTGATATCTTTATGCAAATCAGCATTTTTTAATTGAGATGAAGCAACTGGATTAGGCTGAAAGATCATATCTTGTGTGTTAGGCTCAAAGGCCTCAGGCTCGAGATGCGACTGAACTTCTCTCATGCCTGTATTGAATTGAGGGAGCTGCAAGGGCACGGAGGGGGCACAAGTAGACAAACGGCTTTCACTTTGTATCTCTCTGCATTCCATCGCCAACTGCGGATACAAATCTATGAATGCCACATTGCTTGGATAACTGGTACTGGGGGGGATCAGTTTTTTTTAAAGTAAGTGATAAGTAAGTTGGTTCATTTAAGCAAGCTTCACTATATGTTTTTTCCGTTAAGGCGGCAGATATATCCAGAAGTGATATGTCCTCGAGACGGGTTGTGCGGCTTCTGCCACATGTTGGGAAGTAATTGGTTAGATTTGTTTTGGTTCCAATTAGTTGAGCCGTTGTCTGCTTGAGTGATGACTTTGAGGGTGGAGGCTGAATTTTTGTCATTGCAGTGATTTTTTTTATTTCCCGCTCTTGTTGGTATTATCTTTTCAATGTGGTCGACGTGATCAATATCCGATTGGTTGGTGTCCCACTCAGCCAGGGCAATGTGTTTAGCCGATTTCGACTTATCATTCAGCTTAGGGGTTTGTTTGATATTACTTACATCATGAGGTAAGGTAGAGCTAAAGTTTGTTGATGGGATTAGGGCTTCTTGGCTTTCCTTTGTGAGTTGATGTAAGTCGATATGGTCTTCATCAGATGTAGTTCCATTGTTGGTGGCCATAGAAGCGTCGGCTACCTTCTTTTGCTGGTTCGGACATTTTAACAGGGCGTCCTTACGCCTTCTGGCATACCTTTTAATAGCTCTATGGTGCAGTTTATTTGCTCTCCGATACATAAAACCAGTATTTTCTTCGATGGCCGATTGATCGTTAGCATCCGTCTTCATTTGTTCGAGTGCTTTAATCAATTCGGCCGGGCTGTCAGGGCAATTGTTAGAGTGGCTAGAATTCAGAGCATATAGCGCTAAGATGGTATTCATTTTTTCCATTGCTGATTTCAGGTCGTGTAACTCATTTTGGCAATCGCACACAAGGGGCTTCAAAGGAGCCCCTGAGATTAGAGGGGACATAGAAGTTGGTTCAAAACAACATTGGATATTTTTGTTTTTAGAGGTTGGCTGAGGCGTAGGTTTGTGTTCTCAGCCCGGCTCTTCTCTAAGATTTTTTAATGTTTCTGCAGCCATAATGAACCCTTCAATACGGTCCATTTTTGAAGACATATGTGAGAACTTTGCTTTAGTCTCCTTTAACTCAAGATGGGTCAGATCGTGGCCTTTGTCCAGGAGATCTAGGATTCAAATGATCACCGGAAAGGTGTTTGGATAATGAGGCGTCAGGTTTTCTATTTGGGTCACGTCAGCAGGCGGTTGGTGATTGGAGGATTTTAGCATGCATATCTTCGTAATCCGGAGAGTAGGAGATTTCTTTATTGATGTCATCAACACATTCAATGCTCAGATCCATGAGGCTTTTGGAAGACTTGGGTAGATGTGAATGGAACGACATGCGCTTCTTTACTGAATTAAATACAACTGGGGTTAGCGTGCCGATGGAACGACATACCGCTTGATCTAGAGCTTCCATTTTCTCCATAGTTATCTCAAATTGCCTTTTGTCAGTTTCAAGCGCCAAGGGTCACTCCGAGCAGCTTCTGAAGTCATCAATAGCTTTGCATATTTCGGGGCTCATCGAACCAGTTGGTTCAATAGACTCAGAGGATGCAAGAGAGGGGCTGTGAGTTGGAATGTGAGGACTACTTTGAGCATGGACTTGCGCGGCATGGGAAGCATTGAGAAGCGTCGGCATACCTTCTTTAGGCAGACTTGACACCTGAGCTTCTACGGGGGACGGCTCGATATATGAGGTTTTCCCGTAGCATATTAGAGAGTCAATACTCGTTGCAGAAAGCAAGCGGGAAGAATCCAACTTAGGTTTTATGCTTCGCAGACCACTAGCCATCTTTGCTGATGTAAATTAAACAATAACAGTGCAAGAAAGAAGGGATTAAGAATTGGAACAGAATAATAGCCAAACAGAGCGGTAAGTTATGTAAAATAAACAAATTGAGGGTTGCATCCACGTTACCTAGTGTAAATAAGTTATGAGCAACTAGCAACTAGCTTCCAGCTAACAGCAAACAGCACTACTTATAGCGCGTACTTAATGCGCGCGCGCAAATGCGTGCAGGAAGCAGATTATGTACACTTCCGGGTTCGGGGGGCGGGGCCAACTAAATAATAAGAAAAAGACAAGATATATAAGTAATATATACTTATAAGTGAGTGAGTAAATGTCATTGATGGAGGTATAGTGGAATATATACCAAAGTCAGGCAATCCAGGTAATCCAAGCATCTTGAGCACATAGGGCAGCAGGGCAGGCCAGCAAACAGCACTACTTATAGCGCGTACTTAATGCCTTTGCTGTGATCCTGCTCGCCTTGGTTAACTCTTGAGGTGACGGCCTGCTGGCCGTGTGAAGCGGTGCACAGATTTCCCAGGTGAGGAGGAGCTGGGCCAAGCCGACTGACTCCGGGACCTGAGGCAGGCTTGGGCGCACGGGTGCCGCACCTCCAGCATAAAAGCAGGCACAGTCTTTGCCCAGCGTGGGGGACACAGTTGGCGGAGCACCTGCAACCCCCCCCCCTCCTGGGAGGCCAGATCGGGCGGTGCTGTGAGTGGTGGTTAGCAGAGTTTGGCTGCGTTCTCCTGTGCCACAGGAGGGACGGACCAGAGGTAGACCCAGAGGACTCCAGACCAGCGTTGACAGCAGGGGATGCCCCTGCGTGACCAAGAACTGCATTGAAGAGGTGCTCGCCCACTGGGAGGACGGGGCGGGAGGACTGCATACAGGCCCTCCTTGTCCTAGCCTGCCTCGCTGGGGAGGCTGTGACAGCAGGTCGGCTGGAGCCAGGGCTAGAGGAGACACCACGGACCCGTGGAGAAGACAGCCCCCTACATAGAGCCCTACGCACAAGTTTGAGCAAAGTGGAGGACTTTGAGGAGTGCGTTTACTTTAACAACTGTGTTTCCAAACGGCTCAGTGAAAAGTCAGACATCAAAAGTCAGACAGTGAACTTTCTCCTGACTCGACATGCCTGCTTTGTGGACACATCACTGAACACTAATATATAGATCTTGCCTAGACTGGCAAGAAAGAAGTGCCCACTAAACTGCAAGAGGTCAAACAAGCTGCAAAGGCTTATCTACAACCCCATGAGCTGGCCACTCCCCTCATAAGAGGAAGGGAGAGCCCCAGAAGACTACAGGTCTGCAATTTTTCTTTATCCAGGGGTGTGCATAACTTTTCTGAAGCCCACTGCAAAGGTTTTTCACAAACCAACCCTCTGTGAGGAGGCTTGGAGTGTCGGGCTCGCTGGGATTCTCCTGATCTGGGCCCTGTAACTGTGTGGAAGAAGAGGGAGGTGGAGGTCTGAATTGAGGTGACGGTTGCTGGGGAAGGCCGAGGCTCCCACCATGAGTAGTGTTCAACACAGGTGCGACGCACTAGCTGCCCACAAGACGAAGACACAGGGATGACATAAGGAGGTTTGTAGGATCACCCCGGGGGGAGGCGAGCGGTCACCTGCCCCGGATGGCCTTGCTGGCCTGGGGAGAAAACAAGGAATTGAAGGGTCCACGCACTTGGGTAGAGAAGGGCCGAATTGTGGTGCTGTACCCCGTGTAGCGCTGGTGCAAGTGCGCATAAAAGGCCTAGTCCAGGGACAGAGAGGAGCTCCTGCTGAGGAACAGGGCTGTGGTACAGGGGAGAAAGAAGCCAGTCCATTTGAAGATCCTGCTCAGGAATCCGGCGCCTTCATTCAAAGTGGTGAGGTGACCACTGGCCTAGACTACATTGGCCCATTTTGGGCCCTGCTAGGGAGGCTCTCGTGTGTGAAGTGACCTAAAGTAGGAGTGAAGACGGGGGACCCCCCCCCGTCCAGCCTTGGTGAGCTCAAGGGCAACGATTAAGGACACCTATGAGCTGGCAGGATACCTTGGCATGCTTCCATTACCAAGGCACAGAAACAATGGCAGGGACCGCCGGAGGCTCGGGATCCGCACCACCCCCAGTAGAATGGTGTTCGATTAAGACAGACATATAGACCATCCTGGAGGAGATCAGAGGGATGAGGACGGACATGGAAGCAAAGCTGGCGGATCTTTCGGCCAAGGTGGTCACCCTGGAGAACAGAATGGGTGGGTTGGAGGCCAACCAGGCCTCCACTGGCCTATTGGAGACACACATGGCGGTGCACTTCTTAGATATAGAGAGGCGTGAGGAGGAGTTGCACCTCAAGGTCGATGACATAGAGAACCGGGAGTGGCACTACAACCTCTGGTTTTTCAGGCTCCCAGAGACGGAGGGTGAGACTCCAACGAGCCTTGAACAAAAGAAATAGGGATGTTCCTCGAATCCAGGAAAGGAGAGAGAGTTATCATAGACAGGGTGCGCCGAGCCGGAGGTGTATCGCGAAGCACGCACTCAGTCCTGGTGCGCATGCCTTACTATAGGGATAAGGCAAGGATCCTTGATAAGGCGAAGCACATGAAGGAAGTAACCTACGGGGAATCCAGAGTGGCCATCTTTGAGGATTTGTCAGCACACACATTGTTGAGGTGGAAGAAGTGTGGGGCCCTCACCAGATGGCTTCAAGAGAAGGGGGTGAGGTATCACTGGGGCTACACCTTTGCTCTGGTGTTTGAATGGGAGGGAGAACGGTATCATCTGGTGGCTGAGGAAGAGATACAACGCGTCACAGAGGAACTGGTGGGTCGTAGGGAAGACTCCAACTCCAAATTCAGAGGGCATGGTCCGGACCCTAATCGAACCCCCCTAAGAGTGGGGGCTGACTTCCCTGTGTTGATTCCCCCCCCCCAGCCCCTCCACCCCACGTACTGGGGGGGTTTCATGGGGCTCCTGGGGAGAGGGGCCCTCTTAAGAGCCGGAGGATTAGTCAACTCCCCCGGTGTCTATCGATATGGTGGTCTGTTGTGTGAAAATGGGTTCCAGTGTGAGAAGGGGTGCTCTCAGATAAATTTCTACAGTGAGAGGGGGGAGGGATCCCGGGAGTTGGGGGAGTTGATTGACAGTTCTACCTAGAGTCGGGGGAGGTCTCCCCACCATCCGGGTTGTTGTGGGATCTAAGGGTATAATAGGGCTGCCCAATATGTGACCCAAGGCAGGGGTTGCATCCCTGGCGGTTCAACAGATGATCCCAATATGATGGGGGCACGAGGTCAGACGCCTCAGTCTGGGGAGGGAGAGTTGGGGAGGGGGGGTGGGGAGGGAGGGAGTGGGTAGGGGGGACGGAAAGGTAAGATATCCAATGCAGTGAAGTGCACACATAACCGAGGGAAGGTATACCATATGGAAATTGAGGAGCTACCAACGATGGACGGGGTATGGTTGAGGTGACAGTAGGTACGCTGAACGCGAAGGGATTGGACTCCCAGAATAAGAGATCTTAAACCAGCAACATGGTCCGAAAGCAGAAACTAAGTATCCTCTTTTTGCAGGAGACCCATTACAGACAAGGGGCAGAATCACCAATGAAGGGTAAGGCGATAGGTAGGAACTTCTGGCCTCCCACAAAGACTCTAAGAAGGAAGGGTTGGGCATTCTGCTAGGTAAATCCTTCAGATTGACGGGAGTCCAGGTTAAGAGGGGATTCAGGGGAAGGTTTCTGGGTATGAAAGCGGCCCATGAGGGGACGTAGGTTATGCTAGCTGCTCTCTATGCACCCAACGTGGGGCAGGTGGGATTCCTTCGTCAGGTTTTTAAGATGATGGATGGTTGGGCAGAGGGGCCGACACTCTTGGGGGGGAGATTTTAATCTTGTGGTCGATCCCACACTGGACTGGTGGTCAACGAAAGGAACTGGTACTAAAGTAACGACTATGGATAACCTGGCCTTTCCGTATCTCCTACGGGAACATTTCTGGGTGGACGTCTGGAGGAGGCAGCAGTCTGGCCCAGGAGGTTATACGTTCTTTCCCCCCCGCATCAGACCTATACTAGAATGGATCTCCTCCTGGTCCCGAGGGAGCGGCAGGTTGAGGTGGGGGCATTTAGGGTGGAGGCGATCACATGATCAGACCACAAGTTGGTGGTAGCTAATTGACGGCTCCCAGACCCCCCCCCCCCGCGATGCTTCAGATGGAGGTGCAATGACATCCTGTCCAGGGACCAGGTGTTCAGGGTCTTTCTGGTGGAGGAGATACAGGCTCACTTTGACACTAATGATAACGGGGACACAGCCATGTCAATGGTCTGGGAGGCAGCTAAGGCCACCTTTAGAGGACTCTTATCGCTGTGGGGGTCTCGTAGAAAGCAAGAGAAGGGGTTAATAGGTCCACCTGACCCGACCGGATACGGACAGGGAAAAGCTCCTGGGTGAAATGAGCGATAGAAGGCAGGAACTCCACATGGTCTTGATAGGTGAGGTAGTTAAGAAGATGGGATACACCTGGCAAAGATATTACGAAAAAGGAGACACGGTGGGGACCCTCTTGGCGAATAGGGTAAGGGGCTGTAGAGTGGAGGGTAGAGAGGATACAGGACAATGCGGGACGCATGGTGAATGGGGCTGGAGCAATTGCGGCCAGCTTCACGATGTTCTACGGGAAATTATCCACTAAACCGGCAGGGGAGACAGTGGGGGAAAAGCTGCAGTACCTGGCTGAAATGAGCATCCCTCGGCTCACGATGGCAGAGAGTGAGACTCTAGATGGGGAGATATCTCGGGTTGAGATCCTGAGGGAGAAGACGGCTTTACCGCTGACTTTTATAAGCAGTATCAAAACCAACTAACGGCGCCTCTGGTAAAGCTATTGAACTCTATAGTAGGGGTGGACACAAAACTGCCATCTTTTCTCCAGGCCCTAAAAGCAGTAATTCTGAAGTTAGGAAAGGATCAGGCCAACTGTGCCTCGTATAGGGGTTTTATTTATAGTGTATTTGGTTAGTTAAAACCTTAAACACTTTTCACAATATACACAATATACGCAATTCATTATACACAATGTAATTAAACATTTCATAAAGTATAAAAATGAACAAATGTATACCTTTATATAAAACTATATACCATTAATATCTTTTCATTAAATAAATTAATTCTACCAAAATTACTATTAAAATCATTTCATATCTAAAATTCCAATAAAACTGCTAATCAGTTAATGGAACAATTTATGACCTTAATTATAACGTTTAACATTCTTTCTGTCATGATCTTTGCTTCCAAAAGGTCAGGGTTTTCCCAACTCCCTTGGAAGCAGATCCATAACCCAGGTTCCGAGTGCCAACCAGTCCCAATTGGGACCTTTTGGACCCAGTCCTGGCGCCAGTGGCACCAGGCTCATAAATATGCCCAGTCCCAGCGCTGGAAGCGCCAGGCTCATAATGCTTGGGTGGACTTACCTTCAGCAGACCATGCTGCTTACTTGCCTGCCAGTTGAGCCTCTGATCCTCTTCTGTTTGGAACTACTTTTCCTGTTGGGTGGGGCTGGAGCCACTCCCTAGATTCAGAACACTGGAACTCTTCTGGAAGGCAGGAACTCTTTTCTTACCAGGAACTCTTTTCTTACTTAGGCGTGGCTGTGGAAGGAGACACCTAAGCACTACAGGAGGCTATTTAAACCACACCCGGTGGATGAATCTTGCTTTGCGTTATTCTGCAACCTCTGCAGCAGAACGCTCATCGTGTCTTCTGCATCCGGTCCTGGGCCTAAGGAAAAAGGCTTACCATCCTGAATCCAGTCTTCAGCAACACCTATAAAGACAAGAAAGAACAGGTTAGCATTCCGGCATCTGAAAGGCAAAGGCTTACCTACTCTTCGTGCGCTCCGGAGGTCTTCACACTGCATTCCGGCATCTGAAAGACAAAAGTTTACCAACTCTTCGCACGCTCCGGAGGCCTTCGGCGCTGCATCCCGCATCTGAAAGACAAAACAAGGTGCGTTTAAAGACATTGGGGAACTTTAATACTCACACTTTAATACTCACGTGCCATTACTCCTTTCCACATCTAATCCAGTGGGTATTCCGGCACCCTGCAGCCGCTCCGAACTCGTACCTGCAAAATAAAAAGACAGTTAGAGCGCATAGTGAAGCAGGCAACAAGCGCTTACTTACGTGCTTCCAGGCGCTTCTATTCATCACACGGGCTCCATCTTCAACTCACTTCAGCCCGTCATCCGCCATCGCCGGAACCCTGCAAAACAAGAGACATCATTACTAAAGACTTTAAAGACATTTGAATGACTCGAAACTTATCGTTCGTGCAGTAAACGACGGACAGCAGTCCTCTGAAGTCAAGAGGCCTGCGCTACCTATCCAGTGAAGAAACTGGTTACAGCACCCTGCCCCGAGGCAGATGGAGAGCTCGGCATTCACTTACCTAAGGTGAGAGCGTTAACCTTTGGGGGTCTACAAGAGAGGAGAAGAGGAAAGAGATAGGGACACCCCAATAACCCCAGTTCATTAACCCCATATTTTTCTATCTGCAGACATCTTACTCTACACGTCAGGCATACAGTGCACAGAGGTCCAGCCCAAAGAGCCAACCGGGTGCTACACATCACCTTTGAAGATACGGTAGTCGCCCAGTCAAGACCGGCGCCTCTGCGAGAATCAGGTGAGCGTTACACTTTCCAATGTTCAATCACCGGATAAAATCTCCCTCCAATCAGGAGAATCAGTGTGCTTTCATCAATGAATCACAAATTTGGTGGCTAACATTCTTTTCTGTACCCATAATTATAGACTGGAGTTTTTCCCACTGTAACAAAATCCTTTTCCAATTGTAGAATGCTGCGCCAATGTGTTGCCATATAGATTGTAGTCCAGAACAGGTCCGACTTAATCATTCTAGTATCTGACACTAAATCCTTGTAACCTGCCTCATACCAATTTTTCAAATTATTACATGCAGTGAGCAAGTGTCTAATAGTCTCCACCTCTACATTATAGAATCTACATAATCTTTTCTCTCTGGAGATTCCTTTCCATGCTCCAACATATTCTAAACAGGATAGCGTATTAAACCTAAGAAGTTTTAATCTATTGAACTCCCTACTACTAATTTTCAGCCTATAACGTGGTACATTTGGAGGCATTCATTGGAGACTATATGTTGCAAACCTGGTTTTATTCCTCAAGCTATCCACATTATTTGTTAAATCCCATTCAATAGCTTTCTTTGTAATTTATTATATAGGGGATTTAAATGATCGATTTCATTGGGCAATTTAAGGTTAATAATTTCCAGGAAAGTTAAAGTGGTGTAGGTTAAATCCTTAAGGGCATCATTATTGACATTGCCATTAGTTATTATCTTCCCCAGAATTTTGACTACCATCATTATTTGTGTCCAGTGTCATTTTGATGTATAACTTACAACACCTAATTTTCCAAAGTGTTAATCAGGACGTAAGACCAAGTTCGCAACGGATGGCTTCTATGGGAGTTGAATTAGCTTCTCCTAATGCCGGTCTCCATAGCCTGCCTTCAATTTTGTCTAGATTTCTCATATATTTGGTTGCCACCTTCTCTGATGCATACATGGCACATGGTATGATACATGACTTATAAATTTCAAGCAGACCTTCCGTAGAATAACCTCCTTTCTCAGTTATATAAGATCTCACGATATTCTATTTCTTATGGAACTTTTTACCAATAATGTCCACATAATGATCTATACGAGGGACATTTTTGACTGTCATGCCTAGATAAGGGTATGATTCCACAACTTCTATTTCTTGGTTATCAATTTGCGATCCATATTTTACTGTTTGCTTCATGCCACTCTTTTTCCCAATTATATCAAAATCTTGGTTTTATTCACATTAATACTTAAACTACTTTCTTTAGAGTAACTTTGGAGTTCATTTAACAATCTCTGTAATCCGATTGGGGTTTTATCTATCAGGATCGTATCGTCGGCATAAGAAAGCCAACAGATAGATAAGTCACCAATCTTAGGAAGGGAATTTATTAATATTGTCAAATCTTTCCCCCATATCTGATACATACAGTTTGAACAAAGTGGGGGAAGTTACACATCCTGGTTTTAGACCTATGTTGGTTTCAATGGGTAGAGTTCTTTCCTTTCCTTTCTTCAAGTACATCACAACTGTGGTTTTCCTATACATTTCTTTGAGAAAGTGGAGCACTATAGGGCAAATCTTCCACCTCTCCACCTTGCCCCACAGTCTACCTCTGTCAACACAATCGAATGCTCTAGTGAAATCAATAAATCAAGCTTATCATTTAGTTTTTTCTTCACTGCTTGCGCTACCAAAGCATTTAATGTGATGATGTTATCGATAGTACCATACCCTGCTATAAATCCCACCTGCATCGGGGGATACAGTTATTTTCCTTACTCCATCTATTAATAATTTGCAAAAGGAGGTTGCAGAACATTTTGTAGCTGGAGTCTGCCATCATAAGTAACCAGTAATTTTTTGGGCAGGATCTTCTGTCTTTTTTTATACAAAAATAGCTTTTCTCCACCTATCTGGTATCATTCCTGTTTTCCAAATATGGGTATAGAGTTCCAATAAAATGGTGGGCCATTTTTACAGGTTATGCTTTAATATAATATTTGCCAGGTGATCTGGCCCCGGTGCTCTTGAAGATTTCATATTATTTATGATCTTAAGTACATCAGTCCAAACAAATGGAAAGACCAATTCTTTGCTTGATCATTTTAACTCAATCAGAGGTATCCCATTTTCTTCTGTAAAATATAATGAGGTTACAAACTCTACCCAGACCTCGATTGGAATGATAGTAACATCAATATTTTCTTCTTCAGTTATGTGTTGACGATACAGATACCAACATTATTTTACATCGTGGGTCCTACACAATTTAAAAATAATTTTCCAGTTGGCAGTGTGGTGATTATGTTTATAAGCCTTAAACCAGTTCTTAAATTTCATATGGATCCAAGCTATATTCTGTATACGATCCTTCTCATTTAGATTAGATTCTTTCTTTGCCAGCCTAATGGCACATTTGATCTCTTTCCTTTTACTTGCTATCTGGCAATCATATGAATGTATGCGTTTTTCCCCTGTTTTTTTATTAACTGTAATTCTACTTTCAGTCATCTAAATCATAGCTAGGAGATTACCAATCACCAGGGGTCCATTGAGTACCAGATCTTGTCCGTTAATAAGCAAGATATTAAACACCTTGTCGAACTTTACCAGATTATTTTCTGTCCAACAAATCCTGCTACCACTAGTATTAACTTGTAAATTTAACTCTGAACGACACCTTCCCATCAATTGTGGGCCTCTTAGTGTACATTTAAGGATAAGAGCCACTCTCCCCATGCCCTATTCACAACAAATAATCCTGTCTGTAGGAGACACTACCATTAGTCCACGTAGGACCATTATTTTCCAAATTAACCAGTTATAAGAAATGTAATCCCCAACTATGCATCAGATCCAACCAGATCATTCCCGTGGAGGTATGTGATAAAATAGGTTTTCCCCTATCAGTGATTTTGTCTTCCAGAGGGGACGGTAATTCATAACCCCCACACAATTTCTCCCATGCATCAGCTTTTAACATTGCAACGTCAGAAAGTGAATTAAAATCCCCCACTATCATGACATTCGCTTTCGGAATGCCGACCCTCCAGAGTAGCTCCAATCACCTTTATCACTTCCATCAAATTAGCCCCCGCAGGTCTGGAGTACAAATTTATCAACAGAAAGTCCTCCTTTATACCAGAGTCACCAATTACAACACACATGACGTAATCCGATTTACCAAATGTATTATAATATTAACACTTAACGTGTTTTTCACCCCAACACATAGGCCCCCATTCGGTCTTGCTCTAGGGTCAATACTTGCAGGATTGGTTAGTACATTATATCCATCCAATAATATGGTTCCCTGAACCCAGGTTTCCTGAATTGAAAATATGTCTGTTTTTTAAAATAGCAATACTTTCATTCTGTAATATCAATCTGTAATGTCTACTGTTCCAGGATAAAATGGTTACATGATTAAATTCCACCCCAATTCAACCATCTACTAGATTTTTCATTCGGGATCCATTTACCAATATATATTCTTTGTTGCTGGGAGTGAGGCCACCTCTCATTTTTTAACTGGTGTGGAACCTCCGATGTACTATCTTTCCCAGCGCTATTACATATAATTAATTCAAAATAATTATTCCAAAGTTTGTTTGAATGGTCTCTAATTAATTCAACAATGACCGCTGTTCCAAACTGAACTATGGACCAATTCTCCCAACTACCAGCCTCGGGTAAAATAACTCTGTCAATGTCCGAACTCTTAATACCTTGTAACTTGGTTACCCGTCCTAAACGGTCCAGGAGCCAACCGTGATTTAGAAAGGGACTGTTTTCTTTGGGCAGTTTCTCAATTATCTTTATGCTTTTACCACACATAATATCTTTATTAATCTGTTCCTCCCGAAAATCTTCTCCTTCCCTCACTTTCGAATACCAGTTCCCACTCATTGCTAACCTTTCCATTTCTGTCCTTATCTCTGGAATTCAGGTCAACCTTTTCACCAATATAATTGATGTCAATATATCTGATTCCAATTTCCCTCACCATCGGATGTTCACCATTGACTGCATTTTCAACAGCCAAACTTTCTTCAATTTCCATATCATTACTTAAACCTATACTTATTACATCCCTCTCAACATTCTCTCTATTACTGCTTACTTTAAACTTACCTTTAAACCATTCTTTCAAGCCCCCATCCTGCTTTTTTCTAGTGCTACCAGAATGAAGTTCATATCTATTTGCCACTTCAATGCAATCAATATCGTGAACTGAAATTTTGGCTACGGCTACGCTATTCTTTTAACAACCCCTCTTCTTCTTAGTTTTACCTGTGCTTCTTTTATTGCACTTTTTATAATTCCTTTTACGACAAGTTCTTCTTTTCTGGCCCTGAGAGTGCTCTGCTACTTCTCCCCTCTCTAATTCAACTATACTTCCAATATCTGGGTGAATTATCTTAACATGCGTAGTTTGAAGTACTTCAGCCACTTCAGTCTCCCTTGCCTGTTCTGTTCTTTATCAATCAATATACATAGTTCACTTAAATTGTCTCTCACAATTTCCTGAGAGATGGCAACAATTTCTCCTGCATTATTTTCATTAATCATTTCAGCAGAGAGGCTTATCAATTTAACACTTTCATGCGTTGATGACACCAAATCTTTCTATAATAGTTGCTCATTCATTAACTGTGTGCAAATACCTAATAGAATATTCACTGTCCAAGTTAGCGCATCCATTTTGCCTTTTAAGCTAACAGAACTATCTATTTCCGACGGAGCTTCTGACCAAGACACATTTTCTTCATCATCATCATACAGAGTATCCTCTTGTGCTAATCTCTGTAGATCCAGTGTTAGGGACAGATTAGTACCTATAATATTATTAATTCCCTCAGCATTCTCTATACTACTACGAGATGTGTTAATAGTTTGCGCATTAGCAAGTCCCAAGGCATTTCTTTGGAAGTCGTGTTGCATATTAGACAACTGAACCTTCTCTGTCGATTGTAAATCAACTCCCGATGTAACCCCCATAGAATGTCTCCTAAAATCCTTGCATACATTTAATAGAGTTATTATCCACCATGAAACTGGTGTCTATATGTGGAGCAGTTTCCTCAATAGTAATATTTACACCAATTTTCTTAAGGGTGAGAAAATCTGAAATTTTGGATTGCTTTAGCCCCGGTTTCTTATTGTTTACTACCTTTTTGCCTGTAGTCACACCGGGATCTATTGCATTCCTATCTTTAAATGGTGTAGAACCTTTATTACCTTTACCATTTGTATTCTTATTACCTTTATGAGAAGTTCGA
Organism: Ambystoma mexicanum; assembly: GCF_040938575.1. Lineage (NCBI taxonomy): Eukaryota > Metazoa > Chordata > Amphibia > Caudata > Ambystomatidae > Ambystoma > Ambystoma mexicanum. The sequence continues at coordinate 1,058,619,025 of NC_090926.1, read as the reverse complement.
GAGCCATAATATAATTACTCTATACCGAGTTTATAAAAATAAGTGTACATTTTCTACCCAACACTACACAGGACACTGTCTCCTACAATTAGTGTCCTGGGATTGAGGTTAAATGGTATATCAAGCCTCTACGCCTTACCCAAAATGTTGGGTAAAGACTACAGCACTAATAGTAATACCAATCACCAATGCAGCTCGAGATATTGCCCCACACTTCTAGATCCAATTGCCACCTCATTAAATGATCAGGCAGTTGTAAGGTTCCAACACCATTTACCTTAAAGAGCCCACCTGATGAAAAAGCGAATAATTCCAATATAAATTGTAAATGAGAAGTACTGAAACCCTTCTGCCACCAACAACCATACAGTTACTTAGACCAATGAGTCCCAGAAATATTAAACACCTAAAATCACTTCCTAAGTATATATAAAAACGCCATTTAAAATTAGGCAGATTAAGAAGTCAACCTCCAGTACAGTACTGCGGCAATTAAGTACTAATGTGCCAAATTTAAGTGCTAAGTTAAACAGTACTCTCAGCAATAGGGAAATGGGATAAACGTTTCCAATTGTCAACCTCGAGGAAGTAGATAAATGCTCAATGCAAAGGACTTGCCTTAATAATAGCTGCCCCATAAGGGGGGGAGCCTTAAGGTGATTGAGCGTTAACAGGAACTGGGTTTCTGTATGGCTGAAGTTCCAGGCAGCTTCTAATATTTACCAACCTTCAGAGTCAGTGCAGCCAGCTATTTCCAGCAATCTTATATTTCAGATACCTTTAAACATAAGACAGGTGGGGGAATGCCCGACAGCTTGAGATGCCCCCAGAGTCTGTCTCTCCTCCCCCACACCTGAATGCTTCAACACGTTTTAAATGGGAAACGTGTCCCTGTACAAAAGTTACCTCAAAGCTCCCAATAGACAGAATATTACAGGAATAGATTGAGCCAATGGTTCCACTTAAATCGGATGGACCCGGATGATGTGTAAGGACCACTTTTACCAGTCAATTACAACAATGTTGACATCTCACAGCTCGCCACCAGCCAAACAGCTCCAAACAGCTGTACCTCGCCCTTTACACCTACGGGCTAACAGCGAATAATGGATGTGGGCAGAAAGCTAACAGTAATGGGTTTTGCGAACACCAACCTGCCAAAACATGCGTCAGCCCCACCACCGACGTTCAGGCAATAGTGCCTTGTTAAAGTATGGAGTTGGGATCAAGTTGCCGCTCAGCAAATGTCCCTAACTGGTACCTCACTCTGCAAGGCTGTAGATGCAGAGACCCCTCTGGTCGAATGTGCTCTGATGCCAGTTCCCTGCCTGCCGATTGGTAGCACTCTGCAATGCATAGGATGATCTATCAGGAAAGTGTTTGCTTAGTCACAGCTAGGCCTTTTCTGGTTAAGGAGTAGGCCACAAATAACTGGTCAGACTTAGAAATTCCGCTGTCCTTGCAACGTAAAAACTTAAGACCCTTTTGGGGTCCAACCGATGGAAGCGCTCCTCTTCCTTCGAGGGGTTCAGAGGTGGGTAAAATAAAGTCAGATCTATACCCTGCGAAAGGTGAAACTAGATACCACCCATGTAAGGAACCCTACCTTACCTTAAGTGAGACCTTTTCACGAAAAAAAAAACGCAAAAATGGGGATTTACAGCAAAGGGCCTGCAATTCTCTGACCCGCCTGGTGAAAATAATGACAACCAAGGAGGCTGTCTTCAGTGTAAGCAGCCGCAAAGAGCAAGACTGCAAAGGCTCAAAAGGAGCCGCCATCAGGAAAGTAAGAACCAGATTTAAACCCCAATCTGGGACAACAAAAGGGATCCGCAGAAACATATTCACAAGGCCCTACAGGAATAGGGCTATAACCAGGATCATAAATAAGGGACCTTGATCAGGGGACCTTTTGAACACAGACAAATCCACCAATTATCCTTTGACTTCAGTGACCTGAAGGCCTGCAGAGTCCAGTGACCGAAGGAACTCCATCACTGTAGTGGTGGGCAAGAGATGGGGCCAATCTCGGGTTTGTGCACCACGCCTCAAATCTTCTCCACCTGCACGTGTACAGAGATCTTGTAGATGGTCTGCATGCAGCTAGCAACACCATGAGCACATCCTCAGAGAGGTCCCAGTCGCCATATCTTATCCTCTCAAGAGCCACACATGTAGGTTGAGGACTCTGGGTTTGGGTGAAGCACCCCGGTTAGGAGATCCGGGCAACGAGGCAAACGGAGCATTGGGCAGATGGTGATATGATATGGCATTTATAGCGCGCCTATACACAAGTGTTCAAGGCGCGACGAGGCAAGGGAGGGGGAAAAGAGGGAAGACAGAGACAACGATCTTACTAGGCCAGGTGACCTTGAGATCGCGGAAGTGCGGGCAAAGGGGAAAAAGTGTGGGGCAAGGGGTAGTGGGGCAGTGCAGTACATGGGATCAACAGTAAAACAAATATTAAAATAAAGCAATAAATAAAAGTGCAGCCAGCTGGTGGCAAGTACGAAGGTAAGTGCAGACATCAGGTGTCACGTGATGGTAGGGGACTGTAGGGATACAGAAAACAGTCCCCAAGTGCGGGGGTTGCCAGGGAGGCAGCAGGTGTGCAACTGGCGGGGGAGGGGACCTGGGCCCGAGATCATAGGGTGGCCAGTTGACCAGTGTAGTTTCAATTTCAGCCAGGAGTTCAGCAGGGGAGAGGAGGAGAGAAAGCAGAAGCAAATAGGAAGGTTTTGAGGTGCCTCCGAAACTGGAGATGGTTCTCCTCAAGTTTCAGGGAGGCAGGGAGGCTGTTCCAAAGGGAGGCCTCAGCCAAAGAAAGATCTACCCCCAACTCATTGCTTGGAGAAGCGACTGACCCTGAGGGAGTTGGAGGCGGATGAGCGAAGAGCTCGAGAAGGAAGATAGTAAGGAAGAGAGAGTTGAAGGTATTGAGGCCACAGGCCCCAGAGGGTCTTGTGGACAATGCAGAAGGTTTTTGACTTAATCCTCTCAGTCACTGGGAGCCAGTACAGAGATTTCAGTCCTGGAGAGATACGTTCCCTGGGCTTGAGAGGCCAAGGACAAGTCTCGCAGTCCTGTTCTGGATGAGTTGCAGAGGGCAGAGAGTAGAAGCAGGCATATTTATAGAGGCTGTTGCAGTAGTCTAGCCTAGAGAGGACCAGAGCTCTGAAGAGGTGCAGCTGGTAGTGTGACTTCTTAGCAACATCCGAAATGTGAGGAGAGAAGGAGAGTCTTACTGGCATCAAGGCAGAGATCATTGGCAGCACACCACTCCTGGCTAGCAAACAGTCCGAGATGAGAGAAGGGGAAGTAGTGGTGGAAGGGAGCCTGAAAATGAGTTGGGTGTCATCTGCATAGCACTGAAAGTTGGGGCAGATAGCAGCAAAGCAGTGGGCAAGAAGTGCCAAGTATTGGTTGAACAGCCCGGGAGAGGTTAAACCACTAGGGAACACGACAGGTAGAGATAGAGATGAGGAAGGACCCAAGTTCGAACTGGGAGGGTCAATCGGAGAGGAAAGAGTCAGCAAGCCAGGGCCTGATTGACCATACCCAGGTTATCACTGAGACGGTTGAGCAGGATGGCATGTAAAAAGGCAAAAGAGAGATCAAGTAAGATGAGGACATGTGCTTCTGGAAGCTCCGAAGCCAGACTGATGGTCATAGAGATTTATTGTGAAGATCAAGCTGGGAGATGGCCAGCTTTTCCAGGAGTTTGCCCAAGAAAGGAGTGAAGGAGATTGGGCGATAGTTGGCCGGGCAGGACGGGACGGCAGAGGGTTTCTTAAGAAGAGGGTGCACAAGGGAGTGCTTCCAGAAGGCCCAAATACCATGTCCTCCTCACCCAGTCTGGGGTGATCAAGATCATGGTTGCTCGAAACCTCCTCAACCTCCAGAGAACCTAAGGAAAGATAGGGATCGGACGGAATGCATAGTGGAGAGGGACGGTTCAATCCACTAGGAACAGAACCCTAGCACACAGTTCGCTGGGAATTCTCCAGAGACGGAGCAAGCACTTTTAGGGCAGGCCTGATATCTCACAACTCCAGTCTGTTGATGTGCCGCCTGGCTTCCATCGCTGACCGAAGACCGCTCACCTGCAAGTCCTCACAGTGAGCGCCCCAAACCTTGAGAGACGCATCTGTTACCACTTGGGCTTGAGGCCAGAAGGGTTCTACCGCCAGTAAATTGTTGCTGTCGGCCCACCAACAAAGGTAGTTGACCACAGACCTGGACACCCTGAGGAAATCTTGAGGGTTCCGAGGTACTGGGACCACTGGCTTCGTAGGAGCCATTGTAGGGATCTCATCCGCAGCCTCGCCTCTGGCACTAGAAAAATACAGTGGGCCGTGAGACCTAGGAGGAAATGGGAAGCAAGCCACGGATGGTGTGGTCCTGGAACAGGTTCACCATCTGCACAATGCTGATCACTCTCTCTTCGGGCTGGAAAGCATTCCCTACCCGAGTGTCTAGGACCACCCCGATGAATTGGAGCTTTTGGACTGGTGTCACGTGGGACTACTGCAAGTAGAGGGAAAAGTCCAGCCTGTGGGGTAGCAAGCAGGTGTCCTCTAGGTGGGACAAAACCCACTCCGCCAAACTTCCCCCGGATCAGCCAGTAGTCCAAGTATGGGAATACATGGACACCGGATCTCCTGAGGTGAGCTGCAACTACTGTCATGAGCTTGGTGAAGATCCTTGGAGCAGAGGTCAACCCAAATGGAAGCACCTTGAACTCATAGTGCTTGTCCCCTATGAGAAACCTCAGGAACATGCTGTGCTTTTGATGCATCGGCACATGTAAATAAGCATTCTGAAGATCTATTGACACCAGCCAGTCCTGCAACTTGTGTGCGAGAATTTCTCTAAACATCACCATCTTGAATTCGTCCTTCCTGAGAAACTTGTTCAAGGCCCTGAGGTCCAAAATTGGACAGAGACCTCCTCCCTTCTTGGTAACTCTTCCACTGCACCCTTCAACAACAGGGCTCGCAGTTCTTCCTGCAGCTCCTGTTCCAGTTGGCATGTAGGTGGTGGGGTCTGCCCAGAAGTTTTCTTAAAAAGGGCAGACAATAGCCCCACCGCAAGAGTTCCCGGGTCCAGGCATCATAGGTAATCTCCCGCCATTGAGGCCACTGCTCTGACAGCCGTCCACCAACAGGTGAGGTGTGGGAGGGGAAAATCAAAGTGGCTTTGAGGCGGGAGCCACCCCCACTGCTGCTATCTCTGCCTGCTGGCCTCTAGAAGCCCCCTGCTCCTTACAGAGCACGAGAAATGCTTCTGCCCCTGACTGGCTTGTGGGAGCTGCGCCTTCCTGCCATAAGGCATGAAATGCCTTTAGTCCCTGCCCCTGCGAAGCTGAAGGCAGGATTGGCCAGCTGCACAGCTAGGCCCAGTGATTTAGAGGCAAGCTTTAATTCCTTGAACCTTTCCAGGGAGTCATTGGCCTTTGACCCGAAAAAGGAATTCTCCCTCAAAAGGCATGTCCAGCAGCCTATTCTGGATGTTATGTGAAAAACCTGAGGAGTGAAGGTAGGCCTGCCTCCTGTGTACCACAGCCGAACCCATCGATCCAGCCCACAGTCAGAGACTGCCTAGGCATCACCTTTCCCATCATCCAATAGCTGTATAAAACCATCTTGCAGCCTCCCCTCCACCACCTTCCGGAGTCCAAAGGAATACTTGGCAAACCCACAGGACACATTACTCGCCTTCAAGGCCATGCTGTCAGATGGCATCCATTCTCTTGCCCTCCCTCTCAGGGCTAGTTTCAACTGGACGAAGCTGCCCTGGTGGAAACCATGGCCACCTGAACTAGTCCTTCCGGGGAAGGGTGAGAGGACAAAAAGGACAGATCCCCTCTTGCCGGCCTGCATTTGCTGGTCACGGTGGGGCTGACCAGAAGCTTAGAGCAGGGCCGTTGCCACAAGGAAGCGACTGGGTCAGCTTTAGCCGGATTCAGAGGCATGTGTCTTTCTGTAGTGACACCCTCATCCAAAACGTCAGTCAACTCATAACCCTGGACTGGAAATGCAGACGCATTCAGACCCAGAGTGTCGACCACCCTGTCCACTAATGACCTACATTTGGCATGGGTGCAAGGCTGAGCCTGTTCTAATTCAACATCTGGGGATGTATACAGCCCCCTAGCATCATGCAGCCCCTATGCCAAGGCCAGATGGTCTGCCTGGTCGTCAAAATAGTCAACACCACTGGCCCTTGAGTAAATGGGATTGACTTCTCCCTGATCGTCCCTACCATCGGCGCCAAACATTTGCACCATGGCGCCCAAGAAATCAGTCCTGAAAAGCGGGACAAAGAATCGATCGCCGATGGTCGGCGTTGAGGGCTTATCCTGCGACGTCAAAGGTGTGGCTGTCGGCCGAGGATCAGGTGTTGAGGGCACAGCAAGAATGCTCAAACCTTGAGGATCCCAAGAAGGACCAGACTTCGAGGGCTTAATCACCTTCGGCGCCGAGCCCGAAGGCTCTCCTGGTGCCATTGGAGTCAGTATCGGTGCTTGCTTGGGGTCGGGTCCACAGGTGGTCCGCTGCAGCTACCAGGGCCTGCTATTGGGGGGGCGCACAGCCGCCTTTCCAAACAAACATCGCCAGCATTTGCAATTTGAACTCTTCCCATTCTTGAAGAGTTGTCGGCCATGCCAACGACTTACCTTTCTCCGAAGAGGAGCTTAAAGCCAGAGGAGGTTGTGGTGAGAGAAAGGAGGACCTGTCAATAAAAGAGAAGAACAAGGTGTTGGTGAGAACACTGGAGTAGGTATCAACATATGAGGGGCAAGAGAAGGGCAACCTCTTAGTTAAGCACAGAAATGTATGAGGAAGCTGGTTCAGCCCAAGGCAGAAGCGACAGAAGGGTAATATTCAGGATGGTGGACAGAAATAAAAACATAAAGAAAAAGGGAGCCAAGTGTTTAGGGATGACTAACAATCAGCAGACGTCAACAATGGCTCATGAAACAACCTGACAGAGATACTCCAGCTGAACCGTCAAAGTCAAATAGACTGTGCTAATTACAGAGACTGATCACCAAGGTCAGAAGAAAGGGTTAGGCAAGAACTGGGAAACATGCAATGCCACTGGGGGAGGCGAGAGAATACCACACTGTTATTGACATTGATGGAACCACCATTCATTTGCTATGACTTCACCCCTATACTGACCTCTGGAGGCACGTAAAGGAGAAATTACCTTACCGTAATGTTCTTTCTATGCATTTTTCTCCCACAGATTCCTCATCATGATAGATATCCATCATCCAGTTCTGCTGTTGGGAAACTTTTTGGCAGGGGGTGCAGTGGACCTCGACTTGGCTGTCAATCGTCTTGTCTGGCTCTCGATCGTCGGCTCTGGACGGGACATCAGGTGTATATACCACGTCACTACCCTCCATCCCTCAGTTACTCCAAATTTTTCACCTTGCGATTGAAAACTGCAGAAGAAAAACCACAGGGGGCTAACCAGCCATTAAAACATTAACAAGGGTACACCCCAACAGGGTGAACCCACAACTATGTGTGAAGAAAAAACATTTTGTTGTTGTTGTAAAGACCGAAACGACCATCCCAAAGCCATCACCAGACGACTTCTTGTTTGGACAGAAGCGACCACCCACAGAACTTTGAGCGGGGATGGATGGGAGGACTCTATGAGGAATCTGCGGGAGAAGAATCCATAGAAAGAACATTACGGTACGGTAAGGTAAGGTAATTTCTCCTTCAACAGATAGCTTTTCTCCTGCAGATTCCTCATCATGATAGACTCCCCAAGCAGTTAGAATAACGGAGGAGGGCAGAAAGATTTAAACCAGTAGATTCTGTAGATCCGCCCTACGAAGCCTAGCATCAGCTCCCTGTGCAATGTCCAAGGCATAGTGCTTGGTGAAGGTATGTAAGGATGACCACCCAGCAAATATCTCTAACAGGGACCCATCTCTGGAGGGCTGTAGAGGCAGAGACCTCTCTGGTTGAGTGGGCCCTGATGCCCGCTGGAAGCTCCTTGCCAGAAGATTGATAACACTCGGATATGCACAAGATAATCCACTGTTGCATGGTTTGTTTAATGATGACAAAGCCTTTTCCAGACGAGGAATGGGCGACAAACAACTGGTCTGATTTCCTAAACTCAGACGTACGACCGACATAGAAGTTTATTGCTCTCTTGGGATCAAGCCAATGGAACCACTCTTCCTCCTTTGAGGGATGCGGAGAGGGTAAAAGACAGATAAATCAATAGACTGGGACAGATGAACTTCTGAAACCACCTTAGGAAAGAATCTGGGCCTGACTTTAAGAGAGACGTTTTCACGAATGAACTTCAGAAATGGGGGTTTGCAGCACAAAGCTTGCAGTTCGCTAACCCTCCTGGCAGACGCGAGCACAACCAATAATGCTGTCTTAAGGGACAGCAGCCGCAAAGAACATGAAAGCATAGGCTCAAACAGAGCCACCATCAAGTAGGTCAAAACCAGATTAAGATCCCAGTCTGGGACAACAAAGGGGGTTGGCGGAAACTTGTTGAAAAGGCCCTTCAGGAACTGAGCCATGACCAGAATGGTGAATAATGAACCTTGGTCTGCGGACGTCTTGAACACAGACAGAGCAGCCAAATACCCTTTTACTGTGGCAAACTCAAGGCCTCAAGAGGTCAGTGACAGAAGGAACTCCATCACTGTGGTGATGGGGCAAGAGACAGGGTCAGTCGTGCGTTCCCTGCACCATGCCTCAAATCTTCTCCACCTGCACGTGTACAGGGATCTAGTAGAAGGTCTGCGTGCAGCTAGCAATACCTCAAGCACCTGGTTTGAGAGGTCCCAGTCATCAAACTGCATCATCTCAAGAGCCACACATGTAGGTTGAGGGAATCCGGGGTCTGGTGGAGCACATAATCCTCCGACTGGGTTGGGAAATCAGGATGCCAAGGCAACCAGTGAGGTGGACAGATGGTCAGATCAGGAGATCAGAGTACCATGGTTCTCCTCACCCAATACAGGGTGATCAGGATCATGGATGCTCGAAATCTCTTCAATCTCATGAGAACCCAAGGAATGACAGGCATCGTAGGGAAGGTGTAATGGAGAGAGAAGGTCCAATCCACCAGAAACGCATCCCCCAGGGCACCGTTTGCTGGGAATTCCCTCAAGCAAAACTGTTTGCACTGCATGTTGGACTCTGTGGCGAACAGATCTACTGCTTGGGTACCCCACAGAGCCAAGACTTCCTCTATGACTTCCTGGCACACCTCCCACTCATGCGAGACCGTGCTCTGCCTGCTCAGAGCATCCGCCAAGGTGTTCTCTGTCCCCGCCCGTTGAACTACTGAGACCGAGATCTGGTTCTCTCTCAATCAGAACCACAGCTGAATTGCCTCTGTGTGCGGGAGTGCACGCCCCCCTGCTTGTTGAAGTAGTGCATGGCCACTGTGATGTCAGAACGAGGACATGCTTCCCTCTGAGAGACGGTGCAAAGGCCCTCAGGGCTAACCTAATGGCCCGCAACGCCAGCCTGTTGATATGCTGCTTGGCTCCAGATGGAGACCAGAGGCCACTCACCTGCAAATCCTTGCAGTGAGCGCCCCAACCCGTCAGGGATGCATCCGTGACCACTCGGCCCTGGGGCCAAGGTGGCCAGTAGGGTTCCTACACCAATAGATTGCTGCGCATGTTCCACCAGCTAAGTCCACGGACTACCGGGCTGGACACCGAAAGGCGATCTGTGAGTGTTCCCAGGTACTGAGACCACTGGTTCTGCAGGAGCCGTTGAAGGGATCGCATACGCAGCCTATCTTCTGGCACTGGAAAAATACAGGAGGCCATGAGACCCCAATAGGCGGAGGAAGGAAGCTGCTGGAAGAGAGGCATGGTTCTGAAACAACTACACCATGTAGGCGATGTTACTGACTCTCTACTTGGAAGGCAAAGCCATCCCTACCTGGGTTTGTAGGAACACTGATGAATTGGAGCCGCTGGACTGGCGTCAGATGGGACTTCTTCAAGTTGAGGGAGAAGCACAGCCTGTGCAGTAGTGGGCTGGTGTCTTCCAGATGAGACCAGACTTGCCCTGTGACTTCTCTCGGATCAGCCAGTGCTCCAGGTACGGAAATGCATGGACCCCGGATCTCCTGAGGTGAGCCGTAACTACTGCCATGAGCTTGGGGAAGACCCGCGGCACGGAGGTCAACCCAAAGGGAAGCACTTTGAACTGATAGTGCTTGAACCTTAGGAACTTAATGTGCTTTTGGTGAATCGGCACATGGAAATAAGCATCCTGTAGATCTATCAACACCAGCCAGCCCTGGAGTTTGAGAGCGTGGAGAATCTCTGTCAACGTCACCATCCTGAATTTGTCCTTCCTCAGGAACTTGTTCAAGGCACTGAGGTCCAGGATGGGACAGAGACCTCCTCCCTTCCTGGGCACCAGGAAGTAACGGGAATACCAACCAGATCCTCTCTGATTGGGACGTACCTCTTCCACCGCACCCTTCGACAACAGGGCTCTCAGTTCTTCCTGGAGTTCCCGTCTCAGTTGGATTGGGGGAGGTGGAGGTCTGTCTGGAGGCCTCTTTAGGAAAGGCAGACAATAACCCCACCGAATTAAACGCAGGGTCCTGCCAATCATCCACCAACCGGTGCATCTTGGGAGGGGAAAATCAAAGCGGCTTCGAGGGACCTTGCCTCTGCTAGTTGGCCTCTAGAGGCCCCTTCCCGGATGCGAGAAGTGCATCTGCTCTTGCCTGGATTGCTGGAGCAGTGCCTTCCTGCCATAGGGAACATAACGTCTATAGCTCCTGCCTCTGGAGGTGAAGCTGAAGGCAGGTTTAGCCGGTTGCACCACTAGGCCAAGATTTAGCAGCCAATTTCGACTTCTTGAATTTCTCCAGGGATTCGTATGCTTTCGGCCCGAAAAGCTTGTCACCTTGAAAAGGCATATCCAGCAATCTGTTTTGGACATTTGGAGAGAAGCCATAAGTTTTAAGATATGCTTGGCATTACAACTGCTGAACCCATAGCTCTACCAACACAGTCTGCTACGTCCAGGCCCATCTGCAACGACTGTTTGGTTTCCCATCCTCCACCAGCTGTAAAAGACCATCCCACATGGCACCTTCAGGGACATACGCCGCAGCCTGTTCTACTGCTTTATATAAGCCAAATGAATATTTGGTGAAACTACATGCCACATTAGTGGCCTTGAGCGCCATGCTACCAGAAGTGAAGACCTTTCTGGCCAAGGCATCACTTTTTCCCTTCTCTGACCGTAGGCAGATTTGAGGTGGATGCCGCCAGTCTAGTGGAAACAGTGGCAGCCAGAATCACCAACCCCTGTGGGGAGGGATGTGTGGGGAGGAAAGAAGGATCTCTTCTTGCCGGCCTACAATATCCTATGAAATTGGCTTTCACAGGGGGAATGGTACAAGGGTGCTGCCATAATGAGGCTAAAGGGTCTGCAACGGCAGGGCTGAAAGGCATATTTCTCTCGACTGTGGGACTCTTCTCCAATATGTCGGTAAGATCATACCCCTGAAGAGGGACAGAGGACGCCTTCAACCCCAGGGTGTCAACTACCCTATGAACAAGTTCGGTGAAATTCACACTAGTATGGGTGTAGGGCTGCTTTTGCTGAAACTCCAAGTCTGGAGAGGTATCCAGACCACTGGCATCATGTAAACCCTGAGCCAAAGCCAATAAATCCAGCCTGGTCGTCGAAATAGTGTAAACGGGGTCGACTGTGTCCTCAGGGTCATCGTGTTCCTCGACTCGACAGTGGCATGAAGGAACCATTGCTGACTGTCTTCAGTATGGACTTTGACGCAGAAGCAATTGATGCCGAGGGTACTTTCGGCGCAGATGGACGCACAGGCAACAGAGAGACGTCGAGAGCCTCAGCCCTACAGCCTTCAGTAACAACCGAAGACGTTTAGAGGCTGACTACATCGACTGAGTGGCTGACTTGTGGTCGGGAGAACAGACAGCCGCTTTAGCCGCCAAAGCCCGCTGCTCGTGGGCCAAGGCCGCACTTACAGCCGCTTCCATCTTAAACATTTGCAACATAGAGATTTAAAACTCTCCCACTCTACTCGAGGGGTCGGCCCCGCTGAAGGATTACCTTTTTCCGATGACAAACTGGACTTGCGTCGATGGCAGCGGTGCTGCTTGTTCTGCGAGGAAGACAAGGAAGAGCTCCTGGAATGGAACCACTTCTTGGTCTTCTTACGATGTCGGTCTTTCCCCTTGACAGGGGTGGGCTCCTCTGTATCAGCCTCCGAGGACCAGACTAGTGACCGCGCCAGGAACTTGGCGACAGGTCAGCCCAAAGCCAGTTTCCCGGCCCTCCCCCGCAGGGATTTCGGTTGCATCTTTGCGCATGACGCGCAGGCCTCCATTTTGTGACTAGTACCCAGACACCATAGACAAGACGTCATGAGGGTCGATCATAGACATTTTGGCCTCACAATCGCGGCATCGCTTGAAGCCCGAAACCATGTGAGACGACATTGCATCAAAGTTTTTGAGAAAGCGTGTCGAGTAAACTGGAGTCGTTTTCTTGATGCAGCGTGCAAGCGCCTGGAAAAAAAAACAACCGACTTGTGGGGTGTAGTGACGTGGTATATATAAGACGCCCGACGTCATGTCCGGAGATGACGATAAAGAGCCAAACAAGACGGATTGCCGACCCAGTCGTGGTCCACTACGCCCTCTTGTGAAAGGTTTTCCGAACAGCGAAACTGGAGATGAACATCTATCATGATGAGGAATCTGCGAGAGAAAAGCAATCCATTGAAACATCCATTGAGCAATGGCCCAGTGCCACAGATTCTGCGCCTCCAGAGAGAGAACGGAAGAGCACGTCCCACCCTGCTTCCTGATGTAAAACATGGTACTGGTGTTGTCCTTGAAGACTCGTACCACCTTCCCCTGGAGCAGTGGCTGAAAAGACATGAGAGCCCAGAAGACTGCCCATAGATGCAGGAAGTTGATGTGCAACTCCTTTTCTTCCGGGAGCCAGAGGCCTCTGGTGTAGGATTGGCCCGTGCGGCTGCCCTAACCTTCCAGAGAGGCGTCAGACGCAACTGTCTCCTGATACGCAGGGATCTGAAAGGGAGCACCCTGCGAGAGATGAGGGCGAATGAACCACCAGTGCAGGGCCTGACCAAATGCCCAATTGAGAGCTATCTTGTCGGTCCTTGAGCCTGTGACCTGTTTCCATCTGGCATCCAGGAATTCCTGAAGTGGTCTCATCTGCAGCCTGCAATGAGGAACCAGATGAATGCAAGAGAACTTGATGGACCGGACTGTCGCAATCTTGGCTGCTGACAGCTGCTGAACCTTCCCCAGGATGGCCTTTATCCTGTCAAGAACCCAGGAAAAGTGCGTTCTGGGACTGCACCATGCAGGATTTGGGATCATTTATTGAGAATCCCAGAGAAGCTAGGGTCTGGATAGTTTCCGCTGTATGCCGTACTGCTAGGTCATGAGAGCGGGACCGGATTAGCTTGTTGTCCTGGTACTTGCTCAAGAAAAGCTGCCACCGGATCCAAGCACTTGAAGAAGTCTCTTGCGGCCGATTGCAGGCCGAAGGACAGTGCCTTGAATTGGTAGTGTCTTCCTTGAACGATGAACCAGAGGAACTATTGGTGTTTTGGATGGATGGGGATGTGAAAATACTTCTCCTCCAAATCCAGTGATGCCAAGAAATCCCCTTTTTCCAGCTGTTCGAGCACGTGCTGCAACATGATCATCCTGAACTTCTGGGATTTTAGAAACTTGTTGAGGTGTCTTAAATCCCGAATGGGTCTCCCCCCTCCGGACTGTATCTGGAGTACACTCCGGACCACTGGAGTCATAATGGGACAGGTTCTATTGCCGCTTTCCGCAACATGGCCTGCACTTCCTTGAGGAGTTGGGCCCCATGCTGCTCCTGCCTTGCAATGGGAGGAATGCGAGGGCATTTGCTTCAAAACTGAACTTGCTGGATGCTATTGAGCACCCATTTGTCCGTGGAGATGTTGCGCTGGTGGCCAAATTGAGACAGCCAGTTTCCGAACGGGGTGCGAAAGTGAGCCCTGAGCCGGATGAGGATTCTTTAGCTGTTGGCACCCTGGCTTCTGCGGGCATGACAATGTTGGGCAGCTCCCATGTAGGCTTGCAAACGTCTCTATACGCCTCCTGCTTGGTGGATCGAGAGGGCCGACGGTAGGCTGGACTGAGAACCTTCAAGGTCCTGGAGACCTTCCCCCTAGAGGAGCAAAGGACTGCTTCTTTAGCTGAAGCACACCAATGAACGTGCCGTCTCAGTGTCTGTCTTGAAAGCTAGGAAACGCTCATCCACTGCCTTGCAGAAGAGGTTCTCCCTATCGAATGGCATGTCCAGACACTTATCCTGCACATCTGGGCAAAAGCTAGTGGCTTTGAACCAGCTATAAAGCCAGACCATTCCCCATTTGCCAGAACCCAGAGACTGCAATGTCTAGGACAACTGTGATAGCATGGTCGGAGGCCACCCCACCTTCGCGGAAAATGGCTATGGCCTCTGTCTTCTTGCCATCCAGGAGGAATACAAGTATGGGGCTCAGTTTGTACCAAAGCTCTCTATCGTAACATGGGAGAATGGCTATGGCATTGGCAGCTTTGATAGTGGATGTCGCAGTTGGTTTAAGGTACTTACCTGTAACTATTGTTATCCAACATGGGTCTGTCATGGATTCACATGCACATGAATATTCCCAGTCGTCAGGCTGGGAATCCTCGCTAAAAGAAAAAACTGTTTAACTTTCACTTTGTAACTGTATTTGTCCTCTAAACCAATCACTGTACTCTGGGTCATACTGCCCTCATCCAATGACGGTCCTCTCCCTAAGCCCCGCCGTGGCAGCCATCTTCAGATTTGGCAGGCATGTAAAGTGGCAGTATGGCCAAGAAGAGCCGCAGAGGGGCAGAGGGAAGGTTCTCATGTCAATCCATGCCAGACCCATGCTGGAGAACAATAGTTACAGGTAAGTAACTTAAACATATTCCAGCATGGGGTCTGGCATGGATTCACATGCTCATGAATAACGAATACACAGCAGTACACATTACACAACCACGGGAGGTGGCAAGGCTCAACAGAAGCAATTAACACTTACCCCTGGGAACTCACCTCAAGCAAACGGGTCACGTAGCACTGCCTGGCCGACTCTGGACTCCTCTCTGGAATCCCTGTCGACACAGAGATGGGGGCATTACGCAAAGAAAAAAGAAACAAGGAAGCCTGTTGGAAAAGACACCCTACCAACACTAATAAGGATAACCTCATTATAACGTCACTCAATTACAAAGAGGCTATCTTCCTAGCCAAAAAGGAGACTTACAATAAATGCATTCTACAAGCAGAATCCAACACCAAAGAACTTTTCAAGATCCTTAAAGAACTGGAAACACTGTGCACACCACCTGTCTCATGTAGCAAAGACAGTTCTTGGTGCGCAAACATACAAAAAGCACTCCTTAGCAAAATCACCACGTTACATGCCAAAATAAACACTGAAAAAGGCACTCTCCAGACCAACGCTCTACCTAACCCCTCTTTGGCTAAAATTCACTTCACATACTTTTATATCTTTCAGCTTCTCACCTGTAACCATCCCTGAAGTAGAAAACAATCAAACTCAAACCCTCCAACTGCCAGGGTGACTTGCCCAACGCCTATTATTAAGGAGGCCTCTCATGAGCTAGCCCCCTTCATTACGGCATTAATGCATCATTCAGCACAGGCACTATATCAGACAACCTGAAGGATGCCTGGGTCATCCCCCTTCTAAAAAAACCCTCGCTAGACCCCAGCATACCCACTGACTTCAGACCCATCACAACCATACCATTTTTATTGAAAATCTTGGATCAAGCAGCATACCCTCAGATCCAGGATTATTTGGAACGCAACAATCTCCTTGGACTTAGACAGTCTGGCTTCTGCCGTAAGCACGGTACGGAAACGGCTTTGCTAGATTTAAAAACCCAAATCGAGGATCTAAAAGACAAAGGCAAGATCGCCCTCCTCTTACTGCTGGACTTATCAGCCGCCTTTGATTTGGTGAACCACCAAATCTTATGTCGTCATCTCAAAGTGGCAGCCCACTTTTCAGACAAAGCCACCAAATGGATGAAATCCTTTTTGGCCAACAGATCCATGAGGGTCTTCTATCCAATCGCCTCAGCTGATCCTGCTCCAGTTCTCTGCGGCGTGCCCCAAGGTTCTTGTGTTTCGCCTACGCTTTACAATGTCTTCACAAAACTACTCTTTGACATACTCGATTATCTGGGTGTCAGCTACACAAACTATGCCGATGACACCCAGATACTCATCCCTATCTCGGGCAACCACACAGCTGACACCAAAGCCTTTAACAACGTTTACATGATCATCCAAGCTTGGATGGCCCAACACGAGCTCTGTCTCAATGATAAGACAGAGCAAACTAGACCCCTCATTCAAATCCTTTGTTATCGACGGCAACATAATCAATGTAACCAACGACACCAAAAAGTTAGACATCTACCTAGACTCCCCCCTGTCCCTCATAAGACAAAACAATGCGGTTACCCCAGCATCCTCATACATCTGCAAACTTATCACTGCTTGCCGGCCAGTCATCAACTCTACAAATTGTATCACACTTGCTAGAACTTTAATCATGTAAAAATTAGATTACTGCAACGCCCTATATTTTGGGACTAGGTAACGTAATATTAGCAAGCTTCAAGTAATTCAAAATAACGCCATCAGAGCTGCCTTGAACATCCCCAGGAACCAACATATCTCTGACACCCGTCGGAATCTGCATTGGCTCTCTGTTGCTCAAAGAATCTCCCTTAAAGCTTTCACCCTTACACACAAATGCTTGACTGACAATGCCCCCCTTTACTTGGCCACCCGCTTTTCACAGCAAACCTCAAACCGGCCACAAAGAGCAGCTCAAACCCACTGCCTCTCTATACCCAGATATAGACTGCAAAAATCGGGTGGGACTAGTTTCCCAGTGCTGCTTCCAAACTATGGAACGTACTACCTACATCACTTAGACTAGAACCCTCATTCTCGGTCTTCAAGAACAAAGCCAAATTCCGGCTCTCGGCCCAAGACCCTATCAACCCCTCAGTATAACTCAAATACGAGGATCTACTCCTTACTGCAACTGCCTCATCCTCACTGTCATTTATCAATTATATGTAATCGTCCCTGTATATATCTCTACTTGTACACTAGGTTTGTAATTTTGTAATTACTTTGTTATGCTGATAAGTAAATGTTGTCCTGCCACGTATGTTACTGATATGAATGTAACCTCAAGACTCTAACCTTAAGATATGTGCCCAGATGCCTTTTGGCCAGGTGCGCTATATAAATAAATACAAATACAAATATATTAGAACCTCAAAGGTATGCGTGGACCTCCATGTTGCAGCCCTGCAGATGTCGAGCAGGGGTACATCAGACAAGTACGCCATCATCGCAGCGATCGCTCTGGTGGGGTGGGCCCTCAGACAGCCCGGCAGAGGCCGGTTAGCCATCCAATGACAGTACATGATGCAGCCGGAGAGCCATCTTGAGATGGAAGCCTTGGACAAGGCCTTCCCATGACTCACAGGTCCAAAGTTCAAAAACAATTGAGAAGTCTTCCGAAAACTCTTCGTGCTTGCAACATAGAACTTCAAGACACGTGCAACGGCCAGCGAATGCAAGGTCCTCTCCGCTGGCAACGAAGGGTTCAGGAAGAAAACCGGCAACACCAAAGGATTGTGAAGGTGGAATTCCGACAGGACCTTCGGGATGAAAGTGGGGTGCATATATTCAGCACCACCCTCCATTCGTGGAAAGTCAGATACGGCTGTTTGCAGGACAGAGCCTAGATCTCACCCACTCGTGCGACTAAGGTGTTGGCCACAAGGAACGCTGTCTTCCACGAGAGAAACTTGATTGGGGCCCGATACATAGGTTCGAAAGGTGCCCCCATGAGTCTTGTCAGGACTATGTTGAGTTCGCATGCCAGAGCAGGCGCCTTCACCGGCGGGAAAGACCGAAACTCATTGACGAGTCTGTGGGACCCCAACGAGGATCTTCCCAGTGATCTGGTGTAGTGTGAGGTGGCTGCCAGGTGCACCTTGAAATCTTCTGGAACCGGTACCACGTAGAAAAACACTTCACTTATGTCCGTAGCACTTTACCGTTCGATGCCCTAGCTTTGGTGAGGACCTCCCTGCAGTCCACTACCATCAAACTCTAAGGCTGCAGGAGCCATGCCCTCAGGCTCAGAATCCTGGGTCGTGATGAAGGATTGCGTCTCTCCCTGGTGAGCAGATCCGGAAGTACTGGTAACTTGAGTGGAAGCGACACTGACCGGCTGAGTAGGTATGGATATCAAATCTGCCTCAGCCATGCCGGGGCAATGAGTATCTTCTTGCACCAACACTGTCTGAGTGTGTTGATCAGAGGAATCTGCATGTAAACTTCTGGCATTGTGAATTTACCGCCGTGGGTAAAAGATAATTCGAAGGTCTGCCCCATTCTACGAACAGACAGTCCCACTTGATCCCGACAAAGTTCCCACTCGTGGCAGGAGCGCAGTTCCCTGCTGAGGGAGTCAGTGATGGGGTTCTAGATGCCTGCCAGGTGTACCGGGACGAGGAACATCCCCTGTCCGTTGGCCCAATTCCACAAACTCTGAGCTTCCTTGGAGAGCTTTGGGGATCGAGTGCCCCCTTGCTTCCTGATGTAGAACATGGTGGTGGTGGCATCTGTGAAGATCCTCCCCACTGTGCCTCTAAGAGACGGTAGGAAAGACTTGAGGGCCCAGAACACTGTGCGTAGCTCCAGGATGTTGATGTACAAATCCTTCTCTTCCGGAAGCCAGACCTCTGGTTGTGTGAGCTCCCAACCCTTCCAGAGAGGTGTCCATGGTGACCGTCTCCTGGTATGGCAGGGTTTGAAATCCCATCCCCTGGGCGATGTGGGCGCATACCCCATGGCACTCTATCGTCCGCCGGAACTCCTCGCTGAGGGTGGATCTTGTCTGCAGAACTCCCGGTCACCTGTATTCAACGTGCATCCAAGAATTCCTGTAGGTGTCGCATTGGAATCATGCAGAGATGGACGAGGTAGATGCAGGATGACGGCATGCCCTGCAATAACTTGATGGCCCAAACCGTTGCTGTCTTTGCCGACAGTCGCTGCATCTTCCCTTGAATGGCCGCTAGCCTCTCCTCCTCCGAAGAGGATGCCAGGCAAGTCATTGTGTCGAGCCTGGCACGAGGAACAGCACGTTAAGAAGTACTTTGGATAGTTTATTGAGAACCCCAGCTCTGTCAGTAGCCGGATGGTCTCCTTCGTGTGCTCGTCAGCCAACTCCCGGGAGGGCACGCATCAGCCTATCGGTCAGGTACGGGTATACGTGTATGCCCTGCAGACGCAGGTGGCCCGCCAGCAGGGCCAGACATTTTGTGAACACCCTTGGGGCCAAACGATAGGGTCTTGAAATGGTAGTGTACCATGAACCATAAGAACTTCCGGTGCTTCCTGTGGATAGGGACATGGATGTACGCATCCTCTAGATCCAAAGATGTCAAGAAATGCCCTTCCTCCAGTTGGCTGAGCATGTGGTGCAACGTGACCATCCTGAATATTTGGGACTTCAGGTACTTGTTCAGCCGTCGTAGGTCTAGGATGGGTCTCCAACCCCCCAGTCTTCTTTCTGACCAGAAAGTATCTGGAATAGACTTCGGAGCCCCACAGCCTTTGGGGAAAAAGCTCCATTGCCCCTTTCCCTAACATGGCTTGCACTTCTTCTAGGAGCTGAGGGATGTGCTGCTTGTGACAGGGAACTAGTGGAATATGAGAGCACCTGCGTTGGAACTCCATGGTGTGTCTCTGTGCGAGGGCGTCCAGCTACCATCTGGCGATGGTGGTCTTCTTCCACTCGCTGATGAACCTGGTCACAAGTGGGGGCCCGACGTCTTGGCCGGTTCAGGCTTGCTTAGACGACAGCACCCTACCCTGTGGGCAACAGCGATACCTCTGCTACCGTAGGCCTGGGAGCAACCCCTTTAGGCTTGCTGCGTGGAGGATCGGGGAGGTTGCCTGTACAATGTGGAGTATCCCTTGGATGATCTGCTCGATTTTGCCCTGGAGGAGCGAAAAGACGAGCGATGCTGCTGCAGCGTGCCAAGAGAACGTGCCATCTCCATGTCAGTCTTTATGGCTTGAAGGGATTCGTCAATGCCTTCCCGAACAGATTTTTGATGTTGAAAGGCATGTCCAGCCAGCACCTTTGCATTGATGTGCTGGCGAATATTAGTGGCCTTCAACCACCCCTGCCGAGGAAGGCAAACACTGTTCCCCATCTGTCAGAAGCAATTGTCGGCAATGTCCACTGCCACCATAATGGCATGGTCCGACGCCACCTCCCCTTCCTGAAAGAGGGCGAGGGTCTCAGTTTTCTTGTTGTTGGGAAGGAATGCCAGGACAGGGCCCAGCTTGTACCAAAGCTCCTGGTTGTATTGGGACAAGATAGCCAGAGCATTAGCCGCTTTGATCGTGGATGCTGCTGTGTAGATGACTCTCTTTCCAATGGCTTCCATGTTCTTCCCCTCGTTGTCCGGGGGGACTGATGATGCAGATGCCAGGTTGGCTAAATGTTTTCTTGCGGCGGCCGACACTACCGAGTCCACTGATGGTTGTGACCTCAAGCACTTGAGTGCGGAGTCCGGCACCCTGTACTTCGTCTCCAACCTGTCTCGTTTGGGTGGAGCCGTGCATTGGTTTTTCATGAGAGCCAGGTCTTCCTCCCAAATGTTGTCCAAAAAGAGTATCAACGTGATCGTCTTCCTCTTGGACTCCAGTCGCTGGTATAGGAAGCCCTCCTTTTTGGTTTCCTCGGGCAACAGCTGGAATAGCTTGGAGGCCCTGGAGATGGAGCGGAATGACTCCACCTCGTCTGGTGGAGAGCCTCCATGAGAGGCGTCCTGGTGCGGTGATTCATTGTTGGCCAGGATGAAGTCCTCGTCTTTGTCGGATCCGGTGGCCGTACCAGTGCCCGTGTGTGTATCGGGGTCTGCTGGTGGAGCCTGGTCCCGATGTGTCGGATGACGCTTTCTCTTTTTGCATGAAGGCTGGCCAGGGGCCTGCAGTACAACAGGTGCCGGTGTTGGAGGCAACCTTTCCGTCACTAGGGTGTGGAGAGTTGACATGATGTCCATGGATATGTCCCTCGGCTGTGGAGAGAATGATCGAGTGCCAGGCCCTGCGGCACCATTCTCCTTGTGGACTGTATGGATGGATGCTTAGTCATCGTCCATGGAGCAGATATCCAATGGCTGCTCGTAAACCTTGGAGGGCTGCTTTGGGGCCTCTTCCCCCCCTCCTCTCCCCTCAGGGATGCCTGCAGACTTTGCTGCTGTCTCGGCGGCCGTGTCGTGCCTGGGAGAGGCAGGGATACTCTCTATGCTGTAGGGACCACCCTCGTCGGGTCGGTACCCCCCGCCATAGTGGTCATCCCAGAGGATGTCAACGAAGTGGTCGGCGGTGTCTTTGGCTGCGCCTGGTGAGCCTGCTGTGAGGCCTTCTTCTCTTTCTCCAGACTTTTTTTCTCCAATTTGTCCAGTAACTTGGCCGGGGGGTAGTACCTCCTCTTTGAGGAGGAACCCGGTGGCTGGTTGAGGAGGCGGAAGGCGATAGTGTTCGCAGTCTGTCTGATCTGGGACATGCATCAGCGGCGAACCCGGCAGAATTGGCCTTGTGGTTCTTGGCCTCATCTTGGATCCCCACGGAAGGGGCGTCCTCAAAGGATTGTAACCTCCTCCTAGAGGGAGACCGCTCCTTGGACCGACCGGTCCTGGGTGAGGCATGACCCTGGTCGGATGAAGGGTCAGGGGGATTGTTCGACTTGAGCCATGCCACAAGCCTACTATACCTGTCTTTCTTCGTTTTCTTTGAGAAGCCCAGGCATATCTCGCATCCATCCTTGTTGAGGTCCGCGTGCAAGCAGTACAGGCACTTTTGATGTTTGTCCTCCACAAAGACGTTCCTTAGCCCGCATTGGGTGCAGGACCTAAAAAGGCTCCTTCCCTCCTTTTTCTCCTCAATCATGAGCGGAGGGCACGAAATAGGCCCAAAAAGGCCTTGCAGAAACTTAGAGGAACAACCGCCCTAGAGGGGCGCGCAGCTTCACCGGACTCCTGATCCGGCAGAACCGTACAAGATGAAGATGGGTTTGCCGACCTTTTCTTTGCTCCAGCAGAGACCACCGAGTCTAGCACAGGATGGGTCGTGAGGCATTTGTGTGCAGTATCTGGCCCCCTGTATTTTATTTTCCAAGTGCTCCTTCTTGGGAAGAGCAAAGTACGTGTTTCTCATCACCACCAGGCCATCTTCCCAGACGTCGTCCAGTAGGGGGAACAGAGACAGCTGTCTTCTTTGAGGACTCAAGGTTAAACAGCATTACATTTCAAAAAAGGTAGCAGCCGCTCCTCTCCAGATAGAAAATGGCATGATAACCTGTTCTGAGATGAGAGTTTGCAGCACACACTTTTTACACGCATTACAGCCTGGGAGATCATGGCTTGAAAGGATCCAATCTCATCCGGAGGAGATTCCCCAGTTGGCAAGTCTGCGTCCGGAAGCTCAGTATCCGCTGGGATGTAGTCATACTCATTTGTCCCGAGTACCATCCGTGTCCGGGTGTGTGTCAGTATTTGTATACGTGCTTGTGAGATCAGCCTCCCCCAGTTTAGGAGTGCGTGGAATAGGCAGCTGCTGAGGAACAGCAGGAGCTGGATGGGGTGGCATCTGGCGAGGCTGTGGGGAACTTGGAGGACTTTTTGACAGCGCTGGGCTGGGACCCACAGAGGTGCTCCGACTCACATGTGGAAGACGCTGCTGAATCTTAGAGACCCAAGTATGGAGTGTGATCAAAATGTCCACTGACACACCCCTGGGGCTGTAGGCACCAGTATTGGGACATGAGGCCAAGGGCTCGTAGGGCGAGGTGTCTGCGTAACTTGCAGAGTTGGTAGCGGATCAGGGTCACCATGACCACCTTCTGGGTCCGAACAACCACCCTGAGAAAATACTAGATCTCCTAGGGAAGGAGTCAATCACCGGGGTTCGTGGTGATATAAGTGTGGGCTGCGCAGCCCTAGTTGCGACTGACCCAGGCCTTGGAGGCAGGGTCATCTTGGAAGCAGCCGTAATCACTGGAGATGGTAACCGAAGCAGTCGAAGGGATGAAAACTAGCACAGCCGGTCTGGTGGACAATGTCATTGATGGGGTCTTCGTGGGCGAATAAGTCCACAAGGATTTGGAAGACGAAGTCTTATGTTTCGTCAATGGAGTCTCGCCAGTCGCCGGGGCATGACCAGTTGATGGTGATGATGTTGACAATCGCTGGCCCTCAGGTGAAGGGATCGTCGTAAGCGGCGCTCGTCGACGGGGAAGTCAGAGCGTGGGATGACTTTGCCTTTTTGATATCTTCCAATTGGAAGTGTCCTCAGAGGATCTCAATGTCTTATTATGCTGAGTATGCTCTTTGGGCCTGCTGGTCCTGGTAGAGGCCTAACTGCACACAGACACTAAGTCAGAGGCTCTTCACTCATCGATACATGCCACCAACCTTCTATGAAGGGCTCTGTGTGTCTTGGAGTAGAAACACTGGCACGAACATCACTGTATCGTGGTCCGGTTGAAGGCAGTTGATGCATTCTGAGGACGATCTTCTGCAAAGATGTTCTTCAGTCTGCATCTCGAACAGGCCCTGAAGAGGCTCTCTGGTGCGTCCACCATACCTTGTGTAGTAGGCCTAAGTCTGAGACAACAGCTCCACAAGACGGATGTAGCAACGCACAGGATCAGTACCAGCAATGGATCCACTTTGCTGCAAGTCACAAGGTGACTGATGGAAAGAATTTAGAACAATTTTAAAGCAAAAATAGGCAAAATTCTATCGAAATAAAGAAGAGTGAAACTCGAGGACTCTCGACACAAAAATGTGCAGTAAAAATCTGAAGATGGCCACCAGGGGTGGAGCTAAGGACGGATGACATTGGCTGGGGCAGTATGGCCCAACGTGACACAGCAATAGGCTATACAAGCGACATGGAGTTTTTAGCTTAAAGCTAAACTGTTTTTTGTTACCAGGGATTCCCAGCCTGATGATGGGGAATATTCATGAGGATGTGCAGCCATGTTAGACCCCCATGCTTGAGAAGTAGAATTAACACCAACTATGAAAATGAAATGGAACTATTTAGCTGAAATTAAACGATAAAGACAAGCCAACAAACAACGATTCACAGGACACACTAAAAATGTCTTTTATTTTTTAGACAATTCAATGGCAAAAGACGAGAAAAAGAGGTAGAAAAAGGTGTGATCACAAGATCAAAGGGATGAAGAACATAAAACAAACGCGGGACAGCAATACTACAATAAAGTTATCTAAACATCAACTAAATGATTCTAAAAGAAATGTGCTACATCAAGGGCTTTCGTTTGCATGAAATACACCTCTTAAACTTCTAGATTTATATGTAGATTTG
Source organism: Ambystoma mexicanum (assembly GCF_040938575.1). NCBI lineage: Eukaryota > Metazoa > Chordata > Amphibia > Caudata > Ambystomatidae > Ambystoma > Ambystoma mexicanum. Next base: position 1,058,594,435 of record NC_090926.1, on the reverse strand, counting down.
AACAAATGTCGAAAGCTAAAATGAAAAAAGTTTTTTTCTAACACAACACTAAATATTTATTTATTTATTTTTTGTTTGCTTATTAGGCGCTTATACAATAATAATATACTGTTTCAAAGCGCCCACAGGGCAGGGAGAGAGGGTACATTACAACCCAATATTAAGGGTAAGAGGAACAAACTTACTATGCCTTGTGAGTATTCAGAAACTCACAAGTGCAGAAAGGAAGAGGGGCTAAGGGCTGTGGAGACCAAGCTCATGGGAGAGCCACGGAGGAATTGCCAGGAATGTTGATTGCTACATGGCCAGAGCCGCAGGAGGTGTAAGTGCGAGCCTCTAGAGCGGAGGGTGTGTAGGTGCAAAGTGCTGTGGATCGACAGAAGCTGGGATTAATCGGTGAGGGAGGTCAAAGCCCCGAAGATGCATATGGGCCAAGGACAGCGATTCAGCAACTGTGGGACTAGCAGAGGAGAGGAGGAGGAGAAAAATAGGAAAGTCTTAAGGAGCTTCCAGAATTTGAGAAGGTCATGCTCAATGGGCAAGGGGAGGCTATTCCAAATGAGGGAGCCTGCAGAGGAAAGTGAGCGACCCCCTGCTCTCTTTTTAGCAAAACACACACAAAGAGTTGGTGCCAGAGGAGGGAAGAGTTCTAGTGGGAGAGTATTTAGTGAGATAGAGTTGAAGATAGTGTAGTCCCCGGGCCCAGACAGCCTTGTGGATGATGCAGAGGGATTTTAATTTAATCCGTGCAGCAACTGGGAGCCTTTTTAGAGCAGGAGAGATGCGGTCTATGGGCTTAAGGGCAAGGATAAGTCTTGCTGCTCTATTCTGGATAAGCTGAAGGGGTCGCAGATTCGAGGAAGGAAGATTCAGGAGTAGGCTATTACAGTTTTCAAGTCTAGAGAGAACTAGGGCTTGAGTCACATTGAGCCTCAGCGGGAAAGTGCGAAAAGGTAGAATTCCTTTGAGAAGAAAAAGCTGGTAGTTGGACTTCTTGGCAATATTCTGAGTGTGAGGGAGGAAAGAGAGAGCGGAGTCGAAGATGACTCCAAGGTTTCTGGCTTCAGTTGAAGGAGCAGGGGGAGAAAGGCCAGAGTGAAGGGAAGAAAGAGGGAGCAGGGGTCCCATTGGGAAGGATCCCAAATGTACAGGCGTTGAGGCAGAGATTATTGGAGGTGCACCAGAAATGGATGGCAGAAAGGCAGTCAGGGATGATGGAGGGTCAGCAGGGAGTCTGAAGGAGAGCTGTGTGTCGTCTGCGTAACACTGGAAGTTGGAGGAGGAGATGAGGCGAGCAAGGAAAGCAAGGTAGATGTTAAAGAGCCAGGGGGAGAGAATAGACCCACCAAAGAAGAATCTATTTTACTGAAAGATTTCAGCACATACGGTAGAAGACATGGAAACCCTTAGAGCTCTTATGAGTCTAGAAGACGATAATGCAACCACGTACATTATGTTTAATGGACCAACTAGATATTGTGCAGGGAGCGACTAGAGAGAACTGTTTTAAAACAAAATCTAAATGTATTCCTGCATTACCCAATGAAAATGTAATAGACATATTCTTTCTCTCTCTAGCCCTGAAATCTCTCCACTGGCTCCCGGTGGCTGCAAGAAACAAGTTCAAGAACCTTTGCATTGTCCACAAGGCTTTCTGGGGCCAGGGTCTGTTCTACATCCAACACTCTCTTCCAAAATACCTTCTGTCTCGAGCCCTTCGCTCACCTACCTTCAACTCTCTAAGTGTTAGACGCTTCTCCAGGCAGAGAGTGGGGGGTAGATCTCTCTCCTCTGCAGGTGCCTCCCTCTGGAATGGCCTCCCTGCCCCTCTCAAACGTGAGCCAGATCATGTGAAGTTCCAGAAGCAGCTCAAAACATTCCTCTTCTCCTCTGCTTTCTCTCTCTCCCTCCCCTGTTGACCTACCTGACTGCTGTACCGACTGGTTGCTTGTCTACCCTCGGAGTCTCACAGGGTACCAGGCTCTTTCTTGATCAGTCACCCTTGCACTGCCTCTAGGCTTACCACGCACTTAGGGGCTATAATTGTAACCCTACAGTCCCTTGTTCTCCTTGCATTACCCAGAGCTGCGCTGCCCTGGCTGCACTTACTCAGAGCATTGCTGCCCTGTTTTCCCCTCCCCTCTCCCTTGCACTCCCCCCCTCCCTTTCCCCTTGCACTTCTCATTCTCGCACGATCTGAATGGCACAAGGCCTAGTAAGATTGCTCGTCTTGTCCTCCCTCTGTCTTCCCTCCCTTGTCATGTCGCGCCTAGAAAGACTTGTGTACAGGCACTTTATAAATGACATATCAATGCAGTCTCAGAAGAGATCTTTAAATTAGAGAAAACACTTGCTAAAAAGAGACCATATATTAAGCACAATCGGACTAAAGAAGAATACAACAGCCTTATACAATTCCAGAAGGATTCAAACATAGTGATAAGATAAGCATACAAAGGAGGAAATGTGGCACTTTATTGCCACTTAAACGTTATTATTTATTTATTTGTATTTGTAAAGCGCACGTACAGCCCCCACAGGCATCGAGGCGCTGTTGCAGCACTTGTCTTATTTGCACATATTTGTCTTAGTTACGCGAGTATGCTTGGCTCATGGTTACAGTGAGCAGGAGACATATGAAGGCGTTATTGCGAATGGAGATCATCATACAGTAGACATGATTTGGCTCTCAGTTACAGTGATCAAGATACATTTTAGGTGTACATAACACCCGTAGGCTGGTATGACAAATCAGCCATATTGAGAACCGCGAATCAAGGCCTTTAGGTGAATAGCATGGTTTTGATAGCTTTCCTGAAAGCAAGGTGCGATTCAAGTTTTCTGGCTGGGGGAGGGAGGGCATTCCAGTGTGAGGCTGCCAGTACCGGAAAGCTGGAGCCTCCTGCTCGCATTCTCTTAGATTTAGGCACAGAAATCATGTTCGTGTAGGCTATTCTGGTAGGTCTGGTGGGTACCTGCTTTACAACTCTTTGTGCTAAGTATAGGGGTGCACGGTTGTTGATGCACTTGTGTGTCAGAGCAAGGGCTTTAAAGACTATCCTCTCTTTAATGGATAGCCAGTGAGCTTGCTTTCTGGTCTCCGAAATGTGTTCTCTTTTAGAGATGCCAGTAGCTGCCCTAAGGGCGTTATTCTGGACTATCTGCAGTTTGGAGAGGTTTTTGTTGGAGGTCCCTAGGAAGAGGGCATTACAGTAGTCGAATCTGGATCTGATTATGGCTCTTGTAATGGTGAGGCAGTTGGTCTTTGAGAGATAAGGTCTGGCTGCGTTAATTAGTTTGGAGTGATAGGCGGAGGTCGAGGCAATGGCATTGACCTGCCTATTCATCGAGAGGTCCGAGTCCAGGTAGACGGCCAGTGTCTTTACAGCTTGTGATACTGGAATAAACGTGTGGTCAATAGTGAAGGAACTGTATTGTTTGTCCATTTTTTTGAGTGTGGCCGGTGATCCTATTATCAGGAGCTCGGTTTTCTCCCCATTGAGGCATAACCAATTCTCGGCCATCCAGGTTTGGATAGTGGCCTCGAGGGTGGCCGAATCGGCTCCATAGTCACCTGTGAGTGGGACGAGGACCTGTGTGTCATCAGCATAGTTGGTATATGTGATGCCCAAGCCGTCCTAGATTTGGGACAGGGGCCTTGTAAACAGGTTATAGAGGGTGGGAGAAATGCAGGATCCCTGTGGGACTCTACATTTGATGAGGCTTGGGAGGGCACATGCTGAGTCCGAGAAGACTTTCATAACCCTTTCCTGAAGGAACGAGGTGATCCAAGCAATGGCTGTAGTGGAAAAGTTGTCGCTAGTGGACAAGTGGTGGCAGAGGGTATTATGGTCCACTAGGTCAAATGCTGCTGATTGATCAAGGAGCAGGAGAAGAGCGGGTTTGCCGGCGTCTCTCAGGTCATCCATTTGATTCTTTAGGTCTAGGAGGGCAGTTTCGGTGCTGTGTCCTGGACAGAATCCCGACTGCCTAAGGCCAAGCACATTATTTTCATCCAAGAACTTTTGGATTTGCAGATAGGTTGCTTTGTCCAGAATTTTTAGAAGGAAGGGGACTGTCGTGATGGGTCTATAGTTTCCTGGGATGGTAGGGTCAAGTGTCGGCTTTTTAAGGAGAGGGCGAACCCATGCTTCCTTGAGACTAGTGGGGACATGGCCGGATTGGAAAGAGGCGTTAATGAACGCTGTGATGAAGGGGATAAGGGCGCATTCTTTGATAAGTTGAGCTGGGCAAGCATCCCCCTTGCAGGATGATGGTTTAATTGAGTTGAGGAGAGTGATAACCTCTTGTTCGCTCATGTCCTTGAAATCAAATGAGGGGGAGACAACGTTAGCAGAGGTCCGAGAATGAGATATCTGGTGACTCATGGCTTGTTGATGGGCTAGGATTTTGTTCTGGAGCATGTTGAGCTTGTCCAACATAGACGTTTGGATTTTGTTGCACCAATCTTCATCCTTTTGGAGTGTTGGTGGGGTGGGTAGTGGGAGTTTCCAGCTCCCTGAAAATGGCAAAGATTTTCTTGGTGTCGGATTTTGCATTTGCTATCCTAGAGTTGAAGGAAGAGGCTTTTGCTTTAATAATTGCCGCTTTATATTCTTTGGATATAGCCTTGAAGGTGGACTTGGTGGCGTCATTGGTTTTTGCTTTCCAATGGGAGAGCGCTTTCCTTTTTTTGGCTCTGAGGTTGTATAGTTTTTTGGAGAACTAGGTGTTGGAATGCTTGGACCGCTTGACCTTTTTCAAGGTAAGTGGGGCAATTGCATCCACTGCCTGAGAGATGACCGTTTTAAACACTTCAGCAAGGGTTTCTGGGTCATTGGAGCAAGGGCCCTGGAGGGCCAGAACTAATAGATAGGGTGTAAGCCTTTCTTTAGTTAGTTGCCTGGCACTTCTTGCCATAGCAGCAGGTAGTGGGGGAGGAGGTCGGTTTGAGTTGGTCCCTGGAGACCTTAATTTCAAACATGATAGAATGGTGATCAGACCATGGAATGGGAGAAACGTCTGTGACTCTGATGGAGCAGTTGTGATGAGCAACCCAGTCGAGGGTGCAGCCTTTGCTATGTGTGGGTACTTTGATGGCCTGAGTGAACCCTAAGGTGGATAAGGCTTTGCTAAGGGAGGCTGCCTGGGTATCATTAGGGTCGTTGAAGCCCAGATCGAAGTCTCCGAGGAGAATGGATTGGGATGTTTTCTTTAAATTGCCTGAGAGAGCATGGATTAGAGTGCATCTTGGAAGTCTGCCACAGGCCCAGGTGGTCTATAGATGATGTGGATTGCAATGGTGGATTGCAATGGTGGAGTTTGCGGAGACCTTAACTTTGAGAGGAAGGTAGTCACCGTTATGGCTAAAATCGGTGTCCAGTCATAATTTCGAAAACATAATTTCGAAAGTCAAAAAAGTCGAATCAAAAATGTCGAAAAAAAAATGTCGAATTGTTTTTTTTTTTCGATATTTTTTTTTGGGCTCTAGTTTCTGTGAAAAAAATAGGTAAAAATAAAAAAAAGGGGGGTTGGGGGGGGGGAACCCCCCCCATTTCGAAAAAAAACGTCATTACAAAAAAATTCGACATTTTTTTTTTTCGACGTTTTTTTTTCGACTTTTTGACTTTCGAATATTTTGTATTCGAAATTATGTCTATGAACCCTAAAATCCCCTTCTAGTTGTTTTATGGCAATAGAGTTTTTTGCAATTAGGGCTACCCCTCCTCCTTTCTGGAGGGGGCGGTCGTGTCTAAAGATATTATCGCCTGGGGGAATGGCCAAGCCCAGGACAGGTCCTGGGGAATCAGAGAGCCAGGTTTCAGTAATCATTAGAAGGTCAATGTTGCTGCTTTGGATGAGATCTAGAATATCCAGTGCATGTGCGGGTAGGGAGCGTGCATTGATGAGGGCACATTGAAGGGAGCAACAGGGGCGGCCCTGTAAGAGGGACTAGGTATAGAGCTGCTCCCTATAGGGGCAGTGGGCAGGTCAGGCTGTGCAAAGGTACATTCAGGCATAACAACAACACTCCCCGTAGGGGCAGTGGGCATAGGCAGATCAGGCTGTGCAAATGTACATTCAGGCATAACAACAACACTCCCCATAGGGGCAGTGGGCATAGACAAAGGTACATTCAGGCATAACAACAACACTCCTCGTAGGGGCAGTGGGCATAGGCAGGTCAGGCAGTGCAAAGGTACATTCAGGCATAACAACAAAACTCCCCGTAGGGGCAGTGGGCATAGGCAGGTCAGGCTGTGCAAAGGTACATTCAGGCATAACAACAATACTCCCCATAGGGGCAGTGGGCATAGGCAGGTCAGGATGTGCATAGGTACGATTAGTCAAGTGAATTGTTTTGCTGGGTAGCACTGAGAGCAAGGTCCTGCAAGGCAAGGGATGCAGAGGTGTGTGTGGAAGTGATGATGTAGAGTGGTATCTGACTGGCGCGTTTAGAGTGGTGTTGTGGTAGGGCCCTTATGGGACTTGAGCTTTGGTGGTCCCAGAGTTCATTGAGGGAGTGCCAGTGGTAGGTGGTGGCAGACAAATGGTGTCAGGTGGGACAGGTTTGTTCTGTGACTACATCAGCTGCTGCTGGTGAAGACAGCGCTTGGTGCGGGAGCGCAACCTGGCGTTTCTGACATGAGTGAGGGGGTGTTTAGAGGAGATGTGCTGAGAGCGGGTCCGTGATCTCAGCTGTTTGGCTCTTGCAGAGGGGTTGGGATGCAGGGCGGGTGCCTGGGGTCTGGCTGGGGGCGTGCTGCGCATTTGAGCAGCTAATAGAGGAGGCAGCTTACCTCGGAGCGCTTCTGGACGGTTCCATAGATCGGCGGCATCCTGCGAGCAGCTGAGAGCTGCGGAGAGGGTGAATGGCCTTAACTCCCTTATGCACCAATCACCAGTACATTATACCTTGGTTCTATACAAAAAAGAAGATATCATTCCTCAACTTAGTTCCAGTAGTGCTCATGGGGAATCATAGCAGAATATAAACGTGAAATAAGTTCCTTGCACTGAAAGTAGAAAAAAGCCGAGTTCATTAAATAAAAATAGAAATATAAATGGTGCAAAATAATTATCAATTGCAACACATACAAGAAAGTTCATACAACTGCAGGTTTTAGTGACTTCTGGTGCCGTCTGCCTATGATACAAGTTGCGTTCCATGACCGATAGCAGGGAAAATGACGACATCTCGTGGGGCCTATGATGGATTTTGGGGCCATTGTGCCCGCTCACATATGTGATTAATGGGGACCAGTCAGCTAGGTATTGCGGCATCCGCTCCTGTATTGCCCTGTTGATTTTGCTCATGGCCAAGACATTCCAGACTTGTGCCAACGATTCCCTAATATCCGGTTCACCCTGACTCTTCCAGTGCTTTGCAATCACCAGTATTGCCGCCACCAATAAGTGGGTGACCAGACGAGAGCCTCTGGCAGACAGTGTGTAATGGCCCTGGGAATCTTCGTTGCCCAATAATAACACCAGGAGGTCGATTTCAAATTCGAATCCACAAATCTCCTTGATTTGGGTGACTACTTTTTTCCCAGAATCCTTGGATTCGGGGGCACACCGACCACGTATGAATGAAGGAGCCAGGGGACATTCCACATCGCCAGCATTGGGGGCAGAGTTGCGGATTCATTTTGTGCAACCGTTCTGGGGTCAGGTACCACCTGCACAGTATTTTAAGACAATTTTCCTGGAGTTGAACCGCCGGAAAAGCCTTATCCGTCCTTGTCCAGATATTGTACCATACTCATCGATTGGCCTACCCACGTCCTCCTTCCACTTTCTAAACCCTCGGAGCGCGGTGAGTGTGCCCCCAGCAGCACCCTCCTGGTGTTTTTTTTTCCCCCCAGCCCTATGACTGGTGGGCCCGTGCCCAGTAGCAGGCCTTTGCATCCCTCCCTCCCCGCACCCGTTCCTGGTTCCCCAGCCCGCCTCCCGACCCGCCCTCCCTCCCTCCCATTGGTGCATCCGAGTTTCGTGTCGAGTCTACCGACTCGCGAGGCCCCCACCGGCTCCTTTCTAAACCCTCGGAGCGCGGTGAGTGTGCCCCCAGCAGCACCCTCCTGGTGTTTTTTTTCCCCCCAGCCCTATGACTGGTGGGCCCGTGCCCAGTAGCAGGCCTTTGCATCCCTCCCTCCCCGCACCCGTTCCTGGTTCCCCAGCCCGCCTCCCGACCCGCCCTCCCTCCCTCCCATTGGTGCATCCGAGTTTCGTGTCGAGTCTACCGACTCGCGAGGCCCCCACCGGCTCCTTTCTAAATCCTCGGAGCGCGGTGAGTGTGCCCCCAGCAGCACCCTCCTGGTGTTTTTTTCCCCCCAGCCCTATGACTGGTGGGCCCGTGCCCAGTAGCAGGCCTTTGCATCCCTCCCTCCCCGCACCCGTTCCTGGTTCCCCAGCCCGCCCTCCCTCCCTCCCATTGGTGCATCCACTCTTCATCACCGGTCCTCCCAGGGCAGCCCTCTGCCCGGCAGCCCCCAGCGGCTAAGGGCCCCGAGGCCAAGGGCGACTCCAACAGAGGCGACTCCAGGAAGTGTCTGCAGGTGTCAGCAGGAGAAGCCAAGGAAGCCAGCAGCCAACAGACACCAACAAAAACCGTGAGTGTGGCATGGGTGGGGAATAGAGCAATCACTCTACTCCAGAAAACCCCTGCCACTCTATCTTACCCATCAATAACATAGAGTGCCATAATACTTGCATGTCCACTCTTTATAGAACTGTGAATGTTAGCATGTCCACTCTTAGACAGAAGCGCCAAATCTAGACAGAAATGTGATTGTTAGCATATACCACACTTAGATGGAATTTCAGAAATGTGACTGTTAGCATGTGCCACACTTAGATGGAATTTCAGAAATGTGACTGTTAGCATTTGCCACACCTAGATGGAATTCTCAAGCTAGGTTTGCGCTAAATCTAGGCAGTAATATGATTGTTGGCATGTGCCACACTTAGACGGAATTCTCAAACTTAGCCCGCGTTGCATCTAGATAGAAAATATGATTATTAGCAAATACCACACCTAGATGGAATTTCAGAAATGTGATTGTTAGCATATGTGACTCTTAGCATGCACCTCACTTAGAATTATAAACCTGGCCAGCGCGGCATCTAGATAGAAATGTGACTGTTAGCATGTACCGGACCTAGATGGAATCCCACAATTGCAAGGACAGCAATGCCAACTAACCAACCAGCTAACAATTCCATCCATCTGCATACACCTCTCAAACTATAACCAAACACAACCACAAGCCTTAAACGCAGCAATCCGCACAAACTTCACAACAATGCAACAACAAAACAAACCACACATAGACTTGCACAACAGCACACGACGACTACGGACCATAAAACACCCCAAGCCCAGCCGACGGAACCACCGGGCTGAGGCTGCCAACAGCACATCACTGCTCTCTTGCACTTTTCCAGCTTATTCCTACTAACCCACCCCCTCTCCTCCCCTTTTCAGAGCCGCCAGAGCGCCAGGGGACCACTTCGGTGGTGATAGTGCGCGGTACAAATGACCTTTAACATTAACATTAACATGTACCCGTGTGGGGCTTTAAACCTCCTGGAGTTCAACACCATATAAAGGGATGCATGCTTTGCTGCTGGGGGCTCTCCTATGAATATATCTTCAAAGATGGTTGTGTCAAGCTTCCCCTAGGTTGTTACACTTGCTTGGGACAACTAATGTCTCAGCTGTATATATCCATATCTGTCTGTGTCGTTAAACTGAAAGATCTGTTTGTATTGGTCAAACGTGAGAGGAGGTTATCCCGAAACAATTGCCCCAGCCTGTACAGCCCACCCTCAGACCATCAAAGGAGCTGCCCTCCACCCAGTCCCAGGGGGAACTCGCCATTTCCCCATATCCCTGTTATAGGAGAGGGGAAAGTAGTCATAGCATATCGCAGTGCGGTCTTGTCCCAGTACTCCAGTGTAGTGTTTATTGTTGAGAGCCCTCAGCTACCCAGTCTTGTAGCTCTTGGGGAAAACCAGCACTAATGATGCATGGGGGGCCCCAGGGCCTCCTGTTCAATTGCGACCCAATGTTTCAGGTTATTCTCTCTGGCTCGACTCTCTAGAACGGGTGCAATTTGAGCAGCAAAAAGGTAGCTTTCAATATCGGGTACCACCAATCCCGCCGCTACTCTCCCTGTCAGAAGCGTATGCCTATCAACTCTGGTAGACTTTTTGGACCATATGAATCTAAAAATGTGTGTCTGTCGTTCAGTGCTGCCACAGGTATCCAGATTGATAACGCTTGAAATGTGTATAGCAATCTTGGCAATAGGGTCATCTTAATCGCTGTTATTCTGCCCAACCATGAGATTTTCGACGCACCCCATCTTATCAAATCCTGCTTGGCCCCAGTAAACAGCGGGGGAATATTTGCTGTATATAAATCGGTGTGGTTCACAGTAAAATGAACGCCCATGTATTTCAGAGAATGGGAAGCCCATGAAAATGGAAAGCTGAGAATGGGAAGCCCATGAAAATGGAAAGCTGGATTTCAGGCGCTCCACTGTCTCCCGTGATTCCGTTATGTTAAGGATTGCAGATTTCAAATAATTAATCCTCCCAAAATCTGTTTAGCAATGAAATGATATGGGCCAAAGATGTTAGGAAGTCCCTCATGTAAAAAAGGTGGTCGTCGGCATAAAGCGCCAGCTTATGGTGGTAGCCCGTCACTTCCACCCCAAAAATATCCCTCGAGGAGCGCACTAAACAAGCCAAGGGCTCCATTTGCTAGGGCGAAGAGGATTGGGGACATCAGGCACCCCTGCCTGGTCCCCCTATGCAAGTTCACTGGGCTTGACAGGACCCCATTCACCTTGATCCGAGTAGAGGGGAGAACAAAATTAGCCATCATCAATTTACTAAACCGCGGGGGCAAACCCAAACCATATGAGTACCTTGGACAGGTATCCCCAGTCTACTCAAACGCTTTTTCAGCATCGATTGAGAGAAGAGCTAGCAACTGTTATGTTGCCTGGCCGAGGCCAAAATATCCACCGTCCGACGAATGTTATCGAATGTCTGGCGGCCAGGAACAAAACCTGTCTGGTCTGTCGCCACTATGACAGGGAGTACCACCGCCAAGCGCGTAGCTATTATTTTTGACAATATGCGTGCATCATAATTTAAGACTGCTATAGGCCGGTACGAGGAGCATAATGTGGGATCTTTCCCAGGTTTGTTGAGCAATGTTAATGTCGATTTCCCCATTGATGGCGTAATAGACCCACTGTCCATAAAGGAGTTGAACACTTCTGCCATATGTAAAGCAAGGATTTAGGAACATGTATTATAAAACAGGGCAGTGAAACCAGCAGGGCCTGGAGCTTTATTCCTGGGGAGGGCTCAAATAGCTTGTGTGACCTCCTCCGTTGTTATGGGCGATTCGAATGTCTGCTTGTATGCTTCCGATATTTGGGGAACGGGGAATCCAACAGAAACATGTCCTGCTGCGGGTCTGGGAACGGATCGGCTGCATCTTCCTGCTCCTACCTGTGAGGCTAAAAACCCCAGGGTCATCTTCGACTCCTCACTCACCTTCTCACCTCACATCTCGGACGTCTCTAAGAAGTCACACTACCAGCTGCACCTCCTCAGAGGTATTCTTCCTTTCCTCTCCTTCCCCCAGAAGCTCACTGTCTCCAGAGCTCTGGTTCTCTCTAGGCTGGACTATTGCAACAGCCTCTTTCTAAATCTTCCTGCTTCTACTCTCCGCCCTCTGCAACCCATCCAGGACTGCAAGCCTTGTCCTTGGCCTCAAGCCCAGGGATCGTATCTCTTCAGGACTGAAATCTCTGCACTGGCTCAGAGTGGCTGCCAGGATTAAGTTGAAAACCCTCTGTATTGTACACAAGGCCTTCTGGGGCCTGCAGCCTCAATACCTTCAATTCTCTCTTCCTAAATATCTTCCTTCTCAAGCTCTTCGCTCATCCGCCTCCAACTCCCTCAGGGTCAGTCGCTTCTCCAAGCAACGAGTTGGTGGTAGATATTTTTCTTCGACTGGGGCCTCCTCCTGGAACAGCCTCCCTGAAACTTGAGAATCATCTCTGGTCTCGGAAGCAAATCAAAATCTTTCCCTTTGCTTCTGCTTTTTCTCCTCCTCTCCCCTGCTGACCTTCAGGTTGAAACCAAAACTGCACTGGTTACCTGGCCACCCTCTGATCTCAGGGCTAGGTCCCGTCCCCTGCCAGTCACACACCTGCACTGCCTTCCCGGCAACCCCCACACTTGGGGACTGTTTTCTGTATCCCTACAGTCCCACTACCAGCACTTGACACATGTCTTCACTTACCCTTGCCACCTGCTGGCCGTACTTCTACTTGTTATTTATTCTTTTATCCCATGTACTGCACTGTCCCATCCCTCTTCCCCCCCCCACACTCTCCCCATTCCCCCTTCCCATGCACTTGCGCGATCTGAATGACACCTGGCCTAGTAGGATCGCTGTCTGTCTTCCCTCTGTTCCACCTCCCTTGCCTCGTCACGCCTTGAAACACTTGTGTATAGGTGCGTTATAAATGCGATATCATATAGTTCTGTTTCAAACTGTGTCAATAGATTGATTTTAGCCGTTGTGTAGCTGGCCTTCAGTGTCCCTCAACCCCTCCAATCGTAGTACTGTTCCTCTGGGCCTGAAGATTGTAAGCTAATACTCAGGACGCCTTATTCGAGGTGCTGTAATAGAAATGTTTGGTCCTGAGCAACTTATGGGAGATGTCATCTGCCCATAAGGCTTTTAATTCCGCCCTCGCCGCCTGCAACTGCCTATATGTTCTCCCCGCTCTGTCCTCCTTATATTGAGCTTCCCAATCCTTAAAGGCATGGTCTAGTAAAATTGTTTATTGTCCCTACGGGTCGGCCATGATTTTTTTAAGCCCAAGTGCCTCGATTTTAGAAAACTTTCCTATGGACCTTACCCGAGTTTTCGTCCATTAAACGCACGCGAAAACAGGCACCAGGGAGCGGCAATTTTGTGATAATCCTATCACTTGCCGCATCGCCCTGGCTGACCTGCTTTTGAGGCACTAAATCAATTCCCCCGCCCCTGAGCCTGACATTATCCAAACATTTATTTTCCCCGCCTCTCTCCGTGACGTTACTGTGCTGCGTAGGCAAACGCGCCCAGTCGACTTCTACGCGACTTCACACAGAACCCGGAAACCAACACAGACCATCTCACAACACAGCGCGGAATATGAAACTGTACTTTAAAATCAAACAGCAACACAGTACATTTGGTAAAGTACATTTATTTGACATTAAATGTTTAGAGAATATTCAGCAATTGCCATATGAACTCCGAAAGCCATTTATTTTCTTTTATCTGTATCCGCAATGGTACACAGGGTGTTGCTTTTGAGTTAAAAGAAGCACGGTGAACCGCAAGGCTGTTCCATCAACTAGGCACTAGTCCATCGTAAAGGTTGATATGTTGCTTCTAGCCACAAGTACAGCGTAAGGGCATGTGGGCCCTTGGAGAGCGTCCCATAAAATTGTCAGTGTGCTCCAGTTGTTCACACGAAGCTGCAGGTGTCTCACGAAGAAACCGTCTGCCGGTGTCTCAAACCGATGACAGTAGCAAAAGGGGAGCAAATACCTGTTATGAAAACAAAAAAATTATAATTAGTCTCGCCAGCCGATCATTAATATTACTCATTTTATTTATTACAGCCGATCAGAAACTATTTGCTTGCAAGGATAGTTCAATGGAGTATGTTCGGCTCTAAAATCAATGCGAAAAGTAACGAAATAAATCGAGGCCAACACACAATGATAAACGACAGTTAGTCTACATGCGTGTGGAATATATGATATGATATATGATATGGCATTTGTAACCCGCCTATACACAAGAGTTTCAAGGCGCAACGAGGCAGGTGGGGAACAAGGGCAGACAGACAAGTATCCTACTAGGCCAGGTGTCTTTCTGATCGCACATGGGGAAGGGGGAACGGGGGGAAAAGTGCTGTACATGGTTAGTCGAATACAAGAAAAATAATAGGGCCAGCTGGTGGCAAGTGCAAGTTAAATGCTGGGAGAAGGGGCTGAAGGATACAGAGACAGTCCCGTAGTGAAGGTAGGCAGTGCAGGGAAAGTGGCTGGGCCAAGGACCGAGATCAGTGAGACCAGTGGACCTGCATGCCAATGTGCCCACTACGAACACGTTTTCCTTGCTTTTCCTAGCTCTTCATTCATTCATTTATTCATGCATCCATTCATTAAATCTTCATTCCGGTATAAAAGCCTCTAAAGATTTACTCACATTATATTTGAAATTTCCATTGTGTCTCTTCGTAATGCAGTCTGTAAAACGGACCATGCTCTTGACAACGATTTTTCGTATACTGAACTAAAATGAAACTCGGTCTAGTTTCTGAATTTTCTGCCTTATCGTCTCTTACGTTATTGCGCACCCCCTTCAAATGTAGTTCTTTCGGCATGGTCCCTGTCTCAAGGTCAAAAAACAATAGACCCTTATGCTTCCAGTGCGACTTGTAGGCCTCTTCTGGGAGCGAGCTGAAAATCAAAGACGCTGTCCTTCGCATTCTTTATTTGCAACATCACGTAGTAAAGGCATCTGTGAGAACTTGAAGTTTAGAATCCCTCTATGTAGCGCGCCTCAATGTGCAAATGCGAACTGGCTTCTCTCCCAAATGCCACGGCCCGCTTGGCGCGTTCTAAGGCCCCCAATTTTGTCCCCGTTGTCTGCGAGCTTTGCAGCCCAAATGGAGACATTTAATTTTTGGCGGAAGGTCAGGGAAAGTATAAAGTACCACAGGAGTTGAGTTAAAAGTGAGATTTATTGTTTGTTTTATTATTTGCAATACGCAAGCCTCACCTCCGTTAACAGTGCGCAACAGTGCACAGCATTTACATTTACATGAGATGAGACATGAGAAAAATATATACATACACATATATGAGGTGAATAGAGAGAATTCAAAGATGACACCCAGCTTGTTCGCCACCCATGATGGTGAAGGTAGGGGTTAGGGTTACAGGTACACTGTACAATAACATTTATTTACAAAAAGACAATCGTATTGCAATTATTTAAACCAGGATTTGTACTTCACAACCAGCTGTGCTTCGGGTGGGCATGGCACAGTTGCAATGTTCGGTGGCAATGGATCACTGCTCGGCACAGAAACGTCCAAAATTCCATATCTGTGCTTCTCTAACACAGCAGCAATAAGGCCTTTCACAAAGTCGAACTGCATTTCATCATAGACTGGTTTGATCACCCATTGCTTACTTCGTTTTGAAAACACCTTAGTGTAGCGAGGCATCCTTACTTTACCCCTAGTACTAGATTGTTCACGTCCGACATTGCTGTTATGGGCCAAGACCGCTAGTAGAGTGCGATGTTTCATGCCCCGAAAGCTAAAATGCAAGCGCTTTGGCCTGTACTTTAGGCACATATTGTGGAACACCTCCAAATCTCCTGTGTGACAGAATTATGTCAGTCCTCTCAAATCTCTTCATAGAGTTTTGTCAAAAACAATCTTCTCAATGGCTTTGTGTGTCGGTGAAGATGGAATCAACCACTTCTTCTTCCGTGCCTCCTCTGGGGACAAAGGGCCATGTTCACATTGGTGGAAATGTTGATTTTCTGTCCAGCGGTGAACGTTGGTACAGTGGTGCATGAGTGACCGCCATTTTTCAAGTAGTATTTCCACTGACCCTTCACAAGTTTTTGAGCTCCACCAAAGATGGTTGGTGATAGAATGGGACCACGTCAAAATACTTTCAAAACCTTTATTTTCTTACCGATTGATTTAGCAAGATGCCATACGTCAAATTGATGATTAATATGTGGGAACTGCTCTCTCATTGTCTTGGCAATTGAAACGTGTCTGTCCGTGGCTATGAGGTCGATGTGCATTCCCCTTGATTGTAGATATTCCACTGATTTTATAAATCCTAGTTTCTCCATGGCCACTGAGGATATACATTGTGTTACCTGCACGACCACCGAACTCAAAATTTTCTTACTATCCATGTCCTGAAAGTGGTAGGTGCAGTACTTGGCATAAAATCCAGGGCTGTCGCACTGTCCATCGCCGGCTAGCCTGAAACGTTTCCCTTCGAATGTACTTACTAGAGACAATTGTTCAATTTTCCAAGCATCACTAATGGTCGGAAACAGATAATCACGTTGGTATATGTAGTACAGCGATTTAGAAATGAAATGGAGTCCCAGAAACTGAAAGAAAGCCTCTAAATTTCTAAAACTGGAGCCACTAAAAAGTGATGCAGCTGCACACAGTAGATTGCCTGCTGGCATTTTCCCCAGCATTGTTTGTCCAGACCATGAGAACCTATGATTTAATCTACAGGCGGCATTTATTTTGACGTTACTGCCTTTTATTGGACGAGTCACATTAATCAATGGCTTCCCACATACTTTCCCTCTAACGGAATGCACACATTTCAGCATACTTATAATTTCCATCAAACAACTGTCGAATACAATGTATTTGCTCTCTTTCATTAGACTGTCATCCTGCGTCAACGTTGTTTCGGCCTGTGACGTTGCGGAGATTTTAACACATTGGAAAGTAATATCGCTGATATCAAGTTCTGATGCGTCTATGGATGCTGCGTCTGGTTCATTCTCTGTCATTTCGACATCTATTACTTCAACATTGATGGGAGAACACAACAATGTCGACAGGTTTTTGGGTGGCAAATTTTTGGCGGGTGTAGATTGTGTGAATTGATCTGCAACTACTTCAGAGCATTGTTCAAAACATTCAATAACATCTTCTTGCGGTGGTGCGGTCGCACTGTAGCAATGGTCCAATGCAACTTTGCTGTATTCTCCAAACACAGTTAATTCATGTTCTGGCCATTGGACATGAGCATCTCGAGCCTGAACACGCCTCGCCTCAATTAATAGTTCCTCCATAGTGTACATGGTCTGGCAAGCAACATCTCCCATTCGCTTCACTGTCTGTGTATGTATAGTTCTGACACCCATGGGTAACTGGAGGAGAGATTGGAAAAGGGATGTTCAGTTTAAACACAAGATAAAGTGTAGTCCAATTGACTGGAAAAAAACATAAAATAGTCCCCAGCACAAACAGTTTTTTAAAGTCATGAAATGTTTGTAACTAACCTTTTTTTGGTTTTTTTTCTTTGCAACTTTTTTGACTCAATCTTCAACATCTGCACGCTGTAGCTCAGATTCGTTTCCGCATGTCCTCCCTTCCTCTTGCGCTGCAACGACTATATTTTCTGTATCCGCATAGACAGCACGGAATGAGGCTCCATCGTCTCCCTGAAACATAGTACTTTCATTACTATGTATCAAAATATTGTTAGCATAAAACACACGTGAGGACGAACACACAGGTACATCTCAATAGCCAAACACGATTTAAACATTGTGTGCAACAATCAAACAACAAGTATTGGACCAGTGATGATCTATTTCGATGGAGCTGTCAGTATCCATACCTCTGGCTCTGCATGGACTGCCATGAATGGTTGTATTGGAGAGGAGGCATCCGCATCTCCCTGAAACACAGTACTTGCATTAGTATGGTTTTCAATATTGGAAACATAACACACACTTGGGGTCGACGGCACAGGTACATATAAAGAGATAACCACAAATGATGCATTGTCTAAAACAAAGAAAATATAAGTATGCAGATTTCATCGACTTATTTCTCCGATTCCTTTACATCTGCATCATCTAAATGGGATGTTGCGATTGTAGTGGAAGCTCCGTCGTCTCCCTGAAACACAGCACTTGCGTTAATAGGGAAGAAAGTATAGCAAATGGAATCACGTTATATGAACACGCATGATGGAGCGGTCAGCATCCATACCTCGTGCTGCTGAAGAATATCTATGGATGTTGCAAATGTAGTGCGCACTTCCGAAAGCTGTTGCGCAGATTCGTATCCGCATGGTCCCGCTTCCACTTCCCCTGGAATTACTTGAATGTCAGGCTCTGCATCAAGTGCAGGGGTTGACGCTCCATCAACTGCCTGAAACATAGTACTTGCATTAGTGAGGATTACAATAGTGAAAACATAACACACACCTGGGGTCGACAGCACAGGTACATAACAACGGCTAACCACGAATGAAACATTGTGTAGAACAATTAAACGATGGAGCTGTCAGTATCCATACCTCCTGCTGGTGAAGAACATCTAGAAATGTTGTAGATGTGGCGGACGCTTCAGCATCTCCCTGAAAGACAGTACTTGCATTAGTATGGATAACACTAATTATAACTGAAAACAAACACCAGTGGACGATAACTAAGGTGTATATCAATTGGAAAGCACTAACCAAACATTCGGTAAAATAATTACACGATAGAATAAAACTATTACTTGACATGCATAAAAGAAGTCTGTAGCGGATTAGCCTAGTAAGATTACCTGATACGCGCTAGAAGTGGTTGATAACTGCGACCACGTCAAGGATGTAGAATGTTCTTGCTTCAGATCCAAGGGATAGTCAAGAAGTTGTAAAGGTAAATTAATGATTGATAATGAAATGCCAATATTAAAAATAGCCATGTAAGGCAACAGAATACTTGAAAAATGCTCAATACAGCACAGTTCCCTGTTCCCATATATATATACATTGCGTTTGTGGGTTATGAAATCGAAAAAGAATATATTGATAAATGTCATTATTCAAAAAACTATACACTCATATCAATATCGAAATTATTACAAGGGATAGAACACCTACAATATCAATTAATCCATTCGGCTACCTACACACTACCGCAAGGCCTAAAGCTAAATCCGGACACTTGACTCACCGGTGGCGGAATGTGGACGAATAGAGTGGGACTAGCGTTTGAGCAATTTCCGTGTCGTTCGCCGTTTATTCTTCTTTGTTACCCAAGATGTTGTGTACATGTCCCAGGAAAAGTGCCAGCTGCAGATGCGGTATCGATCACCCCTCTTGTCCTGTAAGACTTGTTGGACTCTACTTTCCAGCTCATCCAGTGGATATCCGCAATGTCTGACCCATTCTCTTATTCGATCAACAGTTTTCGGGAATACATGCATTGTAGTTCCTTCAGATTTCGCATGGGTCTTCGAAGGGCAACCGCTAATCGAACAGGCAGGCATTGTTGATAAATCTGAAAAGTAAATATCGACATTATTATACAATCTTCAAGAATAAAGATTTGATACAAAAGTAAATGAATCATACAATGATCAATGCAAGGTTTGTTTTGGTTGCAGGAACTATACCAGTTCATTATGTGCGGCTTAGTATTTGCATAAGTTGCAGAAATGTATAAATGATCTGACTAAAATCTGAACATGTGACTCGTCCCTTGGATGTTCTGTCTTGCACGAGAAGGAAACATGCTTACATTATAGACTGGACCCCCGAAGGATGCAATTCGATGACAATAGACACAGATGAAAATAAATAGATCTATTGATAGCATAGCAATGGAAACTCAAGTCAATAGCAATGAGACCAATGAACATAGCACTATTGTGTACGCTACTCGCAAATAGATAGAAATTTAAAAATCTGCTAAATATGACTAGGATACATGGCCTTACCTCGACCAACAAACAGTTGAATTCAGCAAGCAGAGCAGTATGTTGCAGGAGAATAGGTGGGTGGCCACAGGTAGCACACTGATGGGTTTGCCCTAAGCAGTCACAGAAGTTCACGGATAGCACGACGACGAGCAGATTAGCGTAGATCTCAGTGGTTGCCAGGTAGCACGTTCAGGAGTTCACTTGCAAAGCACAAAGATGTTCTCATGAGACATATCAAGTGGTTTATAAAGTGTTAGAAACAGGGGTGTGTTTGTGAATGCATGGCGTATGTATGTTGTGGTATTAGGGGGGCGGCCTGCTTCAAGGGGAGGCCTGGCTGGAGACACGGGGTCTGAGGAGGCCATGTGACCGATGGCCCCTTGGCGTGTGATACCTTTTGAAGTGTACATGTAGTTTGGCACCTTGGCCTTTCGCGCCCCTGACAGCGCGCATCCACTGGCGCAAACCGCCTTTGATAGAGGGGGTGGGATGGATGGGCCTGGGGCGTGCAGATAAGGCACAGGAAGACTGCTGAATGGAGACACACTTATGTGGATTGCAGGGGGGCGGCCTGCTTCAAGGGGAGGCCTGGCTGGAGACATGGGGTCTGAGGAGGCCATGTGACCGTTGGCCCCTTGGCGTGGGATACCTTTTGAAGTGTCCATGTAGTTTGGCACCTTGGCCTTTCGCGCCCCTGACAGCGCGCATCTCCAGGTGCGAACCGCCTTTGATAGAGGGGGTGGGATGGATGGGCCTGGCGCGTGCAGATAAGGCACAGGAAGCCTGCTGAATGGAGACACACTTATGTGGATTGCAGGGGGGCAGCCTGCTTCAAGGGGAGGCCTGGCTGGAGACACGGGGTCTGAGGAGGACATGTGACCGATGGCACCTTGGCGTGGGATACCTTTTGAATTGTACATGTAGTTTGGCACCTTGGCCTTTCGCGCCCCTGACAGCGCGCATCCACTGGCGCGAACCGCCTTTGATAGAGGGGGTGGGATGGATGGGCCTGCAGATAAGGCACAGCAAGACTGCTGAATGGAGACACACTTATGTGGATTGCAGGGGGGCGCCTGCTTCAAGGGGAGGCCTGGCTGGAGACACGGGGTCTGAGGAGGCCATGTGAGCAATGGCCCCTTGGCGTGGGATACCTTTTGAAGTGTACATGCTGTTTGGCACCTTGGCCGTTCGCGCCCGTGACAGCCCCCCATGCCAGCGCTCATCCCCGGATGCGAACCGCCTTTGATAGTATATCGTTGCTTATCAATAACAAATGCCACATACCGGAGATTCTTGTGAGCACAGACCCACACTTCAACCGGTGTATTATAGTGGTCAAGACCCTAAGTCCTGTATAATCCAATGGTAATTGTTAGTATAGATATATGTGTGACTTTTATAGAGACATAACCTACTGAAAGACTTTGAACAAGTGTTATTTAGTGCATGCATTATCGAGAATATGTTATGTTAGCTTAGATAGATAGTGACGACCCTGCTTCACAGCGACCAGACCTTCACCCATTCGTAGCACAGATGTCTGACGTACATCCTTGAATGGAGACACACTTGATTCATTTAAAAAATCGAAACAACCGTTGTTAAAATATATGTGGTGTTTTATTTTGTATCTTATTCTCATGACACAAAAATACAAGACTTTAAAGATTATACAGGTCAGGTTGCAGCACAGCGAGAGAAAATCCCCTTTACTGACCGCTGTCACTCGGGAACGTTTCTCTTATGGCACGAACGGCACAGGCGGGTATCACTCTTCGAACACGGTGTCCACGCCTCCCGTGGAGCCACCATGTAAAGGAACAATAGGCCACCAGCCTGTACCACCTGTGAAAAGGAATGAAACAAACTGTTTTTAAATGACCAAGATAAGTTTAATAAACGTTTTTTGTCAATGACAATTCTTGTAACTAATGGCATTCTGCACGGACAAATGCTATCTAGACAATGCACACTATTGAACGACTTTCATGCGTTACTATGATATGAATATATAATTTTGGATATAGTAGAAGACCATGAAATAGGAGTGGCATGACAAGCAGAGTATACTTACTCGTTACTCGGATTACGAGGATGAACAGTTGCGCGAAGTTCGTGCATAAGCACCATCATTATTCTCAACATGGCCCGTGTGAGGCAGGCTACCCTGAAGTCTGGCAGCTCAGTGATGCATTGCGGTCGTGGCTCGCCTTCCGAAATGTAGGCCACGCATCCCGAGTTTTCTCGGCAGCAGCAGTTCTCCTCCTCGGTTGGCATTAGCTCGCACCGATTGCATGTGCACCAGGTGGAGACGCCGTCCATGCGACTAGGCCCAGGCTCTTCATCTGCTGATTCGTCCTGCCAACTGCCGTCCGAATCCCCATCGTTTTCGCGTGCTTCCCTTTCCAGTAGTTCCTCCTCGGTATACTCAGGCTCGTACATGTAGGGCATTATTGTAGCCATTGTGTGGTAAACAAAGTAAAATAATTTACCGAGATGGTACAGGTGTTCACACGGGCTACAAGCGGCGAAGGTAGCTGACCAGAGCACAGAAACGAGTCACAAAATACTCTAAGTAACACAGAGAGAGGAAGGGAATCTAAAATCTGCTGCTGTGTGTTGTGAAACGGTCTGTTTATACTTATTGAGGAAATAGGCGTCCTGCCATTTCCATGGCAACACGTCATTAGCTGAAGCGCAGCGAATGTTGACACAAGACGTGCTTTGGCGTTGGGAAATGGGCGGTACGAGTCTGCTGATGACAGGCTCAGGGGCGGGGGAATTGATTTAGTGCCGCAGAAGCAGGTCAGCCAGGGCCATGCAGCAAGTGATAGGATTATCACAAAATGGCGGCTCCCTGGTGCCTGTTTTCGCGTGCGTTTAATGGACGAAAACTCTGGTAAGGTCCATAGGAAAGTTTTCTAAAATCGAGCCACTTAGGCTTAAAAAAACATGGCCGACCCGTAGGGACAATAACAATTTTTACTAGACCATGCCTTTAACTAACCCTTCTGCCCAAACCCTTTGGGCTATGAGGGCCCTTTTCCGAGCAGAAGCTAAACTGATCAGTTCCCCCCCCCCTCAGCATTGGTTTTAGCGCCTCCCACACTCCGGAAAATGATACCTCTCCCGTAAGTTTCTCTTGGAAAGACATGCATTACTTACCATAAAAGCATTTCTGATGATTGTATCTGCTTAGAATCACATGCTGTGCATATGGTCCAACATCCAGTGGTAACCGCGGAGTATTGCATCTTGTCTTTCGGGGGACCGAAAGGGGACGTCGGCATAGGCGTGTCTGAAACACTATCCCTATCATGACGTGTGTAGTACCCAAAATCCCTCACGCGCCGATGTCCCTCCGATTGTACTTTTTCTGCCATGAGGGAGCCCAAGGCTATAGTGAGTGAGTACATGAAGAGAGAAAGTAGTAAGAAGTATATGTTCCTTCCACCCTGAGCGGGGAGGGCGCACGTGAATCTAAGCAGATACAATCATCAGAAATGCTTTTACGGTAAGTAATGCATGTCTTCTGATGCTTGTTAATCTGCTTAGAATCACATGCTGTGCATAGACTAGCGAGCAGTACCCGGAGTTGGAGGCGGGTTGTGAGAAGGAACAGTAGAAAAAAGATGCCTTAGTACTGCTTGTCCCACCTGAGAATCAGACCTAGAATGAGTGTCTAGGCAATAGTGTTTTGTAAAGGTGTGTACAGAACTCCAGGTTGCCGCTTTGCAAATGGACTCTAGGGGAACATTTGCAATGAATGCTATGGATGCCCCAGTGCCTCGAGTAGAATGTGCTCTAGGCTTGAAGGGCAGTTCTCTCTTTGCAAGAGTGTAACATAGTGTGATGCATTTGACAATCCACCTTGATATTGCTGATTTAAACACAGGGTCCCCTTCTCTACCAGCTGCCACTGAAACAAAAAATTGTTTAGTTTCCCTCAGTGGTTTAGTTCTATCCATGTAGAACATGACTGCCCTGCGCACATCTAGTGTGTGAAGGCTTCTTTCGGCCATGTTAGTAGGTCTCTGGAAGAACGTGGGTAGTTCGATTGACTGGTTCACATGGAACTTCGAAATACATTTCGGCGCAAATCTGGGATGAGTGCGCAGAACTACATCTTTGTGGACTGTAACAAAGGGGTCCAAGACTGAGAGGGCCTGTAGTTCGCTAACTCTTCTGATAGAAGTGATAGCTACTAGAAAGGCTGTCTTGTAAGTCAGGCATTTCAGACTAGCTTTATGCATAGGCTCAAAAGGGGGTCCCATGAGCCTAGTTAAAACCACATTTAGATCCCACCCAGGGGCTGGGTGAGTGATGGGGGGATAAATTCTTTTAACCCCTACCATAAAGGCTTTAATCACAGGTATTTTCCACCACAACACCTTCTGCTGTGACGTGGTGTAGGCTGACAACGCCGCTAGGTGAACCTTTAAGGAATTGAAGACTAACCCAGAGTCCAACAGATGGGTTAGATATAACACAATGTGTGAAGGCGAACAATCGGTGGGATTGACGCCTTTGGAACTGCACCAAATGACAAAACGTTTCCATTTGCTGGCATAACAATAACGTGTTAGGCTTTCTTGCCTCCCTCAGTATGTCCATGCATCTTTGAGGGAGTTGCAGATGTCCAAACTCTATGACTTCAGGAGCCAGGCTGCTAAGTTCAGAGTTTGTGGGCATGGGTGCAGAGTCTCCCCCCTGTCCTGAGACAACATGTTGTACGGGCAGGGCAGCTTGACTGGTGGGGAGAGGGACATTTCCATCAGGTGCGCGAACCAGGGTTGGCGGGCCCACATGGGAGCCACCAGAATCTCAAGGTGACTGGTTCCTGGTGCATCTCTTGCACTATCTTGTTCAGAAGGGGAGTCGGGGGGGGGGGTGGGGGGGGAGCGTAAACAAATTTCCCCGACCAAGTTATCCAGAGACCGTTCCCCTTGGATCGGTTCTGGGGGTACCTGGAGGTGTAATCTGGGCATTGGGCGTTCTCCTGAGTAGCGAACAAGTCGATCTCTGGAAACCCCCATTCTGCGAAGACGTTGGATACAATGTCTTCGTGCAGACACCATTCGTATTCTTCTGGCAGAAGAAAATCTCTGCTGAGTACGTCTGCCAGAAGATCGAGTTCCCCTGGAACATGTTGGGATATCAGGAACATCTTGTGTTTGAGAGCCCATATCCAGATGTTTTGGGACAGCTTGGATAGCCCTGGAGAGTGAGTGCCCCCCTGCTTGTTCAGATAATACATTGCTGTTGTGCTGTCGGTTAGGACCAGCACTGTCTTCCCTTGCAGTTGCTCCTGAAAGGCCTTCAATGCTTTGAACACTGCTAGTAGCTCCAGTAGGTTTATATGGTTGGACGCTACCTGAGGGGACCACACTCCGTGCGCTGTCTGTTGAAGCAGGTGAGCCCCCACGCTGTGAAAGATGCGTCTGTCGTGAGAGTGGCTTCCACTGCAGGGGTGGTGAAGGTTTTCCCCTTCAAGAGGTTCTCCCTCGACCACCACTGCAGAGAGAGAACGAGGGCTGGCGAGACAACTAACCGATCTTCCCATTGTCCGCTGGCCTGACACCACTGGCTGTTAAGCCACTCCTGCATGGGGCGCATGCGCAGCCGCGCGTGAGGGACCAAGTATATACATGAAGCCATCATCCCTAGAAAATGCATAGCTTTGCGTACCGTCACCTTCCGACTGGCTACATACTGAGGAACTTGAGAGAGCATGTTCTGAACCCTCTCGCTGGAAGGGAAGACTAGACAGTCTTCCGTGCGAATTAGAGCCCCCAGGAACTGTTTTACTTAGCTGGGGACTAAGCTGGATTTCTTTTCGTTGATAGAAAATCCTAGGCTGAACAGTAGGTCTACTGTCTTTTGGGTGTTCGAAAAACAAACGTCGAACGAGTCCCCCATGATGAGCTAATCGTCGAGGTAAGGGTAAACTGGAACAGAAAGTCTGCGCAGGTGTGCTGCTGCCACTGCCAGGACCTTGGTGAACACCCGTGGCGCCGAGGCTATGCCGAAGGGGAGTACCTTGAACTGGTAGTGTTTGTCCTGAATCACGAACCTTAGGAATTTTCTGTGCGCTGGCAGCATTGAAATATGAAAGTATGCATCTTTCATATCCAATGTTGTCATGAAGTCCCCTTGTTTTAGCAATGGGATCACCTCTTGAAGTGTTACCATGCGAACCTTCTGGGGCTTTATGAACTTGTTCGCTTGGCGCAGGTCTAGAACAGGATGCATGATGAGATCCTTTTTGGGTACGAGGAAGTATATTGAATAAATACCCTTGTTTACCTGAAGAATCAGGACGGCTTCTATGGCGTCCTTTCCCAGAAGCGCCTCCACCTCTTGGACCAGGATCTGCAGATGTTCCGGTGAAAGGCGTCGATGTTTCGGCGGTCTGAACTGTGGAGGTCGGGCGAATTCCACGCAATAACCATGGGCGACCGTCTTTAATACCCACTGGTCTGAAGTTATCCCCTCCCATGCCTTGATGAAAGATGTCAATCGCCCCCCGACCGGGGAGACATAGGAGGGGACCTGAACTTGGTGGTCATTTCTGACCCGAGGTTGACGCACCTCTGGAATTGGAGCCTCTGCCTCTATTCTTTCCGCGCTTCTGACCCCTCTGGGGTAGTAAGTGGGGCTTGCAGCCGGTTGACTTGCGTTGAAGTTGCCCGTGCCGAAATTATTTTGAAAGGACCGCCGAAAATTGCTGGCCCTCTGTGAAGAGGGTTTTTGGGAAATTTGGTGCAGCGACTTAATAGTCTCATGCTCCTTCTTGGCTGTCTCCAACGCATCGTATACCGCCTTCCCGAAGAGGTTGGCCTCTTCTATGGGTTCATTGATGATGGATGCCTGGGTCTCAGGCCTGAAACCCGACGTGCGCAGCCACGCGTTTTTCTTTAGGAGAGTACCCTGTGCGAGAGACCTGCCTGCTGTCTCTGCGGACTCCAGTGTATTCTTTACAACATTTTGATTGGCAAGTTTACCCTCCGAGACAATGGCGAGAAGCTTGGCTCTGGTTGGTTCCGGAACCTCCTGGAGGCCTTCCTGGAGTAGGTTCAATTGGGCGTCGACGTAGCTTGCCAGTAACGTAGTGTTATTGGCAATCCGGACGGTATAAGCAGCCGCCGACGTGACCCGTTTGCCTAAGGCCTACAACCTTTTGGACTCCTTGTCCGGGGGTGACTCTCCCGTGGCAAGGGGAACCCCTGCTCTCTTGCGAGTATTGGTCACCACCAGCGAGTCTGGGATTGCGTGCCCTTTGATGTAAAGCGGGTCGGTGGGGGTGGGCCGGGAGAGTTTTTCGACCCTTGGATTCACAGCCCTCGTCTGAGCGGGTGTGAGTAAAGAAGGGGCCAGCCGTCTCTTTACAGAGCTCAAGAGAGGGATAGACTGGCTAGCCGGAGGCTTGTCATTAATAATGTTTTCCGCGAAATCCTGTTCAAGCAATGCCTCAATCGCTGCTTTTTTCAACGTGTTGTTGAAAGCCATTTGATCATCCACCGGGGAGCCTGCCTAACCAGTGTGGATGGGGGCGAGTCGAGGCAAACGATATCAGAATTGTGATCGTCCTGCTGGGTGTCCTCCCAGTTGTCCGTTGCGCCTTGATCTTCCCCATAATTGTCCAGAAAAGAAGTCTCCTCTTCTTCTGTATAGATGTCTCTATACGTGTCCTTCTGGACATCTTCTTGATAATCAACATAGTGTTGAACATCTAGGTGTTGGGCAACTTATGTATGAGGGTTAGGGTCTACCTGAGCTTTTTTTGGCAGAGGTTGATCAGAAGCACCGAAAACCTGCTGCAGCCGATCCATATACCCCTTAAATTGCTCCGTGGTCCACTTGGATGACCCAAATGGACCCAACTGAGCAAGAACCGGGTCCTCCGCCCTAAGGCGTTCAGAGAATCTCCTCAGGGTGCTTGAGAGGGGTACCTGGCTCTCTTCGTAGGAGTCCTCAGGATCGTCTTCCAAAACCGTGGAAAACCTTTTGGCGGATTGGCCCATAACTGTGGGCGAAACCGGTACTAGGGCCACCCCCGTAGCAATCCTGTTGACGCTCTTACTGATAAGTTACCGAATCTTCAGGGGACAACGCCTCCGATGATGGCCTAGTTAGAGGCCTACTCGTAGTTTTCGGGCCTGCACGGGCCTTGGAAACCTTGAAAGTCGTTGACGTTTCTTGTTCAGAAACTTCGGCGTGTGTAGTTTGGGGAGTAGCGCCTTTGTTAAGTTTATTAAGCCCAATCGTCATGCGCTGCTGCGGATGCGGGGAAGGCTTCGTATCAGATTGATCCGATGGCGCTTGCGCCTTCTTCGACGTCGTCGAGGCGTGCGCTTGGGTTGTGTGTGGTGCGATTGTACGCCCCTGTCACCCACCGGGTGTGGTCCCTGTAGCAAGACCGGAGTCGAGCCTGGAAGGGTCGGGGACGGGCGTGGCGGCTCTAGAATCGTCCGCCTCAAGGTCTACAACGTCCGCGTTGGACGTCTGGTCATCCGATGTATCCCCGTACTCTCAGCTGGTGTCACGGCAGGGGAGGGAGGGCTCCACGCGTGACATACCGTATGCAGCCCACCACTTCACCCGTCGCTCCTTAAGGGTTTAGGAGTTTAACGCCGAACACCGCTTTAGTGCTCTAGGGGGAGACAAGCGTACACGAAGTGTGCTCGTCTTTCCACGGATATCTGACCCTTCACAGCTTCTATGTGGTGCTGTGGTGATTTAGTGATCCCGGATTGTTGCAGGGTGGCTGGTCAGTCCAAGGGTGGTCTTTGCTGACCCTTGGGCTAATCCCAATGTGTGGATATTGTTAGGGAGACGTCTCATTCAATGGCTAATTTCCCTTACCTAGCGAGTCCCTCAGCAGCTTTGCTGGATTTCTGGAGTTTATTCTTCAACCTGGTAAGAGTGTACCCTTCTTTTTCCCACTCTTGCTTGTATTTTGCCATGTGTATTTCATCTGTTTTTGTGATTGTGGACTCTGGAGTACACCACATCAAAACAGATTTGTGCCGGGCCGCAACACCACAGCTAATCTCCGGAGGCTCCAACACATAATGGCACAAACCATGGAGAGCAATGAAGATATGGCAGTGCTGTCACTAGACGCCATTAAGGTGTTCGACTCCATATTCTGGGAGTGGCTGGTTGAGACCTTAAGGGAATTTGGACTTGGGGAGAACTTCATCAGATGGGTCAAGGTATTATACAATGCCCCCATGGCAAGAGGGAAAACCGGGAGCAGAGTGTCGGAAGCCTGGGCAATACAAAGAGGAACTAGACAAGGATGCCCATTATCACCAATGTTGTACATCCTAGGGCTAGAACCAATAGCCATCTACTTCCGGAAGCAGCTCTTTGACGCAGGGATCAGGGTAAGCGAGAAATACAACATAATCTCACTGTACGCCGACAACGTCCTTCTATACCTAAAGAACCTGCAAGCGAATGCCCCGATAGCGCTAGAAATACTAGACAACTTTTCAAGATACTCCGGAATACAATTTAGCAGACAGAAATCCTGTGCATTCCCACTGGCCAGGCTAAGGGGGGCGAAAGCAGAAGATCTACCCACGGTTGGGATCAAATGGCAACCAGAAGTATTCCGGTAGCTGGGAGTCAACATCAAACGCACACCAGAGCTTACACACGAATGCAACACAGAGGCAGTGATGGGAGGGCTACGCAACTCCATAAAATTCTGGTCTAAACTACCACTCTCCATGATGGGCAGAGCGTCCATCACCAAAATGATAATACTTCCGAGATTCCTATAGTACTTCACCAACATAAGCCACTACATACGACCACCCTTCTTCCGGAAACTAGAGACTCTGATCAGAGAATTCCTATGGGGCACGTCCCGACACAAACTACCTCTGAACATACTGTCACTTCCATACAAAGAAGGAGGGATACAACTCCCTGACCTCCAGATGTACTATCTAGCGGCCCAATTAAGCCATGTCACAAAGTGGCTATCAGAAGAGCCAACAACAGAAACAGATCTACTACAACAACGACGCCCCAGTACATCCCAAAGAGATATTATGGAATCTGCAGGTTGGGCCCCCAAACCCACCCATGATAGTGAAGCTAGGAAGGCAAGCCTGGAACAAGACCAGCTTGCTGCTTGCACTGCATCACCCATACGCACCCGAAATCCCTATGCTGGTGGATGTCTGCAGAAGCCCACTGACCTACCGTCAACGAGAAACTGGGAAACGGCAGGACTCTACACATGGGGAGATATGTTTGAAGAGCAAGTCTTCAGAGACTTCGATTCATTACAAACACGGGACAGTCTGGAAACTGGGCAGTTCCTATGGTACCAATGGGTAAAACACACAGCAAAGAAGTGGAGCATATGGCCTGAGGAGCCTGAACCGAACCCCCTGATACAGGAGATGTACAGTCTGAGCGATGGATGGAAACTGGTGACCAGGCTGTACACCCAACTGATAGACAGACCTAACCCTCGTAGTGGATTCTGATAGAAAAATGGGAGAAGGACCTGCGAATTACCATGACCGAAAACGAATGGAGCAGAACCCTACAATACCCAAAGGAGGTGTCCAGAAACGCCAGGTTTAGGCTCATCCAGATGAATGTTCTTTACAGAACCTATATGACCCAACAAAGGGTAGCCAGATTTAACAAACAGACCCAGCCACAATGCCCATGGTGCTGTAGCGAACACGCAGACATGCTCCGGACCTGCTTGAAAACATCAAAATTCTGGGTCAGAATTGAACAAACCTGCAGAAAAGCGGGAGTGAACAGATACAAATGGACCCCGAAAGAATGCCTACTAGGCACACACCCCAGGCTGAGCAAGATCACACATATCGTAAGGCTAATGGACATGGCGTGCATCCTCATGAAGAGAGCGATCGCAATGGCGTGGAAATCACCCAGAGGCCCAAGGTATGAAATCTGGATTAAAGAGATGGAGAGCAGCAGAAACCAGAGCCTGGGAGGCTGGGAACATGCAAGGAGGGGGCGACACAAGCGCAACACTAGAATCCTGGAAAGCCCTAATGAGACACATGATCTTCTTAGCCCCCCTGGGCCAGACGACAGCCATTCACTGCACACCAGGAACATTGCCATCCAGACAATGAACATACCCCCCCTACAGGAATTTCCACAAGACATTGAACCCACATCTCACTATATACCACCGTGTAAAAGGCATGAGAGAAGCAACAATAACACGGCTGAAGGACAGTTACAGTTAATTGTTGTTTAATGTTTAAAGTTCTAATAACAAGGCAGAAATAAGACACTACCAGATGTTATGAAAGTAATAACCTGTGTTTAAATGCTCTACGTTTAACTATAAATGCTAATAAAAACATTACAAAAAAAAATAGTTACATACATTCACTTTTCAATCGGCTAAACACAGCACGTGTACCTCTATATCCGCCTCGTCCTCCTAGATCCTGAGTACCTCGTTTTCCCAGTTGGCGAAAACACTCGCTCGCCTGGGGTGAAGTCTCAAGTCGGGGACTCCAGGTTTAAGCTCCTCCCCTGTCTGTCCATTGAAGGCCTGTGATGCTCCTTCCTTCTGTTATTCCTCAATTGGCACTGGGTACAGGTGGACATCGAGGGACCCTGGGGCTGTCTGGCAAGTGCAAGTCCGCTTCCGGTATCTTAAGAGTCTCCACCGCTGCTTAGAGGGAAGTAAATTGTTGTTGGATACCGTCCAGTTGAAACATGATGCAAAAGGGGTACCCCCACCTGTGGTGAACCCTTTTATCCCCTAGCCAGTTAGTCATAGGCCTCATGAGCCTACGCCTTTGATTATCCCTTGAGTGATCCTGAAACAGTTGGAGGGATGCCCCCTTGTACTCCAGACAGCGTTGTTCCCTGGTTTTCTGGAAGATCAATTCTTTGGTCTTGAAAAAATGGACGTTCGTCAAGACATCCGGGAGAAGATTTTGTCGTGGTTGGAAGTTGGAGTACACTCTGTGCGTGCGGTCCAGCGTAAGATCAACTTCCGTGTCCCCCAGTATCTCTTGAAACAACCCCTTGATGTAACCCTCCAATTCCTGATCCTTAACCTCCCACAGCACCCCTCTGACCCAAACAGTCTGACCCAAACATTATTCCTTCGGCAGTCTCCAGTTCACCCAGTTTAGCTCATTCTGCAGCACATTGTGAGACAAGTCTTGGACAGAACTTTTTAATTCCTGCAATGTTGACGCCATTTCCTTTTTTATGGACTGGAACAGGCGCAAGATGTCTCCTCTCATGGCAGGCTGCGCATCATCTTCTACCGCAGGAGGCAGTTTGGATGCCAATTTAGACTGCTGGAGCATCTCTTTAGTAGATGTCACTGGTTTGTCCTTAGACCTCCCTGACTTCATCTTGTTCAGGAATGGGTGGAGGGGGTTCCGCTGTAATTAAGAGTGCAGATAAGCAAACTCTCTTGGCCACTTCAGGGTTGATCAGACCCTAGCCAGCATCCAAACAACATGCATGCCAGTGTTTTCACTCCCTACCGCTCCCACTGCAATCCTGCCTGATGGGGTCCGATCTTCTCTCCCACATACAAAATGAAATAAGCTCCAGCCCGGAAGACACCGGGTAGACCACCGTGTGGGGAGCGCTGCCCTAGGTTGGAGTTGGCTTCAATCACTGACCCCCCCTCCTCACCTGCAGGGTTATGCAACATTCCACAAGGTCTTTGCCAGTGAGTCCGCTGTGACCGGGGGGCTATCGCACAACATACCCTTGGTGTACCTATCAGCCATTTCTCCTTAGGGTGCCCTGCTTGCCGAGTGGACAACAGCCAGGATCTGTCTAAAAATGGTGCTTCTCTACATCCGGTGGGCAGGGACCTCCTGGTTTTCTCTGCCTAGTCTGTGCCTCCAGGCTCCCCTCATCATACCCTCACTGCAGTGGGGCCCGCTCCAGGGCAGGATAACATTGCTGCTTTTCAGCAAAAGGGGGAGACCCACCCACTACTGCAGCTCCTGCTCCGTAGGGGACAGCACCTCATCCGACCGCCACGCTGCCCCCCACCAGGAGTCTTCCAGGATCAGGCAGCCTCTGCTGACTTCTGGGGGGAGGATAAGAGGGGGAGCCGCCTGTCCCTCCACCACCACCACTTGGGGAACAGGAGGCTAGCTGCTGCTTCTTCCGAGGAGCCTGGATGCGTGGCGGATGCCGTCACACACCCTTGGCCACCTCACCGCTTTTATGGGAGAAGGGATCTCCACCCCCCCCGGCCTGGGGAACTCAATCTGCGGCGCCGTACATGCTTGGATGACGCAGCAGGCCCAGATCTCCCATGCATGTCTGGAATCGCTGCTGTCGAAGATGAATGTATCGGCTCCCAACTCGTTCTCCTTGGAGCAGTTGCCATTTTGCCGCTTCTCTGAAGCCGCAGTTCAGGGCCGCGAGTCTGCCCTCCCCACTGAGCTGTTCCGCTTCCAGTTCTCACAGGATTTCACGGTTGTGTTCCACACATGTTCGTTTACCTAGCGCTTGATATCCAGCTGCTAAACGGTGCATGTTAAAGGCTGATTTTGCTGTCGTTTTCGCTGTGCAGGGCTGCAGAGCGAACAGGCTCACACCTCCATCAGCCTCCGGCCATGCCACGACCCCTCCAAATGTGGCACTTTTAAACAAAGTGGACTACATTTAACATAGGAAAACAGCATTTAGAGCAAGAAGTAGAATATGAATTGATTCAATGCAATCCTTGGATTACTTTAACAAAAACAGATTAAAGTAGAATATTGCTACAATGAAGGGCAAATTAATAAAGATTACAAACCTCTTAAAGCAAAATATCCATTAAAAACATTTATATATTGTCTGCCCAAAATTCAAAAAGAATACAACCCTTGACACATTGTTAATAGAATAGATAGCTTCTTGAATCCATTGGTATTAGAACTCCAGTCGTAAATGAGAGAGCATGCATATTTTATAAAAAACGGCAAGAAATTACTTGTACGAGAATTACTGGTTAGTTGCTCTAGATGGAGTGGCATTGTATGCTTCCATAGGACATGACACTAACAAGTGCAGAACATTACAATAAAAAATCTGCATCCTTTTATATGGAGAAAGATATACTATTGGATTTGAAAGATTATGTACACAAAAATAATGTATTTTCTTTTTGATGGTGAAATTCATCAGCAATGTAGAGGAGTAGTGATGGAATCGAAATGTTCCCCGTCGATTGCAAATCTTGTAATGGGTTACATAGATGAAACATTCATCATGCCAGACAAAGAAGTAGAAATTATAAAATGGGCAAGATATTTTGATGACTTTTTTTTAATTTGGAACGTTACCAGCATGAAATAAGAATTTTTACAATCTTTTGATAAAAAACAACAGGTGTCATTTTTTGGATTAGCAGATTTCAAATGCCAATAACAAATTTGTAACTAATACATACAGGAAAATAATAGCAGCAAATAGCATTCTTCATGCCTCAAGTTACCATAATAAAGTGGCACTGAGAATATACCAGGATGAGAATTTTTACGTGCTGAAAGGAATTGCACAGGATAATTTTTTTCTAGAACAATGTTCAATTTTGAGAATGCAACTCAAAGAAAGAGGATACTTGGCGAAAAATATTTGCATGGCAGAAAAAGCAAAGAAAGCAGATAAAAAAAATGAAATTGGGCCTCATAACGAGTCCGGCAGTAGACGTGCTGTAAAAACCGGCAGGCTGCCGCTGGACCCAAAATACCATTCCGCCTCTGTGATTGCCGGAATCACTGGGGCATTACAACCCTGGTGACCCAGTAATTCTGGAGGCGGAATTCGGTAAATCCCCATTCCCATGGAGTCCGATAGGACTCCATGGGGATGGGGACAATGGAAACACTGGTTCCTTCTATGACAGAGCCAGTGTTATTCCCTCCAGGTCAGACCTGGCGGGAGTGACACCTCCCACCTGCAGAACTCGGAATCAGCCGGTCCGGAAACAACGGTGGCGGCGGTTTTACTGCCAACTTTGTTTCCGGATAGACAGGGTCATAATGAGGCCCATTGTTGATTCCAAAAAACTAAGATGTTGAAAGGAGGCTAAATGAATGTTTATTACCACATTCAGTTCATAAAGTCATATGGTATACAAATTAATTCACAAACACTGGAACATCTTACGAAAAGATAGAGACCTATATCCATTTATTGAGGAAAAGCCGAATATAGTGTTTAGAAAAGCTAGAACCTTAAAAAATGAATTTGCACTGAGGTTTCTTTATAACATCAAGGAAGAATTCGATATTGAAAGATTTCTTTAGATGTGGCAATTGTAGCCAATGTAGATTTGCGGATAACAATACGTTGGACATTTCTGATGCAAACAATAAAATTGTACAATTTAGACAATTTATCACTTGTATGGGCAATTTTGAAATTCATGCAACCACATGTATTTGCAATAGAATATAAATAGGGAGCACAATTAGACCACTGAAATATCGCATTTATGAACATTAAGCGAAATCAAGATCAAAGAAATCAGACAACCATTGGTCAGCACATTGGATGACGGAACATGAAGCACAACCAGTGGAAAAACTGAGATTTGGTGGTTTAGAAAAGGGGAAAGAAGGGTAAGAGGTGGAGATCGAGAAGCTCTCATTTATTTTAGATCAACGAAGTACATATCATGAATTACATTCATTTATATGATGAAAAAATTGTTGTAGTACTAGGGACATGATATTTTTGAAAGTTCAGGAGCACTTCCCTATATTCAGGTAGATGCAATAGCCTTTGCATAATGAATATAGGCATTGATATTTACCATGGTATAATGTTTATGGAAGTGTGTACGAGAATGAAATACAGAATTGATTTAGATGATTAGGAAATCGAAAAAGTGCAGTGTTATAAATCTTGAAAATTAATAAGTAGTTGCTGAGATTATCAAATACACAAATAAAGACAAGAAATTACCAGGATGTCACACTGCCTATACACATTTATTTTGAAGAATATTGGGAAATGTACAAATGACGAACAGTAATATGACATACAAAGGATCCAACATTAGATTGGGTATAAAGATGTATATGTAAAAATATCAAAAGTTGACTGTCAAGCTTGTTTAAATTGCAGATTTAGTACGGTTGTACTGTTCCAAGATGGCGTAATGCCCAATTAGAACTAGTTGGTTAGGCAGACTACTTTCAAAGCTCTATGGCAAGATAGTCCCCTTTCTAGGTCTACCGACCTGAAGAGGTGCTTAAAAAGAGTAAACATAGTAGTCGCATTTATCTTATATAAAGGATCATCATCGCTACCATGGCTACCACGTCACGTAGAAGCCTTTAGAAACAGGGTAAGATAGCAAGACATGGATATTATTTGTGTACACTTATGGGTATATATGTTGAAGGGAATGTTTAATTAGAACTATATGGTTAGATAGACTCCCACCACCTTCTTTTATTAAAGTTTATAACCTGAAATTCCAACCGCTAGGACAAAGGGCTTAAGGGATGGATACTAATTGAGGACAAAACACGGGTCACATGGTGGAGTTTAAATACATTGCAGATATATAGAGCTATAACATTTTACAAACTAAGTAGCTATATAAAGTATTATACTTTGATTTTCAGCTTTGTCTCAATGACCAAAATAATGAATAAGAGGAATTGAAAGATAGAAACAATGTGGAGAGGATTACCCTGAGTGCATTGTACCCAGAATGGAAATACTGTAGATAATATTTACATTGTTTTATCTCAATACTAGGTATATTTGATTGAGTAGAGGAAAGCTAGTCGGACGTTATTATTACTATGGTATTTATTGGACCTAGCTTTGAGAAGCAACAAAGCACTTTACAGAGGTACACAACAATACAGATGCATAACTGAGCGCTTTACAGAGATATACAATATAGATGCATAACGGACATAAGTTAATACATTTTCCTTTTTTTGTGTTTTTCCCTCCCCTATTTTTCTTTTGTGCCATTTCTTCTTGGTTTTTAAATATTGAAATACTGTAGAAATGAAGAATTGACACAAATTGTCATGTATGAGTGATTTTGGGAAGACAAGCAGACACAAACAATTCTTAAGACTATTTGAACTGCCCCGAAGAAGCTCTCAGACCTTTTTAGAGTAATAGATCTAACAGAGTGAAACACATGTTGGTAATTTGCCATAGTGTGCTACAATTAAGACTGTGTTAAACGAGCATGTTAAGGCGGAATAGGCACATTGGATAATAATGCATTACAGTTAATACTGTGTCTAACTTTTACGTCAATGTTAGTATGGAAAGTACATATTTTTGTGTGTTATAAAGTATACTATTGTTTTTGGATACCATATTGTTGATACAGGAAAGGTGTAACCAAGGAAAATATAAAATGTTCCTTGGATTAAGGACATCTAAGGAACGTATTTCCTTAGATAAAGAGTGCCCAACAGTGTTTTGTAGTAAAAAAAGAAGAATATGAGAACAAGTTACTTACCCGTGGTAACCTTTCGATTGGATATTCTTTCCACGTAGTCCTCATCTTATGATATCACCATATCCATCTTTGGCTGCTTCAGAAAATGTTTCTAGCAGGGGTCGCTGCGCGTTGATGCCTGTCAACTTGTCCATCGAGGGTCTCCGTCTCAATGTAGACGTCATCGCTGGTATATAGCGCAGCGACCGTTGGCTTCAGTTAAGTTTTTATGCTTAAGGGTTTAGTCTGACAGTAACTCTCCCTGAAAGAGCGTAAACTGCCTTAACAAGGAAATTCTACCGCAGGTTCGGTTTGGAGGGGCGATGATTAATACGTGGGAGGAACATCCAATTGAAAGAATGTTGCCAAGGGTAAGTAACTTGCTCTTCGAATGGATTGTGTCCTCCCACATATTCTCAAAGCAGAGGAGGGAGTCAGAATTGAACATTTTTAAACAAGAATTTAGGAGTTTGTAATTGGTTAGTGTGAACAGAGTAACGCTGCCTTCCCAAAAGCACCTTCCGGGCATGAGGAAGAGTCCAGACTATAATGCTTGGTGAATGTGTGGACGGAGAACCATTTGTCCACCACACACATATCCTGAATTGGGACTCCCTTCTGTAAGGCAGAGGAAGTAGCCATGGCCCTGGTGGAATAAGCTCCGAGACCCTCAGGAGGATCTTTTCCCGCTAATCTGTAACATTCAGAAATTACTATGATCCACCTGAATAAGGTTTGTTTTGTGACGGCCATACCCAACTTATGGCCTGTGTAACAAACGAAAGGTTGATCATAATGTCTTAACTTAGACATCCTGGATAAGTAGAAGCTAAGTGCTTGTCATGGGTCAAGACTGTGTAATCTCCCCTCTTCCTTTCCAGGATGAGGTGGAGGATAAAACGACAGGAGTATGATTTGAGCTAAATGAAACTGACACAATTTTTGGTAAGAAAGTAGGTTTAAGAAGACTATGTAAGGAGGCTTGCAGGACAAGGCTTGGAGAGTTCACTCACCCTACGGGCTGATGTAAGAGCAACCAAAAGGATGGTCTTCAGAGTTAGTAATTTTAGAGGGCAGGAATGAATAGGCTCGAATGGCACACACATGAGAAATTTCAAAACCAAATTGAAATCCCAAACCGGGATTTGCAATGGGATTGGAGGGAATACATTTGTCAATCCCTTCAGAAACTGAATCACTTATGGTATTTTGAAGAAAGGTCCCGCTTCAGTGGAGCGCTTGAAAATAGATAGCGCTGCCAGATACCCTTTAGTTGTGCCAACCTGGAGCCCCAGATTAGAGTGGTGTAACATGAATGGTAACACCATAGGTGTGCTGCATGTAAGAAGGTCCACATTCCTATCCCTGCACCAGCTGCAGAACTTGTTCGAACGACAGCGGTGAACTTGTTCAAACAACAGCGGTATAAGGATTTTGTTAATGGCCTTCTGGCAGAATCAAATCTCCATTACGTCATCCAGGAGGTCCCAATCCTTATATCTCAACCTCACAGAAACCATACATGAAGGTTGAGTGGCTTGACCTCTGGATGGAGAACCCAACCCTCCTCTCGTGAGAGAAGGACCTCTCTTTGTGGAAGACGTATTGGAGGGTAGATAGGCATTTCTGGAAGGTCCAGGTACCACATCCGCCTGGCCCAACCCGGAGCCATTAGGATTATGGATTTTCCAAACTTTCTCAACCTCCTGATCACATACGGAATGACGGGGACTGGAGGAAACGCGTATAGGAGTGGAAACTCACAGTCCACTACGAATGTGTCTCGTGGAGCTTCTCTTTGAGCTTCCCTGGAGCAGTACAGTTCGCACTTCCGGTTGACACTGGTTGCGAACAGATCCACTTGAGGGGTTCCCCAAAGGGTGAAGATCTCTTCAAGAACTTCCTGAGCTAGTTCCCACTCATGGGAGAATGTGCTCTGCCTGCTCAGAGCGTCCGTCGCCGTGTTCTCTTTTCCGGCTAGGTTAACTGCCAATAAGGCGATTCCTTTTTCAATTGCCCAGAACCAGAGCTGCATTGTTTCTCTGCACAGTGGTAGTGACCCTACACCTCCTCTATTGTTGAGGTAGTACATGGCCACTGTGTTGTCCGTCATTATCAGGACGTTCTTTCCCTGTACAGAGGCATGAAGGCCTTCAGCGTTAGTCTGATCGCCCTCAGCTCCAAAAGGTTGATGTGTAGTTTGGACTCCGATGGAGAACAAATGCTGATTGTCAGATCATTGGCGTGGGCTCCCCACCCCATGAGTGAGGCTTCCATCACAACAATTATCTTCGGCTGTTGTTGCCAAAAGGGTTCTCCCTTCAGAATGTTGTCCTTGCAGGCCCACCACAGAAGGTCCTGTGTAACTCTGCTTTGAACCCGAAGAAGGTCTGACATCCTGCCTGAGAATTGGGACCATCAATTCCTGATAGCCCACTGGAGAGATCTCATTCAGCCCAGGAAAATGCAGGATGCCATGAGGCAGATCAACCTAAAAAAAAAATCAAAGGCCGGTAGATGCTGGGCACTCTGTAATTTGGAGAATATCTGCAGAATGTCGTGAGCCCTGACCTCGGGTGGCGAGGCTTTTCCCAAGGAGGCATCTAGTACTGCCCCGATGAATTGGAGCCTTTGAGATGGTATCATGTGGGAGTTCTTGAAGTTGAGGGAGAAGCCCAATCTGTGGAGGGAGGGATAGGTGGAGCTGAGATGGACCAGAGCTTGTTCGGGAGAACATGCTCTGATCAGCCAATCATCCAAGTAGGGGCAGACGTGAATTCCCCCTCTCCTGAGACTTGCTGCCACCACCGCCATCAACTTGGTGAAAACCCTCGGGCGGAACTCGAAACTGATAATGAGAACCACCAACGT
Organism: Ambystoma mexicanum; assembly: GCF_040938575.1. Taxonomy (NCBI): domain Eukaryota; kingdom Metazoa; phylum Chordata; class Amphibia; order Caudata; family Ambystomatidae; genus Ambystoma; species Ambystoma mexicanum. The sequence goes on along the minus strand of NC_090926.1, from coordinate 1,058,554,505 downwards.
CAAACTTTCGGTACCTTTTGTGCTTGTGATGGGTTGGCACATGAAAGTAAGCATCCGAAGGTCCAATGATACCATCCAGTCCTGAAGTTGGAGGGCCTGAAGGATCTGAGAAAGGGTAACCATCTTGAACTTGTCCTTCCTGAGGAACTTGTTAAAGTCCAAGATAGGTCTCAATCCTCCGTGCTTTTTGGGGATTAGAAAGTAAGGGTAATACCAACCCTTGTTCCTCTCCGCTACAGGGGTTCCCATGTGTTAATATCCCCGCAAAAATATCGTCATACAAAAATATCGCCATATTTTTGCGCCGATATTAAGGCATGGAACCTGCGGGGGACACCCCTGCAACCCGTTCTCTCAAAAATTATCTCCCCCAAAAATATTGCCTATGGCTGTTCCAGATGACCATATATACAGCGATATTTTTGGTGGGGATAATATGTAGTGATACCGCTACAGGTACCAGTTCTATAGCACCTTTCTCCAGCAGGGTCAACATTTCCTGCACAAGGAGCGGATCTGGGACTTTGAAACTGTTGTTCCCCGGTGGGTGATCATGAGGCCTTTTTAGAAAGGGAGGCAGTAATCCTGGGCTACTGTTTCCAATGCTGATGCATCTGAAGTAATGCCCTGCTATTCTTTCAGATGCTGTGACAGTCTGCCTCCCACCAGGGTTTTATGGACTAAGGCATCAGAGAGGTTTTGAGACGGCTGATTCTGCAGCTGAGGGTATGCTAGCCATTGCCTGGGTGGAATTCGCACCTCTTCCCAGTCTACCACGGGGGAATCTTCTATGACCTCTTTGATTTGAATGTTCTCTCGCTCTTCCAACTGAGGAGTAATAGCGACAGGACCTGCCCCTCCAAGCTGTTCCAGTGGGGTGTGTTTGTGGCTGTCTGATTGCAGCACAAAGGGATTTGGCTGCTGCTTTGGAGTTCTGCAGTTTCTCCAGGCTCTCGTCAGACTTGCTGCCAAATAAATGTGTGCCGTCAAAAGGGCACGTTACGAAGTCTGGATTGCACATATGGAGCAAAACCAGACTTTTGTAACCAGGCAAATCTGCGCATTACAGTGCTAGCGGCCATACGGCCATAGCCCGGCTGATACTGTCAGTAGAGTCAAGACCAGTTTGAAGGGATTTGCACATTGCATCCTTCCCATCACTGACAATATTTTTAAAAAACTGTCTCTTTCTTCTTCTTCGGGGATATGTTCAGCCGACATTGATATGCAATCCCATAGGGTAAAAGTGAATTTAGCCAGTGCACACAGCATTTGCCGACTTAAGGGCCATACTCCCTACCATATATACCAGTGAAGAAGTCGACATCGAGACAGAGGCCTTCGAGGGACATTGAGTCGACCGGCACCGACACGCAGCACCCTGTGCTGGAAAAAATGTCTGTAGCAGCCAATGCTGGAAATGGAGATATCATAAGATGAGGAATACGTGGGAGGACACAATACATTCGAAATTGTAATTCAGAAAGTTTTTTGAATGATATTCATTTCATGAAAATTGATCAAGAAAATATTAAAAACAGTTGAAATTACAAAATTGTTGGACGACTTGTATGGTTACCGATTGGTTAGAAGCAAACAAATGTTTCGCTGCGTGTTGCTGGTCTCTGAGTGCACCAAATATATAGTGTGTTTACGGTGATATGCACCATTTAATAGAAAGCACTGGTGCATTTATCACTTGTCCCATGGGGAAAGTGCATTTGGCTTAGGTCAAGTATGTAAACTAAAGAACTTGACAGGCAGGGCTAGTGCATTTCTAAAAAAATTTGCAAGGCCTTGTTTAGTGAGCGGGAATTCCCATAGCATACTCTGAATGAACAACTCCTATGCCTATTAATCTGATGTAGCTACATCCAAAAGACAGCCTGCCAGTCTCAATACTATCCCAGTCTCTCAGACTGCAGGGAGATGATACTCTGGTACATGCCCAACTCACTGCAGCAGTTTCACTGCATTTCTTGCAGCATTTATCAAGGGGCGTATGGGTATATTTAAGGTTTCACTTTGGGTTAATGGGGCGTGCAGGGGCTTGGGGGAAATAAAGAGGGTGTGATAAGTTGCCCATCATATTATAATGCACAATCAGACTGCTGAGACATGGCCACCACAGTGATTTGTCACTGATCTGATACCCCTACTCGGACATCTAGGTTGGATCTACCGCAGTTGCACTGTAAGCACTACACAGATTGCTATGGGCACACCTTTATACAATACCGGCGAACCAGTGATACTTGTGTACATGTTTATGCACCACTATGTTGTGATGTGTCTTTGGGGAAGTTGCTGGAGTGATGTTGGTGGGATGTCCGGGATATGCTGGTGACTCCAATGTTGACTGACGAAGTCCAGGTTTGTTCTTTAAGACTTGGGTACTGGTTGAGGAATAAATAGATAGGCTGGTGAGGGTCTCTGCATTTCTACTTGCACCTTCCAGCCAGAGTAAAATGCTGCCACAGATATAAGCTTTTACACAAAGAGCATATCCCTAATTCAATCAGAAATCACAGAAAAACTATTTTTAAATATGTTTTATTGGAATAGTTACTTTACATCCATCATGGATCCCAATACTAAGAGCTACAGAGTTAAGGAGCCCTCTCACCCCCCAACCCCTTGTGTTCTGTAAAAACAAATCCAGAGACTGTGTCCGACATGCCAGAGTGAGAGCCTGTCTAACGGTTGCACCAATGAAAGATTATCACACAGTTTATGTGAACAGAGAAGCAAGACTATCAAAGACCTTAGAAGACAACAGGGATATAACGTCACAGGAATGTAAGGGCCGACACTGCAAGAGAAACACAGGAAAGAGTGGTAGGGCAGTCATTAAAGAGCAAACTGGATGCAGAAAATTTGGTAGGTACAGACAATAATAGGATTAGGGAAATTATATATAAACATAATTCGAAACAGAGGGCTGTTCAAAGAGTAAGGGAGAAATGAGGGATGGGAGAGCAGACTCCGTACTAGGAAAGAGGGGCACAGTCACTTAAGGGGGAGTATTGGGAAGTATGAAGGAGGAAGCAAAACACTGGAAAGCATGGCAAAGAGTAGTATAGAAGATGAGAATAGAAAGAGTATAGAAAGAGGAGAATGAGAGGAATAAAAAAGTCATTCCATGGGTGGATGGAGATCAATGGAAAGAAATGAGGAAAAAACAAGATGAAGGAAAGAGAAGGATAGTAGAGATTTTGAATAGCGAGGAGTTTAACGGTAAAGTATGACAGTTGGATTGGGGAAGCAGGTAGTGAAATCATGATATAGTAGCAAGTGTTTATTCTAAAAGATTCCTCCCATCTCCTGATGTCCATTGAGTGGGGAGTGAAGAACTGGCAGAGGAGACGTCCGACTCACAGCGACATGGGTTACTTTGTACCATGGTGGCTAAACATAACCTGGTATGTGAGATTCCAGCAGGTCATCTGGCTAGTGTTAAGACAGTGGAGAGTATTTTAGCTGCCTCCCCCAGTCACTCCCCAAACCAGAGCAAGATCAATCAAATGAGATGAGCTGTGCCTCCGCCCTGCCTGTTGGCTGTGGGATTTGCGAAGGGGGCTGTTGCTGGGCCTGCTGCTGTTGCTGCTGCTGCGAGGGTCCACCAGGATGCGGCATCTAAGACAAAGCCAACAGAACTGCATCAGAAAGCATTGTAGCTCAATGTACATCACCAGATAAATGCCTTTTAAAACAGAAAACATTGTAGCTCAATTACTTGCACATCACCAGATAGATGCCTTTTACATCAGTGGCACACAACTAAACTGTTAGGTAGCTAGCCCACATTTCATCTGAGGAAGGATCCCTGCCCACCCCTGCGCTTTTAGCTGTGTTTTAGATTGCATTTCCTCACAGGCAGGCTTAATCCAAAGCCTAACAGAGTATGGCTCTGGTTTCATATACTCTGCCTTAAAGGTTATTATGAGTCATAAGGCAGGGGCACCGCAAAGGGGCCCGATATTGTCCCAGAGAAAGTACCACTTCTCTGTCAGTCATGTGTCTGTCTAGCGTGGTACAAACAAAAGCTCAGGGCAGTAAAAAGGTGCGAACGTATCAGCTGCGGGAGTGCCATTCTGAACGGGGAGGAGGCTTCTGTGATAGCCACACAGTAATTTGAACTTGGTTGGAGAATTCCCTAAATAACAGTATTTCCCGTTAAAGAAACAGATAATAAAGATGGGTCACAGGTACGTATATAAGTTTTAGCACTAGGCTGAGGCGCTGCAAATAGGCCTCAAAACATGCTTTTAAGAAAGTAGTGCTCTTTTCATTAATTTGCTTACAAGTCGCAGCAGCTGGTCGCACGTCACAAATCCCACGATCCCAGGATCGCACCGTAGGAAGCGAACGATCTTTGTTACTTTTCGAGGTCATAAAACTGAGCTCGTAGGAGCGGGAGGGATTATTTTGATGGTGTATAGGACGCACTCTCAAGGAGGTCGTAGTCGCCTTAGATTGTAGGTCTGCTCACCCGATAGGGAGTGAGTGGGCGGAGGTACATTTGCATTAGAGTAGAGGGTTGCGTAGTAAGTGGCAGACCTCGTTAGGGGAGAGTTGTGCATAGTGCAGGCAATTGGTATAGTGATTTGTTTTTTTGTGGGACAAGAATTATCGAGTGCTGTGAAGAAAAAGAGAAAGGGCATAGGTATTGATGTTGTGTTGGAGCAGTTGTAGACTTAGCACGAATATGTGTAGCTAGCATGTGTGTTTGAGCTTATTGTGGCTGCGGACAACACAGAAGAGGCAGAGCCAAATTAACTTGTAAATATTGGAAGAGAGTGAGTCGGCGTGTATGAGCAGGAACAGAGGTAAGTAACGAGAAGAATAATTAGGAGGGGTTAAGAGTAAAAGCGGGAATGGATTAAAAAAATATCGTTTGATTACATGGAAGCACCCCTTAATGTGTAAAAAGTTGCCCCAATATTGTGATAAAATAATGAAGTACCATTTCGAGTGAGTACACGATACAGTGGGGAAGTGTCATCAGGAATGGCCTGGGGAGGGAACATTCGATAAGAGTATTAGACAGTATGTACTGATACATACTGATACATATTGGCTACCTATAAAGGGGCTAAGCTCAAAAAGAGGCAGGACATTTCAGGGCTCTGGAAGCGGTACGTAGAAACTAAAAAAAGAGACTGAGAAGGGGTAAAGGGACGAGGAGAAGGGGAGTGCATCATCCTCTCCATAAGCAATGTCCCCACTATTGAAACCAGCTGCAGGATATACAAATCCTAAATCCTAGGAGAGCATCTCAAAAGATGAATGCAAAACTAGCAATGGGAATAAGGATGAGAAGGGGAAAAATAAATATTTAGGGGACATTAAGAGCATACAACAGCAACTTGACTCAGCGTTCTGGGAAGCAGAAAAAGCAATGTAAACGGAGCTAGAGAAAACAGGGAAGGAACCATGAAAAGACAGCAGACGAACAGAGATGGACAGCAGGATGCATACACATTAAAATTGGGGACAGGACTTGGACGATGGCGAACTAAATACGACTGAATGTGCTCGCACTGTATCAGATTGGGAGGACAGCAGCGATAGCGAACATAGGGGTGACATATTCGACACATGAGTTCTAAAAAATGTGAGCAGGGGAAGAAGAAACAAAGGGGAAGAAGAGGAATGCGAGGAGTCATCGGGGGACTGGGGAAATAGGTTCCGGAGTAGGAAGATTAGAATTGCAGTAGCGAAAATACCACAGAGAGGGAATAAACCCAGAGCGTGAATGCAGATGCCCCTTTTACAGAAAGCAAAAGGAGAAGTGTAATGCACCTTGGCAGACAATGGACAGGGAGAATTTGGTCTACAGTTTACCTTCACTAATGCGGGAGCAAGTACGTGGATTTATGTTTTTGAGAAGGAGATAGCAGGGATTCCGCTGGCCATAGAAGAGATTAAGAGTTTATTGGCGGAATTGGTGAGGGAATGAAGTGACAAAAGATTTGGCAAAAAGCGAGATATGCAGGGATACAATAAAGTTCAAATATACATGACGGAGCACCCTTTAACAATTATTGAGCACACCTGTGGAAAGCTTTGTGTGAGCTGTATCCATATACATCAGCTATGTGGTCAATATTAGCACGAAAAATGAAGCCAGATAAGGGCCCTGCAGAGTACATACGGCCCATACAAGAGATGTGGACACAGGAAAATAAACAGTCGTGGGACGACAAAATACCTTTGTTTTATTACATCATAGTGAGGGGACTTCCCACTGATGTGCAGGTTTCCCTAGAAAAAAAGTTGGGATGAAAGCAAAAGGATGGCCTGAAATACAGGCAAATATTGTAAAAGGAAGCAGGAGAAAGAAAGAGATAGCATATAATGAAGTAAAAGCGGAAAATAAATGAATGCCGAGAAAACTGGCTAAACTAAGCATGAAAGGAGCAGTGCTCGCAGGACCCGTTGTCCCACCCGCCCAACAAGGGGATTCCCAGTAGCAGTGGTAACACAGCAAGGAGGATAAACACAAACACCATATAATCAGCAGTGGGGGACATGGCAGATGCAACAACAACCTGCATTTACAGAAACACAACAGCCTGGGTTTTCATATACGGGAGGAGTAAACCATTACATGGGACAGTAACAGACAGGAAGAGGTTATTGGGGAAGGGGATTTGGGTGAGGGGGATTTGAATACAGGGGTATTGTTTGGAGGACATTATTTTGTGTGCGGCAACTTTGGCCATTTTGCCCAAACATGCCCACTAATTGCGCAAACAGGGCAGCAAGAAGTGCAGCAACAGCAGGCATATATGTAGACGCTGAGACCCCAACAGATGCAAGTGATACCACAGTGGCAACTACAATTGCTGCCGAAACAGACACAGGATATACCAGCCTAGGGACAAGCACAAGTGCAAGGTGGGGAGAGGACAGGAACGAAAGTTACAGTGAGCATACTTCAAGAACCAGCACAGACACAGGTAAAAGAAAAAGTAATAATACTGGGACAGAATGCAGTGCCATAATACACAGAAGTGACAGTGGTGGACGGCAATGCATTCACGTCAAAAAACATTTTCCCAATAGGGGGGCCCATGGGAAGTGCGAGTGGGTCCTGTCCTAGCAGTAACTGAAGACCCCGAAGAGGAGCCCGAGGTGGCAGTTTAGATACTGGATTGACCAGATCATGTAAACAAGACAAGGGATTCCCATTATTCAACAAAAAATTGGACACGCAAGGCTTTTCAGGGACAATTTTGAAGGTTCCTCAGATTACAGATTTACCATTAACAATAGGGACGCAGCATACTGTAGCGCCATTATTGCATTCGAAAGACACACCTATCAACATTCTAGGAAGAGACTTGCTAAGCAAACTGAACGCCACCATTTCATTTTCAGAGAAGGGGAAGGTGTGCACCATACCTGGGATGTACCCATCCAGGGTGGTAGTGTTGATACAGGAATATTATGCACACGGTACAATGAGGGGGCTAACCAAGCACACACAGCTGTTTTTGTATGGGGTACGTGCGTGCGTGTACACACACACACACACACACACACACACACACACACACACATACATACACCCCCCCCCTAGAGGAAGTAGTGGTGAGAAAAGACATTTATTTATCTGACATTTGTAGAGTGCGCTGAACCCGTAGGTATCTGGGCACTGGACAGACATGTCTATTGTATACAGGTACAAGTGGAGGCATAGAAAAAAAATACGGTTATACATAGTTATTATATTTACAGTATGTACACGATTTACAGTATCTACAGAATGGCTGGAGACACAAAGGCAGAGTGCCAAGGATGTAGGAGAGATGGGGAGCTCCTGAGACATTATTACCAATTGACTATGAGTATCCAGGATTTGAGCTTTCTGCGGAAGGCTAAGTGGGAAGGGTCAGCTCTGAAGGCTAGTGGGAGGGTGTTCCATTCTTTTGCTGTTACTACCGGGAAATATCGGCCCGGCCCCCAGCTTTAGCTCTCTTGAATTTAGGTGCCGTGAGGAGGTGGGCAGTCGAGGCTCGTTTGGGTTTGGGAAGGTGTAAATATGTTGGAAATGTATTTAGGTGCAGTATTGGCCAGACATTTGTGGGTGATTGACAAGGTTTTGTATCTGATTCTGTCCTGGACTGGTTGCCAACTTGCTTTGCGTCTAGTTTCAGATATGTGCTCTCTTTTGGGGATATATAGAGCGGCTCGTAAGGCAATGTTTTGTGTGACCTGGTGTTTTTTAATGTTGCTTATTGAATCCCCAGCGAACAGAACATTGCAATAGTCCATTTTGGACAGGATAAGGGCTCTGGCTAGGGTCATTCAGCTGTCATGTGAGAAGTATGGTCTACATGCATTGATAAGCTTAGCTATGTAAGCTGCTGATAAAATAGTAGCATTGACTTGTTTGGTGAGCGAAAGTAATGAGTCGAGGTACACTCTCAAGGTTTTTTCGCTTCCTTCGAGAGAGACAGTGATGGTGTTCCCGTCTATAGTTTAGGCACAGATCATGTTGAGCCATCCAAGTTTGGATGATCTGATAGATATTGTTGAGTGACGTGGAATCATTTTCATAGTTATGAGAGGTGTAGAAGGATCTGCATTTTGTCCGCATAGTTATTTAGAAGTCACTCTGAGTTCATCTAAGCGATCGAACAAAGGAGTCTATTGTGCAATGTCGGTGACATGCACGATCCTTGGGAGATGCCGCACCGAACTGGGGTGGGGTGGCGTTGACAGTATTAGAAAAAACTCTCATTGTTCGATCTGAGAGGAATGATTCTATCCACGTTATGGCTTTCGGGGAGAAGTGGACAGCGCTAGATAAATGGTGGCATAGGATTTCGTGGTTCACTCAATCAAATGCAGTGGATAGGCCGAAGAGAAGTAGGATAGCTAGTTTCCCGTTGTCGATGATGGTATCCATTTGGATTTTGAGGTCGAGAAAGGTGGTTTCCGTGCCATGCCTGGGTCGGAAACCTGATTGGCCTAGGCCAGAGGAGGTTGGTTGTTTCCCGGTGTTCTCGTATTTGGAGGTAGGCTGCTCGTCAAAGATTTTTAAGATGTATGGGATGGACGGTGGTGATGGGGCAGTAGTTGGTTGGGATGTTCGGGTCAAGTGTGTGTTTTTTTTTATTAGCAGTGGGAGGACCACAGCGTCTTAGGTTGTTAGGGACGCTACTTTGTGTGAAGGTGTTGTTAATGAGGGAGGTAATAAATAAGCGAGCTCCAAGACGCAGTTGTTTGTTAGATGGGGCAGGGCAGGTATTGCCTTGGCATTTGGAGGGTTTTGAGGCTGGAGATGATCTTGATGACCGTCGTAATGGAGACGGGCTTGAATTCATACAGTGGGTTGTGTTTATCAGAGTTGAGTGGATCGTGTCAATGGCCGGTGCCGTGGTGGGTACCTTGTCTTTTTTCTTGTTATCTATTTTATTCTGGAGCATGGTTATTTTGTCTAGTAATGCTTTTTGGATGTCAATACACCAGGCTTTGTCTTTGTGGCACGTTTCTGGTGGGCTAACTGGGGACTCTAGTTCCCACAGGATGGAGAATAGTTCTTTTCTCCCTGATTTAGCGTTAGAGATACGCTCGTTGTATGTAATGTTCTTCACCTGGCGTACCACTAGCTTGTATTTTTTGGCCGAGACTAGGAAGAGTTCTCTGTTGGCTTTGGTAGGGGAGACTTTCTATGTGGACTCAGAAGCGCGTTTGATAGATCTTAGGTTTTTGAGGTTAGGTGTCAACCAAAGTTGAGGTGGGCTGATGATTTAGGTGTGCAAAGTTTCAGTGGTGCTATAATGTCGAGGGCCTACACGGGGGTGGTGTTGTATAACTCAACCATGGATGCTGGGCTGGCAGTGGAGTGGATGTGATCTGTAATAGGGAGTAGCAAAGGGAGCATATTAGTGCGTTTAATATTGTGTGCGTTTCTTGCAAATGATGCAGGGGCGAGTAGAGGAGCAGTATTGGTCGTGGTTTGTTTAGGGAAGGTGAAGGTAATGACGTTGTGGTCGGACCATGAGCAGGGAGAGTTTGCTATGATATTGGTTGAGCCGTTTAGATCAGCGAGCCAATCGAAGGTTCAGCCTTTATTGTGAGTGGCGAGGTCAATACGCTGGATGAAGCCTAGGGATGCAATTGTGTTTTATATGGGCATGGCATCATCGTCAGAGCTATCATAAAGGCCTAGGTTGAAATCGCCTAGGATGAGAATTCTAGAGGAGGTCTTGGTGTTGTTGGATAGGAGGAGGGCTATGTCCTCTTCGAGTGAGTGGAGGGGGCCTGGAGGTCTGTATACAATGTGGAAGATGAGTGAGGCAGTATTGGGTATTGACAATTTGAGTGAGAGTAGTTCGCCAGATGGGAAGGATTGGATGGGAGGTTCTCTGAAAGTCAGACTGGATTTGACGATCAAGGCGACCCCGCCTCCTTTATAGGCCAATCTTTCCTTTATATTGTGTATTCCTCAGGGACAGCTAGAGCTAAAGAGGGTCAGGTTTCGGCATGCAGCCATGTTTCTGTGACTGCAAGTATGTCGAGTTGGTTGAAGGTAATGAGGTTGTGTATGTCTAGGGCGTGTGCTACTAGTGATCTGGCGTTGATAAGCCGCCCTTGATGAGGGTTGTATTTGGGCTGTCGAGTTGGGCAGGGTGGTCTTAGGAGTGACCGAGATGATCCCCCCGGATGTGGTTAGTGTCGCTTACGGCAGCACTCATTGGAGAGGGAGCGCTCTCGGGATGTTGGTTTTGTTCGCAGGTGGGTGCGAGTGGGACAGGTGTGGCATGGAAGGGGTCGTGAGGGGTGGCAACAAGCTTCTCATTAGACTTGGCAAGGGAGTCGCATGCAAATTTCTGTCTTGTCGGGAGGGGGGGGTGCGAATCAGGTGATACAAAATTCGTGGAAGCATCAGTGATATAGGTCCTTGGTTCTGCGTCATCGTAGGGAGCACAGCAGTTGGTGCATGTAGTGGGGGGTTCGTTCAAGAAGGCATTCAGAGTAGCATTAGCCATATCATTATGTTAGTTGCTACAGATGAAGACAACATGGAGTGGCAATCAATCTTATGCATCAATCCCATCTGACACTGACAGGAGTAACAGACAGAGTTGTTAGCTACAAAAGACGATGAGGAGGGCGGGTTAGTGTTTGAACTGAGCATACCATGTCCAGTGCACATAAAAGAAAGAGCAGTGTCTTAGATGACAATTGGTGAAGAAATAAATAAAATACTTGCAGGAGCATCAGGAGAAGGTTCCAAAGGTGCATTGCCAGAAAATGTTAATGGAACCCCAATAGTACAAATAATAGAATTGCAGGGTGAAGCACCAGATGATGAAAAAGAATTGTGGAGGAAAAGAGGATGTTCTTTGCCCCCAAAAGATTTAATTTGGTGGCATGGTAGCACAGGCAAGGTGGTCATGCCAAAAAGGTTGTTGAAAGTAGCACTAGAACAGCTCCAATACCGTGCCCACGTAGCGAAAGAGCATGTGGCTGCGGGGATGCGTGAAGACTGGTGCATGCCAAACTTCTAGGAGAATGTTTCTGAATTTGTGAAGAACTGTATGATTTGCCAAAAATTCCTACCTGGTAGTAGTACGGGCAACGTTGCTGTGACCGGAGGGGCCCTTCTGCCACTTGCATATGGACTATGTCTATATGCACGATAGATGTACCTCATACAGATGAACAAGTTACTTACCCCATGTAACGTTCCTTCGACTGGATGTTCCTCCCACATATTCAATATCCGGCTTCTGCTGCTTCTGAACATTTTTTATGACAGAGGGCGCTGTGCGTCTGTGCAGTCGACTCGATGTCCCTCGAGGGCCTCCGTCTTGAGCATGATGTCATCGAAGGCATAAATAGAACTTGCACCGCCCGTTGGCTTCAGTTCTGTTTTTCATTCTCAAATAGAACTATCCGCATCAAAACGGGTATGACCGTACTAGGCTTTGAAGGAGCGAAAGCTATAATAGCATGGGAAATTCTACTGAGGTGTGGGCTGGGAGGGCAATGAGGAATACGTGGGAGGAACATCCAGTCGAAAGAACGTTACCAGGGTAAGTAACTTGTTCTTCAAATGGATTGTGTCCTCCCACGTATTCCTCATCTTTGATAGACTCCCAAAGCAGAGTTAGTTTTGGTGGAGAGAGTAAGAATTTTGTTATTAATGGTTTCCATGAACCAAATGGAGGACAGCTTTTCCAAAGCTTCCATCTTGACTTGGGGTAGAATCAAGGCAGTAATGCTTAGTGAAAGTGTGTATTGTGGACCACGTAGCTGCCTCACAAATGTTTTAATAGGAACACCTCTTTGCAAAGCAGAAGAGGTAGCCATGCCCCTAGTGGAATGGGCCCTTAAGCCTTCTGGAGGATCCTTTGCTGTCAACCTGTAGCATTCAGAAAACGCTAGAATAATCTATCTGGATAAGATTTGTCACAGCCAGACCCAGTCTATGACCTGCATAACCAATGAATAGATGTTTGTCCAGACAAAGTTTTGATAACCTTGAAATGTAGACGCTCAGAGCCCTACGTGGATCGAGCCGGTGCAACCTCTTCTCCTCCTTGCCAGAATGAGGAGGTGGAGGGTAGAAAGTGGGTAACACAATCTTTTGTCCTAAATGAAAGTCTGAAAAGACCTTAGGTAAAAATGAAGGCTTAACCCTCAGGACAATCTTGTCCTTGTGAAACGCTGTAAATGGAGGTTCTGAGGATAGTGCCTGCAACTCACTCACTGAAGTTAGTGCTATCAACAAGATGGTCTTGAAAGTTAGAAACCTTAAGGGACATGAATGTAGAGGGTCAAATGGTGCATACATAAGACATGGTCGCACCATATTGAGGAGAATCTGACAGAGATGGAGGGAACACATTAGTGAGCCCCTTTGGAAATTTTATCACCAAAAGGTATCTTAAATAATGAAGTTACGAGCGCTTGAAGATGGATAGCGCCGTCAAATAACCTTTAATGGTCCCAACCTGGAGCCCCAGATTGTCTAGGTACAGTAGAAAGGATAACACCTCTGGTGTTTTGCAAAGCAAAGGGTCCACATTCTTGTCCCTGCACCAACTGCAGAATTTGTTCCAACGGCAGCAGTACAGAGACTTTGTTGCTGGCCTTCTGGCCGAAAGCAAAATCTCCATTATGTCACCCATGATGTCCCAATCCTTGTATCTCAAGACTCTCAGAAACCATGCGCGAAGGCTTTGATTGATAGTTTATTTGTGTAGCGCCTATACATAATGTGTTTCAAAGTGCTTCAAGGCAAGGGAGGGAGCAAGGGAAATTACAATGACATTAAGCATGTGAAAAATTACTATCGTACTAGGCCTGGCGACATTTTAGATAGTGCAAGAGCTATGACAAAGATATGGAGGGGAGGGGGAAGGAAATGAGACAGACAAGCAGCTATCGTACTAGACCTGATGACATTTCTGGTAGAGCTGGAGAAATGACAAGAGGTGCGGGCGGGAGGAAGAGGGAGGAGGAGAGGAACAAAACAAGCGACTATCGTACTAGGCCTGATGACATTTCAGGTAGTGCTGGAGGGGGAAGAAAACAGATACGCTACTATCCTGCTAGGTCAGAGGGCATTTCAGACAGAGAAAGTGCAAAGAAAATAGTAGAGGGCAGGTGGTAGGGAGTGGAAGAGAAGACTGAGAAAACGGTGGGTGTGTTGAAAGAGAAGACGAGGCAGGCAGGGGGGAGCGAAGTACAAAAGGCAGGTCAACAGGCAGGGAGATAGAGGTTACAAGCATACAGAAGGGCGGAACGTAGTGCGGCAGGCAGGCAAACAGACATCACAAACATAAAGCAGGGATGCGGGGGGCTGTGCAAATGGGACAGCTAGTTTGTATTAAGAAAGCCAGATTTAAAATTGGAGTAAAATGCATGAGCACAGCCAGATTTGAAATTTGATTTAAATGCATGACATAGCCAGATTTACAAGCATAACACAGAGAGAGCAAATACAGTTGCAGAAGTCAGTAAGAAACACATAATGTTGCCATAGAACAGCAAGCATAAGCCAGGATTCAGGGCCACCATGAGTAAATGATGCAGGGGGAGTCCAGCATGAGAGTAGAGATGGATGAAGCACCATGAGTCAAATGAGTTAAAAAAAAAAAAAGAGAAAGTCAAATCCAAGCATTAGCAACACAACAGTGATGGTAAAATCCAAAATGTGTCAAGACAAACGCCTGCAATTGTATAATGTGGGGTGGGAGGGGGGGGGAGGGGGGGGTTGAAGGAGAGGGCTAACAAGGGTGGGGGTGGGAGAAACAGGGCTGTCATATTTGATGGCGAACCCAACTCTCCTCTCGGGAGAGCATGTCCTCTCTTAGTAGAAGACGTATTGGAGGGCAGATGGACATGTCCAGAAGGTCCGGGTACCACATCCTCCTGGCCCAATTGTTAGGGAGAATTCTCATAAATGTGCCAATTCCCTCTACCTTAGCAAAAGAGCTGGAGGGCTCTAAGCTGTGGGACTTTGAACTTTTTAAATCTGTTTGTTTTCTGTGTTTATTTTCTTTGATTATGGAGTTTTAGACAACTCCATATGCATCTCCTTTCATGTGTGTTACACAGCACCCTCAGCAGCCTAGCCACGTTTTTCAAGATGGCGTCTGAGCCTCCTTTGTTTAAACGGGTCCCGGTCGTCTTTTTTCGCCATTTCATTTTGGAAAGGTCCTTCTAGAGTTTGTCTCTGCGCGCCAAACTAGGTTTGGTCCCTTTGTTTCTATGCCTTTGGCGGACTTAAGGACTGAAGACCGCCTCTGGTGTCCGAGTGTCTGGGGTGGGCAGGAAGTGAAGGAGGTGCCCGAAACTCCTTGTGCTTAGTCTCCTAGGAGACCCAAATTCACTCTGGCGTGATTGGCTGGCTGACTGTCCGGCAAGGACAGCCACCCTGCTGGGTGAGTGGCAGCTAGGCTGGAATGAATGGGAGAAAACGTTTTAAAAGGCAAGTCTCTTGGCTTGGAAGGCACAGTCGACCACTGGAATGAAAAAAACCGAAGACGAGCTGGAAGGGGACGGCTGCTGCAACTACTGAACCGTTCGTTTGCCCAGTGCTGCAGGTCTGAATCGCCAAGTTCATCTTGACAGAGAAGCCCTGCAAGGACTACTACTTCCTTTGAGTTGGTAGGACCAATCAACTCATAAGCCACCTGGACACCATTCTCGGAACTGGTTGTATTTTCCTCAGAGTGCTGGGGGAAACCGAATAGCCAGGGAGGAGGACACCAGTTTGTGTGCTTGAAGACAGCTACCGGAATCGAAGAATTGCCAGTTTTGTGATCAGTCCCTGTGCAGTGCAGGAGTCCCCCGACATCCTCCCTCTTGTCCCCACGACTAAGGCTCAGGAACAGCGAGATCTGCAGGAACTGCCAGGAACAGAAGTCTTCAGCTGCATCTTTTTCTTCAATATAAAGTAATGTGAAAACCCGACCGAGAGAACTTAGCTCTCACTGCGAAAGTTTGTGAAACTTTGGCAACTTGCAGGCCTAGTCAGCTTGTGACCCGACATATAACTCTCTCTTCTGAGAACTATGTCCGAGAACCGTGGCAAAGACTTTTCCGTTTATCTACCAGAATCGTTTTTACCTATACAATACACTGGCCCTTTGACTTTGGCCTACCTATTGCATTGGACCAACTCCTCTGGTGAACTCTGCACTGTTTTAAAGTAACTTTACTATTCGTTTTATTAACTTATGCCTTTTTGCTCCTACTTCAATTGCTCTGAATGCCATTTTGCTCCTACTTCAAAGTAGTTTAAATGTTTCAGAACTGGTTAGTGTGAAATTTTGTAGGATATTTTTGTGGGATATTGATTGCCTCCTTTTAGTGAATGTTTTCTAAATGACTGTGTAATAAATTAATAAGTGTTTTAACAAGAAACCTTTAGTGAGTGTCTATTTGAATGCTTGTAATTTTAGACCTTTGTGTAACCTCATTACAAGCTCACAATCCCTCTTGAGATAGGCCTGGTTGCTCAGCTTGCTACCAAAAATTGTTTGGTACAGACATATACCAAAGGTTGCTTTTGCTTACACCTGTAGACCTAGTTGTATGTAGTGGTCCAAAAGGGTACTGCATACAAACTTTGCCTAACACCAATCAGGGTCAATTAGGATCATGTGTTTCCGGAA
The DNA here is from genome assembly GCF_040938575.1 of Ambystoma mexicanum. Lineage (NCBI taxonomy): Eukaryota > Metazoa > Chordata > Amphibia > Caudata > Ambystomatidae > Ambystoma > Ambystoma mexicanum. The sequence goes on along the minus strand of NC_090926.1, from coordinate 1,058,538,357 downwards.
CATTCTCAACATGATCACACAAGGAAACGCATACAGGAGTGGAAACTCCCAGTCCACCACAAACATGTCTCCTAGAGCTCCTCTTGGGGGAAACTCCATGGAGAAGTACAGTAGTTTGCACTTCCGGTTGACACTGGTCGCGAACAGGTCCACATGAGGGGTTCCCCAAAGGGTGAAGATCTCTTGAAGGACTTCCTGACCTAGTTACCACTTGTGGGAGACTGTGCTCTGCCGCTGTGTTCTCCTCTCCGGCTAGGTGAACGGCTGATAGGGAGATTCCTTCTTGAATTGCCCAGTACCAGAGCTGCATTGTCTCTCTGCACATTTGTAGTGATCCTACAAAACCTCTCTTGATGAGGTAGTACATGGCCACTGTGTTGTCCATCATTATCAGGACATTCTTTCCCCGTACAGAGGGCAGAGAGGTCTTCAGCGCAAGTCCGATTGCCCTCAGGTCCAAAAGATTGAGGTGAAGTTTGGACTCCGATGGAGACTAACGACCACTGATTGTCAGATCGTTGGTGTTGGCTCCCCACCCCGTGAGTGAGGCGTCCGTCACTACTGTTATCTCTGGCCAAGGTTGCCAAAAAGGTTCTGCCTTCAGAATACTGTGCTCGCAGGCCCACCACAGAAGATCCTGTACGACCCCGTTTGAAAACTGAAGTAGGTTCGATAACTGTGTGTCCTGAGAGCCCATTGAAGGGATCTCATTCTCAGGCGAGCCTCTGGCACCAGTAAAATGCAGGATGCCATGAGGCCGAGCAACCTCAAAGTTGAAGGCCGGGAGAAGCTGGGCCCTCTGAAACTTGGAGACCATCTGCATAATGTCTTGATCCCTCACCTTGGGTGGCAAGCTCTTTCCCAAGGATGTATCTAGTACAGCTCTGATTAACTGGAGCTTTTGGGATGGTGTCATATGGGACTTCTTGAAATTGAGGGAGAAGCCCAGTCTGTGAAGAGAGTAGCAGGTGATGTTGAGATGATCCAGGACTTGTTCGGGAGAACGCGCCCTTATTAGCTAATCGTCCAGGTAAGGGTAGACGTGAATCCCCCATCTCGTGAGACACACTGCCACCACTGTCAATGGCAAACCTCAGGTACTTTCTGTGCTTCATATGGATTGGCACATGGAAATAAGCATCCTGAGGGTCCAATGACACCATCCAATCCTGGAGTTGGAGGGCCTGAAGTATCTGAGAAAGTGTGACCATCTTCAATTTGTCCTTCCTGAGGAACTTGTTCAAGTATCTCAAGTCCAAGATGGGTCTCAGTCCTCCGTCCTTCTTGGGGGATCAGAAAATATGGAGAATAACATCCTTTGTTTTTCTTCGCTACAGGTACCGGCTCTATAACACATTTCTCTACCAGAGTCAACCATTCCTGCACAAGGAACGGAACTGGAACCTTCAAAGAATGGCTCCCCGGTGGATGGTTCTGAGGTCTCTGAATGAAGGGAAGTCCGTAACCTTGGGCTATGGTTTATAATGCCCACGCTACTGAAAGTAATGTCTTGCCATTCTTTCAGATGCTGAAACAGTCTGCCTTCCACTGAGGTTTCGTGACTCAAGACCTCAGAGGTTTTGGAGGTGGCTGAAGCAGTGGTTGTTGGTAAAGATGCCCCAGCTTGAGCGTGCTTTGCACCTCTCCCTTGTCCACTACGAGGGACTCTAGGTTGGCCTCTTTGACCAGCCATTCCTCTCGCTCTTCCAACTGAGGAGTCCTGATGGGATCTACTCCTCCAAGACGGTCCCACTGGAGTGAAAAGGCTGAGGCTGCCCAATAGCAGCACCCAAAGATTTGGCTGCCGCCTTCGAGGTCTGCAGCTTCTCAAGGCTTTGGTCAGACTTGCTGCTAAAAAGGTGAGCACCGTCAAAAGGCATGTTAAGGAGTCTAGACTGCATATCAGGTGAAAATCCAGACTTCCTTAACCACGCAAATCTGCAAATTATGGTGCTTGCTGCCATGGCTCTGCTGATGCCGTCAGCAGAATCCAGACCCGACTGAAGAGACTCGCACATGTCTTCCTTGTCATCCTTAACAATGACTAAGAAAACGTCTCTTTCCTCCCCTTCGTGAATGTACTCAGCCGCCATAGAAATGCAGTCTCATGGAGTATGAAAACATTGCCAAGGCACATGTGGAGTTGGCTGATTTAAGAGCCATGCTCCCAGCGGAAAATACCTTTCTGGACCAAGCATTTACCCTTTTGTCATCCCTATCCAGTGGGATGGTTGGATAGGCTGCCTGTTTTGAGGTAGCGGTTGCCGCCTGCAACGCCAGACATTCTGGGGTAGGGTGTTTCGATAAGTAGCATGGGGTCACTATTTGATGGACTGTATTTTCTTGTTCTTAGTTCTTATTCACAGCCGGACGTGACTCAGGCGTTTCCCAATTGGCACATAATCTCTTCTGAAGAGCAATGTGGAAAGGTAAAATGGGATCCTTTTGAGGACCTTTATCAAGAATGTCTGTAAGGTCATCTTGTTCCAAAGGGAAGGCAGGTCTGCTCCATCCCAGGTAATCCTCTACCCTGGCCATCAACTGCCTGTACGAGGCATGTTCATCTGACTCAGGCTTTTCGAAATTCTAACTCTGGTTAAGTGTCCACTCAACTGGATGTCTGCAAATTCTCGTATAGATCTTTCAGTCTGGACTCCTCTGAAATTAAGCTATCTGGGACATATGGTGTGCCATACTGCAAACCAAAGGGCGCATCATTATCAGAGGGCTCATTGTCCACATAAATAGAGATCAGTGACAATGGCGTGGACGCTTTCGAAAATTTAAACCTGATGCCCGAGGAGTCGTCGAGGTCTTTGAGGAAGACGTTTTCCACTTCGATGGCACCGAACGCTTCAATGGCGCCACTGGTGTCGATGGGCCCACTGGCTTCAATGGCGCAGCCGTCGTTGATGGCGCAGCTGGCGTCGACTTGTCTTTTGACTTACGACTAGAAGGATCCCTCAATTTCTCATTGTGTGGAGGCCTCAACGGCTCTTGATGTAGATCTGACCTTTGTGCCAGGCTGAGGACACACAAGATTTGGCTCGAGCCAATTCCTTACCGGCTTTAGCATGCGTGGTAGGAGCATGATCTGTCAAGGGTCTTTGGCTCTCGAATATTTTAAGCATTTCTTGCCTGAATGCTTCCCATTCAGCAGGAGTGGAGGCCTTTGTGGGACAGGATATAGTTCCCTCAGGAGAGTCGGACGAGGACGAAGTAGGTGACTTATGGTGCCTCTTCTTCGACTTCCTCTACGCCACTTCTTGACCTGGACCTTTTTGCCTTCTTTCTTCGAGGAGAGTCGCTCTCGCATCGTCAGAAGGTTTCTTCGATAGTGTAGTCAATGGGGATTTCTTAGGGATTCTACCTACCCCTAATTTCCGGTCATCGATTGACATTTTGTACCAAGGTCTTATGCTCCACACGAGACACCACAAGAATACTCGATGCGGATCGGTCAGCGACATTCTGGCATCGCAGTCTTGACACTTTTTAAACCTGGTCTTCGGGGCAGTCTGTGACAAAGATATTTTCGTTTATTTTGTGAGGAAATACTAAAGCTTGCCGTAGTTCTCAAAGCATAAGCTTACTCGGAAAAATGGAACTGAAACCAACGGGTGCTGCGCGTGATATTTATGCCTTCGATGACATCATCCTCGAGACGGAGATTGCATCGATTGCATAGATGCACAGCACCCTCTGCCGCAAAAAAAATCCCAAAGCAGCTGGATATTGAATATCAAAGATGAGGAATACGTGGGAGGACACAATCCATTCGAAACATGCTTGTTTTGGTGTGTCCGTTTTCACTTTGGCTTGAGGCTATGCCCATAATGACACCCGATCAGAGGCTAGATTCTTGGTGAGGGAGATGTTCCCAAGGTGGGCGATCTCAGATGAAATTCGCTCTGACAATGGTCAGCATTTTCCAAATGATTTGATTAACTAAATAACGGCCCTGTGACGAATTCGACCATCCGCACAGGGAGTGTGCGCTCGACTGGGCTTTTTGGATAATGAAAATGAATGATGGGAGATCAACCTCCGAAAATGTGTGAGGCCATTCTGAACACATTTTCTCTGCTTACTGCATGAAACTAATAGTCGCGTGTACTCCGGGAAGACACAGCCTACAGGCACCGTCCTCCCCTGTCATTTTCAGAAGGAGTGTGACAGCCACGGGTACATCAAAGCTTCTCAAAAGGGGGGTGGGAGGCACACCTTCCTCCGGCCATGTGCAGCTTAATTAAAATATCAAAGGCTCCATGGATATGCTTTCCTATTCTTTAGTTCGGCTTGTGGCAGTGCATACTAATGAGAGATAATTAAGGCAACCCTGATGAAGGGGCTTGGTTGCCAAAAAGACAACAGGAAGGCAGGGCCAACACCACTTTTGCATGCAATGTGTCAACTTGAAGCCAGTTCCCACCCATCTGTATGAAAGGCAGTGAAATGCATGTCTGGGTCCACTATTTACCATAGGCAAATCCCAGCAGAGCGGACCCCTTACAGAGGGAGAAGGTTGTGATTTGAGAGGGACAGGAAGTTTGCTCTCGTAACAAGCTTCAAGGGAGACCCGCGCTTTAATCAAGAGTCACAAAGGGTGAGTTAACCAGAGAGACACTTTGATCTACAACAGACAGAAAGATGGGTGGGACTTGGGTATATGCTGTCACCCCTTACCTTTCCTGTTGCGCAGCACTCTGGATCTGACTTCATGCATAACAGAAGTTTGTTGGTGGGGACCCAGGATTGTTTCATTGAGGTAGGCTTAGCCTGCACCAATCACTGGGGTTCATTTGGCTTTAAAAGAGGGTTGAGCCCCTCACTTAGCAGATCATCTGACGACTCTGAAAGGAGTAAGAAGTACTCATTTGGACCCCGGCTGAAGGTACAATCTACCTTACATCTTCCGCCAGTGAAGGAAGGATAGGAGTTCCAAGAGGGAAGCAAAATCCCCCCTCGAAACATCTCCCTGGGAACCGAGGGAGATACCAGAAGCAGAGGACCCGTCCAGCAGCTCCAGAACCGGTACCCAGCCAGCACACAGCGTGCCCTGCTAGGTTCTGCCAGCAAACTTCCTAGGTGGGAAATGCGGAGAGTATCTGAACTAATGACAAGGCTGTTGACTGCAAACACTCTAAGTTGGGGCGGTCCACCTTGAAAGGATGCCACAAGCCCTGCGAAGAAGCTAGGAGGAATGTCACACAAGGATCAACCAGCGTCAATCTTTTAAGAACATTTTCGAGACAGTCGAGTCCTCGAACCGCAACAGGCTGCACCGCTGATGTTGTTACGCCGCAGCCGCGAGAGCCACCCGAGACGCCGTGACCAGCCTTCCAGAGACGCCAACCAGCACAGACAATTATTGACCCCGAGCCGCTGTGTAAGCCAGCCTGCAGCCGTCCTCCCAGCCTCGCTTGCCGAACTGCCTGCCACCGGATACCCACAGTTGTCTCCTGTCGCAAACTCTGTTTTAGGAGCTGCCGAGCACCCTGAAACCACCTCAACGCTGTCGAGCATCAAAAACCTCTTAAGCACCAGGTACATTGTGGTTCTACTCCCCCTGGTCCTTGTCCGAAGGCCCTCACAGACAGTTACGACCCTTTGCCACTTGGTGCTGAAACCAAATAACCTACAACAGTAAGACTGATTACTTTACTACCCCCTGTCAGTATCCAAAGTGCATCCCTTTCCTTAGTGAAACTGTCTGGCCTCTGTGCTCCTTTACAGGGTGGGTTGTATTTTGTAGTGTGCTATAACTGTGTTGTAGTAATAATAAAGTAGATATTTGTATACAACCTTGACTGGACAGTCCCTTTTATCATTGGGTAATAATTGTATTTTCACGGTGTTGCAACTAACCAATGATCCACAACCTTGCAGAGATTAGCCAGCCGTTCCGTCCACGTTACCAAAATTGGACAAGGTGGTTTATAAATTACTTGTGCTCCACTCTGTTCGGATCCCTTCTGGAGTACTGGATGTGTGGGGATGATTGATGGCTTAGAAACTGATATTCACCCTTGGACCACTGGTGCCCCGGAAGTTGATTCGTCATAGGCTCTCCTGGGGATCAGGCACGAATTGTGCACGGTTTATCACCCACAAGCCAACGAGTTGGTTGAGAAGATAAAAGGCTTATTAAAACAGCGCCTAGCAAAGCTAATGCAAATGCTTGGAAAAGCTTGGTTGCACTGCTTACCTCTTGCACTTTTAGCTTTGCGCAATTCGCCTGGAGGAGTTAAATCATCTCACTCCTCATGAGATTGCTATAGTTCGGAGAATGCAAGCGCCTATTCCTCCATCACACACAATCGCTGATGCAAGTTCTGCTGCTAATATTTGTTGGGGAGAGTTTTATACGTATCTCAAAGAACTTACAGAATCGCTTCAATATATATTCCTGCAGACAAGGCTGAGAGCTCAGGCAGAGCAAACAAGTGATCAAAGAGGACCGTTTCTGCAAGCAGCACTTCTCTATCCAGGGGACATTGTGCATGTAAAAAACCACGTCAGGAAGTCGGAAGAGGAGCGCTTCAAAGGTTCTCATACAGTGACCTACGCAACACCGACATATGTGAAGATTGAGGGTTGCTGAGGATGGGTTCACATCACCGACGTGCACAAAGACAAGAGAACCACCTCCCATTGAGAAGAGGAGTAGGGCAGAGCACAGTATAATGGGAAGTATTTCTGAACTTTCATCAACTTTCTTTTTGCCAATAAGACTTTATAAAAGACCAGCAAAGGAGGGTGGAGAGAGTGTTTTTAAAGACAAGTAGTTATGAGGAGAAGGCAAAATAACTTGCCTGGAGTGTGATAATATGGACATGCATTAGTATAGGATTAATACTATTAATACAGCTGCATCTCCTCAGAGGTACTCTTCCTTTTCTCATCTTCCTCAGCAGCTCACTGTCTCCAGAGCCCTGGTTCTCTCAAGGCTGGACTACTGCAACAGCTTCTTTCTCAACCTCCCTGCCTCTGCAACTCATCCAGAACAGAATCGTAAGACTTATCCTTGGCCTCAAGCCCAGGGACCGCATCTCTCTGGTGCTGAATTCCCTCCACTGGCTCCCTGTGGCTGCAATGATCAAGTTCAAGACCCTCTGCATTGCCCACAAGGCTTTCTGGAGCCAAGGACCTACCTATCTGCAACAATGCATACCTAAACACTGTCCTTCCCGAGCCCTCCGCTCATCTACCGCCAACCTTCTGTGAGTGAACCGGTTCTCCAAGCAGAGATTTGGAGGGAGATCTTTATCCTCAGCAGGGGCCTCCCTCTGGAATAGTCTCCTTGCCACCCTCTGCCTTGAGCCTGATCTCCTTAAGTTTCGGAAACTCCTTAAGACATTCCTTTTCTCCTCTTCCTTCTCTCTCCCTCTAGCCTGCTAACCTCTCTCTCTACTATATCCCTCGCCCTGCTTTTCCACACAGCTTTCTGACTGGCCGCCTGTTACACTCACCTGGTATCCACAGGGACGCCACCCAGCCCTGGTTGGATGATTTTCACTCTCAAACCCTCTCCCGGTCCCTTGGTAAGGCCTCCGGTTAAAGATGGGTCTGCAATATAGGAGAGCTGGATTCAATAGCAGATTGCCTTTACGTTTTCCCACCTCCCTTGGCCTCAACTCATTCCTCCCCCCGTGGGCCTTCTCCTTACCTTAATATTGTAAAAGGTGGATTCTCCGTCCCTGCTCCTCGTGGTAGGAGCGCGTAGATGTGGGTGGCGAGCAGCGACCAAGTTACTTCACTGGTGCAAGCCTCCCTGTGGGAATCCAGGCCTGCTGCGACTCCGTAGGTTTGCTGCTTTAAAGTCTTTATATGTAGTTCTTATGTTCCTCTTAGTTCGAAAAATAATGTCTTGCTTCTTTCCTTTTAGGTATGGAAAGGTATTTTGGTGTTGTCATGCAGTTTGAAGATGAGTATGGGCCGGTAGGCGAAAGCGCGGTGTGCGCGATGCTTTCCGGTGAGTAATGCGCGATGCGCGGCGCTGTTTCGCCTTTTATATTGCAGGTTGCAATGTTCCTCACCAAACGCCGTAATGTTCCAGCAATGATACTGATCAGGAGATGACTACCCAGGTAAGAATTGTGTGGCTTTCTTCATTCAGCAGGAAACGTGAGTAAACGCTTACTAATGCCGTCTTTCTTTATCCTCTTTTCAGGTTATGGTATTCCAGGATGCATGCGGTGCCGGATGATGGAGTTCGTACCTTCAGGTGAGTGGAACTGAATTCAGCAATGGATTGGATACTGTTCCAGGTACGTTTCGTAGTGTTCTTTCTCTCTCTGCAGGTCCTTGGTTTCAGGTAAGCTGGCATCAAAGAACTGGACACAGTGAGCGTTACGCTGCCCACAGCAGAATAACGCAAAGCATGTTCTGCTGTTTGGGTGTGGTTTAAATAGTCTCAGGTAAAATAGTCCAGGTAAAATAGTCCCAGGCCTGCCACACCCAGATTAGTCCAGGAAAAGTAGTCCCAGGCCTGCCACATCCAGATTAGTTCAGGAAAAGTAGTCCCAGGCCTGCCACACCCAGATTAGTCCAGGAAAAGTAGTCCCAGGCCTGCCACATCCAGATTAGTTCAGGAAAAGTAGTCCCAGGCCCGCCACACCCAAAAGACTAGACCGCATAGCTCAGTTCCTTGTAACTGAGCTATGTGCCTCCATGTTGGCAGAACCGCCCCTTACCCCCATCAAGTCAAATAATCGCAAGTAAATATCCCATTCTAATGTTGGTCTTCATGATGGTTATGAGCCTGGCGCTTGGTGCACCTCAGAGTCTCACTGGTCCCTGGCACCCTCGCCAGTCCTCTCGCACTAGCCTCCAGGCCTGCCCTTGCCTCATCGCTACTGCACTTGGTCAAAGACCCATGAGATTGGCATCTCAGCACTTACCCCAGCTTCTGACTGACTGGGCGCAATTGGACCCACCCCCCTCCACTTGTTTCTCCCCCTTCCCCTCTCCTGTAGCGTCTGTGCCCTTGCACGATCTGAAAACACCATGCCTTTAAAATAGTCCATCTTCCCAGTCTCCCCTCCTTGCATGGTGGCGCCTCAAAACACTTGGAAAAACTGCAGAATCGTTGTCAGACCCATTTGCTGTTATCTACACTGTTCATTGTATTATATGCACTTACTCCATGTAGACTTGTATCGTCCAGAAATTCAAGGCCTCTGAATGACTTGTTTTTTTCTCCTGTTCCCTCCCTCGTTGAGCGCTTTGAAACACTTGCCTTGTGTATAGGCCTTTACAAATAAACATTACCATACCATACACTGAAAAAGGGAAAAGTGCATCATCTGGTAACATCTGTTACAATTAAATGTTACGGTTGGGAAGAGAAAGGGCAAACTGCACATGCTATGTTTGCTCACTCATCCCACACTTAATAGGGGTGCCTAAACTCGTCCTGCCTCAGGGTGCGCGTTATGAGGAAGCAGGATACCTATACATCTGCAAAACAAGGGGTTTGTTCCAAGGAACAAATGTCACAGTCCAGTTGGTAGATGAAGGGGAAAATGGCTATGCTGATAATTACGTGAAACTAAACAGAATGGCTGAAAAAAATATAAGTTACTCACGTAGTGTGGGATATATTGACCGACTCAACAGTATTTCCCCACATCACCAAGCTGCATTTGCGCAGGAACAGTAAAATGGCTGCGCTGGCTCCTGTGAGCGCCACGGCCTCAAAACTGCGTTTTGCAGCACAAAAAAGATGGCTGCACCTTCTTGCAAAGCATATATTGGGCAGGATGAAACAAGGGGACACACTGAAAGAGTGTGCCAGAAGTTCTGACATATACAAAAGGAAGAAAGGGAAAAGGCAGCACTAATTTGCTGAAAACCCCAAAATCCCCATTGAAAACTTTTTCACCTTTAATAAATGCTGCTTTGACGCTAATTCCATCTGTTCTTTCTTAAACCACTGTGATCAATAAGGCCCTGCCATGCGCAGGATATCTCATTGTGCTTCAGCAAAAACAGGCATGATTTCTGGATGACAGGCCCTGTCAAACCAACTTTGAGAAAAATCAACAAGGAGCTTTACTTTTCACGCACGGGAAAACACGTCCATTTCTTTACAAATGTATCAAAGTTCAGTAGTTCAAAAGAGACTCTAGCTATCTGAGCCATGTCAGTTTCAATGCATCTGTGCTTCTGACAAAACCCCTGCACTCAGGAAAATAACCATGGCTGTAGGACAGAGTGGGAATCTGATGGAGATACAAAAACGAATGTAAAAGGAAATGCCCGTTTAAAAAGTAAACTGTTGAATGAGAGCCTGCCATTACCTAGCGATGTGAAGGGGGTTGTGACTGGTGAAAATACATACATGGTCTATTTTATTCCACAGGCTTAAAATAAAGGTTTTAAACCGCCTTGGCTGGATTTGCAAGCTGTCAAATCAGGTTATTCCGGTTGGCAGAGTTAAAGCTTCCCCCTAGGAAGGGAGCCACACCATAAACTCTCAGCAGAGACTAACACCCCACTGATAATTATAGGGTTGGAATGAATTTAGGCTGGGCTGAACCCCACTGACAATGGAATTCCCAGGGCCAGGAAGTGTGAAGAGGGGAAGGAGGCAATAAACCTTCAATCAAGCTGTAACCCCCCCACCTTGCTCTGGAGAACGTGACAGTTGGTTGCTACTGAAGAGAGAAAAAAAATGGTCCAGTGACAAAGGATTGCCATTTGCTTCCAGAGACCATTTCATAAATAAACTTTAAAGAATTTTAATCTCTGCAGCAAGACTTTGTAAAAATGCGTAAATGTTATAGTTTAAATAGGATTTCATGAGCTTTCATTGAAGACATGGTAGAAAGCACTGACACCTTGGGGATAGAAATGGCAAAGTATTGCAGATTACAAGAAAAGCATACATGTTGCAAATGCAAATTTGTGTACATGCATCCCTTATAATCATCCACACCCGTGTATAAAGTTATAGAATTTTGAGTAATATAAATCACATTGAAAAGCGCAAAAAACTGGTAGAAGGGCGAAACAAGGTCTCACAAACTGGAGGATTGGTCTACTATGTGCTGCATAAAATATGTAACCTGCTTATTTAAGTGTTTAGATGTTTTCACTGTATGAAGGTGCCATTTAGGGCAAAAATGGATTTTAAGTAAAGTAATTGTGGGAGGTTTTGGACATTGCAAAACTTGCATCATAAATCTGACATGTTTTTCTGGAAATCCAACCAGCTGAGAATGAGGCGGAGACTATCACCCTTGTCCAATCCAGTTGTTAGAGGCGTGTTTAGTTAAGCCTGCCCCTGCCATATACTTTGATGATGCCACTATGCATTATAAATAAGAGTCCATGACAAGACTAGACACACACTCTTCCTGACGTTCCTGCGCTGCGTCCCTGTTCCATCCCTCCAGATCCCAACTACAAAAGCATTGCTGACCATATTCCAGGGCCCACTGCAAAACCCCAGCATTGCTGATCCTGCTCCAGCAAAGACTCAATTCTGAAAACCCACTAATATCCCATTAAAAAGGGGAAAGCTGTGGTATTCTTTCGGGAAGCATCCTGAACCAGCCTGGCTTGCTGCCCCCTAACTGCATGCCCGCTGCAATTCTGCCATCCAGCTGTTCTTAAGTATCCAGTGACCAGAACTGCCAGTCCAGAAGTGCCAGCCGGTGACCAGAACTGCCCAGCTGTTTACCAGGCGTGCCGCCGTGTGGTGACCAGAACCTATATACGGTCCAAAAATCTCAAAACTAAGGTGGACTGTACCACCACCCCATAGAAATCCATAGTATACCTTGTCTTACCTTGCCTTGGTCCTTTTTGCACTCTAAGTCATCCTATCCTTACACTGATAACTTGTTGAAACTGTCAGACTCATTCTTGCAACCCTGCCCTTGATTTCCAGTGCTAGCGCCATCTCTTTAGTAATTTTCTCTTGTGTTATCCTAAGCCATTAGTCCTATTTCGAGTGATTGGACTGGTTTCCACCAGGTTTCGGGGCTGGGGGACAGGGTTGAAATCGCGAATCAAGCCTGGATTTTGCTGTGTCCCTATTTGGTGAATAAAGTAAAACTGTTCTTGTCACAACTGATTTCCTTTCCTATTTCACGGCTTCATTTTACTCAAAGCGCACCTTTTTATATCTTGTATAACTCTTCCAATTTACCAGCTAGAGACCAAGTTTCACTTCTAAACTATCCCTGGGATATACCTCTATCCCCTAGCCAAAATCAGTGTTTTTTTTACCAGTTTTTATTAAAAACTGTTTGGGCAATTTAAGGCAGGAATTGAAAAATCCCAAAATTTCCAACGTGTCATTTTGCTGTATGCTCTTGGTAATCCATTCTGTGTCGTTATTAGTGTCTTTGCATTGTTGCTTTAGTGATGAATTATATTTGATTCAAGGTTTTTAACACATTCATTATTTATTTGTCCATTTCTGAGTGTCATTTCATAATATTGCAAGGGGTTTAAAATCTGTTTTTCTCTCTTATTTGGGGAGGGAAGGTCAGATTTGGATTCAATTTCCTGTTTCTTATTCCCGATTACCTGCTGCTTCTGTTTATCCACTCAGAATTGATTATTTATGGGTCGGGGGAACATTGCAGGGGAAATCCTAACTTGGGTGTTATCATTCCTGAATCAAAAAGGGCTCCTATTCCGCTATGCTGTGTATATATTCCACTAGAAGGTTAAACCCTGTGCATTTCTCACATTCTCATTGTAATTATCACCCATTGGTGATTGCTGCCCCATATTTAAAAAAGTATGATTTCTTTTGAATTTTAAAATAAATAAACATTGTATTTTACCAACCAGCCTGGTTCATGGTCCATTGTGACCTGGAGTATTTGAAAAGGGTGTGTGATATGAGTGGTGTACCATCTCAATATTGAATCTATGTAATATAAAGAGATAAGCATTTCAGTCGTGCACTGCATACTAGGCTGAGACCGGTGTGTGTCGCCTGAATGAAATCCTTAACAGTAGTGACTAACGTACTCTTAGTCCATAGTCCCCTTTCCTCCATACTGTATGGGCATCCCTTCCAAGGGACGGGAGACAGAACCTTTTTCACCAGAAAAAACCTTCTTCCCCTTTAAATTCAGAGGCGCGCTGCCCAGGCAGCGGCTAACAGGACCACCGCCAGTAGACCCAGGAGATGTTGGTACCACCATGCCAAGGTCCCCTCTTTTGCTGAGGAAGTGGGCGGTTGCCAGCTTGAAGGCCGAGATTTTGTCTTCCGATGGGAAAACATACTCGGAGCATGTGTCCCAAATGAGTCCCAGGAATGTCAGAGTGTGCGTAGGGAGCAGCTGTGACTTCTTGAGGTTGCGCGAGAAGCCCAGGTTGTGCAGTGTATTCATAAGGGCATGGGAAGAGCGGTGAACCGCTTCCGGAGATGTAGCCCTGATGTGCCATTCGTCGCGGTATGTGTATATGTGGAGGGCCTGTGCTCTGAGGAGGGCTGCTACAGCATTCATGAGTCGGGTAAAGACCCCAGGGGGCGAGTTGAGGCCAAATGGAAGGACATTGTATTGGAAATGGTAGCCCATGATCCTGAACCATAGGAAAGAACGATGGGGCTGCCAAATCAGGACGTGTAGGTACAAGTCCTTCAGGTCCAGGAAGCACATCCAGTCTCCTCTGCCCAATGTCTCCGCTATAAAAGCTGCCGTAACCATCTTGAATTTTTGCAGGGGGAAGGAGAGGTTGAGGGTGGAAAGGTCCAGCACAACTCTCAGGCCCGCCTGGTTCTTCTTCTGAATGGCAAAAATCCGGGAGTAGAAGCCAAAACCTTGCTGGGAGGCTGGGACTTCCTACACTGCCTGGCTCTCTACGAGGGACCGGATCTCCGCCAAAAGAGTTGCTGTCCCAACCTGTGGGAGGAGGGAGGAGAGGCTGGGATAGGAAGGCGGTACCCCGTGAATCCTACAGAGAGGATACAGGGGTCCCCGTAATTCCTGTGCCAGACTTGTGCATGGAGAGCAAGCCTGCCCCCCACCAGAGACAAGTGGACCCGAAGGGGCGTGTCATGCCTTCTTTACCTCGGAGGCTGAGGAGGGGGACTGGAAAAAGCCCTTACCCCCTCGCCCTTTTTGTTGTTTGCGCCGGTTCTGAGACAGCGAGCGGTCCGACTGCCTGGATCTGCGTACCTGGAAGCCGCGGAACCCTCCATATGTACAACCCTTTTCCGAACGCTGCTGAAATTGGGTGTACGATTTCAGCGTGGTCTTTGTAAGAATGGATAAAGACTTCTCCGTTTGTGAGCTGTTCTTTTTGTCCAGCTCTTTGTCCATAGAGGAGTGGAAGAGGGCTCCCCCCCCCCACACTCCCTCGAACGGTAGATCTAGAATGCGCTCCTGGACATCAGGGTTGAATTTCGTTGCCCGGAGCCAGGCTGTTCTCATGTCCGTGGCAATGCAGATGGCACGGCCTGAGGTATCGATATGAGCCACTGTGGATTCCGTGAGGTCATGCGCTTCTGCTAGCCCCGCCTTAAAGCATGATTCGCATTGGGTGGGGAGTTCTGGGAGGAAGTCTGCAATTTCCCACCATAACCGTTGGTTGGCGGCAGCCAGCATGGCATCAGCATTGCCAGGTGCAAGGAGGCGTTGGAGTAGATCTTCTTGTCGTGCGCCTCCAAGACCTTCTCTTCCTTGCCTAGCAGCGCCGCAGAGGAGGAGGCTGAGGACGACTGAGGCTTGGAGCATAGTGATGCCACAGCGATCACCGAGGAGTGTGGCTGAGGATGGGTCGAGAGCAAGAGCGCATCCCCCTCCATCTGCCTGTACTTGATGTCCAGGCGTCGTTTGACCGGCTGGACCGAGTGGGTCTTGAACCAACCCTTCTTGGCCAGGGAGACATCTGTTTGCAGTGGAACCCCTGTGTTGGCAGAGGGGCGTCTTGTGAGGACTTCAGCCAGAACCCCCTCTGCCGGCTGTTCAACCTCGTGTTGGGGGAGGCCCAGGTACTCCGCCAGGCCAGCAAGATGTTCATGGAAGGCCCTGGCTGAGGATGGAGTGTCCGGATCCTCCTCCTCGTCTGTATCCTCCGGATCTGGAGGATCTTGTGGAGGAGTAGATGGCGCCGTAGGCTGGGGTACGGGTACCACAGCCGGGGGCTGAGAAGGCGGCGGAGGTTGCGGAGTTGGCTATGGAGCCGGAGGAGCCGGCTGCAACGGAGTCTGGGGGCCCGATGGAGGCGTCTGTGGTGCCGTTAGGATTGCGGGGAGGACTTCCCTGACTGCGCCTTTGATGATAACACCCATCTGAGGAGACCTCATGAGGCAGAGAAACTTCTCGAAGAGCACCTTCTCACTGGCCAAAGGGGTGGCAGGGGGTACCGACAGAGTAGTGGGGGGCTGCTGGAGCCGCTGTGTACCCTGCCCATACGGACGCAAAGGAAAGTTGCCCTGCGCAAATGAAGGGTAGACTGTAGGCCACGTACCTGGTTGAGGCCAGTCCCACCCTGACACTCGTTCGTCCCCGAATTCATGGAATGGCGCAGACGGGTGCCCCTTTTTGGCGTGGCAGCCCTTTTGTCGAGCTGCCTGTGACGTGTTGCTCAGCCCGCTGGGCCCGGCCTCATCCAAGACTCTTGCGTGTGGATCACGAGGCCTACCCTGCTCATCGGGCTCCAGCCCGGTAGGTGGAAGACCCTCGACCGGGGGGTCGGTAGAGCTGCGTTTAGGCGCCCCCTCGGACGTATTGCCGGTGTTAGGGCGTAGCCCCTCGGCCATTGTGCCGGTAAAAGGGCATAGCCCCTCGGGTGTAGACCTGGTACAAGAACCTTCCGGTCCCTCGACTGTGCCCCGGGAGGATCCGAGGACCCCTCGACCCAAAGGCCGGTAGCTGTAGCAGCCTCGGGGCACTTGCCGGTAGAAGGACCTGGTCGGTCCCTCCCACGCGAGAGAGTCCCTGAGAGGAGTCTCCCTTGCGGGGTGCGCTGGAAAATATTGGCCCTACCTTGGGGCTGGTTCGATGCTTCAAGAAGTTCTTGATATCTTCTGGAGGCAACCTCTGGAAGAGCTCCCTCCACCTGGCTAGTCTGTTCTTCAGCGCCTTTGTGGACAGCGAGTCACACGCCGAACATGATTGCCAACTGTGGTCTGAGCCACTGCAACATAGGCAGAGGGCGTGGGGGTCTGAAGTTGGGAAGAGCCTGTTGCAGGATGGACACCTGCTGCACCCTGGACAAGTCGACATGCGCCGGGGAGGAGCGTGACGCCTGAGGACCGAGTACCTGAATGATAGATAAGACAAAAAAAAAGAGAAGAAGTATCCGCGCGTGGAATTACATAGCCGAAGCCAAACCCAGGAGCGCTGGTGAATTCGGCCCGTTCCCGTCGACACAGAAAAGGGGACTGAGGTGTGGCGCCGGAGGGCAATGTCAGGGCAGCGCATGCGCCCTGGGCAGCGCGCCTCTAAATTTTAAGGGGAAGAAGGTTTTTTCCTGGTGAAAAAGGTTCCGTCTCCTGTCCCTTGGAAGGGATGCCCATACAGTAGGGAGGAAAGGGGACGGGACGTAAGAGTAAGAGACAACAAATATCATAGAATATATAACAGAGGGTTCTACAAGGTGGGAGTTAAAATAAGTAAACACAAAAAAATGCAGTTCATAAATAGGGAGGGACAAAGCATTCCCTGGTGTCACACATGACCATTAATGAGAACACAAGGGGCAGTGTGGTATGGTGGCAAATGGGAGGGGGGGAATAATGCAATGTCGTGCTGAAGGGTTGAGGATACATGAACAAAGCGTGGCAGCCAAAGCGAATGGAAGTTGTAAGACAATTTGGGGAAAATATGTACATGCATTGACCTGGATAAGTGAAAGACATCAACCAGTTGACATAAAGAGCTTTACATGATTCCCTCTGTGTTTCAGATCCAATAGGTCTATCCATCTGGGGACTAATAAAGGCTGTGCCAAGGTGATGAGGAGTGCTGTGATGAAGCAGGGTACAGCGGCATTAATGGACGTGTGGTGGGCCTGTGGATCAAATTGAAGGCCTACGCCCAGCTTCTGCCTGATTGGAGTGGGATCTGTGAAATCGTCACTCTGCACAGCACTGTCCTGGTGGTGCCTTTAAACAGCACTGCCGTGGAGCTTGCGCTACAGGAAAGAGTGGCGCAGTAAAGTGAGTAGCAAAAGTCGCTGGGCCAAAAAGAGTGCTGAAAATCTGGCCGCTATTCCTGACAAATTTTGTTTATTCTCCAAGGCTGCCACTTTCTTTACATCCCTGTTGCTTCCAGGTGTACAGGCTGCAGCCAATGCGAAGTGGCTTGTGGCTTCGGCTTATGTGCTATGAGTTTCTGCAATTGGCCAATTCAACAGAAAAAGGCCTAAATGCAATAAAGGAAGAGTTGAGGGCACCAGGTTTGGCGGCTCTCCAAAATCGTCATGTTCTGGACCTTCTAACTGCTATAGAAGGAGTAATGTGTGCCAAGTTTGAGAGCAGCTGTTGCACCATAATACCCGATGGAGAGGAAAATACAGACACTCCACAAAAAAATGACAAATGAAGCTAGTGGAGTGCAGTCAAGTAACTGGCTGAACAGCATTTTCACATGGGTGCCCACCTGGCTTTCTGGAGTATTTCGAGTGACTGTTCCCGCGATGGTCCTCATCCTCGTCACCTTCTGCATTGGTAAACATATTTTGAGACTTTATACTAACAAACAAAGAGGAAGATTTATCCTGCCCCTGAGTGTTGATAGAATTAATAAAAAAAAGAGAAGGGTACTAATGAACTAATTGGGGAAAACACAGAGAATGATATTGATGGTTGGGTCACAACACAGCCTGGGGATTTAGAAAACTATGAGGAATATTGGATCTCATGTCTTAAGGATGGATGGGGGTATATGGGTGGGGGACTCATTGGAGAGTTGGGAAGAAGCTGGGCGTGACATGACGAGATTAAAAACGATATAGATTCATAAAAATAGAGTAGCAGAAGAGGGACTGCGGATGGAAAAAAGTTATTGATAGGTCTATAAAAAGAGGGAATAATGTGGTACAAATGCAGGGTCAGCACGGTAAAAAGGTGAAAACCTATCAGCTGAGGGAGCAGCACTCTGGCCGGGGAGGGGTCTTCCTTGATAGCCACACAGTAATTTGAACTAGGTTGGAGAATGCCCTAAATAACAGTATTTCACGTTAAAGAAACATAGATAATAAAGATGGATCACATGTAAGTATATAAGGTTTAGCACTAGGCTGAGGCACTGCAAATGGGCCTCAAAGCATGATTTTCAGAAACAGGTGCTCTTTTCATTAATTTCCTTATAAGCTGCAACATCTGGTAGCACATCACAAATCCCACGAATTCACAGAAGGAAGCGAACCATCTTTGTTACTTATCAAGGTCATAAAATAGAGCACATGGGTGCCGCGGAAAGGCAATTAATGCCCAATCATTTTATAGATCTACGAGTACATCTCTGCCTGGGACGAAGGTTGAAGAGGTCCTAATGTGCAACATTAACACAGTAAATTGTTCTTGGTTCAAAGCTCCGACAGTGTTATGGTAGAAGACTTTCTCATGAGAACGTGGATGAGATGACCGGGGCAGTTGAATAAAGATATGCTGTATCATCTTAAATGTTACAATTAATTGGCACTATGATGTGGGAATTGGGGGTTGGATTGTGAAGTCACAACGGAAAACTAGGGGTGGTATGGTAAGATTTGAGGGGAGACACTTTAATGTTGCAAAAGTGATTGATGCTAATTAGATCTTAATGTTATAAAAGCTTTTGGGGCATATCTTTGACAGCGCATTTCATGCCGTTCTGTTCTGCATTCCGTTTGAATTTCGCTGTGCCAACTGCGACTGAGCCCAGATTAAAGTTCTGTTACTTCCTGCCTGGCGTGCACTCCTTTTGGACTACTTTTGTAATTTTTATTGGCGAGTTGAGGCAACCTCCTGAACACTTGTGTGATGAATCCAAAAAAGGTATTCTTGCAGCTGTCTGTTTTTAGACCAAGAATGAGAGGTTGGTTAGTAGCGAAAAAGCTTTTCTACCTTTCTTAAAGGAACAGACACATGGCAATAGGCCATTAGGGTATTCAGTAACGGGTTCTTCCACACGGGGATACCGCATCTCACTCGAAGTCAGGCTATCTACCCGGAGGTTGTCTCCCCCCATGTGATGCTCCCTCATACAGCCACCCCCAGGGACAGGATCAGGTAGCAGCTGCCATCCCCTGGCCACATGGATAAGGTCACCACCAGGAAAACAGTGATTAATCCATCAAACTAGGCTGGTGGTGGCTTTTCTAAATTAGTAAAATACATTGTACCTGGCTGTGTCCTTCACCCACCTCCCTCGCTGCCCAAAATAGAGGCTGTCTTTGCTGGGGGGGAAGAAAGAAGGAAAGCAAGAAAGGGGGAAAGCAAGAAAGCGGGAAGAAAGAAACAAAGTAAGAGGGAAAGAAAGAGGGAAAGAAACAAAGAAAGGGGGAAAGAAACAAAGAAAGGGGGAAAGAAACAAAAAGAAAGGGGGAAAGAAACAAAAAGAAAGGGGGAAACAAAAAGAAAGGGGAAAAGAAACAAAAAGAGGGAAAGGGGGAAAGAAAGAGGAAAAGAAAGAGGGAAAGAAAGAGGGAAAGAAAGAGGGAAAGGGGGAAAGAAAGAGGGAAAGGGGGAAAGAAACAAAAAAGGGGGAAAGAAACAATGAAAGAAAGGGTGAAAGAAACAAAGAAAGAAAGGGGGAAGAAACAAAGAAAGAAAGGGGGAAAGAAACAAAAAGAAAGGGGGAAAGAAACAAAAAGAAAGGGGGAAAGAAACAAAAAGAAAGGGGGAAAGAAAAAAGAAAGGGGGAAGGGAAGAAACAAAGAAAGGGGAAAGAAACAAAGAAAGGGTGAAAGAAACAAAGAAAGAGGGAAAGAAACAAAGAAAGAGGGAAACAAACAAAGAAAGAGGGAAAGAAAGAGGGAGAGAAAGGGAAAGAGGGAAAGAGGGAAAGAAACAAAGAAAGGGGGAAAGAAACAAAGAAAGGGGGAAAGAAACAAAGAAAGGGGGAAGAAACAAAAAGAAACAAAGAAAGGGGGAAGAAACAAAGAAAGGGGGAAGAAACAAAGAAAGGGGGAAAAAACAAAGAAAGGGGGAAATAAACAAAGAAAGGGGGAAATAAACAAAGAAAGGGGGAAAGAAACAAAGAAAGGGGGAAAGAAACAAAGAAAGGGGGAAAGAAACAAAGAAATGGGGAAGAAAGAAAGAGGGAAATAAAGGGGGAAAGAAAGAAAGGGGGAAAGAAAGAAAGGGGGAAAGAAAGAAAGATACACACACACCTCGGGGTGTCTGCCGAAAACCAGTTCTGACAGGAGTATGCAGATATATGTCTGGAATAATGTCTATTTCTTCCTTTGTGTGGGAGATCCTTCCAGAATGCATGGTGTGCATAAAGGGCTGATCTGCAATTTCTTGACAACCTGTTTCAATATTTCTTGGTGTCTGATAGGGTGCTGTGTTCACTCAATGGCCCCCGATGGGGGATAAAAGCAGACCCCCTTACTCACCTGGTCTACTGTTGGAACACTGTACCTACATTCCTGGAAGTAATGTATAGAATTGGTGGTTACAGCTGCCAACTTATTACGCCCAGCGACCAATTTCCACGTATGTCCAAATAGACAGTGTCGCATATGTGAGGTACACGGAGGTCAATTTTCCAACCTCCGATTGGTAAAGTAGAATTGGATCATCATCAATAATTTGCGCCACAGTGTATGTAAAGTTACAAAGCTGTTTATCGAAAACAATTAAATGCTCCCCTTGGGAGCTGCCCTGTGATGACACGTGTTTCAGCAATCTGTAACCTTTTTGAAATCATGGGCTGCTCTGATGGCTGGCGAGCACCAGAGTTTGTGAGGAGTAAGACAAGCTCCCTTTCCGAAAGGCACAGGCCCTGCAGGATTGCAGCCTGAGCTGTCAGAAGCCCAGAACCCACCAGAAAAAGCAGAATTGGCAGCAGCAGCTGTTCAAGCTGGCGCGCAAGGAGAAACTGGTGAGTTGGCCTTCGTGAGGAGACCTGGGGCACTCTTCAGTAGACCGCTGGCTGCTCGCAAGTATTTTTAATGCCGAACTAATGAAAGAAATGTTTGAAACCAGCATTGCCAAAGTAAAGAGGGAGCAATATTTGAGCAGGAAAACCAGCATTGGGGGGGGGGGGGGGTGTGTGTACGTGTGTGTGCGTGTGCGTGTGTGTACGTGTACACACAAATCCACCCTGTTGAACCAAATTCTACCAGATTTTACATGTATTCCTCATTTGACTGTGGCAATATTGTAGTCTATGATTGGCTGCCAAAAGAAAATGTATTCCGCCGTCACCCTGATTCAAAATGATTTACTCTGTAGTCAGCCCGAATCAAAGGAGGCAAGATTCAGAAAAAGTGTCAAATCTGGGAAATGGCAAACTTACAGTTTACTTAAGTTCACTTCAGGAGAAGTGGGCTCAATCAATGTTTCTTGGATATTTTATCAAATGTGCTGGAGCCATTAAGTGACTGAAACAAGGCTCCCAAAAATGAACATCACGTGGAAAAAGCGCCATCTGAGGCAAAGCGAAAATTAATAAGGTTATGGCAGACCCCCGTGTGCATGTCAGCTAAAGACATAGGCACCGCTGGGTGGTACCACTATTTAAAAATAAAAGGGGCAACAGTTTTACTAAAGAGAGAAACTGGAATAAGAGACATTACCAGCAGTTAACTGGTGTGATAGTGTGAACCCAAAGGTGGCAAGAGAGAAGTCCTCCTTGTAGAAAGTATCAAGGGGGAGCGGAACATAACCTGCATTGCATATGGCAAACAATGGAACAAACAGTATCCATATGTGTATCGTAACCTGATGGAAGCAATTGTAAAGCTTAATGTTGTGAGACTCTACTAAAGCTAGAAGCAACATCACCACAAAGTAGTGGTTGGAGTCAAGTATACCAGGAAAGAGATTATTAGTGGTAGTCCTGGCAGGATAGTGAACCAGGAAGAAGACAGAGAATTTACTTACCGTAATGTTCGTTCTATGGATTCGTCTCCCACAGATTCCTCATCTGATATTCTATCAAGCTCTGCTGCTTCGGAAAAGTTTGTTGTACGTAGCATCTTGTCATCGGCTCCGGACGTCACGTCAGGCGTCATATAAATACTTTGTCACTACGCCCCACACTTCAGTTTACCCCTTTTTTCCCCCACGAGCACATCATGCTGCATAGGAAAACAGAGAACGGGCTAATGAGCTAAAAATAAAATAACCATAAACCTCCTCAGGAGGAAGAATTTGCAACAAACACTAACTAGTAGAATCAGAAAAATCCTTTTTTACTAAACATGTGTCAGGAAGACAGAAATCGGACACTGAGGGCCATTACCAGGTGAACACTAAAGAGAAGATGCGCACCAACCACTGACATTCTGAGCGAGGATGGATGGGAGGGGAGATGAGGAATCTGCGGGAGAAGAATCCATAGAAAGAATATTACGGTAAGCAATTTCTCCTTCAATGGATTGCCTTTCTCCCGCAGATTCCTCATCCGATAGACCACCAAAGCAGTAGATGAAGGAGGCGGGCAGAAAGTCACACTTAGAAACTTTGCAGCATTGCTCTGCCAATACGTGCATGGCTGTACTAGCCACATCCAGACTATAGTGTTTAGCAAAAGTATAAAGGATCGACCATGTTGCAGTACAACAAGTTGTTAGAGGGTCAGCAATGCCAGGGTTTAAAGGCATATTGCGCTCTGTAGTCAGACCTTCATCAAAAATATCAGTGCGGTTGTAGCCCTGCACTGGCGCCACTGAGGATTGCAATCCTAGGGTATCAATAATCCTTTCTACCAAAGCCCTGAATTTTGACAAGTTGTGAACACAGGGCTGGGATTGTTGAAATTCCAGGTCTGAGGAGGTGTCTAGACTGCTGGCCTCATGGAGGCCTTGAGCTATCGGTAAAAGCGGACTGTGGTCGTCAAAATAATAATGCCTCCGGTACCCAAGAAAATGGGGTCGACATTCCCCTGGTCATCGGCGCTGAAGCTACCTCTCATGGTATTGAAGAATTCGACCGGGTTGTGGTGTGAAAGTTTTATCGACAACTGTCAATGTCAAAGGTTTGCCTGTTAGCATCGATATAGTAGCTGTCTGTGTCGATCGTTGAGACGCCATAGCATCAACATCCTTGGATGCACGGGGTTGATCTGCCTTTCATTGGACGTCGGTGTCGAAAGGTTTATTGTCGCCGACGTCGTCGGTACCAGGCACGAGAGGGGTCGTTAAGTACAGAGCACCACCCTTGGCACCAAGTCCTGTTGCTTGACTGGATGTGGGGGAGGGGATTAACAGTGCTGTCTGCAGCATGCTTTTTGAACATTTGAAGCATAAAGGACTTAAAATCCTCCCACTCTTGCTGGGTGGTAAGCCCCGAAGAAAGGCTTACCTTTTTCAGTTGACGTATCGGAGTCCCAGCGGTGGCGATGACGCCTCTTCTTTCGGGACGAGGAAGAATGGCTCCTCGAGTGGGACCGTTTCTTTTTCCGCCTATATTCTTTTTCAGGGGTGTGCCCCTCGGTTTCGGACTCCAAGCCTTTGACTGAGCCAGTGATTTAGAGGGCGGCTGAACAAGAGCGAGTTTAGCTGCTTGATCGAAAAGGGATTTGGGCTGCATTTTGGCGCACAAATCACACCCACTTGTTCCGTGAGCCGCGCCGAGGCACCAGAGACACAACTTGTGTGGGTCAGTAGTGGACATCTTGGTGCCAGTCGGTCCACAGCTTGATATCCGAGCGACCGACATCTCGCGTAGAGGGATTTGAAAAGTTTTCTGACAAAAACGTACAAGAGTCGAAGACTCGCCTGTGTTCCAAAGCAGCACATTAACGCTTAGAAAAAAGTAACTGAAGTGGGGGAGGGGAGGCAGTTAGTGAAAGTATTTATACGACGCCTAACGTTGTATAAATACTTTGCCAACAAAGATCCCTAGACTAGGTGCAACAAGCAGCAGAAATTTGACCATGTTTCAGCTAATCAGTTATAACACTAGCAATATAACACCCCCACTGCCATCTAGTCAATATGAAATCCATTTTTCATATCATTTGTTTTATATCACTTTGGAGAAGTATTACATATTTAAGTAGGCACAGAACTTTGAATACTAAGGTGATTGAACCATGCAACACTCCTAAATGTGGTCCAAATGTTCTGATCACGTGAAATGAGAGATAAGGACATAAGTCAGTGAAGTCTCGCTTACTGGAATTCTTATTATTTAACCGCACTCATCACCTGTGAGGTGCATCAGGGATACTTTGGATCAGGATGGGCTGGTGGCAGTTTATATTTATTTACTGTTTTCGGCTTTTCTCTGCTACACCTTTTCCACCAAATGCCATTTAGAGTACCATACACTATAAAATGGCGGTCAAAACAGGTTTGCCTTTCTGCTGGGAATACTTTCTTTTTGCTGCTTTCCTTCCATAGTCTTCTACGGGACCCTCTTTCTTTTTGCTCTGTTCTGCTTGCTGACCTGACTTTTTGGAGGCAAGTAAAACCACCTGCTTTACTTCGATTGCTGTGTGCTAATTTTTATGGGGAAACTGATCAGTCTTTAAGAAGATCATACATGGAATGCCTTTTCCCGGACCAAGTGGCTGTTGCTGGGAAGTATGTAGCGGCTGTCCATGATTGGACAGCCTCTGCCAGTTTGAATGGTAAAGATCCATACCATTGGTGGACGTGTTAGCGACTCCACTCCTAATCTTGGATACAAGGATGAATCCTGCTACTTTTAAATGTTATCATTGGAGCCAAGACCCCTACATTAAGCGCAGCCAAATGTAGACAGTTGCAGCAGACCAACATTGCCTCCAGCCAATTCCCGGTGAAGTCCTACTCCTCTGCCTGATTTGAAGAAGGCCACCGTCGGTGCTTTGACCCCATGACCATTGGGAACAACCAATCTCGACACCAGCTGGAGGATAACTGCATTTGAGCCACCAGCAGTGTCCCTAGACCAACAGGTGAACTGGCGAGCTCGCTCATGGTCTACCTCATGTTCCAAGTGCATCCTTGGAATTTTGTGGATCCTCCACCTGTGTAACAAAACACTGGCTCTTGCAGTTTCATCCTTCGTGACATGACAGAATGCATGCATTGCTTGCTCCTTTGTTTGCACCACAAGCTTTGCCTGACCCTGGGTTCTCCTGCTGTCCTGGAAGTCTCCTTAGGTCACCTGTTCCATGGAAGTCTTCAGCCTGTCATGACAAGCGAATTCAGCTGTCCAGTCTTCATAACAGTATCACCAGAGCCCGGACTAGCTGACCCAATCACAACACAAGAGTGACACACAGCCCCTGGACCTTCCGCGACTGAACACAGCACAGAAATAAGTGAGCCTAGCAGATTCAGGAATCCCTGAAGTGGTTGCTAAAGAAATGTTGAGCAAAGGGGATGAGTTTGCATAGCTATTTGTACCCCACCCTCCCGCCATAAGGTTGCATCGGAGTTACGCCCCAACTCAATCTCTCCCATACCTGACTAAGATCAGTGGTGGTCTGGTCAATGATCCCACCTCATGAAACTATGCTCTGGTCAGCTGAAACGGTTGTCCACGGGTCTCCAGGTGCTGCACTTCTTCGTAGGCATCTTGGTTCCAAAGATGATCTGTTGAATGGCTAAAGGAGTCCTCTTTTATCCAGGATTTGGACTGGAGTAACTACCGGTTCCACAAATGGTAAGGATCTACACCATTCAAACTGGCTGGGGCTGTCCAATCATGGACAGCCTCTGGCCAACACATTTTCACAGCAACAGATAACAGTGTGGCTCAGATACAAACTGCGTCCAGAGAGACCCACATCCGGCCATATACACAGACTGAAGCTTTCCACAGGAAAGGGCTTTCTATATATGCCAATTCTAGACCCAAAAGGGCAGTAGGAAGGACAAAGTATAAAATAGGCATGCAAAAAACACGTGGCACGGCCATTTTAGAGTATATGGTACTCTTTATGGCACTATGTGGTCAAATGCAAAAGTGCACAAGTAAAATGTTAAACACATGGTAGAAAGATATCCGCTGCCACCAGCCCATACTAGACACATTGTAATTGTAACCACAAAGTTACAAAAAACATGTTATGATACAAAGTATCCCAACACTTAATTTTAAGGTAATGTATGAGCTTTCAAAATGTCCACCAAGACAAGGTCTCCCAGTGGTGATAGTCTTATGAACTGAACAATTTCCCACATGAAAGTGAGCAAAAGGTAAAGGAAGTATTGGTGAAGGCTTTACTTATCTCCAAATAGTCAGATCAGGAAGTAAACAATAGTAAACAGATGGGGTGTCCCAGAGAAATCACTGGGAGCAGCTTCAAGAACATGCTTTGAGCATAAAGTCCTTATTTTAAAAAATAGTTACTTTACCTGCCCATAATCTGTGGAGCCTGGGTCAGGAGTGCTCTCTATGGTCGTCTAGGGCATATGGTAGTCTACCTTTTCCATAGCTGGGAACTCCCAACAGTGACTTTTTAGAAAAACGTGCTTCCTGAAATCACTTGCCTGTAATGGAGAGAACTCTGAAAAGGGTTTGGATAGACAAAGCATTGTTCTGGTGTGTTAAGATTAACTAGGCATTTTAAGGAGTGTAAAACTACTCAACCTTTTCTACCCCTCTTTTGCTATTTTACAGTGTTGCCTGTGTCCTGATCGAGTGTGGTCTCATGTGCCCTGGAGGATGTTGCTCTTGAGAGAAAAGTGAGATCTGCAGCAGGGATATGGAGGCCGACCAAGGAGGCTTACGGTCTCTCCATCAATATATATATGATACATTACTCACCGTAATCGTATTTCTGATGCTTGTATCTGCTTAGATTCACATGCTGTGCACAGGCCGACATCTATTGGAAGCTGCAGAGTATTACAGTGGTTGTTTTCGAAATTCAAAAAAAGGGACGTCGACAGGGTGTGCCAGTAATACTATCCCTAGCGGGACATTCACTGTACGCATGATCCCTCACACGTCAAGGTCCCTCAGATTGTTATTTTTCTGACATGAGGTGTAGCGGGAGTACAGTTGTATCCAAGCAGATACGTATCAGACAAGCTCATAAGCATCCAGGCGCCTTCTTTCCGTGGGGCGGAAGGGTGGGTTGCAAGTGAATCTAAGCAGATAGAAGCATCAGAAATACGATTACAGTGAGTAATGTATCCCTTCTGAGGCTTGTGGAATCTGCTTAGATCACATGCTGTGCATAGATTAGTGAGCAGTGGAAGGAGGAGGTGGGATGTGAGAAGGTTCATGAGCGAATAAATGTCTTAGAACCGCTTGTCCCACTTGTTTGTCTGTCTCGGAATGAGTGTCAATGCAGTATTGCTGAGTGAAAGTATGTATTGAGCTCCATGTATGCTGCTTTGAAAATACTGTCTAAAGGGACATTTGTAAAGAAAGCCAGAGTGGCTCTAGTACCTCTTGTGGAGTGGGCCCTTGGCGTGAAAGGCAGTGGTTTATCTGATAGGGAATAGCACAGTTGGATACATCTTACATCTGACTATCCACCTAGAGATGGCATTCTTATAGATGCGGTCACCTTCTCTGCCTGGCACTATGGAGACAAACAGTTGATCTGTTTTTCTTAGTGGTCTGGTCTTGTCAATGAGGTAGCGGACTGCTCTCCTCACATCTAGTATGTGGAGTTTTACCTCAGCAGAGGTCTTGGGTTCCTGGAAGAAAGCCGGTAGCTCAATAGACTGGTTTTATATTAAATTTGGAGATGAATGTGGGTGAGAACCTAGGGTGAGTACGTAAAATCAGCTTGTCCGTATGTATAGTAAAGAAAGGATCCTGCACTGACAATGCTTGGATTTCACTAACCCTTCTTATGGAAGTGATGGCTACTAAGTAGGCAGTTTTATAAGTCAGGTGTATGAGACTAGACTTGTGAATATGCTCGAATGGGGGTCCCAAGTACCCAGTACCCAAGGTCCCAAGCAAGTACCACACTGAGGTCCCAACCTGGCGGTGGGTTAGAAATTGGAGGGTGGAGTCTCTTTATCCCTTCCATAAATGCTTTGATGACTGGTGCCTTCCACCATGAGACCTTGTTATGCAAAGTGGTGTAGGCTGACAAGGTTGCCAGGTGGACTTTTAAGGAGTTGAACACTAACCCTGCAACTAGCAAGTGGAGCATGTTAGATGGAGTACAATCTATGGGGTTGATTTGCTTAGTCTGGCACCAGATTACGTACTGTCTCCATTTGTCATAATAACTGTGCCTAGTGTTTGGTTTTCTGGATTCCTTCAAGATATCCATGCATCTTTGAGGTAGATTGAGATGCCCGAACTCTATGACTTCATGAGCCATGCTGCCAAGTTCATTGATTGTTGTGGGTACACTGTTAGTCCCTCGTGCTGTGTGATTAGGTTGTACTGGCAGGGGAGCTTGATGGGATTGCACATCACCAGTTTGCGCAGATGTGGATACCACGGTTGTCTTCCCCACATAGGAGCAACTAGGATAAGCGTTGTCGGTTCCTTGTGTAACTTGTTCACCACCTTCCTCATGAGAGGAGTTGGGCGGAAAAGCATACGCTGATGAGTGGTGGCAACACATGTTCAGAGGAACGGACATGAAACTGATACTGCCACTGACAAACCTTTTGGCGACAATCGAAAAACGTTTACTGGAATAATGGGATGGATGATAAGTGACGTAAAGTGATGTTATCTAATGAGGACTAATGAATGGTCTTATTTTAAAGGTTTGTATGTAAACCAATAAAATTAATTAAAAAAAAAAAATTAAATTAGCAAATTTCCCTGACCAGTTCATCCACAGGGCGTTCCCCTTGTAGCCTCACTGGGGGAACCTGGATACGAAGTCTGGGCATTGACGATTTTCGCTTGTGGCGAATAAGTCTATGGTTGGGATACCCCATTGAGAGAGGAGGTGTTCTACGACTTCTTCGTGTAGACACCACTCGTGTTCCTCTGGTAGGGGATCTCTGCTCAGTGAGTCTGCTGGAGCGTTGAGTTCCCCTGGAACATGTTGTGATTACAGGAACATTTTCCGTCCGAGTGCCCATTTCCTGATTTTCTGTGCAAGTCTGGATAGATTTGGAGAACGTGTACCCCCCTGTTTGTTGATATAAAACATCGCTGTGGTGCTGTCTGTTAGGATCTGCACTGTCAGGTTTGAATGCCTGAAGGGCTTTGAACACAGCCGGAAGTTCCAGCACATTGATGTGGTTCTAAGCTGCAGTGGGAGACCACAGACCCTGAGCTGTGTGGTGAAGGTAATGAGCCCTCCACCCTGCCAGTGAGACATCCATTGTGACCACTGCCTGTAAATGTAAGCATGCACCAACATGTGTTTACACCCTCTGTCCCAATAGGCCATCCCCACCCTCTCTGGTCTCCCCGTGTTGTTCCCTTGTGCACCCCCCACCCCCCTTCCGGCACACAAGAGTCTGTCCTGATACATTCTGGTTTCACCATCACCGTCTTGTGGCCAATGCTGGATTTTACTTTTATGGACTTCACTGATTCACGGTGCGTCACCCTTTCTCAACTCTCATGCTGGACTTCCTTTGCATCTTGTACTCATGGTGGCCCTGAATCATGCTGTTCCATCTTCATCTTGTATCCTGGCTTGCAACATTATTTGTTACTAGTGACTTCTGCAATTGTATTCGCTCTCCTCTCTTGCTTCTCCACTCTTTTTGACTGCTTACTCTCTGTTCTCTCCTCACCTCCTCCCCTTACTTTCTTCTATGCACTTACCCTATCAGAATTGTCCCTGGACCTACTATGACAGCAACCTCGTCTGTCGCTCCCCTAAACCCTTACTGTTCCCCCCCTTCCCTCCAGCACTATCTGAAATGTTGTCATGCCTAGTACGATAGTCATTTGAATGTTCCTCCCCTCCCTTTCTGCACCCCTCTCCCTCACGTTTTGTTTTCCTCCGGCTCTACCAGAAATGTCATCAGGCCTAGTACGGTAGTCGCCCATCTCTTTCCATTTCCTTCCCACTCTCCCCCTCCCTTCCTTCACTTGCACTATCTGAAATGTCGTCAGGCCAAGTATGATAGTTAATTTCACATCCTTACTGTTCATGGCGTGTAAGAATGTCGTATTTTCCCTTGTTCCCTTCCTTGCCTTGAAGTGCTTTGAAACAGATTGTGTATAGGCGCTATACAAATAAACTATCATATCATATCATATCTGTGGGTCGTAGAAGGGTTTCCCTTTCGTTAGGTTTTCTCTCGTCCACCAGCAAAGATTTTGTACAAGTGTTAGCGAAAAGACCACTAGATCGTCCCACTGACCGCTTGGCTGAGACCACTGTTTCGCCAACCACTCCTGTATGGGACGCATGCGCAAGCTCGCGTGAGGAACCAGGTATATACAAGATGCCATCATGCCCATTAAACGCATTGCTTTGCGCACCCTTATCTGGCGGCCGGCCTGATAATGTGGTATTTGCAGTAACAAATTCTTTACTCTTTCCTCTGAGGGAAAGACCCATAATCCTTCCTCTGTGTTTAGGATAGCTCCTAGGAATTGTTTGGAAGTGCTTGGCACTAGGCTTGATTTGTTCTCATTGATTGAGAAGCCCAATAGAAAGATGAGGTTGATTGTTGTTTGGATGTTTTGTCTGCAAATCAGAGGTGATTCCCCTGTTATGAGCCAGTCATCCAGGTAAGGGTACACTGGGATTGCTCCCCTGCGCAGGTGTGCTGCCACTACCGCCAGTACCTTTGTGAATACCCTTGGAGCCGAGGCTATGCCAAAGGGCAGCACCTTGAATTGGTAGTACTTGTTCGCCATCTTGAAACGTAAGAATTTTCTGTGCGCTGGGAACATTGAAATATGAAAATAGGCATCTTTCATATCAAGTGTTGCTATGTAATCCCCCCGTTTTAGTAGCGGCATTACCTCTTGCAGCGTAGTCATGCACCTTTGTGGCGTGAAATACTTGTTTGCAGGGTGCAAATCTAATAGAGGGTGCATTGTTAGAGCTTTCTTTGGCACAAGGAAGTAAGTTGAATAAATACCCGTTTACTAGGTTGTTTGGGACCACTTCTATGGCATCCTTTAATAGAAGCGCCGTTATTTCTTCTAGAAGGATCCGCTGATGTTCCTCTGAGTGGACTTTCTGTCGCGGGGGGTGGTCGTGAGGGCGTTGAAATAGTTCTATGAAACAGCACCCATCTGTCCAAGGTGATACACTCCCATGCGTGGGTGAAGGTGGATATGCGTCCTCCTACTGGCGATACATGTGAGGGTAACTGGAGCGGAATGTCACTTGCTCTGAGGTGGGGTGCCACCTCGAGCTGGGCCTCTGCCCCGACCACCACAACCTCTGCGTTGTCCTCGTGGATAACCTTGGAAAGCTTGTCCTTGATTATTGGCATAGGAACCTTGGCCTTGATTGTAGCCAGATCCTCTCTGTGAATTTTGGCCCCGAAAAGGCAAAAATTACCGTTACCTCTTTGATCAGTAGGCTTGTTTGTGAGCTGACTTAAAGATTTTAGAGTGTCATACTCATCCTTTGCTGTCTTAAGTGCGTCTTCTACAGCCTTGCCGAAGAGCACATTAGGTTCCACTGGCATATTTATTAGAGTAGCTTGTGTCTCTGGCCTAAAGCCCGACTGGCGAAGCCATGCATGCCTCTTTATAATAGTCCCCTCTGCAATGACCCTTCCCGCGTTGTCAGCTGCATCGAAGTTTGATTTGAGAAGATAGGTAGACGCAGCCCTTCAGTCTGCTGCCACTTGAGCCAGTTGTGATTTAAGTGACTGCGGGGAGGACGAAAGTAACGCAAAAATCTCCTCCCACTTACGGCAGTTATAACTTGCCAAAAGTGTAGCGTTATTGGCTATTCTAGTTTGATAGGCCGCGGAGGAAGGAAGCTTTCTCCCCATGGCATATACCGTCTTGCTTTTCTTATCCGGTGGCGCCTCTGAGGAAGCAAGGGGTGTGCCTGCTCTTTTCCTTGTCGTGGTAACAACCAATGAGTCAGGTTTCAATTGGCCTCTTATATATAAGGGGTCTGATGCTGCAGGCCTGAATAGTTTTCCCACACATGGGTTAACAGTCCGTGTGAGATTGGGTGCTTCTAAGGAAGGCTGTATTCTGCGTTGGACCGATTTCAGTAGTGGGATAAACTGACCTACTGTCTTTTTGTCCCCCAGCATTTGTTCAGCGAAGTCTCTGTCCTCCTGTACCTCCTGTGTATGAATTTGGAAGTGTTCTGCCTCATTGGGGAGGGGTTGATTATCGACAGGAGAATCGACCACTGGGTTGTCCTGATTAAGAGGGGAATCTATGGAGTACATATTAGCCTCCTGGTCTTCGTCTGGGTCTTCATCATCCCCATAATCAAGTTCAAATGTATCCTCTTCATTAAGTTGAGGGTCAGATGTTTCCACAAAGGAGAGATCCTCCTGCTCTTCTGGATCTATTTCAGGGTCATATAGATCTATAACCTTGCTTTGTATGGGGACATTAGAGCGGGACCTCTTAGAAGGGGGTTGAGAGGGTCAGGCAGAGTCTTGATAGCACAAAGGGGCTGAGGTGGGAAGAGTGGCGTGAAAACTTTGAAAGCAATCTGGGTTCTTTTCATAAAAATTTGCCATGAAGGTCATTCTTCGCATAACCCTATCAATATTGTGGGATGTATTGACCCACTCTGCTGTGCTATGTGGAATCTCTTGCCAGTTATGGGGAAAGAATCAGCAACAATGGCGGCAAAACCCGTGCGTGCGCCAACAACCTACAAAAAACTCCCAAAACCGTGTGCTTCAGCACACACAAAGAGGGATGCACAACCTGCCACCCATGGTGCATGTGCAGGGAAAATAGAGCACACCGGGCAGAAATGTGCCAGTGGGTTCCATTACCAGCAAACGGAGTGCAGAGCGAAAAGCAGCACTTTGCAAATAAAACCCAAAAATGTGCTTACAAATGACATTTGCTTTGTTGCCAAAAACTCCAAAATGCCTATAACACAACACTTTTCAACATTCACAATCTTGCCTGGTGCTAAAATCCATGTATCAAATGAAACATTGTGAAACATACAAAGTCTGAAAACTGACAGTCTCTATGCCAAAATCTGGGTGCAGTACCCGGGGCTGCCTGACTAACAGCTATCAGAGGAGGACTGAGAAATTCTAAAATGACCTAAAACTGAAAAGTCTGCTGAATTAACAAACAAGATGGTTGCCAAAAAGGAATACATATTTTAGTTGTGTTTTTGATTCCACAGATTTTAAGGCCAAGAAAGAAATGTATTTGTATGTGATGCAACAGATGTGGTTTTTGCCAAGTTTAAAAGTTAATTAGCTTGGCTGAAGCTGCAAAGAACTGGAAAAGCAGTTTTTTTTCTCCAGAAGGAGGGCCTCCGCTCAGCAGAAACTCACGGGGAGGTGTTAATTGCAGGTTTGGACAGAATCTGGTCTAAAGAGAGCAAAGGAACACTGACAAAGTTGCAGCCCAGGAAATTGGAAGTGTGAAAAGGGGTCGTAAATGGCTTCTGGAAGGAGCAAGCAAGGAGGGGGATACCTTGGACTGCAGGGAGACAAAAAGAGGCAGAGCCAAGCAACCATCTGTTGCTAAACATGAACAAAGAACACATTTTAAAAGACTTATAACTTGCTATTCAAAATGGTGAAAAATATAAAAATGACAGTTGTTAATTTAATTTCTGGCTGCACGTGCGAAGAGGCGGCAGACATGTTGTGGGCAGGAATGGCAAGATATGTGGTTTTATGCAAAATGTATTACTGTTAGAATTGTGAAAAGTTACACGCATGTCCCCATGTTAAACATGCATATTTGTAGAAATTTGCAGAAAAATTGTGCGTTCATAGCGAAAAGGGCAAAATTCTGTAGAAAGGGGAGACAAGATCCCACCACTGCGGGGTTTTGAGGAATAGCTACTATGTAAAATATGGCATCTTTCTGTGTGATTTGTATAAAGGTGACCAATGTAGAAATGTACATTTAATATAAAATCAGATTTGGAGACCAATGGCTAAAGGGAGGTCTCGGAGGATTGTAAAGCAAATCATAAAACCTGACATCACCCAGCCTTGATCCAATCACTCAAATTGCAAGACGGAGATGAAGTGGGGTTCAATTCCAGCTCACAGGGGCAAGCTTAGCTAAGCCGGCCCTGACACCCCCTTTGTGATGTCATTATTATAGCATAAATAGAGACAGCTGACAACACAAAGGACGGACAGATCCACTCACTCTCCTGATGCTGGCGGAGCACCCTGCTGCTGAAATCTACATCTTCCTTGTTCCAGACTCCAGAAAATTGGCAAAGCAAAGGCCTATTGCATAGCTGAACCATTCTCAGCTATGCCTCAAATTCTAGAACAGAACCCCAAAAGCCTAGGGGAGCATCATAATACAGCCGGGCGTGCTGTTAATGCTTGGCTGCTGAATTGAAATATCCTCAGAACCAAGAAGGGCAGATCCCGTGCTGTGCTGTGACCAGAGCGCCTTGCTGACCCTGTCCAGTACGATGTGCCCAGCCGTCAGTCCCTGATAGATCCGATTCAATGGTCCAGAATCCTGACGGTCCAGAATCTTAAATACATTTTGTTTTGTCAGTATTAACAGGAAGCTAGAAACTGTTGATTCCCGTGCATTATCTTGTCCCCTCCTAACCTGTGAAATATCCTTACTTCCATAATCAGTAACATTTTCTAAATCTGTAGTGAAATCTTATTCTGTCTATCTGTAAAAGCATCCTTTTCCTAGTCATTTTGTCAACTTTGATCTATTAATTTCATTCGAGTGAGCAGCCTAGCACTCCAAGGTGGACAGCGAGGAACCAGGACTGAGTCGCGAATCACTCCTGACTTACGTTGTGCCGTCCTGGTGGCTTAGCTTGGATGCTCTAGTCCATAGTCAATATTTTTCTTATTTTAAAACTGAAGACTCTTTCCATTCTCGCGCCTATCTCTCAAAAACGACCTTTACTAAAACCACTATAACTCCCTCAGTTGCTGTGATAGAATCGACATTTCAACTTCTACTTGTACCCAACATCCATAGCTATCCATAGAACGCAAATCAGTGGGGTTCTCCCGTTATCGCAAATATCGCGCACGGAAAAGTTTGCTGCAATTTTAAAATCCTGAGAAATTGTACAAGTGTAAAATAGATTTAAACTACTTCCGACTTGGATTTTAAGATTGCAAATGTTTTCTTCTGACTTAATCATTGCTTATGCTTGTGTGCAACTGTTCAAAGCGGCTCCCATAGGAATTTACAATTTAAGCATTTTTCCACACATTTAGATTCTTGCTCAGCCACTTTAAAAGTCAATCTGACAGTTGAAAAGCCCACTTCGTTTTTCTCTTTCTGTGTAAGGGGGCAAGGGGGAAGTGAGACACTGATCTGTACTATTTCTGAACACCTGCTATCTCCTCACATTTATTTAAATGTGTTTATTGGTGGATTGAGGGTGTTGCAGGGGGAAATTCTAACCATTGGGCTATCTGATCTGAAACCAACACAAAAGTTATTTTCTGTGCTGCATTTGTTTTGCTCATTACTTAGTCCTAGTGTATTAAAGATATCATTCTGTGTTCTGTCACCCCACTGGTGACTGTTGTTTACCTATTAATGTATATATTGTGGTTTAGATCTTAAATAAATAAATAAATAAATACCTTTTACAAACCAGCCTGATTCCTGGTCCAGCGTGACCCGGGGTATTCTTAAGTAAGGGGTGTGATACGAGTGGTACATCTTTCAAATAATTGAATCTATATATCAAATAAGTTGTTCCATTGCGCTGTACACTAGGGCGAGAGCAGAGTTTATCGACTGAATGAAATCCTTAACAAATCTGGGGGCTCGAGTCCGGGGTTTGATTGATTGCAACACAGTAGTCTAACCTACAGAGTAATACTACTTTGTGTGGTGTGAGCACTGTGCTACACTGTATAAGCACCCCTAAAATAAATACTCTAGAAATCAGGCCTGTTTGAAAAAGTAAATTTACCCTGAAGTAAGACAGAGGGAAATTAATACTTACGGAATGGCGACCCCAGTGGAAATCAATATTGCAAGGGAACAACTACTGCACAAACTGTTTGTCAGGGGTGAATGGGTAGAACAGGACGAACAGGTATAGCTGCAGGGAATAAAACAAGAAGTCACTGAAACCAACCTTAATATCTGGCAGGACAAGGGGCCATTACATCAAGCACTCTGTGAGCTGTACATGACCCCTAAAGTAAAAGAGGAGCAATGCAAAATTGCCAAAATAGCGGCCTAACTGTACCTCCACATAGGAGTCATACAGGAAAAGCACGCAGACCATGTAGACTTCACAAAGAGGCAAGAGGAAGCAATGCAGAAAATCCAGACTAATCTGGACTCTGCAGAGCAAAGGCTCCAGGATAGCAAGGAATCTGAAACAGAGGCTGGGCAGTATGCCACCAAACTGCATGAAGAACTGACGCTCTTACTGCAAAAGAATGCAGAGCAAGATACCCAGGTACCGACACTGCAAATAGTGTCAGGAAAGGTTGGACTCCCTACAACAGAGTTAACAAAAGCTGGCACAACAGTTAAATTTTAACAGAGCCTGCGCAGAGCAGGTAGTCACATCACAGAACCACCTAGAATCCTTGAATGAGGAGAATAATAAATTAATTATTAAAGACCTTGAATCCCAAACAGAGTTTGATGAGGAGCGCCAGGAAGCTTGAGCACTTAAAAAGCAGATGGACAACCTGGCTGCACAAAAGGGGAACCTAACTCAGGAAAGGGACCACTTAGACCAGGAAGTCAGTCATTTAAACACAAAGTTAGAAGAAAATCATCTGGCTCTTCAGGAACTTGGAGACATCAAAATGGATTATGAAAAGCTGTTGGAGCACACCAGGCGGGTGGAGGAGGCTCTGGCAAAGAATAATCAGACCAGGAAGGACCAAACTGAGGAGCTGAGTCTCCTGCAGCAAACACTGGCCCATTACTCCCAATTCAGGCAGGAAGCACAGAGAGACAATGAGGCTCTCTGTGAAAAGAATGACAGGCTCCATAGACAGATAGCCATGCAAGAACAACTCCTAGAGACCAGTAAGGCCTTAATAGAGGAACAAAAGGGTCAGATTCTGGCATATCATTAGGGAGTAGGTGCTGAAAGAGATGAGGTAAGATGGGAGAGAGAAACCCCCGAGCATAACCTCAGGAACCCTGAAATCAGGGACTTTAATCCCTTCAATTCCATGGACTCTGCCACCCCCATGTCCACTGGCTCATATGAACCAAGGGCCACGGGGATGGTAGACTTCAACATAATGGGAAATATGGGACTGACGGATCAACGCCTCCCAGAAATGGATGGGCGGGCATCTATGTACAGGTTCCCAAATATTAGGGCCAGCCTCTCTGATCAGTGAGGGGAGAATCCGAGAACTGGATCCTCAGAAATATCACCTACCTAGAAATCAGTCAGTAAAATTTGGTGGGGAATTCCATTAGACTAGGCCCACTAAGAGCATCTTAAAAACCAATTCCCAGCTAGGACGGGGTTAGGGGAGGTACTCAACCAATCCTGGGAGCAAGGGAGAGTCAGAAGACTCTTTTGAGCGCTACAGGTCAAAAGAGACTAGGCCCCCACATTCTGCCAGCCATTCCCAAGCTCGAAGAATCAGGGAGAGCCTAGAGGAACAGACAGCCACCTCTGGTAGCAGTGCCTCTGAGTCAGAGGATGAGTGGACCAGGGTGACCAGAACTAAAAAGACCAACAAAGTTAAGAGAGCTTTACTGATATATCCCCTGAAGCAAATCAAGGCTATTAGAAGCGTCATCACGCCCTACCACAAAAATGCCAAATATTCAGTTTGGGAGCACCTTGAATTGTTTGAGCAAATGATGGAGACTTTTCACCTGAGGGACAGCCAAAGCTGTATTCAGTATGTCAAGTAGACATTTTCACCTAAATACTCCAGCTTCTTTGCGGGGCTGGAGGATCCAAACCATTCAAGATGGTCCACCTATAGAGCGGCCATCCTAAAGCATTTTTCTTTTCATAGAAACCCTCAAGAGGCCCGCAAGGCAGCCTACTACCTGCAATGTGGGGAAGACCAGGCCCCACAAGAATTTGTCCAAGAACTGAAACGTGCCTTTGCCCAAACCACCAGAAGGGTGCACACTGACGGCAGCAAATTTATTAATACCTTCTTGCCCTCTTGAAATACATTATGACCCAGCTAGTGAGGAACTTTCACGAGAAAAGATCAGTAGACTGGATCATTGAACAAGCAACTCGCATCTATGGGGGGGGGCCTAAAAACATTCCTGCACAGAATCCTACCAACCCAAGACCCAGAAGGCCCTCGGGCCAATCCCAAACAGGGAGGTAACCCGACAAGTGGGACCCCTAACTCCCCGACTACATCAGCCCCTGTTACAAGGGCAACAGACCCATCCTGGGCTATGTGTGGACTCCTCCAGCCCAAGGGGTGTGGGGGATCCAACCAGACAGCTGCCAACCCAGGGAACTTCCCTCCTCACTTTCCCCAGGAGGGCAGTAATCCCTCAAATGCCGGGCCAAGTTTCTTTCCCCAGTACCCGCCAAACCTCAACCCCCAAAAAACCCTTCCTTCTTTCCCCACTTTCCTGAGCCCAGAAAGCCCAATCCGGGAGAGGGGAGGCCAAGGGTGGAGGGGTACCAAAACTATCCTAACCAGGGGTATTATGGGAGAAGGGACAGTTACCCTTCCGTGATCAACCACGGGTAGACCAGAGGACCCCGTACCAACCAGAGCGGGTGTCCCAACTGGAGCGCCAGATCCAGAACATGGCACAGAATCTGGGTCGCATGCTGGGAGAAGGGGGGTGTAAAGCCTTAGAGGAAGCTTCCTTCCCCACTTGTGGAAAGCCCCTGGAAACCCAGGAACCGGAACCAAAATCTCATGCCCCCGAAAATCTGCAACCTAAGGAACAGAGGGCGGGTAGGAGAAATAAGGAGCCTAAAAAGGCCAATTTTTTGGAGGAGGTGCGAATCTTCCAATTTGAAGGAGCGGGGTCCTCAGAGGATTCTGGGAAAAGGATCTTCTCCTTCAGAGATGGGGGAACACCTCCCAAAGAAAAATCCTGACCAAGACTGGGTAGATGGGGGGGACTGAGTTAAAACCGCCCATCATCAAACCCCAGACCAGCAAGAAAATCACCTTGGTCAAACAGATTCTGGTGACTGCCTCCAAAAAGGGGGGGCAGCCCAGACTCAGAACCAGGGGAGCCCAAAACTTCCCCCATATCCAATTGCCACCTTTTTCTTACAGGTTCCCAAGAACCCAAACAAAATCCTGCCCAAATCACACCTCTGTCAGAATCCAAAGCAAAGAAATTAACCCACCAATTGTCCAACAATGTGCATTATCTTTGCCCCCTTGAGGAAAAGGAGGGAAGATTTTATGCCCCGGTCCAAATACAGGGGCAATGTACAATTTTGGCACTGGTGGACACTGGATCCCAAGCCACCCTTCTGTCAAAAAGGGCCTTTGATCAACTGAATTTGGGAAGGGGGGAGAAATACCAAATCCCTCTCACCCCTCTTCCTGGACAACTTCAGAACTTCGATGGGAAGGAAATTCCTATCGAGGGGACTGCGGATTTAGACATTAAAATTGGGCGACACAAGGTGAAGCACCCGGTCATAGTTGTGACTCCAGAGGGCACACCATGTTTACTAGGGAATGACATCCTGCGTAGATTGTCTCCCCTCATAGATTGTGTAAAGAAGGTCCTCTGAACTCAGACTAACCGACCAATAAAATTAAAACAGAGTGTCAACCATGTTAGTTTAAATGGCACATGCCACATGGCTGAACAAAAACCTGACCAAATTGAATTCCACTTCCAGAATAACCAAATCCCAGACGTGACAGTAATTGCAGTAGGACAACAAACTGGTGACGGGGAGTCCTCTCTATTTCTGAAAATCAACCTTCCTTCCAGTCTCAGGTGGCATTCCACACTGGGAACACTATGAAATTCTATACAAATTCACAATCAGAAAATCCTACTCCTATAGTCCAAAATGATGAGAAATCAGCTCAAAGCTTGGCCAATATTCAGAATATTGGAGAGCAGTTGTTCATCCCCATTCAGTTAAATGAAGGGAAGGACTCTGTTCTCTCCCGAGTATGTGTGAACAACGGTAAGAGCTTTATCAGCGAGGCCATGTTCCGCAAACTCCCAAAAGATCCAGCCATTCCCACATTTAAACTGTTAGACAAATGGGAAATGGACCTGGAAACACCCAATTATAAACATCTCCTGCCTAGCAGGTGTATGCTCAAAATTTCCATAGGTAACAAGAGCATAGTCCATAATTGTTGGGTTGTGCAAGATATCCCTGTTGCATTTTATTTAGGCAGTGACATTCTCAATCGTTTTTCCATTACTTTGGACCTAATAAACTTCAAAGCCTGGTCCCGATTAGCGGGTAATCCCATGGACTTTGATGACCCAGAGAAAGCATTTCGGTCAGCTCAACTGCTGCCATATGCAGTTGAAATCCAGATTGGAGAGGAAGTCACCATCCCAGAACGGACTGACAATTCTCACTGGAAGTAAAAATTAAAAGAGGACAGAAACTGAAAAATCCTGACGCCTAGGTTCACCTCAATGCTCATTTTCAACAGCAAGGGGTGGGGGTAAACACAACACCACTAGTCAATATAGAACACAACACCATTCCAATAGAGGTGGTGTTGGGTGTCCTGACCCACGTTTGGACTATTATGCTGCAACATTTGGTGCTGTGGGCTTAGGAAATCCAAGATGGCGGAAAAGCCCACATTTACGCCAGAATCCAGGAGAACCGCGCAGTTTGCGCACACCAAAATGGTCCCCTGACCTGCCACCCACCAGTGCAAAGAAAGATGGTTCTGTTCAAAATTTGTTTGTATTAATGTCAAAAATTGCTAAGATCATGGGCCCGAAACCACCAAACAAAAATCCAACTATGGTTGAGTGTTTTACTTTACTCTACTGCAGATCCACATCAATGCCATGTCAAGCAAGGATCATATACTATCAAGTAAAATCCTTTCTTTTTGAACTGTATTAATTCAAGACAGCTGTCAAAAATAGGTGCAGTACCGGCATTGGACACTGACCGGCGCTCTATAAATCCTGACAGGAGACCTGTCTTGCAGAACTGTGCAGTGAACAGAAGGGGGTCTTATGTAATTAAAAGTTCAAAAGACTTGCTTTTCCTGAGAACCGTTAACACCTCAGAGACACACACAACAGCCCAGGATATCACATGACCCTGTTGATTGAGAGGGAGGAGTTTCCCCGGCAGCTTGCAGGACCCAACACAATAGACCCTTTCAATTGAATAGAAATGCAGATTACGGTGTAGCTGGCAACAGCTGCCCTGCCAAGAAGGAGAGGCCTGTGAACTCTGACTCACCAAGCTTCTGGGGGCAGGCCAGACTGGATTGTGGATTCATATTGCAGCAAAAATATGTTTAAGTTAAATTGCTTATAAAATCTTGTATTAAGCTTACAGAAATGTACGATTTGGGGGTCCTCAACATGGAAAATGCCCTCACGATCTGAGACCAAACTCCACTTTGTGCGGTGTTCTGGGACCGAACCCCGCTATTTATTAATATTGCAGACACTGTGTTTAGGATAGAGACATAGTAATTTCCGGTAATATGCTCAGGGAAGGGGTGCAGGTCTGTGTAAATTTTGAGGAAAAACCAATATGGCGAAAGTCACTAAAAAGCACAAAATGATGTCATTTCTTAACCTAAGCTCTTAGAAAGATTAGAGTTGGGTAAGAATGTACCTTAATTCATCTGCAATGTGTACATGTAATTTCAACAAACTGTGTATCTGGGAAATATGTGTTTTGGGTAAAATTGATTTTTCTAAGTAAATGCAAAGGGGAGTGTTCTTTCTGTATGCCATAAAATTAATTCCTGATGACACTCCATTCCTTCCCCCAATCAAGGGAGAGAGGAGGACTTGGCCAATGATGTGTAGGCTTAGTTATGCCCACGCACACACCCACTTGCAGAACACATAAAAAGAGACTGCTTGGACAGGCAAGAGATTCCTTTTCCATTTTCTTGCGGAGCATTTTGCCGGACCACACAACATCTAGAAGGAACATCCAGAACTTAGACTCCAGATAGACTACAGAACTTAACGCAAAGGCCTAACCCACAAGCTGAGAACTCTTCTCAGCAGGCCTTCAGAATCCAGCAATCCAACCAAACTATTCTACAGCCGGGCGAGCTGTTGGATTCTTTGCCAAGAACTTTTGCCAGAACCGGTAGCAAACCCAGAAAGCAGTGCTGTATTCAAAGAAACCGCCCGGAGTCCAGTCCAAAACTGCTGACCAGACCCTGTCGGCCTATTTCAAATTCATAGTGTGAGTACTCAGCCAGAACTGTGCAAAACCAATCTCTTAGTTTAAAATAATCTAATTCAAACTATTTTAACCTATTTAGAACTGCATCATAAGAAATCGTGTGTCCATTCTGCAAAACTGTCATCTGTCATTCTGAGCTTTACTTTTATTTTGAGACTCTACCTCCGTTAAATCGTCCGTATCTTTTGAACCGCGTGTGCTAGGAACGTGGTTTAACTTTCATCTTAAAGCTAAGATTCTAAGCTTTCCAACAAACCTTGCTACGCCTTATAGTTCCTCCGTAATCGCGATAGACGCACTCTGAAAAAAGTGCTGCGAATTGACTGCTTCATTTCAACCACGTATCTTGTCTTTTGCTTCCATTACCGAATCCCGTTTTCAACCCGATAACCATCCCTGAATCATTGCTAGGGCTGACCTGAACTGATTTAAAGTATCTCTCACTCACCCTGAACCTCTAGAGGGAATTAAAAGCATTTTCAGCATATTTTTCACTTCATTGCCACCACATTTAAAAGGATCTTGCCTGCTTTAAAATCATACCTGTTTTCCTCTAAGCTTGCTGGGGGGGAACTGGAAATTTGTATTGCATTTTGTATTCCTGAGAATTGTGTGCTCTCCTTCCATCTCCTTATCTTGCATAGGGGGGAGGGAATTGTCAAAGAAAAAGTGATCATATTATCTTTTGTTGAAATCATATCAAGTTTATTTCTGTGCTGCATTTTTCCCTCATTGCTTTTCCTTGAAACCATAAAAGTATTTTCTGCTACCTTATCCTTCCTATACTAACTTTTAAGTAATTAAATCAGTGTGCTAGTGTAACATCATCTATTGCTGATCAACATTATATGCCTAAGTGTGATATCAAATATTAATTCATTATAAAAGCGTGATCTATATATATTGTTTAATTTTTCCAATAAATCTTTTAAATTACAAAACAAACCTACTTCTTGGCTCAGTGGGGTCAGGGGGATTCAAAGAGAGGGGTGTTATATAAGGGTTTATCATCCAGAGTATAACTTGTCATAAAAATATATAAATAAGGGCTTCCCTTGAGTAATCCCAGACAAGGCACTGACTTAGTGGGAGTGCTTGATTGGAGTCACTTAACAGTGGATAACAGCGACCTAATGAGTATCACTCTGTGCACAGGCACCATTATTGGAATGGTGGTTGATGACCGGCATTTTTCCATAGATTTAGGTAACAAACTGTTAGGACCAATCCCCAAGGACTGTTTTGACATTGATGGCGACGATGACAACACCAGACAGGATCTTCACCCGGCATGGGGTGAATTTCCTGGTTTACTTCTCCTGCCCTTATGGTAAGGAAGATGTGACCTCTGACTTCAGGAGGGATGAGGTGATCTTTCAAGTCCACAAGGACTGCCTTCCCCACCTGAAGCCATCAGTCCAAATCATTACTTTGACCAGGGACTTCTCCACCCAGCTGGTAGAGGCCGCTGAGATAGCCAAACCAGAAGTCTTTCCGGGCTTCAGGCAGATGGTTGAAGAGAGTCAACCTAGCGGATGCCTGTGAGACTCTGGAGCAAAAGCAAAAATTGAAACAAGTTTTCTTAGATTTTCAAGATCTCTTTGCGGTGGACTCCTAGGACTGTGGTCGCACCGCCATCCACACAACAACAATTCCCAAGGACCCTCGCATGACTCCAATGTTTGTGAAACAATATCGCTTGCCTCTCGCATCGAAGGAGTCCCTTACTGAAATAATTAAGAACCTTGAGTCCCGTGGGATAACTTGTCCAGTCCAC
The DNA here is from genome assembly GCF_040938575.1 of Ambystoma mexicanum. NCBI lineage: Eukaryota > Metazoa > Chordata > Amphibia > Caudata > Ambystomatidae > Ambystoma > Ambystoma mexicanum. The sequence goes on along the minus strand of NC_090926.1, from coordinate 1,058,494,146 downwards.
AGCACCTTCAATAATCCGGTGCTGGGGATTTTGAAACCCAACCGCCAGTGGAGACTCTGTGCTGACCTAAGGGAGCTCAACAAACGGGTCCATACTTCCCGATGGCCTCTTCCCTACATTGACCAAGGGCTGCCCCAGATCAAGGGGTCAAAGGTATTCACTGCAATTGACCTGACCAATGGGTACTGGACTGTATCTGTCAGTAGGGAGGACCAATACAAGCTGGCCTTTACCTTCGGGGGCAGCAGTACACTTGGATCCGGATTCCCTTCGAATACATCAACTCTGGCAATGAATTTAACATCTTTCTGCATAAGGCCATGCCCGACTTGGGTGAAAGGGGTAACCTGGCCTATGTAGATGATGTTCTAATCAAAAGCTCAACTGTGGAGGAACACATAGCGGAGATCCGTTATGTTCTGACCCAGTTGAGGGCTGCCGGAGCAAAACTCTCTTTTCAAAAGGCACAGTGGTGCAGGGCCCGTGTCAATTTCTTAGGGCATGAGATAACTCCTGAGGGTCTCTGTCCCCAGGAAAAGAAAGTAGAAGCACTCCGGAAAATAAAAGACCCCACAACTATCCGGGAACTAAGGAGCCTCCTTGGATTAACTAATTACAGCAGAAAGTAAATTGAGGATTACGCATAGATCACAAGACCCCTGATCCATCTTTTGAAGGGGGTGGGGGTCGAGTGGGGTCCAGAACAAGCAGAGGCAGTAAGACAACTCAAAAGAAGCCTCTCACAAGCACCTTGCCTAGCTTACCCGGTCAAAAACAAGGAGTTCATTGAAGAATTACCGCCCGTTTATAGAGGGGGAACACATCATAGTGGAGACTCCACACCAACTTTTGCAATATCTTCAAAGTGACAGAATCCGGGCTGGAAATGTGAGTAATTCCCGAATTACTTCCTGGATTCTGTCAATGCAAGGCTTTCCTGTGGAGGTCAGATATGGCCAAAACAAGAAGAGTCACCTCGCACAAGGTCTGTCTGACGTGCATGATTGTGCCAGAGAAAACTGCCTCGAGGACGAAAGTCTTAAAATCAAGGACAACATGGAGGCATACCTTAATTCCCCACACAAAGTCTATGAATAAGACACGTGTGAGGGAATGCCCACTGTCTATGTAGATGGGTGCTCCTACCATGTTGACAACAACGGGGAAAAGGAACTTGTGGCCGGCGTAGGGAATGCATGGGTGAATGATGCCCCAGAACCCTCCGCGGAGTACAAAATCGGTCCGCGAAGTAGTCAAGTGGCAGACTGATGGCTGTGCATCAAGCCATCCTCACTGCCGTCCAACACCAACTCCACAAACTGGTCATAATCACTGATTCAGATTATGTACGGAACGGGTTCGTGGAGCACCTGGTTAACTGGAAAACCAGAGGCATGCTATGTGCTAATAATGAAGCTTTAAAACATGGAAAATTAATACAAAATATTGATGATCTGGTCACCTCAAATGGGATGACCATCTATTGGAAAAAGATCAAGGGTCATTCTAAAGTAGAGGGACCAGACAAAACTTGAAAAGACCTAGCTGATCAGCTGGCCAAAACCAGAGCCATCCAAGGGGGTCTACTTGAGATCGAGTCCCAGTTGGGGGAAATCCAGGTCACTGCTATCACTAGGTCCCAGACAAATGCTCACAATGAACTCTCAACTGCACAATGGAGTAAGGAGACCCCAGATGCTGATTTGATTACGGCTCAAAAAGGGAATCCAATAATTGTAAGTTTTATGAACACATTGAGGACCTGAGAACATTCCCCTGACGGATACCGATTATATTGGGAAAGAGGACCTCAGAGTGTTCATGAAATGTCCAAAAATGTTCTGAATCCAAGACGTTTTGTTGGTGAGAAAATCCATATCTGGCCACGACCAGTGGGTGGTCCCTACCTCATTCCGAAGCCCGATGCTAAGTCACAGCCATGATGCGGCCACAGCCGGTCATCAGGGGTTTCATACGACATTAGAAATCTTCCAGGAGGTTGCATACTGGCCACACATGGGGCAGAACCTTGACCAATACTTGAAGTGGTGTCTTGTGTGTGCACAATTTCAGCCAACATCACTCACACACCGTGCTCCCCTCCAAAAGAGGGGGATGACACTGCCTTGGTCAGATTTGCAAGTCGATTCTATCAGGCCCGTGATTCGCTCCTCTAGGGGGAACAAGTACATGTTGACTAACATGCTTGTTCACTAAATGGGTGGAATGTCTCCCGGCCGAGGCAGAAACAGCAGCTGCCCTGATGATCAATCACATCTTCTCGCGTTTTGGACTACCCCAAAGGATTGAGTCAGACCGAGGTAGTCACTAGCGAAGTGATGACAAAGATGTGGGAGATACTTGGGGTCAAAAGGAAACTACACATTGCCTACCGGTAGTCCTCTAGTGGTGGAGTTGAGAGGTACAACAAAACTATTGTGAGCATATTAAAAAAGTTTGTGGCAGATTCTGGGCCAAGTTGGGACATTCGATTACCCCTTGTCCTGATGCCCATCAGATCTACCCCTTCTTCTGCAACAAAAATTTCTCCATTTGAGCTGATGACTGGACGAAGGATGGTGCTACCCCCCAGCATCTGCTCTAAAGAACCCAACAGCAGACCTTGATAAATGCCTCCACAACTCATGAGTATATTGAGAAACTGAGAAAACACCTTCAACATGCTTTTGCCTATGCTCAGCGGAATCTAGAAAGATCTGCAGACAGAATGAAGACCCACTATGATCTTAAGACAACTAAAAAGGAATACCAAGTAAGAGACTGGGTCTACTTGTACAAATTCCAAAGGAACCAAGCCAAAGAGTGCAAATTCCTCCCAAATTGGCGCGGTCCTTTTGAAATTGTGGATAGAATCTCACCAGTCGCCTACAGAATCTGCATCCCCAAGGGCAGTTTGGAAGAAGAGGAAGACAAGTGGGTCCACATAAACCAGCTGAAGAGTTGCCATCCCAGGCATACTTTGCGGCAAATAGAGGAGATAACCGGAAACCCAGAGGGGGAAAATCCGGACACCTAGAAGAATCACTAAATATTCACTGTGTATGTGCAAGAAGAGTGTTAAGACCAGTAGTAAACATAGACGGGAATATTGCCGATTATAACCAATGCAAGTGTCTTTCCCACTGCTGACATCCCCAAATCACGTGGCAGTTATGGGGAGAGAAACAGCAACAATTGCGGCAAAAACCTTGTGCGCGGCAAAAACCTACAAAAACCTCTGAAACTGGGTGCTTCAGCACACAAAAAGAGGGATGCACACCCTGCCACCCATGGTGCATGTGCAGGGGATATAGAGCACACCCTGCAGAAATGTGCTAGTGGGTTCGACGACCAGCAAACAGAGTGCAGAGAGAAAAGCAGCACTTTGCAAATAAAACCCAAAAATGTTGCCTACAAATGACATTTGCTTTGTTGCCAAAAACGCCAAAATGCTTACAACACAACACTTTTCAACATTCACAATCTTGCCCGGTGCTAAAATCCATCAATCAAATGAAACATTGTGAAACATACAAAGTCTGAAAACTGACAGCCTCTATGCCAAAATCTGGGTGGAGTACCCGGGGCTGCCTGACTGACAGCTATCAGAGGAGGACTGAGAAAGCTCTTTTTTTAGATATTTTTTTTAATTTGTATCGGCTGAATTTAATCAACCCTTCAAATATATTCAAACAGTACAAAATATAATACATTTCCTTTAAAACTACATTAAAATTAATTATTTCGTTTAGACTTCCAAATTAAGAAAATAACACAAGAATTCAGAACATATACCAAAAAAAGAAATAAAATATAAAGAACACAACAAATGAGTAAAAGCAATATTCACTACATCAAATCAATCAAGTCAACCTTGAGATCACTAAATCAAATTCTGCTCAATATACTTGTTTGTTGTTATAAGACCACAATCAAAAACAATTTCAAATCTCCAAAAAGCTTATCCATGTCACATATCTCAGTATTTCTCTTACCATTCGGGATCTTCCACACCTTCTTCCAGATTCAAATTAATAAGATAATTGGCAGTGGCTATTTGAATGGGCATGGTGGTCGAACCTAATATTAAGGACCAACATTCTCGCTGTGTTATGTTTCCTAGTCGTTTACAATGTCTACCGGAAATAAATTCTCTTTTTTGCCAAAGTGCACAGCACTCAGTAATTATGTGGGCTAGTGTTTCGCGTGTCTCACCCTCTGCGCAGAAGCGACAGATATTTTGTTCACGGGGCACCAGGTTCCGTTTAGCTTTAATGTCAAGTGTGATCCATAAATTGAAGCGTAATCAGAGTATACTGCTTCAAAGTTGAACTTGAACGGCACTGACATTTTTTAGGTGGAAATCGAACCACATCCCCATCATGATAGGTCATACACATTTCTCTTGTTTTTATCCAGTCTAACTGATAGATCTTTACTTTGGTTTATCAGGATTGCCTAGGAGTAGCTTGATCGATATCTGTGCTTCGGCTAATATATGATATGCCTTTTCTAGACATTTAGTTACAAATGGATGTTTTGCTGCGAACACATACTGAGAAACCACTTTCAGCAAAACATTTAGCTCCGTTGACACTAAATTTTTTTTAAAGAGAGAGCATACTCTCCAATTATAGTGCACCTGGAGTGAAACTAGCCCCAGCTCATACCTAATCCAAGCCGCTGGAATAATTTGAGGGAGGTGTAATACCGCTCTCCAGAATTTAGCTTCCCATTTTGTGAATTGGAAAGGTGAGTCGCAAGGGATGGTTTCCAATCCATACAATAAAGTTGGAATGGTTTTCATCCTCCAATAGTGCCAGGCCGGCCTGATTGAGAATTTCCCGTATCTATACAGAATAAAGCGAGCTTGTGAGATGGCTGTGGCTAGTTTATCCCCCACACGCTCCAGATGAACTTGTGCCTTCCCTTTCCCTTCAAATAACATTCCTAAATAATTGTAATGTTGTACCACATTGATGGGAGAACTACTGATATTCCAGACATGCGCAAGTGGGCTAGGTGAATATTGCACAATTTCTGTCTTAGTGATATTGATTTAGATTTTTAGTTCATTTAACTGAATATAAGACAGAAAGGTGTCAAGTAACCGCTGAAGCCCCAACTGGGTTTTCGATATTAACATGAGGTCATCCGCATACATTAGTGTTTGCATTTGATGGGAGTTAAATTTAGGCGAATCAGATGTTACTTTGGACAATGGAATTTTGACATGTATGTAGTAATTAAAAATGGCAGATGCCAAGGAACATCCTTGCTTCAGACCTCGAAACGTGTCATTTTTCTTAGAAAGTAAACCCTCAATGGTGATACGTACCCAAATAGTTGTATTCGAGTGTAGCGAATGTATGATGTCATATAGGGAGCTTGGACAGTTATCTCTCTTTAACTTAGACATCAAAATTAGACGACTTACAGAATCAAATGCAGCAGTAAGCTCTATAAATGCAAAAAACGTGTTGTTTCTGTGCATGGCATTGGGCTTTAATGGCGTTTAAGGCTAGTAAATTAATGTTGGTGCCCATTCCTGCTATGAAGCCAGTCTGGTTAGGTCTCGGAGATCACATTTCCTTGTCCAAACATTAAACTCATTCAGAACCAATTTGGTGAAAATCTTGCCCGGTGCGTCCAGCAACGCAATTGGGCAATAATTTGATGGAGCGCACCCGTTGATGATGGATGTTCTCCAAGATGGTGGTATGAGCTTTTTGTTTAGTATTTCTATGAAAATGACTTCTAAGATAAGTGCCCATTCATGAGGATTCATTTTAAACATATGGTTGGACAACCCATCAGGTCCCTCCGCTCTTTAACTACTGTTCTTTATTATCAAGGCACAAATATTGTCATACGAGATCTCGAGCTGCCATGCTTCTTTGGATATTGGTTCATAAGAACTTTTTGCATATTCCAAATCGGCATACAGGGCAGACAAATGTGCAATCCACTCATGTTCATGAACACCATTAATTGGGGCCTCTCCTTGTAGGTGGTAAGCACTAAAATGACCTAAAAATCAAACGTCTGCTGAATTAACAAACATAAACAGGATGGTTGCCAAAAAGGAATACAGATTTTAGTTGTGTTTTTGATTCCACAGACTTTAAGGCCAAGAAAGAAATGTATTTGTATGTGATGCAACAGATGTGGTTTTTGCTAAGTTTAAAAGTTAATTAGCTTGGCTGAAGCTGCAAAGAACTGGAAAAGCAGGTTTTCTTTCCCAGAAGGAGGGCCTTCCTCTCAGCAGAAACTCACAGGGAGCTGCTAATTGCAGGTTGGGACAGAATCTGGTCTACAGAGAGCAAAGTAACAATGACAAAGTTGCAGCCCATGAAATTGGAAGTGTGAAAAGGCATTGTAAATGGCCTCTGGAAGGAGCAAGCAAGGTTGGGGATGCCTTGGACTGCAGGGAGACAAAAAAAGGCGGAGCCAAGCGACCATCTGTTGCTAAACATGAACAAAGAACACATTTTATAAGACTTATAACTTGCTATTCAAAATGGTGAAAAATATAAAAATGACAGTTAATTTAATTTTTGGCTGCACGTGTGAAGAGGCAGCAAAACTGTGTGACATGTTCTGGGCAGGAATGGCAAGATATGTGGTTTTATGCAAAATGTATTACTGTTAGAATTGTGAAAAGTTACACGCATGTCCCCATGTTAAACACGCATATTTGTGGAAATTTGCAGAAAAATTGCAAAGTGTGTTCATAGCGAAAAGGGCAAAATTCGGTAGAAAGGGGAGACAAGATCCCACCACTGCGGGGTTTTGAGGAATAGCTGCTATGTAAAATATGGCATCTTTATGTGTGATTTGTATAAAGGTGACCATTGTAGAAATGTACATTTAATATAAAATCAGATTTGGAGACCAATGGCTAAAGGGAGGTCTCAGAGGATTGTAAAGCAAATCATAAAACCTGACATCACCCAGCCTGGATCCAATCACTCAAATTGCAAGGCGTTGATGAAGTGGGGTCCAATCTCAGCTCACAGGGGCAAGCTTAGCTAACCCTTTGTGATGTCATTTTTATAGCATAAATAGAGACAGCTGACAACACATAGGACAGACAGATCTACTCACTCTCCTGATGTTGGCGGAGCGCCCTGCTGCTGAAATCTACATCTTCCTTGTTCCAGACTCCAGAAACTTGGCAAAGCAAAGGCCTATTGCATAGCTGAACCATTCTCAGCTAGGCCTCAAATTCTAGAACAGAACCACAAAAGTCTAGGGGAAGCATCATAATACAGCCGGGCGTGCTGTTAATGCTTGCCTACTGAATTGAAATATCCTTAGAACCAAGAAGGGCAGATCCCGTGCTGTGCTGTGCCGTTCTGTGACCAGAGCACATTGCTGACCCTGTCCAGTCCGATGTGCCCATCTGTCAGTCCCTGATAGATCCGATTCAATGGTCCAGAATCCTGATGGTCCAGAATCTTAAATACATTTTGTTTTTTGAGTATTAACAGGAAGCTACAAACTGTTGATTCCCGTGCATTATCTTGTCCGCTCCTAACCTCTGAACTATCCTTACTTCTACAATCATTAACATTGTCTAAATCTGTAGTGAAACCTTATTCTGTCTATCTGTAAAAGCATCCCTTTCCTAGTCATTTTGTCAACATTGATCTATTAATTTCATTCGAGTGGACAGCGAGGAACCAGGACTGAGTAGCAAATCACTCCTGACGTTGTGCCGTCCTGGTGGGTTAGCTTGGATGCTCTAGTCCATAGTTAATATTTTTCTGATTTTAAAACTGAAGCCTCTTTCCATTCTCGCGCCTATATCGCAAAAACAACCTTTACTAAAACCACTATAACTCCCTCCATAGAACCTCAAAACAGTGGGGTTCTCCCGTTATCGCGAATATCGCACACGGCAATGTTTGCAGCGATTTTAAAATCCTGAGAAACTTTACACGTGTAAAATAGATTTAAACTGCTTCCGACTTGGATTTTAAGATTGCAAATGTTTTCTGCTGACTAGATCACTGCTCATGCTTGTGTACAACTGTTCAAAGCGGCTCCCAAAGGGACTTACAACAATCTAAGCATTTTTCCACACATTTAGAGTCTTGCTCAGCCACTTTAAAAGTCAAGCTGACAGTTGAAAAACCCACTTTGTTTTTCTCTTTCTGTGTAAGGGGGGGGGAAGGGGAAGTGAGACACTGTGATCTGTACTATTTCTGAATACCTGCTATCTCCTCACATTTATTTAAATTTGCTTATTGGTGGGTTGAGGGGTGTTGCAGGGAGAAATTCTAACCATTGTGCTATCTGATCTGAAACCAACACAAAAGTATTATTTTCTGTGCTGCATTTGTTTTGCTCATTACTTAGTCCTAGTGTATTAAATGTATCATTCTGTGTTCTGTCACCCCATTGGTGATTGTTGTTTACCTATTAATATATATTGTGATTTTGATCTTAAATAAATAATACCTTTTACAAACCAGCCTGATTCCTGGTCCAGCGTGACCCGGGTATTCTTAAGTAAGGGGTGTGATAGGAGTGGTACATCTTTCAAACAACTGAATCTATATCCATTGCGCTGAAATCCTTAACAATATCTTGTGAAGACCATTCCTTCGAACTTGGGATCACAACAGGTTGAGTGGAAATACCCAAATCCTCATCAGTGGGATGTATAATCTTTGGCCTAGAGTCCTTAGGTTTCTCTATGGGCTTGGACAATATTCCCTTTTGTGATAACTTGTCCCTAGTAGGACTCTTGTCCCTATGAGGGGTTTTAGAGGACTTTTTATGTTTTTCCCCACCCTGGAGCCCAGAGGAGTGCTCAACAGACTTCTTGGGTCCTGCAGTTTTATCAGACGATGAACGTCGAACTTCGGGTGTGGGAGTTGAGGCTTCGCCCGCGGACTATCGACCTTCGAAAGGAGTTTTTTGTGCGACACCCTTGCCGTCTTTCGACGGTTGGACCCTGTCGTGTGGCGATCTTGAACGAGATTGCCCAGAGGACCTGGACTCGGTGGACCTTTCACGGGGTGTCGAACGTTGTCGAGTATTCGACTCATCTGTCGAATGGGGCTTATGTATTTGGTGGTGTGAGCTTTTGTTGTGCTGTCGCCGCCGGGTGTAGTCCCCACAACATGGCCGCCGGCCTGTCCTACAGGGTTGGGGGTCTGCGCTTGAGTAGCCGAAGCTACTCCAATGCCCTCACCGTCCGAAAGTGCGGCGTTGCTGCCATCGCTAAAGGCTCCCTCTACTTCCATAGCCTCGAGTTGCCTGGCGTATTTGTATTTGGTTTATTTATAAAGCACAACCAGGCCCAGAGGCATACGGGTGCGTACGTTTTTGATCATGTTACATAGGAGTACAGTTACAATAGCAGGTAGTAGGCATCAGTTACAGTAATTGTGGTTGCGAATAAATACATACATAGGTAATACAGGTACAGGCATACATGTGGCAGTTTAAATGCGGTGGACCAAAGGTGGTTCCACCGTAAGGACAGTAATATGATCAACAGCATGTACAATAGGTAGTTGGTAATTCTCAGCTCTAGGGTGTTAAAGCTGTTGCTGTGTCCAGGTTATGAAGCCAGCGTTTAGTGTTAAGTTTAAATAGGTTGAAGGAGATTATAGATCTGATTGGACCAGGTAGTTTGTACCAAAGCTTAGAGGCTTGTACTGGGAAGCTAACTCCTCACGAGTTGTAGAGTTTAAATCGCGGTATGGACATGGTGTTAATTGAGCTGTTCTGAGTGGTCTTGTGGATGTATGGGGGGTAAGTTGATTAGAGATGTAAGATGGTGCGAGGTTAGCCCTGGCTTTGTGGGTGAGGGCAAGAGCTTTGAGGGATATTCTATGCTCTATAGGGAGCCAGTGCAAATTACGTCTAGTCTCTGAGATGTGATTTCTTAGGGATGTTGAGGGCTGCCCTGATGGCGTTATTTTGAGTTACTTGTAGTTTGTGAATATATTTGCGGCTAGTACCTAGTTATAGGGCGTTACAATAGTCTACTTTGGACAAGACTAACGTTCTAACAAGAGTAATGCAGTTGGATGCGGAGATAAACGGCCTGCAAGCAGTAATAAGTTTACAGGTGTAGGCGGCTGATGACGCTACTGCATTGGTTTGTTTAGTGAAGGATAATGTGGCATCAAGGTAGATCCCAAGGGTTTTTGTATTGATAGAGACAGGGATGTAGTTACCATCAATGGTGAACAATTTGAAGGCATTGTTTCGTTTTTTTAGTTTAGCATGAATGCCAAGGATAATCAGCTCAGTTTTTTTGTTGTTAAGACATAGTCCATGGTGTGCCATCCATGCTTGTATTACTGCGTAAATTTCATTGAGGGTTTTGCTGTCAATGTCATAATCGCCAGAGATAGGAATGAGCATCTGGGTGTTATCCGCATAATTAGTATACGTGACACCCAGATAGTCAAGGATATCGAAGAGGGGCTTTGTAAATACATTATAAAGCGTTGGAGACACACGAGAGCCTTGCGGGATGCCACAAGGGACTGGTGAGGGTTCAGCCGAGTCAGTAGGGGAGAAGACCCTCATGGTTCTGTTCGCCAAGAAGGAACTGATCCAGGCAGTGGCTGCGTCGGAAAAGTGAGCTGCAGATTTCAAATGTTGGCAGAGCGTTTGGTGGTTGACCAAGTCAAAAGCTGCTTAAAGATCAAGCAGTAAGAGCAGTGCTAATTTGCCATTGTCTTGTAAAATTTGAATCTGGGTAGTGAGATCTATTAGGGCAGTTTCCGTGCCATGTCTAGGTCGGAAGCCGGATTGCCTTAGTCCCAAAAGATTGTTTGTTTCTAGATAAGCCTGTATTTGCAGAGAGGCAGCTCTATCAAGTATCTTTAGTAAGAAGGGTACAGTATCGGCCTATAGTTAGACGGGTTGGCTGGGTCAAGAGTAGGTTTTTTGATTAGTGGGATGACCCAGGTGTCTTTTAAATTGTCAGGCACTACTCCTGTTTTGAAGGAGGCGTTGATAAGGTTAGTAATAAATGGTGCCAGATCATGAGCTGCTGCTTTGATAATCGGCGCAGGGCAAGCGTCGCCTTGGCAATTGGATGGTTTGAGTTTCCTAATGATGTTTTCTACTTCCCAATTTGAGAGAGGTGAGAAACTAAATGGTTTGCAGTTTGGCTCAAAGGGTTGGTAGTGGGCCCAGCGCTTTGTGGAGCGGTCCTTTAACGTCTTAGGCTCGAAGAGCCTGCACGCTCAACAAGACGTTTCGACGTGTTCTCTCGGGAGACACAAATTGCAAACTAAGTGTTTATCGACCCAGGGGAATTTACGATTACACTTAGGGCAACATTTAAATGGTGTATTTTCCATAATTATAGGTTATGGAAATGGCAGCTGTGCAAACCAAGTGTAGGAAGGGGAGAATATGCATTTTAAAATGGCCTCCCCTCTCTCCCTATTGTTTGGGCCGAGGCCCGGTGCGGCCTCCCAAGGCCGTACGGTCCGTTGCGATGGTCTCCGACGGGCAGTTTTCTTTCTTCACCGGTGTGGTGTTTCAGCAGTCGATGAAAGGATAGAAAGAAAAACTATCGTAATTATATAAAAGTCATGGGCTTATCGCCAAAAGGAACTCCGATATACGCGTCCGTCTAGCATGGCGGAACAAAACAATCTGAGGGGCCTCGACGCGTGAGGGATCATGGATACAGTGGACGTCACACTAGGGATAGTATTACTGGCACGCCCTGTCAATGTCCTTTTTTGAGTTTCGAAAACAACAACTGTAATACTCTGCAGCTTCCACTAGATGTTGGTCTATGCACAGCATGTGATCTAAGCAGATTCCACAAGCCTCAGAAATATTGACACCAGACCTCACCATTCATGAGGAGTTGCGTACCAAGAATGCCACATATATTTGTTATATATATATATATATATATATCATCGTGTTTGTTTGTGGGTTTATATGTGGCATTCTTGGTAAGCAACTCATGAATGGTGAGGTCTGATGTCATGATTTCTGCATGGAATATTCTTTATTCCATCGCCGAATTAATGCAACTATTTCTGTCTCGAACGGTCATCTCTTTCCCAAGATAATTAATGTTTTTTGTTTTTCAGCATTACGTTTTGTGGTGCTACACCGCCATCTACAGGTCATTTGTAGAAAGTGCTCATCATGGCGCATCGAAGCAGAAACATGATCAACACCCGATTAATTTCTATCACAAAAATTTGCAAAGGACAGGTACTTCACCCTCATGACGACAAATGAAATTTTGCTACAATTTGAAGATGACATTTTCCCACCTGAATCAGAACAAAACACGGAAAGCTGATACGCGATCAACATTCTGAAGAAGGATGATCTCAAGACGAAGCGGATAGAATTCAACATGCTTTGAGACCGAACAATGAAAGTGCTGAAGAACTTGAAGCAAGATTTACTAATCAGAGAATTTGTGCCCCTAAAAAACAAAGCAACGAAACTGAAGAACCTGAAACACGGCTTGCTGTTAAGAGAATTAGTGCTGCTGACCAATGAAGAAATTAAACTGCTGAAGAAACTCAAGCAAGACTTACTGATCTGAAAATGTGTGCTGCTAAAAAACGAAGCAATGAAACTGCTGAAGAAACTGAAGTGAGACTTACCGATCAGAGATTTAAAAATCTGAGAATTGAAATCCCGGTCAAAGCCGGGTAGGTTAGCAAGTGCTTATATAATATCTTTCCCGGCCCTTCTATTCAATCTTCTTGAGGAGAGGGGAATTCGTCTTACTAACTGTGCAGATGACACCCAATGCGTAATTCCCCTCTGTGGAGCATACACTGACGATGTTGTCAAGATTAATGAGCTATACAAGTGGTTCAGATATGGATGATACAGAATGGATTGGCACTTAATGATGGAAAGACAGAATTAATGATGGTGGGATCTCCAAGCAGAATTCTGAATCTAGACCCAGCATATCAACACATACAGCTGACTGGCTGCAGCATCTCGACCCAACAGAATGTTAAGACTTTGGGAGTTATTTTAGAACACACTTTAACTATCTGGGGGCATGTGAATAACCTTATCTCTACCTCGGCATACTATAATAAATATCTGTCACAGTTATGCCCTTTCTTGACAGAAAGGAGCTGTGCAACAGAGGCCAGAGCCATCGTAGGCACCAAAATCAACTACTGTGGCTGTCTATCGTTTGGTATTAGCAAAGGGGACTGTGCCAGGCTGCAAATTATACAGAACAGTGCGGCCAGAGCTGTGGTAGGTATCGTTCTTGGTTGAGGTCGTTTCACCTGCCGAACACCAAATGTAATTCTGATACCGTTTGGCGTTCTGTTGGTACAGAACGTGTACTCCAGTCTCTGCTTCTATTTCTCCTCCCCCAACTAGAGAGGCCTACTATGCATCCTTGTGCGTTCTCCTGAACCACACCCTTCTCTCGGGCCGTCCTGTTGTTCTTTCTGCGATATGCATGACGTCAATTGCCAAGCCCTTCCTGTTCTTTCTCACTCTCTGGACCTCGCCTTCTTCTCGGTCTCTGTTCTCATCCATGAGTCATTCTCTCCAACCTCGACTCGCTCTTTCTCTTCGCCCTCTTACATGGCAGTTCAAAACAATGATTGAGTTTCTAAAGCAACCACAGTGTTACGCTCACCTGGTATCCACAGGGATGCCACGCAGCCGGGTTACTCGCTGGTATGCTTCTCAGCTTTGCCCTGATGTGGTCTTCGGGGAAGGTTCTGCCTGAAAATACAGGAGGACTGTGTTCAAGACTGACCGACTGGGGTAAGTATCCTCCCTCCACCCCCGTATGATTTCAGTCCCTCTGGCGCCCTCTCCTCACTTTGTGGTAGAATTAGGCGTGCTCTCCGTCCTGCCTTCTTTGCAGGGGCGTGTTGTCTTTTATGGGCGAGTGCGGTCCAGTTACTTCACTGACGCCGGCCCATTTGATATTGTTCAGGTAGGTCTTATTGCTGTTCTTTCGTTTTCCTGCTATCCTGCATGCCTTTCTTTATTTCTTTGAGCTTCAGCGCGGCGAACTGGCTTGGTTGAGCTCCACTGGTAAATGATGGCGCATTAAGAGCGCTATGATGTGGTAAGTAAGCGCTAAGCGCAGCGCTGCAAAGTCTTGCCTTTGCTAACCTGTGTTTTCCTTCCTTGTAGGTCGCTGTGTTCTTTAGCGCAAGTGGAATGACCGGAGTAGTGTCAGCCGAGAGGCGACCAGCCAGGTAAGCCTTTTGAGCAGTTCGTGATTTGTAAATGTCTCTACTGCTTTCTTTAATGTTGCCTCTATCTTCCTCTTTCAGGTCATTCTGTCCGGGAGGCGTGCAGATTCGAGGAAGCTGATGAAGACTGCAGCAGGTAGGATGCTGCTGCTAATGATGTTCTGTTTGTCTCCTTGCAGGTTCTGCTTCTCCGAGGTTTGAGGGAATAGCTGGACACGGCGAGCATCACGTTGCAAGCTGCAAAGTAACACGAAGCGTGTTGTCTTGCTCGGGTGTGGTTTAAATAGCCCCAACAAAATAGTCCAGGTAAAGTAGTCCCTAGGCTACCACACCCAAAACACTAGATCGCATAGCTTGGTTCTTAGGAACCAAGCTATGTGGATGCCTCCATGTTGGCTGACAATACAATAAAGTAGTTCCCAAGCACATTGTTTTTTATGGTGTATGAGCCTGGCACCATAGGGGCCAGGACTGGCCCCATGAGGGCTTTTGAAGAGGATGCCGGGCTCTAGAGGCCCGAGTCCTGACTCCACCTGGCCAATGGGTTTGCCGGAGGAGGTTTTGGAGAGGGTCGTGACACACAGTCTTTCTTCACAACCTGGGTGTTAGTCAAAGTTGGTATGCAGTACCCTCTGGGAACACTACACACAACTATGACTACAGGTGTAAGCAAACCAACCTTTGGTATAAATCTGTACTACACAGTTTTGGTAGCGTGTTGAGTAGCCATGCTTATCTCAAGAGGGGAAATATGAGCAGTAATGATGTTACACAGAGGTCTACAATCACAGGTGTTCAAATAACACTCAAGGTTTCTTGGATCAATACTTATACATTTATTTATCAGTCAGTTATAAAACATTCATTAGAAGGAGGCAATCATATAGTAACACACAAATATACTTCAATACTGTACACTCTAAGTTTCTGAATCAGATAAGACCCTTTTGGGATGGCCCACGGACCCAACCTACACCCACATGTGACTTTAGTAACAAGGGTGCTGGGGACATTAATATCTTACTGTTGGCATTCAGAATACTTTTCAAGAGGAGTAAAAGGCAAAGGTTATCAGAACATAAAAGGTTACAATTATTCTTAGACAGTGCAAATACTTTGAGTTCATCAGAAGAGTCAATTCAATTCAATAGGCTGGGCCAAAGTCAATGGGCTAAAGTCTTCCATAGGATAAAGCAGTTCTGGTAAGTAAACGGAAAAGTCTCTGCACAAGTTCTTGGAAGTAGTTTGTAAAAAGAAGAATCATACGGTGGGTCACAAGCGGATTAGGCCTGTGAGTTGCAAAAGTTTCAAGCACTTTCACCGTGAGAGATAAGTTCTCTCAGTCTTGTTTTACAGTACCTTTCAATGAAGAAAAAGAGGAAGTCGATGACTTCTGTTCCTGGCAGTTCCTGCAGAGCTCGTTGTTTCTGGGCCTCAGTCGTGGGGAAAAGAGAGGACACGTCAGGGGACTCCTGCACTGCACTGGGACGGTCAAAAGCTTGCAACTGGCAAACTTCAATATCAGTAGCTGTTTCGCGTTTCAGCTACTGCACTGGTAACAACGCTGATCCTGGCTGTCAAGGTGGGCTGTCCTTGCTTCGGAGGTCCCACACTCAGCTGAGGGGGGTCAGTCTTGGTAGGGCCGACGTCGTGGGAGTCCGGAGGATCTTCCAAACGCTTTAGGCCATCTTACAAGTAACGCACACAATCTGGTGTCCCTCTCCCTGGCTCTACGGTTTCCTGCAGCACTCTGAGGAAATGTAACCAGCTCCGAGATGGGTGTCCAGGTGGCTTACTTGGGAGTTGATTGGTCCTACCAACTCAAAGGGAGAAGGTGTCCTTGCAGGGCTTCTCTGTCGATGCGAACTTGGCGATTCGGACCTGCAGCAGGGCTTCACCGGGCAAACCAACGGTCCAGGAGTTGTAGCAGCCGTCCTCTTCAAGCTCTTCTTCGGTTCATTCGTTCCAGTGGTTGACTCTGCCTTCCAAGCCAAGAGACTCACGTTTTATGCAGTTCCCTCCCATTCATTCCAGCATAGCTGCCACTCATTCAGCAGGGTGGCTGTCCTTGACGGACAGCCAGCCAGCCAATCACAGAGTACATTTGGGTCTCTTAGGAGACTAAGCACAGGGAATTTTGGGCGGTATTTTTTGGGGGTGGGAGAGGGGTGGGGGTTAAAAAATGTAAAAAATTGTGTAAGGGAATAAAAAAAAAACATTCAATGGGTTTTTTTTGAAAAATAATTTGCGGTAAAAAACCCTGCGATGAAAAGTCCCGCGATTAAATAACGTAGAACCTTTTGGGCACCTCCCACACTTCCTGCCTACCCCAGACACTCTGGACCCAGAGGCGAGTTTCTCTCTTGAAGCCCACCAAAGGGGAATGAACAAACAGACCAAACCTGGTTTGGCACGCAGAGAAAAACTGTAGAAGGACCTTTCCACAAAGACATGAGGAAAAAAGAAGACCGGGAACCATTTTAGCAACTATGGCTGGGCGCCATCTTCAAAAACATGGCTCCCGCGATTTAACGTTACCGGAGCTACGAAAAGTTTGCGGTCGGGAAAAATCATGGTAGTTTGTTGTAAAACCACTGCCACCAGCCATTCTGAGAGCAAAGGGTAGCATTTGAATGCTACATGAGTATCTAGACACAGGGGATACTAAGTAACCCCTCCAGCACTCTATTGTAAGATAGGGTGTGCTGGGTCTAGGAATTTAAAAGACTAGTAAAGTCAATTTCACTTTACTTACTCTGGGAAACAGTAGTTTATCCCAGAGAAGGTATTTAAACCTTGGGAAAGCCTGAAAGGCTTCCCTTTGTCACTGCACAGAGGGTGCTGTGTGACACAAATGAAAAAGGTGATGCCTATGGAGTTGGTTAGACTCCATAACCAAAAAGAAACAAACACAGAAAACACACTGAATTGAAAAGTTCAAAGCCCCAAAGTTTAGCAAGAGGAGGTCTTTAAGGTGGGAGGAATTGGCACATTTTTAAGAATTCTCCTTAACAATGGGCGAACTCCCTTCCCCAGGTTTTATACAGGATTCTGCTTTCCAGGCCAAGAAGAGAACACAAGGAAACCCAAGTTTTAAACAAAGTTCCAACATAGTCTGATGCTACTACAAATTGTCAATAGAAAGTCCCAACACACAGATTACACAATTCTTCTTCTTTCTCGAACAGATTTTTAGTTCCTCAACAGCAGCAATGTTTATATTGGTCAGGATGA
The DNA here is from genome assembly GCF_040938575.1 of Ambystoma mexicanum. NCBI lineage: Eukaryota > Metazoa > Chordata > Amphibia > Caudata > Ambystomatidae > Ambystoma > Ambystoma mexicanum. Next base: position 1,058,476,705 of record NC_090926.1, on the reverse strand, counting down.
TTGCCACTTTAACAACTCCAGGAAATGTAATTTCTTTACAACAGCCTTGCTTGGCTCTTCCTCCAATACTACTAGCACACACAATGTCCGTCATGACCACCTTGTAGCTCTTCGGCAACTTTCACTTGGTCTGCTTCCTTGCCAGACCTCCAATCTTCAAAATGTGCGCCATTCGGGTATGCTCCCTTGCTTGCATTAGCCCCCCTTCTGCTGTTTGTAATATTGGCCAGATAGTGTTGGTCTTATTGCCATCCTCTGTTGGCTTGGGCAATGCTTACTGACATCAACTCTCAAAGTCGCACCACAGTTGGTTGGGTTTTCCACAAACTCTGAATTTTCAAGATTACAGTCAGTTGACTCTTGTATATCAAGTCTTTTCTGCTTTCCCCTAGCTAGATATGCACAAGAAGTTTGGAAACCACTTTCATTCTCATGCGAGGGCTGCCTCTGCTGTTGTATAATTGTTTGGTATTCAAAACCAGCGTATGGATTATTTTCATTTACACACAAGTGCTGCCTTGCACCCATTCCACTACTAAGCGAGTGTCTCTCACATGCTTGCTTCCAAGCTGCCAGCATGAATAGAGCGCTCTAGGGTCACTTACCGGTTCAGACATGCACCTCTGTTCCCCTCGCGTTCCACAGGACTTCTGCTGCTTTGGCTCTACACAATGCGTCATACCTTTTCGCCTGCACCACTTCAACTTAGAGCTTCTCTTGCTCGGGAGGTCCCCTGGTGCACGTCAGCCACCGGAGACAGCCTTAGGCTCACAGGTGCATGTCAGCCACCCAAAACAGCCTCCTGCATGCTTCCTGCTGCGCAGCCTCTGCAGAGCGGGTCACAAGAGGGAAAGCCTTCCTTCTGCACGATTCCCACTGCATAACCTCTGCACTTCAGGTTTCTGAGGATACGGGCCATATCAGGACGGCAGCTGGAATCTGCCCTGCAATGGTCCCACGTCCCCTCTGTCCTCTAGCTTCTGTCTGGGCTGTAAACTCGAATGACATGTTTTCTGCTTCGGACTTCCTCTGCTCTCCACCAGCAGAGTCAACTCCTTCTCTATGGTCTGCACCTGAGGGGGCCTTTCAAGCCTCCCAATCTGCCTCAGGTGTGGGTCAGCTACACTAATGAACTGACCACTCCTGCAACATTGTGACTATTCAGCCCTGTTCCACGTCCCAGTACCTAGGAAATTCTGGGACTTGAAGTCCTCAAGAGAAAAATCATGATTTCTTATTTCTGTTGTACTACTTTCAAACCTCAATTTGTTCCTTATAACATTTTCTTAAGGAACTTTACAGGAATTAGTTAATTCTTTTATAATGATGTTGTTCACAATTTTCCTTTCACTGTCTTCAGTCGTATAAGGGAGGTTCTTAGCTTTATAGGTGTTGTGGGCTTTAGAAGGGATTTGATCTCTCTCTCCAAGTCTAGGGATGTACGAGTGGGTTCACCCCATTTGGATGGATATCTCGTGGGCCAACCAGATGTTTGTTACAAGTCATTACAGACTTTGGCATTGCCACATCATGCTCCCAAGAGGAAGATTAATACCATGTCTCATCCCACGGATTCCTCTCACACCCATGGGCCCTTTCTCCTCCCAGGTGATCCCCCCCCCCACCCCCTCGGTCAGGATCAGGAGGCGTCTGCCTTTCCCTGGCCACCTGAGAGGAGACATTAATCAGAGAGTTAGTGAGGGATACGTAGGATTCATCACAGCACAGAGGATGTTGTCCGACAAGTCCCACTCCTTGTACGTCAGCCTCTCAGTAGCCAAGCATGAAGTTTCAGGCTGCTGAGGTTCGGGTGGAGGACCGTCCCCCTCTGACTGGGAAGAACGGCAGTCCAGTTACTCCAGATACCACGTTTTCCAGGCCTACTTCGGAATCATGAGGATTATCGTGGGTCCGAAAAGGCGCAACCTCATGTGAAGCAGCAGAATGATGGGGATCGGTGTGAACGCATAAACAAGGTTGAAAGTCCACTCGACCGTCGGCGTGTCCTCCAGAGCTCTGTGACAAATAAATTCACGGGAGCAGAACAACTTGCAATTCCTGTTGACACAAAGCGAAGAGGTCCACTTGAGTAGCTCCCAAAAAGGAGAAGATCTCCTCCAGAACGTCTTGATAGAGCTCCCACTGGTAGGAGGCCGAAATCTGTCTGCTCAAGGTATCCACTGTGACAGTCTCTTGTTCGCCTAGATGAGCCGTCAGAGAGACACCGTTCTCCAGAGTCCAGAACCACAGACGCATCGCTTCTCTACAGAGAGGCAAGTACCCCACACCGCCTTGTGTGCTGAGGTAATGCGTGGCCATTGTGTTGTTAGTCAAGATAAGCAGACTTGCGCTTCACAAACAGGATGAAAGCGACCAGGGGCCAGCCTGATTATCCCTCCTTGCCCCCTCAGTTGCAGCAAGTTGAGGTGTTCCAGAGAATCTGTGGGATACCACAGTCCCCTCACCGTTGGGTCTGACAGGCGAGCACCCCAACCAGTCAGAGAAACATCTGTGACCAAATGCACCTTTCAGCAAGTTGTATTGCACTGCCAACCACACGAGGCCTTGAACCACTTGATTCAAGATCTGTAAAGGCTCCTATAAGAGGCCCTGAAACTGGGACCATTGGCAACGGAGAACCCACTGAAGTGATCTCATGCGCAACCTCGCCTCGCCATGAAGCCCAGAAGGCGTAGGAAAGCAGAGGCCGGGACTTGTTCCTGGTACTGGAGGACTGTTAGGGGATTTTGTCTGAAGTCCACTGTGAGGTAAGACTTTATAAAACTATCCCAATGGTTTTTAGATCCCCCCTAACGCTTGGTATCATTCCGTACTAATCATGGAACCTTGGTAGAGTGGCAGAACAGTCAGGCTTATCATAAGAGGATGATGTGAGCTTTAGGTAAGTACACAGAACCTAGTTTATAATGCAATTCAAAGAAACACTTCCACATAAATGTATATTAAAATATAGATGCATTATATTTACACAAGATATACTTTAAACTACATAGTACAATTAACCAAAACACACAGAAATACTTGTAGATCCTTTTCAAAGGCCACTGCTTAGTTTGTAGTTGCTCACGGTTACAATTGTTACATCGTTTGACACAAATGATAGTTCTATCGTATTATCGGTTCTACTGCGCACTCGCGTAAAGGACAAAGGAAATACTGTAATCACATTTAGTTTGCAAAACCACATAACATATAGTCTTTTTGGAAGGAAAAAAGTTGGTTAGACACATGCCAGCAGAGGTTAAGGTTATAGAGCTAGTTTTTTCTTAAAGCAAGGCTTTTAAAGTCCTAAACGCAACCCTAGCTAAAAGGCAGTTCTAAGAGGTTCAATGTCTTGTAAAGCAGCAGAATACGAAATGTCCCTGTGGATACTTCATAGTGTCTAGTATAAGATGCTGAAAGATTAAACCAACGTTGGAGACCCTGCTAAAGGACTTGCTAAAGGGACACAAGCTGCAGCTTGGGTCAGAGGTAAGAGGGGTGTACCTTGCACACAACTATTTGCACTTCAACACTCTGAAGCGACTTCACAGATAATTATGCAACATCTTGTACCTGATAGTACCTTAGGTTTGAAGAAATGTTTGTGGCTGGATTCTCCTCTATGTGGCAGCGCTGGACACGATCTCCGGATTTCTTGGTCCGATGACAAAAGGCAGGACAATGGACAGGATCTCTCAGCAACAGTCTCGGACAGGACCTCTGGCACCGATTTCTTCAGCTCTTCGGTCATTCTGCCGTTTTGTCGCCTTTTCTTCAGCACCAACAAAGTACACGATTCACCCGGTCAATCTTCTTTGATTCCTGGAGTCCAGCACTCTGCTAAGGGAACTTGGACGAGTCGGATTGTGTCTCTGGAGGTTCCCCAGGCAGCAAAGACTTGCACGGAATCAGCCTTTCAAAGACGATGCACTTCAATTGTGTCGGAGGTCTCCTGGTATTGGGGTTCTGCAACTCTGGAGAGGAACATCACCTCGGGGTATGGTTTGGATTGGCAATCTCTCTCAGTAGTTTACAGAAAGGGTCGGCTGGCTGTCCAATCAGTACAGCCAGACCCCCAGTGGGAGCTGGTTCCATTCAGGCACCCAGGCAGACAAAGGGCGAGGGAGTGAATAACTCCTCCCCAACTTCCTGACTGCCCAGACACAATGGAGCCTAGGCGGGGACACCCAAGGGTTCATGCTAAAGGCAAAACACACATCCTTCCCAGAATGGTAGAACAAGGGCTAACAAAGGACAACCAAGCTAGAAATGGGAAAAAAGAAAGGAGCCACCAAGTTAGAACTTCGGTAAGACCATTGTACACAACTGGGGCTATGAATATAGCCTGCGGTAAAAAATAGCACAATAGTTGTTAGAGCACGTCCACTGCCACCAGCCATAACTAGAAGGTTGTCTATGTGACTAAAAAGTCACAGGAGCAGAGAGAAAGGGGATACCAAGTATCCCCTTCGCACTCCACATAAGGTGGTGTGTGTCAATCTTAGAATATAAAGTTTTAGGAGAGATGCAAAGTAAATGAACAGTACAAAGTAAGGATACAGAAATAATCTCAAAGGAGAAACCAAATGGTTCCCAGCAACACTGCCCATAAGTTGCAGCAAAGACTCTACTGCCACTGACCATTTATAGTAATGTACCCCATTGACTGCAAAGTTGAATGGATGTAAACTAGACTGTGCATAGTCACAAACTGTTTTTATAATTAGAGTGTGTTAGGGAGAATTAGAAATGTGTTAATTCCCTTCTACCTTAGAGACCCCCAGCTCTTTTTGCTGGACTTTAGGACTTTTTATCTCTCATGTAATTTTAATGTGATTTATTTTCTGTGTTTCCTTGGACTTTGGAGACTGAAAAACTCCATAGGCATCATCTTTACATTGTGTCACACAGCACCTTCAGTGCAGTGGTACAGGGAAGTCGCTTTAATTTCCCAAAGGTTTAAATACCTTCTCTTGGTGAAACTACTGTTTCCAAGAACAGTGAAGTGAAATTGACTACTTACATTATGTAACTTTCTAGACCCAGCACACACTATCTTACCATAGGGTGCTGGAGGGGTTACTTAGTATCCGCTTTGTCTAGTTTCTTATGTAACATTTTTTGGCCTTTGCTTTTAAGTCTGACCCGCACGCTAGGAAGATCCTCAAGACTTCGCTTATGCAGGACTGACCAAGCCACCTCAACAGAGTGCTGGACCCCAGAAGCAAGGAAAGTCTGAAGTGGTATCCGAGAATTGCAGTGTTGCTATTTGCTGTCAGACGCGAGGAGCTGAAAGACTTTAGAACCTCTGAATTGAAGTTTGCCCATTGCTGCTGCTGACCTTCCCCTTGCAGAGCAGGAGTCCCCAGACTTCCCCTCCTTTTGTCCCCACGACTGAGGCACAGGAACAACAGGATCTGCAGAGCTGTACAGGAACAGAAGCCAGCTGGTACCATTTCTTCAAACCAGATGTACTGCAAAGTCTAAGAAGGTACCTCTTTGTTGTGTGGCCTTACTTGTTCTCAGTTGAGACATGTCTTGGCTACCATGAAGAGTTGCTAAAGCTTTCATTTTCTACAAACATTTCTAAGAACATTGTGCAAGACTTTTTACCTATCTGCAATGAAGATCATTGTGCAATTAACATTGGCTGTCCTGGCTCCCTGAGAGACTCTCCCCCCCTGAGACTCTGTGCTTTATCTTTTCCCAGGGAAGGGTTAAACTTATTTGCCATTGGAAGGTTATCAAAAGTACTTACTAGTTTCAGACTTATTTGTTAACCTTTGTTTTATTCCTCTGGTCGATCTTTGACACCAAAACACAATATTGCTCTAAATGTACTAGTGATAAATCAATATCTACAGTGTCTTAGCTATTTAAGCCACCTGAGGGTGTAGGAAATGTGTGTGCCGTCCACAATGGGAATCATCTAATTGAGAGAAACTAAGAGTGTGTTTTGAAGTGTATTTTAATTGTTACATATATTGCTTCCTTCTGAGGAAGGCTTATACAACTGACTGAAATAAAATAATTGTTTTATCAAGAAACCTTGAGTGTAAGAGTTTATTTGAATAACTGCTACTGTGAAACTCTGTGCCACTGGTAAGGTGGGCGTCACGTGAACGCTGCGTATCTGTATTTCCAGGAGATGTTTGAACTGGAGAAGCAGGCTGTTTGATCAAGAAGTCGAATGAAGAGAAGGTGACGCAAGGAAGCGATCTCCACCCAGTCCTGATAAAACAGGTATGGATGGGGACGAACTCCTGACGCCACGGAAACACTTCCCTGCGGATTTACGTGACGTCAAGACAGTGCAAGACACTGACAGGGAAGGTAGATGTCCCAAAATGTCCAAACAATGCTGACTGAAGGAATAGACTCCTCCTAGTACACATTCGGAAGGCAGTGGTAGGAAAGCTGTAAAGAACTTGCAGGTTGTAAACACAGTTCATGTAAGAGTTGCAGGGGATGGCACCCCGTAGTTGGTATCCAAATGGCACAGGTAGAAGCAGGTACAGCAGACCAGGAGCTGGTACCCCGGCTGGGCAAACCAGGATAAGGGGTCGCAGGCCAGACAGCGAACAAGAGGCCTCAGGGAGTGACATGGGCCCACGGGGGAGCCAGCACCCAAGGAGCAATTTGTAACCCAAGGGTGTGACTGGTACCCAAAGGGAGAAGCAGGGACCCAAGGGAGAGATTGGAGCCCAAGGGAGAAACTGGTACCCAGAGGGAATCCAAGGCAAGGCAGGAATCCAGGGAAGGACCCCAAGGCAAACAGGGAACCCCGATCCAAAAGGATGGGACAGACCAGGGAGGCACAGGTCCAACAGGGAAGAAGAAAACAAGCAGGAACTGGAGCAAAACCACAAGGTAGAGCGCAATGGCGAGTGAGGAACAAACTGCGTTAAGAAGCAATCTGTTCCTGCACTCGGACGCTATATGAAGTACTCGGCACGAAACCGAGGCTTGAAGCGCAGGCCGACCCATGCATGCGCCGTGGCCATGTCGAGGCGGAACGAGGCTTGACACGCAAGCCTGTGCAACCGATGGCAGCACTCGCGGCGTGCGCAGTATGATCGCCTGTTGAAGAACAACCCCCCTGGCCAGCCAAAACCGTGAATATAGTTGCCAGGCCCGGGAACGTACGCCAGCAGTCCCCCCCCCAGGTAGGTACTCTAACAGTCACAACATTACTGTTCACATTGACCCCTCTTGAGATAAGCCTGGCTGCTCGACCACACCACCAACCTGTGTAGTTCAGACTTCTACCAAAGTTTGGGTCCCTATTGCCAGGGGTGCATGGTTATTGTAGTGCACCCAAAGGGTACCACATATAATCTTGCCTAACAGAGTGCATGATTATGCACACTGCACCGGAACTCTAAAAAATACAATTGTGCAATACTGGTTTGCTTTCACTGGGAAAAAAAAGCATAATTTGTTACAAAATATTTATTCTCAATTGCAACTTAGTTTTCCATCTTATTAATTATACAATCCTAAAATTCTAGGAAAATAAATACACAGTGCTTCTATTTCCTCCATGAGCATCAACATAGCAGAAGGTGAATGGAAAGAAACCATTCCTTTTATAACAGTGTGCAGTTTCCTTTTTTGAAAGGCTTCAGAGAAATATGTCTTGTTTCAGAGGCTTTTATCCATAGCTTGCAATTACATCCATGTAGATTAAAAATCAAAAGAAGCCTTCTGGTTTCTGTCAAATTACCTGACCTTTGCACTGCCCTAAATTGGTGTGTAAACGTACACAGGAAAATAATAAAGCTGTCCTATTTAGCAGATTTTCATGCGTAAAAAGGCCTGGTATTATCTGGAGGACTCAGCATACCTATGATTAACTGTGATCCATTCTAAAGTGGTGGGTTACCAAACTGTGTTATATATGTTTTCTTGTGACTTTACTTATCACTAGCATGTTTGTTTTACTTCTCGCTTATGTTTAGGAAACAGCATATTTCTGCGTGCACTCTGTTCCTTAACAGACTTTGCTCTTGTTGACTGCACGGCCCTCCAAGCCAACCTCCCACAGTATCTGAGCCAAACTGCTCGGCCACTCTAGTTTAGGGTGGCTTATCAGAACCTAGCACTAGAGTAGGTTCTAATAAACCGTTGTAAAAAGTCAGTCAAGACGAGGATGTGCATTCAGTGTCACACCATAATCCAGCCCTCTCCAGTTACAAGCACTCAAGACATCATTACCAGACTACAGACAGATCCTGCAAAAGACCTGGCTATATTTGGACATTTCCTACCCTGAATAGAGGGTACGGGAAATTGCCAACATAGGCCACAGAGACAGGTCCTAAACAAAGGGAAAGCAATTTTAGCCATGCAAAATGGCCACATTGAGTAAACCTAATGGGTTACAGAGGTGTACAATGAAAAATATCAAAAAGGTTACAATGCCCCAGCCTGCCTCACAGCACGCTGTAGAAGGGTACCCACTTCTTTTAAAAGAAAATGGGAGAACCAGGTACCCCTGCACTACTACTTTTAAGGACAGTAGTGATGCTTCACCAAAACAGAAAACATGGAGGATGGGGTGCCATTTTACTGAAGGCTGACTAGTACAGGGCAGAAGAAACTGAGTCATAAAAGGAAAAGTGGCAAGTGGGGAATAAAAGGAACTCATTTGCCAAAAAAAGGGTCAGGAAACACTAGAATGTCAGCCGATATTGAGGTTCTCACAAAATGAGGGGTAAAAAGAAAAATCTTTCCTAACAAGGCATCCAGAACAACTCAGTGTGCGCAGAGCATGCAGAAATTACAGTAAAGAGGCTCACAGCACTACAGAAAGAGGACAATATGAGCTTCTATCTCACCTGCTGATACATGGGTTGCTGGCCAGGAACAAACTGCTGCTGGTTGGGCAGGGTGTTGAGTGATGGGTCTTGACCTGGAAGAGCCGCCATCATATTCTACAAAGAGTAAACTGTAAACGTTATCCACAATAATAACCTCAGTCATAGTAGCGTATACAAATAGCTCCTAGAGACTAGTTACACCTGTAGTAATTCCTTGTGACATCACCAACATGTTTTACCCTTAACAAGATATGAAGTTAACTACGTGGATATTCCTTTACTCAAAAAAAACACTGTAAGCCTGAATTCTGAGGTGGCGAGGTAGTAAAAATGAAAGACCTCACTGAGTCACAGTTTAGGACTTTCATCCTAATAGCAACCTTGGAGGAGAGTCTGAGCCAGGGCCCGACCAAGACAGTCAGAATATGAATTGACTAGGCCAGATGGTCAATGCACCAGTATAAATATAAGACAATGGCAAAGAGGGAACTAAAATGGGCATGTGACTGTTCAGATGGATTTCTAAAATCAGTCCTCGGGGTGAATATTGTGAGGCCACCTATTATGGTGAATAGGGACAGGTCGGAGTGTTCTGTGTGTTCGGGAGGAAACTCTGTCTTTCGTTCCTGGGCTCTTGTAAGGATGAATCTTTTTTTGCTGGCAATTGCTCTTGGAGGAGGCAGCTTCGCCACATATATGCTCACTCCGCGAGCAGAGTGAGTTGGAGAGTTCTGTGTGTTCTCGTGCGCCTCAGAACTCTGTAAGGGTGATTTATCAGAATGGCGTTTCGACAATCACCTCTACATCATGCCTGCGGCACTTCGCAGTAAGTCTAGGGCCACTGACACTCCTTCAGCAAATTGTTTGTTTCTAGACTCTATGGCACAAAATATATTAATTTACAGATAAAACAAAAAAATAGGGTATGAACAATGTTCTAGTTTTATAGAACATTAAACAATTTAAAATTTAACAGGTTTAATGTGTAGAACGTAAAGAAGTTATTTTGAGAATTGAGAATGAGAGGTAAAGGGGAGACAAACTAGACAGCATACAATAGAAAGGTAGAGGAAAGGGCAAATGATATCTAAATACAGTGATATCGGTGCTGCATAATTAATCATCCTTATTCAGTATTATTAAGGTATTGGATAAAACATTCTATTTTTTGTTGAATTTGTGCAAACAATTAACAGAAAAAGCATGACATTTTTCAATACGGTGGACATAGCATATGAAGTTCCACCATACATTGGAAGTATGCTTCCTATTGGAAGTAATGTTGTGGAAAGCAATACTAATAAATAAATTAAATAATGCAGGTGATTGGATCTGTTGTAAATATGGATTAACAATAGAGCCAATCATAAGATTACAAAGGCCTCCAGCGAGGGCGACGTCACCGGATGTTATAAATAGGACGCACGGCACCCATAGCCTGAGTTTATGTTTATTCCCTCAGAACGTGTGGCACCAATCCAATGCCTGCAGGACTGCACATAGCCTTGCTGAAATGTACGCTGCAATCGCATAGGAAATTCTCCAGAGGGGCAGGATGGGAGGGCGATGTGGAATACGTTGGGGGAACATCCAATCGAAAGAATGTTACCAGTTGGTAAGTAACTACTTCTTCGAATGGATTGGATTGTGACCAACGTATTCCACATCTTTGACAGACTCCCAAAGCAGTACAAGAAATAATGGAGGAGGGAAACAAATTTAGAATATCCAATCAGATGGCGGAATAAAGAACTGCCTTACCAAAGGCCATATCTTGACCAGGCATCATATCCAGGGAGTAATGTTTAACAAAGGTGTGGATAGAAGCCCATGTGGCTGCATCACAAATATTCCCCCGTTGGAGGGCGGTGGAAGTAGCCACGCCCCTAGTAGACTGAGCTCGCAACCCTTCAGGAGGGTCCTTACCCGCCAATCGGTAACACTCAGTAATGGTGGGGATAATTCACCTGGACAAGGTCTGTTTGGTAACAGCCTGGCCCAATCGGTGTCCAGCATATTCCATAAAGAGCTGATTGTCCACTCTGACCCTGGACATCCTAGAAATATAAAAGCTTAGAGCTTTCCTAGGATCCAACCTATGGAGTCGCTCCTCTTCCTTACCAGGATGAGGAGGAGGATAGAAAGAAGGAAGAACCACTTTCTGGCTCAAAAAAATTAAGATACTACCTTAGGTAGAAAGGAAGGACGTACCCGTAGTACAACCCTGTCCTTGTGGAATATAGGAAAGGGTGGCTTAGATGAAAGTGTCTGTAATTCACTCACTCTGCGAGCAGAAATAACCGCAACCAAGAACACTGTCTTGAAGGACAACAATCTCATGAGTGCAAAGGTTGAAATGGAGCACCCAATTTCAAAACCAAATCACAAACCGCCACCCGGAAAGGGGACGGCGGGAACACATTAGTCAGTCCTTTAAGAAATCAAAGGAATCTTAAAGTAAGAACATTCATCGGACGAGCGCTTAAATATAGACAGCGACACCAGGTAACCTTTAATATTACCTACTTGAAGGCCCCTGTGGGCCAAAGAAAGTAAGAAAGACAAAACCATAGGAAAGTAACTCTAAAAAGGATCAACATTTTGTCCTCTGCACCAGTCGCAAAACCTACGCCAACGGTACAGGGATTTTGTTGCTGGCCTTCTGGCCGGAAGCAACGCCTCCATCACATCAACCGGGAGGTCCCAATCCTTTTATCTCAACCTGTCAGATACCAAGCGTGAAGGTTGAGAGTCCTGATCTCTGAATGGAGAACCTGACCCCCCTCTCGCGAGAGCAGATCCGCTCGATAGGGAAGACGGCGTGGAGGACAGATGGACATCTCCAGAAGGTCCGGGTACCACGCTCTGCTGGCCCAATCCAGAGCAATGAGGATCATGCGGGTTCCGAAACCTCCGTAACACTTGAGGAATGACTGGGACTGGCGGAAACGCATACAGCAGTGGGAATGACCAATCCACTACGAATGAGACTCTTAAGGCTCCTCTCGGAGGAAATTCCCTCGCACTTCCGGTTGGCACTGGTGGCAAAGAGATCCACTTGTCCCCCAAGGGCAAAGATCTCCAGAAGGACACCGTGAGCCAACTCCCACTCGTGAGCGATTGTGCTCTGCCTGCTGAGAGCATATGCCACCGCATTTTCGTCTCCGGCCAGATGAACTGCCAAGAGCGAAACTCCCTGCTGGATGGCCCAGAACCAGAGCTACATTGCCTCTCTGCACAACGGGAGTGACGCTACCCACCCTTTTGGTGAGGTAATGCATGGCCACTGTGTTGTCCGTCATGATCAGGGCACTCTTCCCCCGCACAGACGGCAGAAAAGTCTTCAGGGCTAGCCTGATGGCCCTCAGCTCTAACAGGTTGATGTGGAGTTTATACTCTGACTGAGACCAACGGCCGCTGGCGGTCAACGCAATGGCATCAGCACCGCATCCTGTGAGGGAAGCATCTGTCACTACAGTCAACTCCGGCCATAGTTGCCAAAAGAGCTCCCCCTTCATCAGGTTCCCTTCGTTGGCCCACCACAGCAGATCCTGGGAGACCGAGAGTGGAATCTGAACGGGATCCAACATCTTGCCAGAGAATTGTGACCACTGCATCTTGAGGACCCATTGCAGGGATACCATCCTCAGCCAAGCCTCTGGCACCAGAAAAATGCAGGATGCCATGAGGCCGAGCAACCTCGAAAGCCGGGAGACTCTGGGCACGTTGAAACCTGTCCACCATCTGCACAATGTGATGAGCCCTCACCTTGGGAGGCGAGCATTCCAAGGACGTATCTAACACAGCCTGATGTACTGGAGCTCTTGGGAAGGTGTCCGATGTGACTTCTTAAAATTGAGGGAGAAGCCCAACCCGTGGAGGGAGCGGCATGTGAGACCGAGGCGAGCCAATGCTTGCTCGGGAGAGCGCGCACGGATCAGCCAGTCATCCAGGTAGGGGTAGACGTGAATCCCTCCTCGCCTGAGATGCGCTGCCACCACCGCCATTAGCTTGGTGAAGACCCTCGGGCGGAGGTCAATCCGAATGGCAGGACCCAAAACTGAAAGTGCGAGTCACCAGCCGCAAACCCCAGGAACTTTCTGTGCTTGGGATGAATCGGCACATGAAAGTAAGCATCCTGTAGGTCCAGAGACACCAACCAATACTGAAGTTGAAGGGCCTGGAGGACTTGAGAAAGAGTGACCATCTTGAACTTGTCCTTCTAGAGAAGTTTGTTCAACCAACGCAAGTCCAGGATGGGTCTCAATCCCCAGTCTTTCTTTGGAATCGAAAAATATGGGGAATACCATCCCTTGTTCCTCTCTGCTAAAGGCACCAGTTCTATAGTGCCTTTCTCTAGCAGGGTCAAGATCTCCTCCACAAGGAGCGGATCTGAAAGCTTCAAAGAAAGATACCCCAGTGGATTATCGCAAGGACGCTTTAGGAAGGGAAGGCAGTAGCCGTGGGCGATTGTATCCAGAACCCACCCATCCGAAGTAATGGCTCGCCACTCTTCGAGATGCTGAGACTGCCTCCAACTGGCAAACCATGGGACATGGCCTCATGACTGTTTTGGAGCGGCTGCGGCAGTGCCTGATGGCAAAGAGGCAGCTGCCTGAGCGGCTTTGGCACCTCTATTTCCCTGACCACCACGGGTACTTTTACGCTGACCCCTTTGACTGCTGTCTCCTCTCGTTGTACCAAAGGAGGAGTAGTAACGAAAAGAACCTCCCCTCCACTGCTGACCCCTAAGACGAAAAGGCAGAGGTTGACGCATGGCTGCGCTTAAAGATTTCACTGCATCTTTAGAGGTCTGCAACCTCAAGACTCTCATCAGCCTTGTTGCCAAACAAATGCGCGCCATCAAAGGGCATGTTCAAAAGACGGGCTTGCACATCCGGGGCAAAACCAGACTTCCGCAACCACGCAAATCTGCGCATAACGGTGCTCGCAGCCATGGACCGACTAACACTGTCGGCCATGTCCAAACCCGACTGAAGGAATTCACACATGGCATCCTTGCCATCTTGCACGAGAGCAAGGAACCCATCCATTTCTTCCCCTTCTGGAATATGCTCAGCGGCAAGAGAAACAGTTCCACAGAGTGTGTGAAAATCTTGCCAAGGCACAAGTGGAGTCGGCCGATTTCAGCGCCATACTCCCCGCAGAAAACACCTTGCGTGCCCAACCCTCGAAGCGTTTGGCGGCCCTCTCAGGAGGGATGGTAGGGTATGCCGCCTGCCTCTAGGTGGCCCTAGCCGCCTGAACCACCAAACTCTTGGGAGTGGGGTGAGTGGACAAGTAGCTGGGGTAGCTACCAGTATTACGATTGATGCAATGCTGGACGAACTTGATGATTGCTTAGAAGAAATATCCAGCAAACACCAGCCTTTAGAAATTATCATCGGTGGGGACTTCAATTGTGATTGTAGGGATTTGAGTGAGAGTGGTATTTTTAAATCTTCTTACTTATCACGTGGAAGGGGTGTGAAATTTAGAGACTTACTTGGTGACTGGGACATGGATATGATAGTAAATATGGATAGGAAAGCACAAATTACCTGGTCTCGAGGGACCCGAACTTCAACAATAGATTTCATATACATTACGGGAATTCTAGCCTCGCTTACGTCACCTCTACAGATTAATCAAATTTCAGTGAGTGACCATGGACAAATTTCTTGCACGCTTAATCTGGAATGTGAACTTCTAGCCTGTGAGCCAGCTTTGGCCTTAGTAGAGATTGATCGCCCACAAATATCTATTAGATGGAACCATAATTTGTGCCTGCAATTTGTTAAGTACGTTTCGGATGAGATACGAGTACTCAGCCATCAAAATACGAATAAAGAAATGCTAATGATGAACTCTTATTCAGAATTGATTAATAGAGCATTGATTGTTTTTAGCAAAAGATATATTAGGGTCAATCACCCCCATCCCTTTGACTCTACTTGCAAGCTGCTAAAAAGAGAGAAAAACAAGGCTCTTAGACAGCTCAAAACAACCTCCCCGGGAACATTGCTCCGCCAAAATAAGCGGCTGCAAATTCTGAAGGCCTATAAGCGGAATCGTAGACATGCCCGCATCCTCAAATATAACAGGGAGAATTGTGATCTCATAAAAGCTATTACATCTCATGACATTCGTGTAATCTGGCGCACTATTACGAGTGGTGACAAACCCTCTGCACTGGCCACTCATAACTGTATAGCGGATCAAGTATGGCAGGATTATATAACAGCTACATTTCATATTCCAACTAAATTTGAGGATGTTCCAGATGTGCAGCTATGCTATAGTAAGATTGCCCGATTGGAATGGTCATTGACAGATCTCAAATGGGCTATTTCAAGACTATCTTACTCCAAATCTGCAGGCCCTGAGGCCTTCCCCCATGTCTCTATAAAGCTGACCCTGAGTTTTAGGTATGTTTTTTGAAAATTAAATTTGATTCCATTATTAACACCGGGGTGATTCCCCCGACATGGACTACTGCAAATATTGTTCCTATTTTAAAAAGGGTAATCCTACCCTTCTGCAGAATTATAGACCTATTTCTCTGATTGATATGGATGCGAAGTTGTTTGCCATTCTCCTCCTTTTCGATCTTGAAAAATTCATAGAGGAAAATTATCTGTATTCGAGATACCAAATAGGCTTTAGGAAGGGAACGAGTACTTCTTTGAACAATGCTATTATGGCTTATATGATAGATAGCACAAGAGGAAAGAACTCTCAATCTGTCTATATAGCCATGATAGATATGATGGCAGCGTTTGATAACGTAGTACGCAATATCTTGTGGAATAAAATGAGAACCATGGGAATTACTTCTTTGCTACTCTACTGGTTCATTCAACTCCACACTAACACCTCCTATAAAATTAAAATCTCGGCCGATGGCAGAACCACGGAACCCATTAAAACATCTATCGGGCTTAAGCAAGGTTGTAACCTCGCAGCCACTTTCTTTAATTTATATCTCTCAGATCTCGATAAAGAATGGGAACATAGCAATGTTTTCTGTAAAAGTTGGCTCTCTGCGCTTAAAATGGATTGCGTTTGCAAATGATATTATCATCGTTGATCCTACTCCCGCGGGTCTACAAACGATGCTCCTTCTGTTTGAAGAATTTGCAGTGGCTCATAATTTAACACCAAACCCTGCAAAAAACTGCTATTTTGAAATTTGGCACTAAACAAAATTGCAAGGGATATCGATGGGAGATTATGAATACCCAAATCTCGAGCTCTATTAGTGCAATTTATTTGGGTTATAATCTTCTATCCCAAAATTCAATTAAAGTCTGGACAGACTTCATCAAAAATAAGACCCATCCATTACTGTCCCAACTAAAAATTATCTACTCAAAACTCTGTAAGTTTTCATTAACCCCAATGCTTGTTTTTCTGACTCTAAAAATAGAAAGTGTCATCCTATATTCTCTCGACATCTGCCTGTGTGACATGAGTGCAACCTTAAAATTGTATCCAGGGGACGATGATAAAGAGCACTATGCATCTTCCAATGTCCATACCAAATGCAGTCATTCGCCACGAGTTCGGGCTTGTGCCTCTATCTGGACGTTGGAAATGGCGTCAATTATGTCGCTATGAAAAAATCCACTTTCCTCCAAAAAATTCATTATATGAGGATTTTCACGAAAGGTTGGATTCCACCAATTTGGCGTCTTTTGCCCAATATCAACTTAAAATGCAACATTTACTGAATACTTATGTATTTCAATCGAAGATGTCCATACACGTCCAGCTTACGTCAAAAAAGAAGCTTTTAGAACAAGACTGGCGGATGACTATAGAAAGTATATCTAGTTATAAGATGTATAGAGAGTATGGCGCATTTCTCAAACAACGTATACCGAGATTTGATCATGTTGTTTTATTTCCCTGCAACCACATGAGAAAAGCTTACATATGGTACAGAATGAATTTATATCATACTAGGGAAAGAATTGCTAATTGGAGTACTAATGATGAACCCAAACAAGTTAAATGTCGCTTTGCTTCATGTAACGAGTCTTTAGAAACTATGAAACACCTCATTCTTGAATGTCCTCATTTTCAAGCAATGCGCACTAACCGTTTGATGAAATTTGTGAACATCGATTTTGAGGACTGCTTGCAATTCCTATGGACTTGCATGATGCAAGGCACGCATAAACCTCTGGTCTTTGAGTTGGTCAGCTTATGTAAGCACATTGAAAAATAACTTCTAAGTTTTAACAAGTAGATGGATTTAGCATGAGTTGCGATAACTTCCCTTCTCTTCTTTAACTGTAATATGAATGTAAATTCGAATGTAAATGCAAATTTTAAAGATTTGTAATTGTCTTTTAAGGTTTTATATTTTTTTTTGTAAAGGTTCTGCATTTTGTAATTGAACCAAATACAAAAAAAAAAAAAGCAGCTAGAGAGAAGCAAGAACTGAGATGGGAGGCCAATACTATACGCATATTCCCCGACTACGCGCTGGCAGTACAGCAGCAACGACGCTCATTTACTGGGGTCAAGAAACAACTGCGAGAACGACACATTCCCTACATGATGTTATACTCGGCAAGGCTCAGGCTACAATACCAGAATAAAACCTACTTCTTTACATTCCCCAAGGAGGCAGCAAACTTCGTAGAAGCTAACATCCCATTACCATCTCATCAGCCAACAAACGAAGAGGACTACTAAATCACCAAGTGATCACAATGATAAAAAGCAAGATGAAGAAACAATAATGAGCGGGTGAGAATTCCCCCGAGTGGGTAGTATGTAAGGACTAAAACTACACAGTTCAACTATTGATATCAGTAATGAGGGCACTTCCACCATTCATAACGAGTTTGAGCAACAACAAGCGGAACTGGCCCGAATAACAAGGAGCACTAACCACCGCGGCCTGGAATGTCGCGACAGAACCCCCTGTAGTAGGTGCACATCAAGTTATGGGAGGGGAAAGCGAGGGTTCTAAGGGCATAGTTAAAGTTCAGGGAGCTATGAGGGTGGGGGAGGGGAGCGGGACAAGTTTGTTGGGGTACGCATTGGTGGAAGGTAGTGTTAAAATAAAAAGCACACAAGTACCGAGAACTGACACAGACATACTCATGGCGAAAACAGAACATGCTAACCACAACCACATAAAGCAGCAAGATGATGGCTAAAACGGGGGAAGAGGATATCAAAATGCTGAGCTGGAATGTCCGAGGGCTGGGATCCCAGATAAAGAAAAGGAAACGTATGGCTTTTATCACCAGACTAGGCCCGAAGATAGTATTCCTGCAGGAAGCCCACCTACTATAACATGTGGCCAACAAGCCTGCCACAAATTGGGGACCACAACAATACTACACATCGTAATCTAGTCCCGCTAGGGGAGTGGCAACCCTAATACATAAAACCATACCATTTGCAGGTCTCAACACGGAAAGTGACCCTGAGGGCAGATATGTCATGGTGCATGGCACCCTCCAAGACAGAGGTGGTACTACTCAATATATACGGCCCAAATATAGATGACCCCGGTGGGTTCTCCACATTATTCGGGAAGCTTGAGAAATTCCCCACGGCCCATCTGGTATGCGGAGGTGATATAAACACTATCCTGGACCGCACATTGGACCAGCCAAGGGCATTGACCAGTGCGGCCCAAATGATACTCACCCACATGGCCAAACTGAACCTCAGGGATGCATGGCACTCCTTAAACACCACCAAACAGGCATACACGTTCTACTCCTCGGTGCATGATATGCACTCCAGAATAGACGTGTGGCTGCTATCCCACAAGGTACTAAGTTGGATTTCTGACACTCACATTTATCCCAGGGCATACTCCGACCACTCACCTATACAGTTATCACTATGGATCCCCGAGATTAAAATAAACAGACCCTCTTGGAGGCTTAAACCAGCGGCACTACAATACCTGGTCTACAGGACAACGTTAGCCCAACACATATGGGAATACTTCGAAATCAATGAAGGTTCAGTGACTAGCCATGCGGCATTATGGCAGGCATATAAAGTGTGCATCAGAGGCACAGCGATGTCCACTGAATTTGGTGTGCTGAAAGATATCCACAGGGATCTAGAGCGCCGTGAAACAGACATCGCTTATAAACAGAATCTGTACGCACAACCACTGTCTGCACAACTGGGACTAGACATTAAGACCAACCTGGACGAATTCGGAGAAGCAGCTGATCGAGAGATCCCGTACTTTGACAGGCCTGCAGTAGCTTGGCGATATGGGGAGCGTGAGCACCCTGGGAGCTTACTGGCTATGATGGTACGGGGGGGAGGGGTGGACTTGGATTGAGTGTCCCATGTATAACACGAAACAATGGTACTGTGACGACGAATAGAAATGAAATAGAGGGGGCATTTTACAACTTCTACAAACACATATTCCCCACAGAGCAATGCCACTGATGCAGAAATATATCAATATCTATCCCAAATACCAACAACAGTGCTAGCAGACGCCACTAAGGAGGCCCTTGAAGCCCTGATCTCTGAAGCGGAGATATCCGAAGCTATAAAAGCCCTACTCAATGGGAAAGCACCAGGCACTGATGGCCTTGGTGCGGAGTTCTACAAAGAATTTAACCAGCTCCTAGTTCCCAAACTATATGCTGTATGGTCAGAAGCTTTAGAAAAAGGGGAATTACCTGAAACCACTAGAGAAGCGGTCGTTACTCTGCTGCTCAAGCCAGAGAAACCTCCTGAAGAATGTGGCTATTACAGACCACTATCGTTAATAAACACTGACGCCAAGATCTTCGCGAAGATCCTGGCCACTCGACTAACCCCGTTAATGCCGTATATGGTCCACGAGGATCAAGCGGGATTCATAATGGGCAGATCCACTACAACAAATATCAGACGCTGCCAAAAGATTCTAACGGTGATACCGGAAGAGACAAGGGGTGGCATTTGTCACTGTGTACTAGCCATTCCTATTCAGGGTCCTACACAACTATGGGTTTGACCTGAACTTCGTTAAATGGGTCAAAATTCTTTATTTAGCCCCTACGCTAGGATAAGCATCAACGGCACACTATCTGAACTACTGGAGCTATTAGGGAGCAAACCGCCAGGGTTGCCCACTGTCCCCCCTCCTATTTGCACTAGTGATAAAGCCCCTGGCAGGACATACTCGATACGACCCGATACGCCTCACACCGATTGTGGTTGGAAGGCAAGCTGGAAATTATTACACTGTATGCCGATGACATTCTATTATATTTAAAGAACCCAGAACGCACACTTGGGAAGGCCTTAGCAGCGGTCAAAACTTTCGGCTAGTACTCTGGCCTGAAACTCAATGCTAATAAATCAGAGATTTTTCCACTTACGGAGGCTACGGTTAAACCTACTGACCTTTATGGCCTTATATGGAGTCCGGTACACATCAAATATCTGGGGGTGTATGTGGCTAGGACAGCGCAGTTGTCCCGCACGCTGAATTACAATGCCCTTGCTGATGCCCTGTGTGCTAAAATGGCACTCTGGAGTGCCCTGCTAATATCGATGATGGGGAGAATCGCCCTCATAAGAATGATAATTCTTCCTAAACTTTTCTACCTATTTAGCATCGTTCCGGTATGGCCAGGCAGGGCACTATTTACAAAATTAGGAAGCGCATGCACCACATTCACATGGGGCGGACACTCCAGACTGAGATGGAGGGTACTAACCGACCAATATTTACAGGGAGGTTTGGCAGCACCAGAATTTGAACTCTACTACCTGGCAGCTCAAGCACACTACGCCGCTCAATGGCCGACAGAATTCCTTAGCCCTAAGGGAACACTAAATGAACCCCCCGTACCGAAATCTACCACACTACTCCATAACCTGACATCACACCCTAAACTACATAATACCATTGACCCTAACTAGTCACAGCTACTGCTTGGGCTAGAATTGCCGATTTATAGGGTACAGATATGCTATATCACCCAAGCATGCCAATCTGGGGCACTCACCATATACCCCTACTCTAGATACGGAAGCATCCACACATTGGGGCGCTAAGGGAATTGTCCAATGGGGACAATTGTTTCCAGACAAACGCTTCGTGACTTTGGAAATCCTTAAAGATATAATAGGTGACAAGCCAAAACACAACATGCAATACATGGGGATAAGGTCCGCCATCGCTAAGCTATGGAGTGAATTTCCAGCAGAACCAACAATAAATCTGGGACTGGGCTATATGTTCACAGCAGGGAAAGGGAAGAGATCAGCATCTACACTTTACAAGACCATTACCCAGACCCGCTCGCAGTGACAGTGCCAAAACTAAGTGGGAGCAAGATCTGGGACACCTGATCAGCGACACTGGATGGACACAAATATGTGCTCTGACCAAACGCATATCATGCGACACAAGATATAAACTAATCCACTACATGGTCGTTCACAGGATACATTACACTCCAGCTAAACTGAAACGCATATATCCCACAGCAGAAAGTACATGTCCGAGATGTCGCTGTGAGGAGGTGATACTTTCCATATGTTTTGGTCATGTATACAACTGAAAGAATACTGGGCAGAAATGTGCACAGCACTAGATGAGATGGCCCAACAGCCTACTGAATGGTCGCTGATGCTGTGTCTATTGGGGGCAATGGGGAAAATGAACCCAACATGGCGGAAATTACTGAATGTGAGTTTACTACTAGCCAAAAGGGCGATACGGTTGAAATGGAAGAGCAACAATCCCCCAGCGAAGGAAGACTGGGACAGAGACATGGTTTGGACAAATGACAATGAAGAAACATACTCACTGCAAGTAGCTACTAGACCTAGAAATATATGAGCCAGATATAAACAATACCTAGCTGACAAAGCTGAAAATGAATACATGGAATGATATGCTTTCGTAGTTACAGAAAATGTGAAAGTTCTGAATATGGTATAAGATGTATATGTGTCGTACATGTGTGCAACAATAAATAAAGGTTTTTTTAAAAACAAAGATACAGTTACTGGGAACGCTCTCAAACTTACTATGATGGAGGAGAATCTTCACAAAGTGCATGACTTATTAACAACAAGCGATGCTGTTCAACAAGCCTTTTTGGAAAAAGATATGAATCTATCATTGGAGGTTATTAACTCACATTCTGGTCAATGGGTTCACAAAATTCCGGCTTCGATCGTTATGAGCCAAACCCCAAATAGTCCCACACCTTTACCAGACTGTTTCCAGATTAAGTGTCTTGCCGGAGCTATTTCATTCACTTCAACTTATTTATTGCTTGCTTGATTGTTAGGTGCTTATACAGCAAGTAAATTCTGTTTCAAAGCGCCCACAAGACAACAGAGAGGGGAGATGGGGAGGAGAAACATTAAAAATACATTAAAAGAATATTAAATACAGTGGGGGGGGGCAGCAGGGGGAGGACGCACCTACTATGCATTATGAGTGTTCAGAACGTGGAAGTGCAGAAGGGAGGGGGAATGGTGGTAGGTGCTGGGGTGTTCGTGGGTGAGCAACAGGTGAAGTGCCATGTATGGTAAGTGCGAGCCTCCAGGATGGAGGGTGTGCCGAGGCGCGTGCTGAGGATAGACAGAAGATGGGGGCGATTTGTTGTGTGAGGTCAGTGCACCGAGGATGCATAACGGCTCTGGACACCAAACAAGCAACTGTGAGATTAGCAAAGGAGAGAAGTGGGGGGGAGGTAAAGAGGAAAGTCTTGAGGAGCTTCTCAAGATGAAGAGGGAGGATATTCCAAAGTAGAGAGTCCGCTGAGGAAAGTGATTAACCTCCTGCCCTCTGGTTAGTGAAACGCTTTACACAAAAAGAGTTGGTACCAGAGGAGCGCAGAGGTCTAGAGGGGGAATATTTAGTAAGAGAAAGTTGCAGATAGCGTGGTCCCTAGCTCCAGACAGCCTTGTGGATGTTTATAGAGGGATTTGAATTTAATTTGTGAAGCAACCGGGAGCCAGTGAACACTTTTTAGGCCAGGAGAGATGCGGTCCCTGGACTTGAGGCCAATGATTAGTCTTGCTGCCCTATTCTGGATTAGCAGGAGGGGTTGCAGAGTGGAAGAAGGTAGATTCAGGAGGCAGCTAATGCAATAGTCAAGCCTTGAGAGAACCAGGGCTCGGGTAAAACTGAGCTTCGGGGGAAGGTGAGAAAAGGTAGAATTCCTTTGAGATGGAAGTGCTGAAAGTGTGAATTCGTAGCAATGTCCTGAGCAGGAGGGAGGAAGGAAGGAGAGAGAGGAGTCGAAGATGACTCCAAGGTTTCTAGCTTCAGAAGAAGGAACAGAGGAAGAGCCCATGGAGGAAGGCCAGAGTGAAGGGAAGCAGTCGGGAGCAGGGGTCCTAAATCGGAAGGATCTCCGTTTTGCTGGCATTGAGGCAGAGATCATTGGAAGTGCACCAGGTCTGAATGGCAGATACGCAGTTAGGGATGAGGGAAGGTACAAGAGGGTCAGTTGGAAGTGTGAAGAAGAGTTGTGTGTCATCTACGTAACACTGGAGGTTGGGGCAGAAGAAGATGAGGAGTGCCAGCTGAGTAAGGTAGATATTGAAGAGCCAAGGCGAGAGGATAGAGCACTGGGGGATACCACAGGTGGAGAAGGAAGTAGGAGAGGAGAAGGTGCCCAGGATGACTTGGGAGGAGTGGTCAGTTAGGAAGGTCGTCGGCCAGTCCAGTGCCCGCTCAGAGATACCAAGGGTGTCGTGGAGCCTTTGTATGAGGATGGGGTGGTTGACTGTGTCAAAGGCAGAGGAGAGATCAGAAGGATGAGGACCGCTGCAGAGATGGAATCCAGGGGTGTGAGCAGTTCTCACAGGTGTTCAGGAGAGCAGTTTCCGTGCCTATGGATGTTCGGAAACCAGAGTGATGGTCATGGAGACCAGCAACAAGTTCAGTGTGAGAGTTAAATAATAAATAATAATAATTTCGCATTTATATAGCGCTACGAACCCTCAGGTATCTGAGCGCTGCTTATTATTACCCACGGTGTGTGGTGCTCATTTATCGACCTCTGAAGGATGAAAGGCTGAGTTTGGCCCTGCCGGGATTCGAACCTGGGTTAGCAGGCTCTGCACGGATGTCAAAGCGAGCGCTCTACTCGCTGTGCCACTTGACCAGCTAAGTTGAGTTGCGGCAAGGCCAACTTCTCCAGCAGTTTCCCCAGGAAGGAGGTGATGGAGGTAGGGTGGTAGCTAGCTGGACAGGTAGGGTCAGCGGATGGTTTTTTAAGGAGGGGCATACAATAGAGTGCTTGAGGAGGGGGGGAGGAAAGACCCAATAGCAAAGGAGTGGTTGCAAAGATCAGCGGGTGCAGGGGCAAGAGAGCCAATGTTGTCTTCGATGGTTCTGGATGAGCAAGGGGATACCAGTTTGGAAGAGATCTTCATGGAGCGAACTCTGGTGACTTCTTCAGGTGTGGCAAAGGAGGAGAAGGACGGAAGGAGGAGGGTGAGTGGACAAGGGATGCAAGGGAGCGAGGGATGGGTTGGGAGGGCGAGTAAGGAACAAGTTACTTACCTGTAACTGTTGTTCTCCAGCATGGGTCTGGCATGGATTCACATGCTCATGAATATTCCCTGTCGTCAGGCTGGGAATCCTCGCTAAAGAAAAAATCAGCATCAGTTTCGTTTCTAATCTGTCTTTCTTAGCAGTAACCAATCACTGATCTCTGGGTCATACTGCCCTCAGCCAATGACTGCCCTCTCCCTAAGCCCCTCCCCTGGCAGCCATCCTCAGATTTGGTAGCACATAAAGTGGCAATATGACCAAGTGAAGAGCCGCAGAGGGGAAGGAGGGAGGGTTCGCATGTGAATCCATGCTGGAGAACAACAGTTACAGGTAAGAACCTTGTTCCTTCTCAAGCATGGGGTCTGGCATGGATTCACATGCTCATGAATATAAGAATACATAGCAGTATACACATGCACAACCACAGGAACCACAGGAGGTGGCAACAGGCTCAACATTAAGCAATACAAAAACTCAACATTAAGCATCTCTTACCTCCTCACCACGCTCACCTTAAGCGAACAGGTCGCGCAGCACTGCTTGGCCGACCCTAGACTCCTCCCTGGAGTCCCGATCGACGCAGTAGAATCTTGTGAAGGTGTGCGTCGACCTCCACGTAGCAGCCCTGCAGATGTCCAGCAGGGGCACACCAGACAGGAACGCCATGGTAGCAGCGATTGCTCTGGTCGAATGGGCTCTCGGACGGCCGGGCAGCGGTCGGTTTGCCAACCGGTGACAGTGCATGATGTAGCCGGAGAGCCATCTCAAAATGGAAGCCTTCGAGAGAGCCTTCCCTTGATTCACAGGTCCAAAGTTCACAAACAACTGTGATGTCTTCCGAAAACTCTTTGTGCGGTCCACGTAGAACTTCAGCGCTCTAGCTAGGTCCAGCGGCCTGCGACGAAGGTGACGGGAAGAAAATTGGCAACACCAAGAGCTCGTTGAGGTGGAAGTCCGATGACACCTTGGGCATAAAGGAGCGGTGTGTCCTCAGCACCACCCTCGTGTTGTGAAAAGTCAAGTATGGAGGCATGCAAGATAGGGCCTGGATCTCTCCCAATCGTCGTACGGAGGTGATGGCCACAAGAAATGCTGTCTTCCACGACAAGAACTTCAACGGTGCCGAATGCATAGGCTCGAATGGGGCCCCCCATGAGCCTGGTCAGCACCACGTTGAGCTCCCACGCCGGGGCAGGGGCCTTCACCGGCGTGAACGATGGGAATAGTCCCTTAATAAATTCCTTCACCAGGTGATGAGACCACAAGGACGCCCGTCCTGTAGTTCTGGTGTATCGGGAGATGGCAGCCAGATGTATCTTGATGGAGGCGTGAGCCAGTCCAGCTTTGGGCAGGGACAGTAGGTACGGCAATACTTGAGGGGCCGTAATCCGCAGAGGGTTAATCTTCTGTGCACGGCACCAGACAGAGAACCTCTTCCAATTATGTCCATAGCATTTGAGAGTTGAGGACGCCCTGGCTTTTGCAAGAACCTCTCTGCAGTCAGCCGGGATATCGTATCCTCCAAACTCTAGTGCTGCAGGAGCCAAGGCTGCAAGTTCAGCAACTCCCGGTCGTGATGAAGAATGGCGCCTCCTTCTCTGGAGAGAAGATCCGCGTCCGTCGCCAGCTTGATAGGTGGGAATGTTGACAAGTCCAGAAGGTCCGGGAACCAGATCTGTCTCGGCCACGCCGGTGCGACAAGGATCATCCTGCACCTGGACCTCTTGAGCTGGTTGATGAGACAGAGCAGCAATGGCAACGGAGGGAACGCGTACAGGAACAGGCCGTCCCAAGGGAAAGAGAAGCATCGCCCATGCTCCTCGGCTGTGTGAACCTGCTGGCGAAACTCTGGCACTTGGAGTTCGTCGCCGTCGCGAACAGATCGATCTGGGGTTTGCCCCATCGTTGAAAGAGCCGATCCACCTGGTCCTGGCGTAGTTCCCACTCGTGGCACGAGTGCAGCTCCCTGCTGAGTGAGTCGGCGATGGTGTTTTTTATTCCTGTCAAGTGGAAGGGAACCAGAAACATCCCCTGGGCGACGGCCCAGTGCCACAGATCCTGGGCCTCCTTGGATAGGGCTGGAGATCTGGTGCCTCCCTGCTTCCAGATGTAGAATATCGTGGTGGTGGTGTCGGTGAAGATCCTCACCACTTTGACCTTGAGGGACGGAAGGAACAATTTGAGCGCCCAGAACACAGCTCGTAGCTCCAGGATGTTAATGTGGAGAGACCTCTCCTCCGGGAGCCAGAGGCCTCTTGCGTGGAGATCTCCGGTGTGGGCCCCCCATCCCTCCAGGGAAGCGTCCATCGTCACTGTCTCCTGATACGCTGGGGTCTGAAAGTCCGTGCCTGCCGTGAGGTGCGCACGGGTACCCCACTATAGAATCGCCCGACGGAACTCCTCGACGAGCGGGATCCTGTCTTGGAAGCTGCCCGCCGCTTGAATCTAGCGGGCGTCGAGGAGCTCTTGTAGCGGAGGCATCTGAAGTCTGCAAAGGGGCACAAGGTAGATGCATGAGGACATCATCCCGAGGAGGGACTTGATGGACTTCTCCCTGGCCACATCCGTGGCTAACAGGTGCTGCACCTTGCCCAAAATGGCCTTCGTCCTTTCTTCCGACAGAGATGCCAATCGCTCCACTGTATCGAGCTTCGCTCCCAGAAACAGTGCCACCTGCGACGGAACCAGGTGGGATTTGGGGTAGTTGATGGCGAATCCCAGTTCCGTGAGCAGGCGGACGGTCCTCGCTGTGTGTTCGACAGCGAGTTCTCTTGACCTTGCACGGATTAGCCAGTCGTCGAGGTAGGGGTAGACATGGTTCACCTGCAGGCGCAGCCGCGCCGTAACTGGTGCGAGGCACTCGGTGAACACCCTGGGTGCCGACTTTAATCTGAACGGCAGGGCTCTGAATTTGTAGTGACGCCCCTGGACTACGAATCTGAGGAACTTTGTGTCCTTGTAGAATGGGGATGTGGAAGTAAGCATCCTCCAGGTCCAACGACGATAGGAAGTCGCCCTCCTCCAGCTGTCCCAGCATGTGCTGGAGGGTAACCATCCTGAATTTCTGTGCCTTGATGTACTTGTTTAACCGACGCAGGTCCAGGATGGGGCGCCAACCGCCTGTCTTCTTTCTGACGAGGAAGTACCTTGAGTATACTCCGGAGCCTCTTGGGGACGAGCTCGATGGCACCTTTCTTGAGCATCGCCCTTACCTACAAGAGCAGTTGAGGGACGTGATTCTCCTTCCTGGCCACGGGAGGAATGTAAGGACACTTCTTTTGAAATTGTAGCGAGTGTCCGCGGGCCAGGGTGTCCAGCACCCAATGGTCCGTGGAGATGGACTCCCACACGCTGACGAACTTCGTCAGCCGGCCTCCCACCGGGGTGCTTCGGTGGGGGCCCAGCGCTACGGCTGGTTCAGTCCTGCTTGGAAGAGGCCTTGCCGACTTGACCTCCATGACGACGGCAGCAAGACCCTCCTTGCTTACCGTGACCTCTGTAGGCCTCCTGGGACGAGGAGCGGGCCGTCTGGCGGTACGTAGAAGAGCCCCCGCTGGATCCTTTGGAGGCTCCCTGTCTGCCTCCGGAGCTCCGAAAGGGCCGCCGTTGCTGAAGGACTCCTAGGGCTTTGGCTGTCTCTGTGTCGGTCTTGATGGCCTGGAGGGACTCATCCACCGTCTTCCCAAACAGGTTGTTGCCGTCGAACGGCATATCCAACACTCTGGTCTGGACGTCCTGTCGAAAGTCCGTCCCTTTGAGCCATCCTCGTCGTCGAAGGCAAACCTTGTTGCCCAGCTGGCGAAATCCGTTATTGGCAATGTCCGTTGCCACCGTTATGGCGTGATCCGACGCAACCTCACCTTCCTGCAGAATCGGTAGGGCCTCTGCCCTCTTGTCGTCCGGTAGGAAGTCTAGCAGGGGAGCGATCTTGAACCAAAGCTCCCTGTCGTAACGGGCCACAATCGCTAAGGCATTGGCTGCCTTAATCGTCGTCGCCGCCGACGAGATGACTCGTCGTCCCATGGAGTCCAACTTCTTGGCCTCGCTGTCTGGCGGGGAAGTGGAAGTTGAAGCCGCCGCACCCGCCGCTTTCTTCTTGGCCGCTGCCGAGACAACCGAATCCGGCATAGGCTGGGCCCTGAGGCACAAGGGGCGGCGTCGGGGACCTGGTACTTCTTCTCGTACCTGTCCCTTTTGGTGGGTGTCGTGGAAGGGTTCTTCAGGATAGCCAGCCCTTCGGTTCTTGCAGAACGCACAGTCCTTCTCCACTTGCGTCTTGTCCTCATGAAGGCAGTAGAGACATCTCGAATGCTCGTCCTCCTTGAAAACATTTTGCAATCCGCATTGTCGTCCGTCCCCGTCGCCGTATCATCCCGAGGGTCTTGCGAGGGGGATGAGGGGTCCACAGGCCTTGTGGGCACGAAGGGCGGTGCGGGGTGGTCTCTCTTCCACTTGTTTGGAGGGCTTCCTGACAGTTCAGGTTCTGGATCCTCCGTCGGGGTCCGTGGTAACCTCGTCCTTATCTTAGTACATAAGGATTGGATTGCCAAAAAAATGACCGCCGAGCTATCCTGGAGCTCGGGCAATGGCTGCGACAGGCGGGATGGCTGCTCCACTGGGCCCTCGTCGTCGCCATCGTCGCTATCTTCGATCACATCAGCAGGATCCTTCCCCTGGGATCGAACCTTCTCGGACCTCTCGTTGAGGCCTTTCACGGTTTCCACCAGATCCTCCTCGGAGGCTGAATCCGGGTCCGTAATGGCCACTACCCCCCCCCCTCTTTTTCCACCGGGGTCTTCACGGGGTTCTTAACGATGGGCTGGAAAGAGGATTCCCCCGAGGCCGCCTCCACTGGCCAGGGCCGCTTTAACAACCTCGATAGAGGCCTTTGCTGGTTGGATCAAGGCCCTCACCACCTTAGGTGCGTCCTGGGCCTTTGCTTTGGGGGGAGGGTCATCGCCTCGCTCCCCCTCGGCTCCCTTCGAGATCGACCGGGGCCTCTCCAGAAGCTTACCCAGGTTCTCGGACTTCCTCTTCCCCGAACCAGAGCGCTGGCTCGTGGTTGATCGTGCCGGGGAAGTCGCGCCCTGCTTGGCAGCCGAAGAGCCTGACCTTTCGGTGCCCGCGGACTCTTCGCCTTCTGTTGGGCCCCCGTCGCCGGGGCGCCCTCCTAGGACTTAGAAGACCGCTCAGACTTTTTCTTCGCCTTCTCACCTGCTGTGCCCTTCTCCAGCCAGGCGGCGAGGCGGGAACGACGATCTTGCTGTTCCTCAGGGCAGAGCTGGAAGTGCTCGGATGCCCTGGCTATCATGGCACCTGAACAGCTTGGATCCGGGCATGGAGCTTCCCTTGTCCTGCGCCATGTCCGTTGAGGTAGGCCTCAGATCCTCTGGAATCCTCCAAGAAGCGTAACTCGACGGAAACTTCACCCTTGAGGGGCGTAGAAGAGTTCTGAAACGGGTCCCCGTTATCGGAAGTAGAAACGGTGGAGCTTGAGGTTCGATTAAACCGAAAAAATTTGAAAATCTCCTGAAAAAGCGCAAAAACGCAGTAAAAGCTCGAGAGCTAAAGCACGAGGACTCCCAACACTTGAACGTGCAGTAAACATCTGAGGATAGCTGCCAGGGGAGGGGCTTAGGGAGAAGGAAGTCATTGGCTGGGGGCAGTATGACCCAGAGATCAGTGATTGGTTACTACTAAGAAAGACAGATCAGAATCGAAACTGATACTGATTTTTTCTTTACCGAGGATTCCCAGCCTGACGACGGGGAATATTCATGAGCATGTGAATCCATGCCAGACCGCATGCTGGAGAACAAGGCTGTTCAGGATGTCCTGAATTTTGGTGGTGACTTGAGTGGTCAGTGCGTTGCAGAGAGTCTGAGAAGGAATAGGGGTGGAGGAGACTGTGGGAGGATTGGCTAGTTCCCTGCAGATTTTGAAAAGTTCAGCATTGTTGGATGCACCAGATACCCGTGCCTGAATGTGAGCCCTTTTCTTGGCACGGATAGAGAGTCTGTATTGCCTTTGGGGTAGGCGGCAGGCCAGTTTGTCAGAGGGTGAGCCTGAAGTTGGCCACTTCCTTTTCGCGCTCTGTACTTTCGTTTCAGGGCTTAAAGTTCGGAGTCGTACGAGGTGTTGCGCTTGGAGGCGGGTTTCAGGCGGATCCTCATGACTTGGGCAAGAATGTCAAGGGTGTTGGTGATGGACAGGTGGAAGTTTCTGAGAGCAGTGTCGGTGGTAGAGTCTGAGTTCGGGGGGCAGAGGGGGATAAAGGTGGAAGTGAAGGCAGCAGCTGACACTCGTTTCATTGGGTGGATGTTCGTGAACAAGGTTGACATGGCTTTTGGAGGTGCGGTCAGAGGGCTATAGGGACCCAGGTGGGAGGAGAGAAGAGAGTGGTCTGACCAGGAGAGAGGGGTGACCAGAGGAGATGAGAGGGAGGTTGGCTTGGATGAGGCCGTCCAGAGTGTGTCCAGCAAAGTGTGTTGGACCAGAAGGGAGAACGGAGAGGGATAGAGAGGTGCTGAGGTCAATAAAAAGAGTAGATGCAGTGCCAAAGGAGTCCAATTGGATGTTAAAGTCATCCAAGAGGAGGAACTTGAAAGTAAGGAGTCAAATAAATCAGCCCATTCAGAGAGGAACAGGGGGTGAGGGGGAGTCTGGAGGCCGGATAATGGAAGCAATGGTCAGGGTGGAGAAGGGAGAGATTACCACCTTGCATATCAGGCTCTCAAAGGAAGAGTAGAGATGAATGGGTAAGATTGAAGAAGGAACCCACTCAGGGAATATTAAGGCAACCCCACAGCCAGAAGGGAGAGGTTGCAGCTTGGAAATGATCCTAAAGCCGTCAGGTAGAAGTGAGTGAAAAGCAGTGACTGAGCTGGCATTGAACCATGTCCCAGTAACCGCGAGAATGCCAAGGTCAGTGTCTTCAAGAAGGAGGCAAATGTCAGCAGAGTGTTTGTTGGCTGAGCGGGGACAGAGAGTGGTAGGGGGAGAGGCAGGAGAAGGAAGAAAGTTGAGGGACGGCAGGATCCCTTCAAAACAGAAGGAGGTTGGCTTGAGGACCCGGAACCAGGATAGTGCCAGTGTGGTTGACAATGATGTAGCGTGATGAGAAGAAGCCCGCCATCATTAATGGGAGAGGATGTAAAAGAAAAGAGTAGATATGAGAAGTTCATAGGTCTAGAGAGGGGACAGAGAAGAGTAGATTGGCGAAGATCCCCCTGGAAGATCCACTGAAATAGGTGTCTGTGATGGAAAGGATGTCTTTTTTGTGCTTTTTTCATCCAGCTTTTGTGAGAGAGGGTGGATAGGTGATAGTGTAGCAGTTAAAGAAGGTTGGAGAGTGAGTGCCTTTTCAGTGGCAGAGGATAGATGAGAGAGGTAAAAAAAAAAGGGGCGGGTTGCACTGCACAGTCCGAGCCCTTTGTTAGGGTGCAATTCTCCACAGTGCTTAATTTCCCTCACCTAGTGAGTCCCTCAGCAGCTTTGCTGGATTTCAGGGGTTTCTTTTTTTCATGTTAAGAGTGTGACCCTTTTTATTCCCACTCTTACCTGCATTTTTGTGTTAAGTGTTGTTCTTTTTATGTGTTCCATGGACTCGGAGTCTAACCAACTCTGGGGGCATCCTCTTTTTCTGTGCGTCGCACAGCACCCTCAGTGCAGTGACACTGGGTTGTTGTTTCGACTTCCCAAGACTCCATTGCTGGGGCTGACTACAGTCCCCCAGCAAAGGTAAAGTTGCCATTAACTTTATCAGGCTTTTTACAAATTGCCAGACTCAGCACACACTATCTCTTATAGCGTGCTGAAGGGGTCATTTTGTGCCTCCTTTGTATGAAGTCCTGTTTGACTTGCATTTGGCACCCATAGTTTAAAGAATTGGCTGGTGGCAGTGGTACTACTACACTTTTCTTTTATTACCGTATTACATTAATACGCAGTAACGGTAAAAGCTACACGTTCGCTCTAATCCTAAAAACCCCGCCATTTTCTTTGCTAGGGGTTCCTTCTCGACTCCTCCTTGAGTTTCACTCACTTTGGTTTTCTTTGTTTGCCGTTTTTGGCGGGCTTCTGAACAGAAGCCCTGCCAAAGGCGCCTGGAAGTCTAGGGTAGGCAGGATGTGAGGGAGGGGGTTGAGAACCAAGTCGCACTTTGGTGTGATTGGTTGGGGCACTGTCCGGCCTGGACAGTGACCCCCTGCTGAATGATTGGCAGCCAGGCTGTTTGAATGGGGGAATTTAGCATAAATACCCACCACTTTGGACTGGAAAGGAGGTTGCCGCAGGATTGAGGGACCCGACGAGGAGAGACGGAGAGGACAGCTGCAGACGACATCAACACCGGTGGAGCCCTGCTGCAGGTTCGAATTCCTGCTCTCCAATGACAGAAGCTCTTCATCAGAATCTTCAAACCTTTAAGATGGTGGGGCCAATCAGCTTATTCAGTGCCTGGACCCTCCCCACCCTGGTCGAACTTTGATAATGTCTTGCCATCGCCGGATAGCCAGTGGGAGAGACCCCAGACCGCACTTAAGGTACCAGAGCCTTTTTCCGACGCTTAAACTCTGCTGCTACGTACCGTCCCGTGTGGCACAGGACCCTCCAGTCTGCCTCCTCTCGTGAAAGTGAGTTGAGTGGTGGACACCGGAGCCTGCAGGAAACCCACCGGGACCCCCCGACGCAGTTGGAGTCTTCGTTGTTCATTATAAGGTACTGGACACCCTGTGTTGGCTTTTCGGAGCCAACACGAAGGAAGTTGTTCCCGCCTTTCATTTTCGGAAGGGCTGGTGTGCTGCCTCCATCTCGACTAATATTTTCTGCTACAGTCCGTTTCGTTTTGTGCCTGCACAAAGACTTAGTCGTTATTACAGAGAACCGTGTGATTTGGGCAAATTGACTTTTACCATTGACTTTGGCATAGGCCTTTTTGCAGATCTACCCTGTTGGTTAATGCCGTTATTAGATTGTGCTGCCTCGATTTGTTAGGACTGATCATTTCGTTTTACCTTTCTTTGCCTTATCTTTTTAACCTTCTCATAGAGAGAATTGTAGATTGCCATTTATAGGTCTCCTTGCTTGGGACCATAGACTTGTCTGCAATTAGTGAGAGTGTGTTTTACTTCGGTGCCTTGTGTTCACCCTGTCTCATCGATAGAATTGTAGAGTGCCATTTATAGGTCTCCTTGCTTGGGACTATAGACTGGTCTGCAATTGTTGAGAAGTGTGTCGCCCCGCACTACCTTGACTCGTCCATAGATAGGATTGTAGAGTGCCATTTATAGGTCTCCTTGCTTGGGACTATAGACTTGTCTGCAATCATTGGAAGTGTGCTGTGAAGTTACATTTTGACTATTTTCATGACCTGCCTTTTTCTCTCCCTTTAACCTAATTATTGGAGTGCCATCTAAGTTACACGCTCACACCTGTTTTGACAAAAAGTGGTGTTTTGACTTAGACGTGTCTAGTAATTGCTAAGGTAGGTGTGAATACTTTTCTGATTGTGTTTTTGGACTTGCTTTGATTAATAGTGCTAGTGTATTTTCTAAAGTGTGTGTTAAATAAATAATTATATACTTTTGATACAAAGCTCTGGTCAGTGTTTGCTTGTTCTACTGTGTTTTTGGCCCTATTGTGTATCCTCTGTATAATGCCTAACTCTTCTTGAGGGAAGTCTGACTGCTCAGCCACAGCTACCAGGTAAATCTGGATGGTAAAGACTGCTACCAATTGGGTTTACTGCTTACTCCTGTAGTCTTAATCTTTTTGCAGTGGTCCCCAAGGGAACTGCACAGGATTCTGCCTAACACCCTTACTCCAAGGCGACCTAGTAGTTAAGGAGGGCATAAATGCAAAGGTGAGATATTTAACTATTGAGAAGAATATGTCTATGGTGAACGTGGCTATCAAAAGTAACAACCAAATCCTAAAGGGCAAGAAAGCTTCTAGGAATAAAAGAAATGAACAAAAAAACACGCTGGCTGCAAAGCTTAAAGGGTGTAACTCATTAAAATGGCTACGACAGTTACCAAGGGTGGATGACATCATAAATCTCAATTTAAAGGTTAACACGGATGGGGTACTGAACCATGAATGTCCAAAAGGCAAGGGCAAGATCTAGGAGTTATTTGTGTGATCTGTGAGAGAGACCAGGCAACTTCGAATCCTACAACTGCGGTTGAATTGACATCTAAAATATCTACTTCCACACGAGATACGGGTACAGATCCGTGTTTTGATTCTGTGTCAAACTAAGAAGGGTCTGAGTGATTACTTACTGTAACATCTTTGCCAGATACCTTACATTTGCTGTCAGGGCCTACTTTCAGGTACAGGGGGGTGCCCACAAACTCAACCAACAAAAATTACCTCCTTCCGTCAGTCTGAAAAAGAAACCCATCCCTTATCGGACTTTAAAATTTACGATAATGGAGGTCTTGGTCCTGTCATTATCACCATTGCCGCTGTGACTATGGATATACGGGCAACCAAGGTAATAATAGATCAGGCAAACAGCAGTGTTTTGGTCTCTAGGGATGGGGGCAATTGTGAATTTAAAGAGGTGACTGTCACGCACACACCTGCCAGTAACACCACATCTTCCAGGAACCCCAAACTCCCTGTAGCCCGCCCTCCTCCATCGATTCCATCACTTTCCCCTCTCACATTGCGGGACTCACATGTGCAACCTGCTGCCTCTTGTGTACAAGCACGACTCATCCACAACAGGGCACATTCCCGACTGCGCCACTTTTGGTCATTGGCGGCTTCTCTGGCGCCTGAAGGATCGGCTGAGCAACACTATACTTCCGCGTCACGTGACCAGCGCTTCTCGATCACGTGACCTGGGATTCCACCCACGTGATGCGGTCGCTCGTCACGTGACTGGGAGTAGCACCAGAAGCGCAAGTATTTAAACACGGATTTCCATATTCTCGCCGCTTCACAGCTGTTACCTGTAACTCTGTTTGGCGTCACGTGTTAGTTTTGGACTTCTTTGGACATTTTGGATTCGACCCTGGTTTTTGGAATTACGGACTTCTCCTGGAATACCCTATCGGCTATTGGTAACTTGGATGTGCTTCACGGATTGACCACGGACTGTTCTTTGGATTGCTATCGGATTTCCCTTCTGCATCTGGTTCTTTTGCTTCCTGACTCAGTTCTTCACAGTTACCAGATCTCGTTCTTGCAATCAGGTGGACTCATACCGCACTACTCTTTGGGCTTCGTCACGGATTGCTCCACCTTGAGGGGCACTGCCCACGTGAGTCTCGGACCCTCAACCTCATAGGTTTAGCAGTCTCCTCTCTGACCTTTCTGGTAAGCCCATTCCACATTGTTTTTGCACTGTTAACTGTTTTTGGCTTGGTACTTAATCAGTATTTTTTTTACAGCGGATTGGGGTCTTCAGAGGTTCGTGGTTCCGGAGTTGAACTTCTTCCACCTGTGGCCTCAAGGGTTGCACAGGGAGTGACTTTGGGTTCTCTCTGTGTGACACTTGGGGATGGAGGTCTCTTCTGCCTACACAACATTCAAGTCTCAGACTGTGAAGCCGTTTTGTCGTGTGTTCAATGGAGGGAACCACAGATGACCCCATGTCCGCTATGGTCCAAGCCATCACAGTGTTACGAACGGATATGGCTGCCGCTACCATTGCCATTCATCAACGCCTCGATAACATACAGAGTGTTAGACACCCCTTGCCTGCAGACACAGAATTTGGGGATACTCCACCAGTCTCACAACCCCCTCCGCCTCCTGCTCCATCACCTCAGAATCCCGTCCCTGTGGTACTCCATTCTCCCTTCCCATTAGCGGCCACTGAGAGGCATCATGGGGATCCTAGGAAATTCAGAACCTTTCTCAACCAATGCAAGCTGCACTTTTTGTGCAGACCCCTGGCCTTCTCCGATTCAACGAAGGCAGCTTTTACGCTTTCACATTAAGCTGGCACAGCTGCCGCATGGGCCAACCACCTCTTGGAGAGCGATAGCCCCCACCCTTTATGATTTCGACCTGCTTGTCACGGAAATGTCCCGGATATTCGACACTAGACACAAGGTCCAGTCCCGAGATTTGGAGCTCCTAGATTTGAGCCAGGGAAGGGGGCCACTTATTGAATACATAACTCGATTTAATCAGCTATCAGCAGAAACATCCTGGCCCGAAAGCAAGAAGGTGGTGGTATTCTATAGGGGCATGAGTAATTCTATGAAAGATGCTCTTTCCATTATTCCTTCACTACCCATAGCATTTCAAGATCTGGCTGACTTGGCCCTCCAGGTACATGCCCGAAGGTCTGAACGGAGAGCAGAGACTGGGTTCGCTCACTCAACCGCCTTACCAACACCCTCCTCTTCTTCTGACACCACTCATGAACCCATGCAAATCGGGGGAGTAAGAAGTCCTATTCCCCTACAAAGAGAACACAGGAGGGTAGACAATGCCTGCTATTATTGTGGCCTAATTGGCCATTTTGTTAAGGAATGTCCCCGTCGTCCAAAAACCAAAACACAGGTTTTTCAGACAGCTCGATTATAGAACCGGGGACTGGATCGAGCTCCTCTTCTCACACCCCGAACCAGATTCCAGCTTTTGGTCGCATCAGGCCCATCTATGTCCAGGCCGTTCTACAGCCCACACCAGGAGTTACACACCCGGTCACTATTATAATAGATTCAGGGGCAACAGGCAACTATATCGACATTTCCCTAGCTCATGAATTAAACCTGCCCCTACTGACCAAGACCAGACCCCCTACAAGCAGTGGACGGTTCCTCCCTGGTGTCCGGTCCCATTAAACAACAGACCCTTGCCCTTGACAATACAATCCATACACAAGGAAACAATAAGCTTTGATCTCATCTCCATGCCTCAGTTTGGTCCAATTCTGGGAATACCTTGGCTTCAGGAACATAACCCGCTTATAGACTGGAAATCAGGTCTTGTACATTTCGAGTCAGATATTTGCCAGAACTTCTGCTTACCCACAGTCTCAAGTGATGATAACCCCGCTCAGGTGATTGCTCAGTTAACACTAAACGAGACTGTTGAAACACAGACAGATCATCATGTAGTAGGGCTGGTGGCCACGAATGTTCCCCTGAATACCAAGATTTTGCAGGAGTGTTTGATCGTGGTTCTTCTGAGGTTCTTCCACCACACCGCCCCTACGATTGTCCTATTGATCTGATCCCTGAAGGCTGGTCATGGTCGTGCCAGGCCTAAAAACATTTGCTGTAATTGGACAGCGTTTAACGCATCAACAAGAGAAAACTCAGAGGATCCTCTTTTTCTCAATTCACCCCAAAAACCTGGCACGAACTACCAAAGAACATACGGAACACAAGAGATTACCTACAATTCATGGCTCTTCATCCCATAACCAGAAAGAATGCCCATATGGACATACACAGCAGAACTAGGCGAAGAGAAGAACCTATCCTGATTCCCTAAGTCATCAACCCGTATAAAAGAAAGGATAAACGGATCTACAACATATCCACTTACCAATTAAAAGACAACTACATTGAATCACCCCTCACTGGTGTCTTTTTAGATGATGAAATGAACATCAACAGAATTTACCTGCTCATTCAAAGTTGGATGTGTTCCAATGGATTGGCTCTTAACACAAGCAAGACAGAGCTTATGCTTGTGGGCACTGTTCCTAAGCTTCCTAAACTTGAAGACCAATACTCCAAATTGCTAATCGATGAATGTGTTATAGTGGTCAAGAAAAAAGTCAAGACTCTGGGTATCTATCTTGACAGTAACCTTAATATGAAAGCACAGGTCGGTAGCTTGGTGACTTCCGCTTCCTATTATATTAAATTGCTTTCACATGCCCGCCCTTTCCTTTCACAAACCAGTAGGGAAACGCTAGCAAGAGCACTGATAAGCTCCAGGATAGACTATTGTAGTAGCCTGTTGACTGGTCTCCCAAACTGCGAACTGAATAGACTGCAGGTGGTGCAGAACAACGCTGTCAGGATTGTTCTGGACAAGAAAAGGTCAGACCATATCTCTGAGGCGAGAAGGGAACTTCACTGGCTCCCTATTAAGGAACGAATTCTCCTTCGGCTCCTACCTATCTCTTAATTGTTTTAAAAATTCTGGCCCCATCTATCTCAATGAGGAATTAAGGCCTAAAGTGAGTAAACAAGCTCAGATGCAACAATCTCAGCTTATTGTCCCGGCATGTTGTAGATTATCGCAGACCAAGGCTTGTGCCTTTTTTTTTGCAGCTCCTGTGGATTGGAATAATCTGCCCCTGAAACAGAGTGGAAAATTCCATTTGTGTTTTCAGAAAAGGACTGAAGACACACCTGTGTAATTAAACATCTGCTGGCTTTCCAAACTCTGTCCTACTTTCGCACTTTTTTTCTTGCAGTCTTGTTAATTTGAGTATGCCACATGTTTGTCAGTGCCCTTAAGCCTTAGGGTCAGTAGTCTCTGCGCTATACAAATTTCTAAATAAATAAAATAAATACCAAAGAACACCCACAGATCAATCGGAAGGGAGAGCAAGGTGTGACCAAGCAATAGCACCTGGCCCTACCTTGTAAACACGGGAAGCAATAGACCACCAACAGTAAATAGATAGGAAGGAGCTGGAAATGATAATATAACACCACTACCTAAGCAGGGCTAATGCTCGCCCACTACCTAAGCAGGGATAATGTTCGCCCTCCTGGGTGTACTAAGCTCAATAACTTAGCTGGAGGACCGGCTCACCACTCCGCTGAAACTAGACAGTCAGGAAAGGGAAGAGAAGAATATACTTACCCAATGGACTACCGACAGTAAATAGATAGAAGGAGCTGGTGAATGATAATATAATACCACTATCGAACTAGGGGATAATGCTCACCCAACCAGGGGGACTAAGCCCAAATAACTACTAGAAACCAGACAGTCAGTAAAGCAAGAGAAAGAAAATACCTACCTAGTACGACAACCTGATACATTAAACAAATCTACAAGGATTATGAGACATATAACCCAATAACCAATGCCTCCGATTTCTGCATACTTAATTCACACAAAAACCCACATAACCACCTCTCTCACAGCAAACCGCACGGACTTCACCACAGTGCAACAACAATCAACACATAGATCGCAACAACCGCACGCGAGGACTCGCTTCGATCCTATGCACACCCAAGCTCAGCGCACTGTAAAAACGGAACTGAAGCTGCCAATAGTACACCACCTCTCACTTTCCTACGCCCTCTTCACTCACTAACCCACCCCCACCGTTTTGTTTACAGATCCGCTGAGCGCTTGGAGACCAACTCCGTTGTTGACGGTGCGCTATATAAATACCTTTAACATCCCTAGCCTCTCAAGTGCGAATTTGTCATGGACTGTTTGTGACCTGGTTAACTTGAACAGATTTTTCCAGAACTCATTGTTTGTCAGAGGCTTTAATATTCTTATGTTTCAGGAGACAATGTCAACTGCTCATTTTGATTTGGAGGGTTATTGCACCTATACTAGCCCTGCCACTCAAGCCGACATGGGTCGACCGAGTGGGGGGTCTGGCTATAGCGATTGATTCCAATTTAAATGTAATATCAGTAGTAGTTCCTTCCTCTGAGGGGCTGTTGGCTGTTAATTTTACATCAAATTCATTGCAATCAGAAGTACTATTGGTAAATGCATTGGAACCGTGCTAGGGTAACAATGGAATACATTCACTCTATTTTATCTGACCTCTTTGGGGTTGGTTTGCTAAGGGTCACGATCATTCTATAGTCCTTGGGAGTGATTTCAACTCTAATTGTGCTGAGGGGTCGGATTAGAATGCATCTAATACTACTCCCTATTCCTCACATACTAGTGTTATTAGAGGTATGGCATGGGATTGTTTATAGCAGAAGGGAAGGTATCCAATGATTCTCCCATCTACACGTGGCATAGGGGAACCTTCTTGAAGGTAAAAAGCGGGCCTCGAGTTTCTACGATCCTGGCCTTGGGGGATCATCTTATTTTACATTTTTCTTTACACCTACCCCTTTGTACTTATGAGTTGAAACCAGCCCTTTCTTGTCTATCTTTAAACAGGGTTGGTAGAACCCCAAGATGAACAACAGAATGGGACTTGGGTTTACTCAACATTTGATGGATGCAGTATTTAATACTGGTCTGTTGGCAAACAACAAGTGGACTGTCTGCGAAAGGGTGGACAAATTGTACATCATCATTATGGTATGTCTGAAATGTACAGCTGCTCAAAATTACACTCTGAACTCTAGAGTGCTCTCATAATTTCGACCCCAGAATCATGGCATCAAATAGGTTAAGAGTATTGGTCTTCTGATGAAGCAGGGGCTAGAACCTATGAAGTTCATATAAGGTAGGAAAAAAAATCTGTAAAATTCATAAGAACTTGATTACATGTCTTAAAATGGACCGTTACATGAAGGACAATCAACTTATGTTGAATCAGCTTTGTAACGGCATGAGAGGCAAATTCCGGGCCAATATAAATCAAACAATGGGGCTTTCTGGTCTGACCATGGACTCTCCTGTCACTGACTCTTAATGGGTCGAATTTTATAAGAACAAGTACCTTCTTTCGGAGTCCTTCTGTGGTCTGTATGACACAACTGAGGGCCCAGGTATGACCGGTACGTGTCCATGGTTGGAGGACTTTATATGGGTTATCAAGAAACTAAAACCATCCTGGGCCCCAGGTCCGGAGGGTATCCCTCCTTTTGTCCTGCAATGCTCCTTCTTTGTGGTTTTCTTTGCTAAAACCACTTTTTGATTATGTCTTTGAAACCCATCAAATTCCATCCACATGGTCTCAATATATAATAATCCTGAGATTTAAAAAAAAGATGCCCCTCAATGCCCCAATAACAATAGGCCTATTGCTTTAATAGATGCTGCCAGCAAGGTAGTTGCACTCTTGCTATTAAGAGACCTAATTTCTAGTATCTATCGATCGATCATCAACCCTATCTCGATCCAGAGTAGGTTTTAGAATATAGGGACAGCTTTAAATGTCACTGTTTTGGCTCACTTACTTCACAATGTCAAACACAATGGAACAGGTCCGATATACATGGCGTCCTTCGACATAACAAGCACGTTCAATTGTGTTATACTATCTACTTTATGGACAAAATTGCTTAATTTTAAAACATTCCTTGAAAACTGGTTCAGCTTTTGGTTTTATTGCAGAACACCACCTCCCTAATATTCGTCTTACCCGAGAGGGTTCGCTTTCTAGATCCATCTTATCAACTGTTGGTTTAAAACAAGGATGCATATTAGCACCGACTCTTTAGAACCTTTATGCGAGTGACATTGATAGCTTGCGATATTTCACCAGCGAGGTTAGTCCAGTTAAGGTTACTCTTAGGGAGAATTCTGAGAAATTGGCCAATTCCTTTCTACCTTAGAGACACCAAGCTCTTTTTATTGGACTTTAGGAATTTTAATCTCTAACCTGGAGAGATTGAGACCTTATTCCCACCCTCTCATGTATTTTCTGTGATTTGAACTCTGTTTATTTTGACTCTGGAGTCTGACAAGCTCCATAGGCATCGCCTTTACATTGTGTACACACAGCACCTTCAGTGCAGTGGCACAGGGAAGTCTTCCAGATTTCCCAAAGCAAACTTTTTCCAAGAGCAGTGAAGTGAAATGGCCTTTACTTACATTTTCTAACTTTCTAGACCCAGCACACACTATCTTACAATAGGATGCTGGAGGGGTTACTTAGTATCCCCTGTGCCTAGTTTCTCATGTAACATTTTTTACCCTTTCTAAAATTAATGGATGGCGGCAGTGGTTTACTTTTTCCTACCATTGTGTGTTTTTACCGTGGGCTGATTTCGCAGCTGCAATAAGGCACCCACGGGTGCCCATTTTGCAAAATGGCCCTGGACTTCTTTTTTCGCCGTTTCTTGTTAGAAAGGTCAAACCAGGTTTGTTCGTTTTGTCTTTGGCGGGATTCACTGGCGAAGCCCGCTTCTGGCTCCAGCATGTCTGGCAGGGGCAGGAAGTGAGGGAGGTGCCCAAAACTCCCTGTACTTAATCCCCTTGGTTACAGGAATGCACCCAAAGGTGATTGGCCGACTGGCTGTCTTTGGAGGACAGCCACCCTGCTGTGTGATTGACAGCTAGTTTGCGAATGTATGGGAGAAACCTGCATTAAAGGCGAGGCTTTTTGCTTGGAAGGCAGAGTCGACCACTGGAAGATGGAATCTGAAGAAGAACTTGGAAGAGACGCCTGCTGCAAATCCTGGACTGTTGGTTTGCACGGTGAAGCCCTGCTGCAGTGCTGAATCTCTGAATTCACCTCGACTAGAGAAGCTCTGCAAAGGACGACTTCTCCCCTTGGGTTGGTGGGACCAATCGTCCCCAAGACAAGCTCATCTGGATATCCTCTCTGAGCTGGCTGTACTTCGATTACTGCTGCAGGAACCAATTGCCAGGGAGAGGAACAACAGAATCTTGAGTGTCTAAGTCGGACCCGAGCTCCAGGAGATCCTCCGTACTCCCCTGAAGCAGGACTGACCAAGCCTGAGCCACCTCAACAGAGTGCTGGACTCCAGATGCGAAGAAAGTCCTTAGTGCGATCTGAGAACCGCGGTGGTGCTATTTGCGAGGGTCACGAAAAGCTGAAACCGGAAAGTAGCGCTGATCTGAAGTTTGCCCATTGCAGACGCCGACCTTCCATTCGTAGTGCAGGAGTCCCCAGACGTCCTCCCTCTTGTCCCCACGACGGAAGCCCACAAACACAGTTTTTGCAGACCTACACAGGAACAAAAGCCAGCTGGAACCAACTTTTTCAAACCAAAGGTACGGTAAAACTAAGGCGACTTACCTCTTGTTGTGTAGCATTGCTAGTTCTCAGTTGAGACAGGTCTTGGTTGCTTTTGCAGAGTTGCTTGCAGCTTTGCTCCTCACAAGCCTCCCAGCTTGTGGCCCTACAGTGATTTCATTTTCTACAAAGACTTCTAAAACATTGGCATGACTTTTACTTACCTGAAAGAAGTGCTTCAGCTCTCCTAGAATTTTGCTTAATTAACATTGGCTGTCCTGGCTCCCTGAAAGTTCTTACCTTTGACTTTGTGCTTTACTTTTTCCCCAGGAAAGGGTTAATTTACTTTGCATTGGAGGGTTCAGAAATTACTTACCCGCGTAAGAATATTTGTTAACCTTTGTTTTATTCCCTAAAACCTTTTCTTTGACACCAAACTCAGTATTGCTCGAAATGTATCAGTGATATATCAATGTCCACAGTGTCCTAGTTATGTAAGTCACCTGAGGGTGTAGTAGTGTCTGTGTGCCATCCCCAAAGGGTAGTACGGATTTACTGAAACTGTGAGTGTGTATTTTGAAGTATATGTGTGTGTTACATATATAGTGCTCCCTTCTAAAGAAGGCTTATTCAACTGACTGTTAAATTAATAAATAATTGTTTAATCAAGAAACCTTGAGAGTAAGTGTTTATTTGGATACTTATCACTGTAAATCTCTGTGTAAAAACCCTACTGGTCACATTGACCGCTCTTGATATAAGCCTGTGTAGTACAGACTTATACCAAAGGCTGGGTTACCTATTGCCAGGAGAACAAGGTTGGTGTAGTCTGACAAAGGTTACTGCATACGATCCTGCCTAACAATACACAACAATACACATATAAGAAA
Organism: Ambystoma mexicanum; assembly: GCF_040938575.1. Taxonomy (NCBI): domain Eukaryota; kingdom Metazoa; phylum Chordata; class Amphibia; order Caudata; family Ambystomatidae; genus Ambystoma; species Ambystoma mexicanum. The sequence goes on along the minus strand of NC_090926.1, from coordinate 1,058,432,674 downwards.
ATGACTTAATGGAAGGAAAATGGTTAGTTAGTTAGTGGAACACTAGCACAGTTTAGTTTAAGGTTCTAGAGATAGTTTCTTCGCACAGCAAGTTGTTTTAAGTCAGAAAACGCAACCCTAGCTAAAGGCAGCTTGATGAGGGCTCAAAGTCTTGACAAGCAGCAGAATACGAAGAGTTCCTGTACATTTCTTTAAGTCTCCAGTCTTTAAGTAAGCAGCAAGTTAACAACTAATGGTGCGACCCCCTCCGCCCCTTTAGGTAATATTCCCCAAGACCCCAATCTCCTAATAATTCAATGTAAATAGAAGCTGTTGAAAGGAGTGACTTTTTTGTTATGGAATTTGAGTCCAAGAATTCCCAGAGTACTGGGATGAAGAAGAGGGCTGCAGAGGCACAAGGTTGCAAAGTGCAGCTCATTAAGGTTTATGACCCACACCGGAGGGTGGCTAGGAGGCATAAAAGGCCCCCTCAGGTGCAGACAAGGAGAACAAGGCGGAAGAAGGCGAGCAAGACCAAGAAGCAGCAGCAAGAGTGAATTAGTAGTAGTGTGGGGAGGAGTTTTGAAATCTACACGGAGGAGCAAAGGCGGAAAAGCCAGGACACCGGACCAGAGTGGCGAGAGAAATGTATGCTGGTCCTGAGAGGGTCAGATGGGCTTGAGATTTTAGCTGCAGAGGTTGCACAGCGGAAAGTGCACCTTTCTGTAACTTCACCCATTGTGAAGAGTTCAGTGATGGCAGGCGGGCACTGTAACGCTGGGAGAGCAGCAAGGGCTCTGAAATTAGTAGTCCCGAGACACAGGAAGCTGTGCAGAAGAGGTTGCCGGGCAGCAGGAGAATTGAAGCCGGCAAGCTAGAAGAAGCGAGGTACACGGATGCGCACGCCTAACCTAATCAGTTCACTCTTATATTGTGACCCTGGAGCGCTCTGTGACTGCCCGTTGCTTGAATCCAGACTCCCTATTGAATACTGTTAGAGAGATTTATCATTTTTATGCTTCCTCCCCGCTCCTAGTGAGGCCCCCAGCAGTTTTTGCTGGACGTCTGGACCTTTTTCTTTCAATCCTGAATGACTGGAGCCTTTTTCCACTCATTCATTCTTGTGGGCTCTGTCTTTTGGAACTCTATTCTTTATAAGCTACCTGTACTATGGGGTCTGTCTGCTCCATAGCTCTTAAATGCATCTGTGTTTTACTACTGCAGCACACAGCTCCATATTGGCAGTGTTGCTGGGGACCTTTAGGGTCTTCCTTTAAGATTATTTTTCTATATCCTTATGTAACTACAGTTCGTAAGGATAGAGAGATACTTAGTGTCTTCTCCCAAAACTCCATAGACATAGATTGGCACACCCCAGCTTCAGTGGAGTGCCAAAGGGATACTTAGTACTCCCCTTCTTTATGCTCCTGTGACTTTTTAGTCACATAGGCAATCACCTAGTTGTGGCTGGTGGCAGTGGACGTGTTCTACCAACGATTGTGTATTTTTTATACCGCAGGCTATGTCCACAGCCTCGTTAGTGCACAATAGGGCCACCCAAGTACCAACTTGGGGCCTCCCTTCTTTTTTTCAACATTACTAGCGTGGTTGTTCTTTGTGAGCCCTTCTTCTACCATTCTGGCAGGGAGTGGTCTGTGTATGCGTTTTGCCTTTGGCGGGAACCAGTAGGTATCCCCGCCTAGGCTCCAGAGTTTCTGGGCAGGCAAGAAGTGGGGGAGGAGCCTTCCACCCCCCCGTCCTTTGTCTGCTAAAGTGCCTGAATAGGTCTGGCTCCCACAGCGGGTCTGGCTGTCCTGATTGGGCAGCCAAATGCCCTTTCTGTAAAATGCTGAGAGGGATTGCAGAGGAGTTGTTAGGCAGAAACCTGTGCAGTTCCCTTGGGGAACACTGCAAAAGATTTAAGACTACAGGTAGAGCAGTAAACCCCTTTGGTAGCAGTCTGTACCACCCAGATTTACCTGGTAGCTGTGGCTGAGCAGTCAGACTTCTCTCAAGAAGAGTTAGGCAGTATGCAAAGTATACACAATATGTACCAAAACACAATAGCACAAGCAAACACTGACCAGAGCTTGGTTTCAAAAGTATATAGTTATTTATTTAAAATACACATAAGTTAAAAACACTCTAGCAAAATATAGTAAACACTTCAACACAGTTATAATGAAAGTAGATTCAATCCTTTCTCCTATCTAGACAACTCTAGGTTAACACCACTTAATTAAAACAGAGGTGAGTGCTTAACGTTAGATGACACTCTAGTAGTTTCCAAGAAAGGGAGAGAAAAAGCAGAAATGGGTTAAACACACCACTCTAAGGTCCAGAACACTTGCAATAGGCTCAAAGAAGCACAAAGTCACAGGTGAGCAAAAGTCACTAGGCAGGGCCCACTCTTAGAGTAGCCGGAGCGAAAATGTGCCCAAGATCACACTGTTAGTTAGAGATTCAAAGTCTTGCAAAGAGTCAAAAAGAGTTTAGAGTGGCTCAGAAAGTTTAGCCAAAGTGTCCCAGGCACTCCCAGGTTCGAAAGCCGGGGACTAAATCTACCCCGTACAGTCGGTAGCAAGGGAAGCCAGGCGGAACACAGTACCTTAAGCGGAAAGGATCCTCCAGCGGGGGCAGTTGTTCCAGGCAGTGGCAGCAGGGCTCGACGTCGGTCAGGGGAGAAGAAGTTCTCGCTGAAGCGCAGAAGAAGAGGGTCGTTGCACTGCCCGGGAAGAAACCAGCCGCGGAGTCCTCCGGTTAAAGGGTTGGTACCGACTTTCGCGGTATGGGGGTAAAGGGTGGTATTCCGGTTGCCGGGGTGCTTGGCACAGGCAAGGCGGCCACGAGATACCTCAAAGAACGGAAAGAAGGCGAAAACTGGTTGTCCCCACCAGTCAAGGGAAGGAGCCACTCCGTTAAGAGTTCTCCTCGGTCGTCGGGAAAAAGTGGTGAGACGGTTCAGCAGGGCTCCACCGGGTGGTGTCGTCGAAGCAGGTCGGCTCAGCTCTTCCCTCGTCGGATTCTTGGTCCTGTGGCGACTTCTGAAGTCCCAGTCCCCAAAGCCCTGCTTTTATGCAGCAAGCCCCCATTCACCCAGCCTAGCTGTCACTCAAACATGCTAAGTGGTGAGCCGGGCGGCTCACCACTTGGGCCAATCAGGACGGAGTGCGACTTGAGTTACCAAGGTAACTCAGTCCAGGGTGCCTAAATCCCCCTCCACCCCTCCTAAGTACCCCAGACAGAGTGGCACCACTTTGGAGGGCTTCTGTGGAGAAGCCCGCCAAAAGTGGAACAAAGGGCTCCACTTTGGGTCAGAGTTACAGAGGTGAACACCAACGCCATTTTAGAATCAAGTTTTGGCAAAAAGTCCCAACCGGAGTTATAAAAATAAATATATAAACCGGCGGTATGTTTAAGGCTACCGTAAATAAATAATTAAATGTGTTAGCCTAAAACAATGGGAAATCCCATAGGGAAATATTCGCGGTCGAATATAAAAAGTAGTTTCCACTGCCACCAGCCAAAACTCGATCAGGGGGGACGGAGACGTGCCCCCTCGACTAACAGACCCTGGGGCAATCGAATTGCCCCAGCCAGTACGTCCACAATATGATGGTTTGTACTGGTTCTGTTCAGGATTCAAGACTAGCAAAGTCTTTGGTGACTTTACATGCCCTGGGAGACAGTAGTCAGTCCCAGGGTATGGAGTCTATGTTGGGGAGTCCCTAGGACACCCCTGGGTCACGGCACAGAGGGTGCTGTGTGACCCACATCACAAAAATACATGAGGCCCTATGGAGTAAAAGACCCCATAGCCCATTCAACACAAGGTTTAACCAAGATAACACACTTCAACATGTCCAAGAGTGAGGGTAAAAGAGTCTCACTCTTGGCAGGAGAAAAAAATTAAACCCCAGAAATCCAGCAAAGCTGCTGGGGGACTCACTAGGTAGGGAAATTCAGCCTAAACAGAGAATTCTCCCTAACACTCGCCCCCCCCAGACTAAGGGACAGGAGGATTTAATCCACTCCTGGATGAACCTCATACCTCTAGTCGATGATATACATCCTAGAGAGTCCATCAGCATTTTGATGGTGACACCCTGACCTGTGCTCAATGGTGAAATCAAACCCTTGCAGGCAGATTGACCATCTCAATAGTTTTGGATTTTCCCCTTTCATTTGCATTAACCATCTCAAGGGTTGGTGGTCAGTCTGAATAACAAAAGTAGAACCATACAAGTATGGCCTAAACTTCTTCAGTGCCCACACAATAGCAAAGCATTCTCTTTCGATAGTTGCCCACCTTGTCTCAGGATCCTTCAGTTTCCTACTGATGAAGCAAATGGGGTGCTCCCTACCCTTCTCATCCAGTTGGCTTAGAACTGCACCTATACCTACATTGGAAGCATCAGTTTGTACAATGAAAGGTTGGTGGTAGTCAGGAGCTCTCAATACTGGAGCCTGGCAAAGAGCTCTCTTCAGTTTTTCAAAGGCCTGATTGCACTCCTCATTCCATTTTACCTTTTTAGGGAATTTGGGAGAGGAGATTACATTCAGTGGAGAAGCTATGGTCCCATAGTTCTCAATGAAATTCCTGTAATACCCAGTGAGGCCTAGAAAAGCTCTCACTTGGGTTTGAGTAGTTGGTGTTGTCCAATTTTGCACAGCTTCAATCTTGCTGGGCAAAGGCCTTATTTCTCCACCTCCTACCTCATGTCCAAGGTAGACCACTTTACTTTGACCAATCTGGCACTTACTGGCTTTGATTGTCAAATGGGCCTGTTTCAGAGCCTGCAACACATGTCCTAGGTGGTTCACATGTTCTTCCCAGGAGTGGCTGAAGACTGCAATGTCATCCAAGTATGCCATGCAGAAATCTTCCATCCCAGCCAGAACTTGGTTCACCATCCTTTGGAATGTGGCAGGTGCATTTTTCAGTCCAAAAGGCATGACCTTAAACTGGTACAAGCCAACTGGGGTTGAAAATGCAGTTTTCTCCTTGGCATGGTCTGTCAGGGCTATTTGCCAATAGCCTGACGTCAGGTCAAATGTGCTGAGGTACTTGGCTGCACCAAGTTTATCCACCAACTCATCTGTCCTGGGCAAAGGGTGGGCATCAGTCTTGGTGACTGCATTTAGAGCTCTATAGTCCACACAGAATCTCAAGTCTTTGGATCCTGCCTTTGGTACTAACACAACTGGGCTAGACCATGGACTAGTAGAGGGCTCTATTACCCCGAGATCAAGCATCTTCTTGACCTCTCCTTTGATGTGGGCTCTGATATGTTCTGACATTCTGTATCCTCTGCTTTTGACTGGCAGACAGTCACCAGTGAGTATCTCATGCTGGCCCCAAGGGGTCAAGCCTGGTGACAGTGAGAACAGGGAGGCAAACTGATTTAACATAGATTTGCACTCCTCTTGTTGCTCAGGTGTCAGGTCTGAAGAGAGATTGACTCCTTCAACTTTTTCATCTAAAGGTACACCTCTGAGGAGATCAGGGAGAGATTCACTCTCTTCCTCCTCTGCAGCTGAAGCTAGACTCCTACATCAGGTCTGGAGATGTATGCTTTTAGTCGGTTGGTGTGGAAGACTCTAGGAGCTTCCCTGGGTCTGCCCAGATCCACCAGATAGTTGACCTCTCCAAGTTTTCCCACAACCTTGAAGGGTCCCATCCATTTGTCTTGCAAGGCCCTCTGCCTTGTTGGGAGCATAACTAGAACTAGCTGGTCTTGAGTAAACTCAACCATGTTAGCCTTCTGGTCGTGCCAATGTTTGACCAGGGCTTGACCAGCTTTCAAGTTGTCACTTGCTTCTGCCATCATGTGTGACATTCTCCTCCGGAGACCTATCACATAGTCAGTCACTCTGACTGGCTTGAGGGGAGGAGCACCTTCCAACCCCTCCTTAATCAGGGCCAATGGACCTCTGACTGGATGGCCATAGAGAAGCTCAAAGGGAGAATAACCTACTCCCTCCTGAGGGACTTCTCTATAAGCAAAGAGAAGGCATGGCAGTAGAAGGTCCCACTTTTTCTTAAGGGGTTCTTCCAAAGCACCTATCATGCTCTTCATGGTTCTGTTAAACCTTTCAACCAACCCGTTTGTCTGAGGGTGGTAGGCGGTTGAGAACTTGTAGGTAACTCCACAGGTTTTCCACATGGCCTTCATGTAGTGGGACATAAAGTTTGACCCCCTGTCAGAGATTACCTCCTTAGGAAACCCAACCCTGGTAAAAATACCAAGGAGGGCCTTAGCCACAGCCGGAGCTGTAACAGTCCTCATAGGAATGGCCTCAGGGTATCTAGTAGCATGGTCTACTACAACAAGGATAAACCTGTTGCCTGAGGAGGTTGGAGGATCAAGGGGACCAACAATGTCAATCCCTACCCTCTCAAATGGGACTCCCACAACTGGGAGAGGCACTAAAGGTGCCACATTCTTGGAACCAACCTTACCAGAAGTCTGGCAGGTATGGCAGCTCTTACAATATCTATCTACTTCAGCCCCCATCTTTGGCCAATAAAAGTAGAGTGAGAGCCTTTCCTTGGTCTTCTTGAAACTCAAGTGGCCAGCCAAAGGTATCTCATGGGCTAGTTGTAAGAACTGTTGTCTGTTTTCTTGTGGGACTACAAGGCGTTTGTAGTCTCCAGGTTCAGACTCAGTGGGTTCACTGTAGAAGAGGCCATCTTCCCAGTGCAACCTATACTTCCCAGGCTCTTGCCCATCAGCTTGAGAAGCTGCCTGGTGGCGGAGACCCTCCAGAGTTGGACATTCTCTTTGCCCCTTACGAAAAGCTGCCCTGCTAGGCCCACCTTCTGCCAGTAAAGACTGCAGCTCAGGATGGTCCTCAGGGTCCAAATCTCCAATAAGGTTGGGGCCTCCTTCTAGCTCTTCCTCAGAGTCTAGCTCAACCACACAGGGTTGTACCTCTCTCTCAGCCTCAGCTGGAGGGGGAGTTACAGGTGTAACTTTGGACAACCTAGGGGAAGTCCTGGTTGGAAGCACTGGAGTGCTTGCTGCTGGCTTTTTCCTAGGAGTCTTGGGTTGCCCCTTTGCTCCTGATCTGGTAGTTACTGCAGTAAGTTGCTCCAGTGGTAGAGGAGTGATTTCTGTCATCATCTCCTGAGATAACCCTCTCAGGGTTTTCTCCCTTGCAGGTTTTGTGAGTTCCTGAAACCTTTTGCTAGGAGGTCTGGGGGTATGAGATACAACTCCAAGAGCTTTGAGGTCATTACCCAACAGAACCCTCCCTGGCACTTCACATTGTACACTGACAGGTATTTTTACAGCCATATCATTACATTGGATGAGAACTGGTAACTGGGGACACATCTGCACAGGCCCACCAGCTAACTTGGTGAGGCATTTGGGTGCCTTAGCAACATCCTCTGCCTTGAAAAATGATTCATCCACCACAGTTATGCTGGCTCCAGTGTCCCTAATGGCAGGAGTCTCCTGACCATTCACCTGGACACTGTCCTTATAATACTCTTTAGTATTATCTGGGATAGAGTTATAGACATCTAAATTCTGTTGCTCCCACAACCCCAGAGAGACTAAAGAAACACTAGCTGAGACTCCAGTGGGTTCATCAGCTAGTAATAGAAAGTTTCCACTTGCCATAGGTACTTCCTCTTCTGGAGCGAAGGCTAAGGAGGCAAGCTGGACCCCTGAAGGTTTACCCTTACATCTGGGATCTCCTTTCACATGGTCAGTAGCCTTACAAACAAAGCATGAGCCAAAGGCTCGCTGGAATGGAGGCTTGTTCTGACCTCCTTCTGGTCTGGGACCAGAAGGTACACTAGCCTGATTTGGTTTCCCTTGTGGCTTACCCTTATAGTTTTGTTTGGGGCCCTCTTTGGAATTTGTAGTATTAGAATTCTCTTTGGAGTCCTTCTTAGACTGTTTTTCCCCATCCTTCTTCTGAGTTACCCCAGAATCCTTGTAAGTGGCCCTGTTGGCAACCCACAAGTCAGCAGCCTTAGCTAGCTTCCGGGAATCTAATTCCCTGGAATCAGCCAAGTGTTGTCTGAGCTCAGGAGAGCAGGCATCATAAATAGTCTCCAACATAAACAAATTCTTCATACCTTCATAAGTGTTCACCTTGTAACCCTTAATCCATCCCTCTAAGTTTTTCAAACATTCATTCACCCAGGTAGCCCAAGGGGTACCATCATGCTTTTTGAGGCTCCTAAACCTCTTAAGATACTGGGAAGGGGTCTTCCCAAACCTAGCTATCAAAGCTAGTTTCACACATTCATAGTCCTTCCTATCCTCCTCCCCCATCTCCATTACCACATCAGTTGCAACAGGGGGAAGCCTAGAGAACAACCAGGTGAGTAAGTCATTTCCTGTGATGTTCTGGAGCCCATGATTATATTCAAACAGAGACAACCAATCCAACACATCCAACTTAGGCTCATACATACCAACCAATTCTTTAGGCATCCGGGGTCTTTTAGGACTGGAACTTCTAGAGGAGCCAGAGAGAGAAACATTCTCAACAGATAATTTCTTCATTTCTAAGTCATACTTGAGCTCCATTTCCCTTAGCCTTAGTTCTTTGTCAGTTTGAGCATTAAGTTTCTTATACTCCAATTCTAGCTTCATTTTCTCCAGTTCAAAGTACTGGGGACTAAATGTGGGACCTGGTAAAGGTCCAGTAGGCACAGCAGGTAGAGCAGGCAGAGGCCTAGGGGGGACAGTTACAACAGCCTCACCCTCCTCTTCTGACTCTTCCTCAGAAACATCAACATTTTGTTCCATGTTAACTTCAACACTGTCATCTACAGTTGCTGGAGTGGTAGGTTCCTCTGAACCATCACCCAGACTTTGGTTAGCTAACAATCTTTCAATCAGCTCCATTTTCTTGCCCTTAGTCAGGAGATCCTTATGTTTACAGAGCACTCTTAAACAATCAGCAGTTTTGGCTGCAAGGGACTCTTGACTATAGCTTTCTATAACTGACATGTTAGAGGTTTTACTTTTTCAGTGCTAAGCTTTGTGGTTAGTTGCACTAAGGTATCTAAAGCACAATAAAATGTATACTCAATACAAATCCCACCGCTGTACACCAGTGTTAGGCAGAAACCTGTGCAGTTCCCTTGGGGAACACTGCAAAAGATTTAAGACTACAGGTAGAGCAGTAAACCCCTTTGGTAGCAGTCTGTACCACCCAGATTTACCTGGTAGCTGTGGCTGAGCAGTCAGACTTCTCTCAAGAAGAGTTAGGCAGTATGCAAAGTATACACAATATGTACCAAAACACAATAGCACAAGCAAACACTGACCAGAGCTTGGTTTCAAAAGTATATAGTTATTTATTTAAAATACACATAAGTTAAAAACACTCTAGCAAAATATAGTAAACACTTCAACACAGTTATAATGAAAGTAGATTCAATCCTTTCTCCTATCTAGACAACTCTAGGTTAACACCACTTAATTAAAACAGAGGTGAGTGCTTAACGTTAGATGACACTCTAGTAGTTTCCAAGAAAGGGAGAGAAAAAGCAGAAATGGGTTAAACACACCACTCTAAGGTCCAGAACACTTGCAATAGGCTCAAAGAAGCACAAAGTCACAGGTGAGCAAAAGTCACTAGGCAGGGCCCACTCTTAGAGTAGCCGGAGCGAAAATGTGCCCAAGATCACACTGTTAGTTAGAGATTCAAAGTCTTGCAAAGAGTCAAAAAGAGTTTAGAGTGGCTCAGAAAGTTTAGCCAAAGTGTCCCAGGCACTCCCAGGTTCGAAAGCCGGGGACTAAATCTACCCCGTACAGTCGGTAGCAAGGGAAGCCAGGCGGAACACAGTACCTTAAGCGGAAAGGATCCTCCAGCGGGGGCAGTTGTTCCAGGCAGTGGCAGCAGGGCTCGACGTCGGTCAGGGGAGAAGAAGTTCTCGCTGAAGCGCAGAAGAAGAGGGTCGTTGCACTGCCCGGGAAGAAACCAGCCGCGGAGTCCTCCGGTTAAAGGGTTGGTACCGACTTTCGCGGTATGGGGGTAAAGGGTGGTATTCCGGTTGCCGGGGTGCTTGGCACAGGCAAGGCGGCCACGAGATACCTCAAAGAACGGAAAGAAGGCGAAAACTGGTTGTCCCCACCAGTCAAGGGAAGGAGCCACTCCGTTAAGAGTTCTCCTCGGTCGTCGGGAAAAAGTGGTGAGACGGTTCAGCAGGGCTCCACCGGGTGGTGTCGTCGAAGCAGGTCGGCTCAGCTCTTCCCTCGTCGGATTCTTGGTCCTGTGGCGACTTCTGAAGTCCCAGTCCCCAAAGCCCTGCTTTTATGCAGCAAGCCCCCATTCACCCAGCCTAGCTGTCACTCAAACATGCTAAGTGGTGAGCCGGGCGGCTCACCACTTGGGCCAATCAGGACGGAGTGCGACTTGAGTTACCAAGGTAACTCAGTCCAGGGTGCCTAAATCCCCCTCCACCCCTCCTAAGTACCCCAGACAGAGTGGCACCACCTTGGAGGGCTTCTGTGGAGAAGCCCGCCAAAAGTGGAACAAAGGGCTCCACTTTGGGTCAGAGTTACAGAGGTGAACACCAACGCCATTTTAGAATCAAGTTTTGGCAAAAAGTCCCAACCGGAGTTATAAAAATAAATATATAAACCGGCGGTATGTTTAAGGCTACCGTAAATAAATAATTAAATGTGTTAGCCTAAAACAATGGGAAATCCCATAGGGAAATATTCGCGGTCGAATATAAAAAGTAGTTTCCACTGCCACCAGCCAAAACTCGATCAGGGGGGACGGAGACGTGCCCCCTCGACTAACAGACCCTGGGGCAATCGAATTGCCCCAGCCAGTACGTCCACAATATGATGGTTTGTACTGGTTCTGTTCAGGATTCAAGACTAGCAAAGTCTTTGGTGACTTTACATGCCCTGGGAGACAGTAGTCAGTCCCAGGGTATGGAGTCTATGTTGGGGAGTCCCTAGGACACCCCTGGGTCACGGCACAGAGGGTGCTGTGTGACCCACATCACAAAAATACATGAGGCCCTATGGAGTAAAAGACCCCATAGCCCATTCAACACAAGGTTTAACCAAGATAACACACTTCAACATGTCCAAGAGTGAGGGTAAAAGAGTCTCACTCTTGGCAGGAGAAAAAAATTAAACCCCAGAAATCCAGCAAAGCTGCTGGGGGACTCACTAGGTAGGGAAATTCAGCCTAAACAGAGAATTCTCCCTAACAGGAGTGTGTGCTGGAACTGTATAAAAGGTGAGGCTTCTGCAGTGTAAAACAAGTCGACCACACGAAACAGAAGTATCCGAAGAAGACGCCTGCAGACCCTTTGCAAGATCGTGAAGCGACCACTGCTGTCCTGACCCCATTTTATATGCAACAGAGGAGCTCCAAAGAGGACGACAACTTCCCTTTGGCTAGTGGGACCAACCAGTCCCAAGACAAACTTTGAAACAAGCCATCTCACGGGGTCCTAGGAGCTTACAGTGCTGCGGAACCCCAATACAAGGAGACCTGCTGCCCATTTCGAGTGCAACTTCGTGGAAAGGCCAAATCCGTCCAAATCTATGCTGAGCCTGTAAGGACACTCCAGAGATCCGATCCAACTCGCACAGACCCCTCACCAGAGTGTGGGACTGTAGGAAATTACGATTGACCGGGTGTTAGGGAGAATTCTCAGAAACGTGCCAATTCCTCTCTACCTTAGAGACCCCCAGCAAACTTGCTGGATTTTGAGGACTTGAATTTTTTAACCTGGACAGAGTGCGACCGTTTTTCCCACTCGCTCATGTATTTTAATGTGATTTGAACACTGTTTCTTTTGGTTATGGAGTCTGACAAACTCCATAGGCATCATTATTTACATTGTGTCACACAGCACCTTCATTGCAGTGACACAGGTTAAGTCTTTCAGATTTCCCAAAGGTTTAAGTACCTTCTCTTGGATAAACTACTGTTTCCAAGAGCAGTAAAGTGAAATTGACTTTACTTACACTTTCTAGACCCAGCACACACTATCTTAAAATAGGGTACTCGAGGGGTTACTTAGTATCCCCTTTGTCTAGCTTCTCATGTAACATTTTTATGTTAGCCTTTCCTCGACGAATGGCTGGTGGCAGTGGTTTACTTTTAACTACCATGGTGTGCTTTTACCGGGGCCTGCGTTTGCAGCTGCAGTAAAGCACCCAAGGGTGCCATTTTTATCAAAATGGCCCAGTCTTCTTTTTTCGCCATTTCTTTGTGGAAAGGTCCTTCTTGAGATTTACTCTGCGCGCCAAACCAGGTTTGGTCCCTTTGTTAGTTTTGCCTTTGGTGGGATTCACAAGTGAAGCCTGCCTCTGGCTCCAGGGTGTCTGGCGGGGTTAAGAAGCGAGGGAGGTGCCCGAAACGCCCTGTGCTTAGTCTCGTAGGAGTGGCCGGCTAGCTGTCCGGTAAGGACAGCCACCCTGCTGGATGATTGACAGCTAGGCTGGAATGAATGGGAGAAACCTGTATAAAAGGCAAGGCTTTTTGGCTTAGAAGGCAGAGTCGATCACTGGACGAAGGAATCCGAAAAAGAACTTGGAAGAGATGCCAGCTGCAACTCCTGGACAGTTGCCCGGTGAAGGCCTGCTGCTGTGCTGAAGCTCCGAATTCGCCTCGACTAGAGAAGCCCTGCAAGGACGACTTCTCCCCTTGAGTTGGTAGGACCAATCAACTCCAAAGTCAGTCACCTGGACATCCTCTATGAGCTGGTGGAAATTCCACTGCAGTTGCTGCTGGAACCGAATAGCCAGGGAGAGGAACACCAGATCAGGTGCGCTGCTTTTAAGTTGGCCAAGAGCTCCAGGAAGCAGGACTGACCGAGCCTGAGCCACCTCAACAGAGTGCTGGACCCCAGATGCAAGGAAAGCCCATCTCGACTGCCAAGAATCCGCAATGTGCTATTTGCTTAGACGCGAGGAGCTAAAAACGCAAAAGTTGGTCCTTTTCTGTCGCCGACCGTCCTGTTGCAATGCAGGAGTCCTCCAGACGTCCTCCCACTTATCCCCATGCCTGAGGTTCAGGAACACAGGATCTGCAGAGCTACACAGGAACAGAAGCTAGCAAAAGCCCTTTTTATTCTAACCAAAAGGTACTGTAAAGTCTAAGAGAACTTACTTCTTGTTGTGTAACCTCAATTGTTCTCAGTTGAGACTTGTCTTGGTTGCTTCTGTAGAGTTGCTATCAGCATCTTTACCTCACAAGCCTAATGAGCTTGTGGCCCTGCCTTCATTTCCTATTTTCTACAAAGGCTTCGAAAAAATTGTGCAAGACTTTTAACTTACCTGCAATAAGTGCTTCAGTTCACCTAGACTTTTGCCCAATTGACTTTGGCCAAGCCTGGCTCCCTGAATGACACTTCTTCCTTCCGACATTGTGTTTAGTCTTCTTTCCAGGAAGGGGTTAATTTACTTTGCATTGGGGGTTACCAAAAGTATTTACCAGGTTCAGAATATGTGTGATATCCCTTGTTCTGTTCTAATAACCTTTTTCTTTAACATGCTCTGGACTCTGGTTCTAAATGCAAACAGTGGTTTGTTTATTATCTATAGAGCACGCCACACTCTAGGGTATCTGGGCGCTATGCAAGACAGCTTATGATACAGAAGTACATATGAAAAGACATTAACAGAGTAAAATATATACAAGTAGTGGAAGCAATTTAAAACAACATAGCAGTACAATACAATGGCTACAGGGGCAAGAAGAACGAGGTGTGCATAGGTATATATGTCAGTGAGAAGGGATGTATATAAGGCCGGTAAGGGACTTATTACAACTGGTTTATAACATCAGGTTTATGCACTCAAACATTGTATGCAGTGTGCTTGGTGAGGAGCCATTTTTTTGGTGTTGGACCTAAAGCTGTATAGGTTGAAGTCAGTGCGTAGGTTAAATGGGAGGGCATTCCATGCCAGGGCTGCTTGTACCGAGAAGCTGGTGCCTCACGCTCTTTTTAGGTTGAAGCGTGGCGAGATAATGCAGCAAGAGTTAGCTGAGCTTGTAGGTCTAGATGTTTTTAGAGCTATTTTGTCCATGAGGTATTTAGGGGCAGCGTTATGAAGACATTTATGAGAAATGGAAACAAGTTTCAAGTAGATTCTATCCTGGATAGAAAGTCATTTGTGACTACTTCTTGTTTCAAAAATGTGGTCCTTTCTTGGGGATGCCCAGTGCAGTTCTTAGTGCATTATTCTGCAGTGTTTGGAGTTTGTTTAGTACTTGTTTGTTAGCTCCTGCATAAAGAGCATTGCAATAATCGAGTTTGGACAAGATTAGTGCTTGTGCCAAGATCATGCGGCTATTGGTAGAGAGGTAGTTTTTACATGCATAAACCAGTTGCAAGTATAGGCAGTAGCTGAGGTAGTGGCAATAGCTAGTTTCTTGAAGTTTAAGGTAGAATCAAGATGGAAACCTAAGGTTTTAGTTTCTCTGTTTCCATTTCCTTCCCACTCTCCCCCTCCTTTCCTTATCTATGTCTTAGCTCTTGCACTATCTGAAATGTTGTTAGGCCGAGTACGATAGTTAATTTTACATCCTTAATGTTCATGGTCTGTAAGAATCTGATTGTATTTTCCCTTGCTCCCTCCCTTGCCTTGAAGCGCTTTGAAACACATTGTGTATAGGCGCTATATAAATAAACTATTGTGTCATATCACTAATTTGTTCTGAATCTGGTAAGTAGTTTAAAGTATATTTACATTGTTACACAAATTGCCTTTTTAAAGAACGTGTATTTTAAAATGGATGTTAAATAAATGACTATTTATAACAGAAACCTTGAGTTTAAGTGTCACTTGGCTACTAGTATTTATGGATATCATTTGTACAGCTCTAAAGCTCACATTTTCGCCTCTTGAGATAGGCCTGGCTGCTCAGTCACACTAACAACGTGTGTAGTACAGACCTATATCAAAAGGTGGTTTACCCAATACCGAGCAGATAAGTGGTATGTAGTCTCACACAGTGTGACTCCATCAATTCTTACCTAACAGAGACATCGTTTATTGTACTGCCTTTCATCATCAGACCAAGCAATCCAGAGGTCGGGTCCGGAGCTGGCACATTGCGAATAAGTCAACACGAACACTTTCTTCAAACCAAAAGGTACTGTGAGAAAAAAGGTATTGCTTACCTGATTCCAAGTAGTGTCCCCTCCTAGAGTCCGTTTTTAGGTCTCCTTTGTTAATTGTTAACTTGCGGCTTCAATAACTTTAGACACTGGAGGAAATCCGCAGGCACTCTTCATAATTTGCTGTTTGTCAAGACTTCAATGCCTCTCCGAACTGCCTCTAGCTAGGGTTGCGTTTTTGGACTCAAAAGACTTGCCAGGCAAAGAAACAGTCTCTAAAGCCTTGGACTAAGCGCATGATGCACTAACAACGTATTTTCCTTCCTTTAAGTGACTTTACTATAGGTGTTTGCCGAGTAACTGCATTGCCGTATAAACTGTAGAAAACAGCATGAGTGCGCAATAACCGATAATACGATAACATTGTCTTTTCCCTTTCTAACGTTGCTACAAAGGTAACCGTGAACAAACATAAAAAGTGAAAGTGCCCTTGGAAGTGTATAATCTATGTGTTCCATGGTAAACGTCGGAAGTATTTAATGTGATTCTGGTGTAAATATAATAAAGATGAGATACATTTCTCACCGTAATCGCATTTCTGGTGCTTGTATCTGCTTAGATTCACATGCTGTGAATTTGGTCCGACATCCAGTGATAACCGCAGAGTATTGCATCTTGTCTTTTGAGAATCGAAAGGGGACGTCGACATGGGCGTTCCTGTAACACTATCCCTACGTGAAGTGCAGTGTACCCAAGATCCCTCACGCGTAAAGATCCCTCTGATTGTATTTTTTCTGTCGAGAGGGAGCCTTATGCCCATTGTGAGTACAGAAAAGAGAGAAAGTGGTAAGACGTGTATGTTCCTTCCATCCGAGCGGGGAGGCAGGGTGGGCGCATGTGAATCTAAGCAGATACAACCAACAGAAATGCTTTTACGGTAAGTAATGCATGTCTTCTGATGTTTGTTAATCTGCTTAGAATCACATGCTGTGCATAGACTAGCGAGCAATACCCGGAGTTGGAGGTGGCTTGTGAGAAGGAACAGTAGTGAAAAGATGTCTTAGTACTGCCTGTGCCACCTGAGAATCAGACCTAGAATGAGTGTCTAGGCAATAGTGTTTTGTAAAGGTGTGTACAGAACTCCAGGTTACCGCTTTGCAAATGGACTCAAAGGGAACATTTGCAATGAATGCTACGGACGCCCCAGTGCCTCGAGTAGAATGTGATCTAGGCTTGAAGGCAGCTCTCTCTTAGCAAGACTGTAGCAGAGTGTGATGCATTTGACAATCCATCTAGAGATAGTGGAATTGGAGACTGCGTCTCCTTCTCTTCCTGCCACCACTGAAACGAAAAACGGATTTGTTTTTCTTAGTGGTCGAGTTCTTTCCATGTAGAAGAACAAGTTACTCTATTACCTGGTAACATTCTTTCGATGGGATGGTCCGACGACGTATTCCATATCTATGACATGTAATCACCACAGCTGTTCTGCTTCTGAAAATCTTCAGCATCTGCGTCCTGCATCGATACGCCGCCCTCGAGGACCTCCTCCGACGGCCGACTTCACTGGATGTTATAAGTGGGACGCACAACGCCCGTAGCCTCAGTTGTAGTTTTTTCCCAGAACGTGTGGCACAAGTCTTCTGCCAGTCTGACACACAAAGCCTTGCGGAAACGTAAGCTGCAATTGCATAAGAAATTCTGTAGCGGGGGAAGGCAGGGAAGGAGCGATATGGAATACGTCGTCAGACCATCCCATCGAAAGAACATTACCAGGTAAGAGAGTAACTTGGTCTTCGAGGGGATTGGGTCCTCCGACGTATTCCATATCTATGACAGACTCCCAAAGCAGTACCAATGCAAGGAGGTGGGAAAAGAACTTGGAAAACAAACATTTAGAATGCCCAATCAAATTGCAGAGTAAAGGACCGCCTTGCCAAAGGCCAGATCCTGCCCACGGACGGAATCGAGGGAGTAGTGACGTACAAAAGTATGTACCGAAGCCCAGGTGGCTGCATCACAGATGTTACAAATAGGAACACCACTCTGTAGGGCAGTAGAGGCAACCATACCCTTGGTAGAATGGGCCGCAAGCTTACCGATGGGTCCTTACCCACCAAGCGGTAACACTCAGAGATAGCCAAAATAATCGAGCGAGACAAAGTCTGTTTCGTCACAGCTTGTCCCAAACGCTTTCCAGCGTAACCAATGAAGAGTTGATTGTCCACTCTGACCCGATACATGCGTGAAATATAAAAGTTTAACGCTCTCCTAGGATCAAGCCTATGGAGCCTCTCCTCTTCCTTACCAGGATTTGGAGGACGATAAAACGCCGGAAGAACAACCTTCCGGCCTAAATGAAATTCCGACACCACCTTCGGAAGAAAGGAAGGACGAAGGACAACCCTGTCCTTGTGAAACACAGTGAAGGGTGGCTTAACTGAAAGTGCCTGTAACTCACTCACTCTGCGAGCGTAAGTAACCGCAACCAAAAACACAGTTTTAAGAGTTAACAGTCTCAAAGGGCATGAATGCAAAGGCTCAAACGGAGCACCCATCAGAAACTTGAAAGCAAGGTTCAAATCCCAACCCGGCACCTGGAAAGGTGACGGAGGGAACACATTAGTGAGCCCTTTCAGAAGCTGAGAAATTAAAGGAATTTAAAAATAGGAACACTCTTCAGACGAGCACTTAAATAAGGACAGCGCCGCCAGGTAACCTTTAACGGTACCCACTTGCAAGCCCCTGTGGGCCAAAGAAAGCAAAAAAGACAACCATGGGAACGTCACATGCAAAAGGATCCACATTCTTAACCCTGCACCAGTCGCATAACTTACGCCAACGGCAACGGTACAGGGACTTTGTTGCGGGCTATCTGGCCGAGAGCAACACCTCCATCACGTCTTCAGGGAGGTCCCAATCCTTATACTTCAACCTTTTAGAAACCAAGCGTGAAGGTTGAGGGATCTGACCTCTGGATGGAGAACCTGACCCCCCTCCCGTGAGAGCAGATCGTCTCGGTAGGGAAGATGACGTGTAGGGCAGATGGACAAGTCGAGAAGGTCTAGGTACCACATCCTCTGGGCCCACGCCGGAGCAATGAGGATACTCCAGGAACCGAACCTCCGCAGTACTTGCAGGATGACGGGGACTGGAGGAAACGCATACAGCAGTGGGAATGACCACTCCACCACGAACGCGTCTCCTAAGGCTCCTTTTGGAGGAAATTCCCGCAAGCAGAACCTCTCGCACTTCCGGTTGACACTGGAGGCGAAGAGATCCACTTGAGGGGTCCCCAAAAGGGCGAAGATCTCAAGGAGAATCGCCTGAGCCAACTCCCACTTGTGAGAGATCGCGCTCTGCCTGCTCAGAGCGTCCGCCGTCTCGTTTTTGTCTCTGGACAGATGAACTGCCGAGATCAAAACTTCCTGCTGGATTGCCCAGAACCAGAGCTGCATCGCCTCCCTGCACAGAGGAAGTGACCCTGCCCCCCCCCTTTTTGTTGAGGTAGTGCATGGCCACCGTGTTGTCCGTCAGGATCAGGACATTCTTCCCTTGCACAGTCGGCAGAAAAGCCTTCAGGGCTAGCCTGACGGCCCTCAGCTCCAACAGATTGATATGGAGTCTGGACTCCGACAGAGACCAACGACCGCTGACTGTCAACTCGTTGGCATGAGCTCCCCATCCCGTGAGGGATGCGTCCGTCATGATCGCACCTCCGGCCAGGGTAGCCAAAATGGAACCCCCTTCATCAGATTGTCTTCGACAGCCCACCACAGAAGGTCCTGGGCGACCGAGGACAGCACCTGAACAGGGTCCGACAACCTGCCAGAGGACTGAGACCACTGGAGCTTGAGTGCCCATTGCAAAGATCTCATCCACAACCTGGCCTCTGGCACCAGAAGAATGCAGGATGCCATGAGGCCGAGCAATCTTAAGAACTCTAACGCTGGGAGACTCTGGACAAGCTGAAACTTGTGTACCATCTGCTGAATGTGATGAGCTCTCACCTGGGGAGGAAAACACTGCCCTAGGGACGTGTCGCGCACAGCTCCGATGTACTGGAACCTCTGAGTTGGTGTCAAATGGGACTTCTTGAAGTTGAGGGAGAAGCCCAGCTTGTGGAGGGAGTGGCAGTTGACTGACAGATGATCCAGGACTTGCTCAGGAGAGCGCGCCCTGATCAACCAATCGTCCAGGTAGGGGTAGACGTGAATCCCCTCATTTCCTGAGGTGCGCTGCCACCACTACCATGAGCTTGGTGAAGACCCTCGGGGCGGAGGTCAATCCGAACAGCAGGACCCGAAACAAAGTGCGAGTCTCCAACCACGAACCATGGATCGGCACATGAAAAAAAGCGTCCTTGAGGTTGAGAGACACCAACCAGTCCTGAAGTTGAAGGGCTTGGAGGACTTGAGAGAGAGTAACCATCTTGAACTTGTCCTTCCTGAGGAGTTTGTTCAAACCGCGCAAGTCCATGATGGGTCTCAAACCCCAGTCTTTCTTGGAAACAAAAAATAAGGGGAATACCAGCCCTTGTTCCTCTCCGCTACAGGCACCAGTACTATGGCGCCTTTCTCCAGCAGGGATTGAATTTCCTGCGCAAGGAGCGGATCCGGACTCTTCAAAGAGATTCCCCGGTGGATTGTCTTGAGGCGTCTGCCGGAAAGGAAGACAGTAGCCGTGGGTTATGATCTCCAGAACCCACACATCTGAAGTAATGGCGCGCCACTCTGCAAGATGCTGCGCCAGCCTTCCCCCAACCGGCGAACCACAGGACATGGCCTCATAACTGAGCTGAAGCGGCTGCGGCGTTGCCTGAGGGCAAAGTGGCAACAGCCTGAGCGGCCTTGGCACCTCGAGTACCTTGTTTTCCACCTCTGGCACTCCTACGGGGGCCCCTTTGACTGGCAGCTCCTCTCGCTTTACCAAAGGATGAGTAAAAACGAAAGGAACCTACCCTCCATTGCTGTCCCCTAGGATGAAAAGGTGGAGGTTGGCGAACTGCAGCGCCCAACGACTTTGCTGCAGCTTTGGAGGTCTGCAAACTCTCAAGGCTCTCATCAGCCTTGCTGCCAAAAAGATGTTCCCCATCAAAGGGCATGTTGAGGAGCCGGGCCTGCACATCAGGAGCAAACCCCAACTTCCGCAACCACACAAACCTGCGTATCACGGTGCTCGCCGCCATGGACCGGCTGACGCAATCTGCCATGTCCAAACCCGACTGAACGGCCTCACACATGGCATCCTTGCCATCCTGAACCATAGCAAGGAAACCATCCCATTCGTCCCCTTCGGGAATATGTTCAGCCGCTAAGGAAACACAGTTCCACAGAGTGTGAGTCAAACGATACAAGGAACATACGGAGTTGGCCGCCTGAAGCGCCATACCCCCTGAAGAAAACACCTTCTTCGCCCAGCCGTCAAAACGCTTGTCGTCCCTATCAAGAGGGATGGTAGGATACTACGCCTGCTTTGCCGGGGCCGTAGGCGCCTGCACCACCAAACTCTCCAGAGTGGGGTGCTTGGTCAAGTAGCAGGGGTCGCTACTGGCTGGGCGGTATTTTCGCGGCAAAGACTT